>NW_024589922.1:0-615947 GCF_018446385.1 Zingiber officinale | reverse complement strand
CCGATTGATTCGATTATTCCCAATCGATAGGGGAGGCTTTGGATCGATCCACGGATCGATCCAGAGTGCCTCTGTGCTCTGGAAAAATGCCTGGATCGATCCACGGATCGATCCAGCACTTATCGCGCGAAGCAGCAGCGTCCCAATAGATTCACTGATCGATTGGGACATCTGGATCGATCCAGAGGCTTTCTGTTCGCTGGGAAAGGTCTGGATCGATCCACTGATCGATCCAGCACTTGGTATTTGCCCAAAACCAAGTCCCAAACATCCCAAACCAACATCCGGTCAACCTTAACCTGTTGGTACGTCATGCCTAACATCTAGTCATTCCCTTGACCTGCTAGGACTCCTCACCAAGTGTCCGGTCAATCCCTTTGACCCACTTGGACTTTTATTTTCGTGCCAAGTATCTGGTCACTCCCTTGACCTACTTGGACTTCCACCAGATGTCTGGTCAATCCCTTTGACCCATCTGAATTTCCTCGTGCCAAGTATTCAGTCAATCCTTTGACTTACTTGGACTTCCCAACACCAGATGTCCGATCATCCTTGATCCATCTGGATTTTCCCTTGCCTGGCTTCACTCACCAGGACTTTCACCTGGCTTCACTCACCAGGGTTTTCCTTCTGCCTGGCTTCACTCACCAGGACTTTTACCTAGCTTCACTCACCAGGGTTTTCCTTCTGCCTGGCTTCACTCATCAGGACTTTCACAGTCAAGTATCCAGTCAACCTTGACCTACTTGACTCTTCTGCAATCAATATCTTATTGTCAAACATCGAAATCCAAACCAAGACTCAAGCTTGGTCAACCAGGTCAACCTTGACCTAAGGGATATTGCACCAACAATATATTCTGATGCTTTTGACAAGAAATACAAGTTCTTACCAATTTAGCGGCATCTTCATGTAGAGTAGGCCAGAAATATCCCGCTAGGAGGATTTTACGAGCCAAAGATCTTCCTCCTATATGACTACCACAAGAGCCTTGATGCACCTCCTGTAAAATAAATTATGTGTCTTCTGTGCCTACACACTTGAGCAAAGGTCTGGAAAAAGCCCTTTTATATAATTGCTCCCCTACATAGTATATTGAGCAGCTCGTTTCTTAAATACACTGGCTTGTTCTGTATCTCTCAGAAGAAGACCTTGCTGTAAATATAATATAATTTGAGCTCGCCAATCACCTTGAATTTCTATATCAATCTGTCTTTCAATACAGGAAATTAACAGGGTCTGTTCCACTGGTCGATCAAGACTCCATGGTACTACAGCAGAGGCTAGCTTAGCTAATTCAAATGCCACTTAATTCTCTGATCGAGGAATTTTTTGTATGCTCACATCTTGAAATTGAGACTTCAACTTATCGAATGCCTCTGCATATAAATTAAGCCTGTCATTATTGATTTCAAAATTACCTGATAATTGTTGAACTGCTAGCTGAGAATCAGAATATATAAGGACTCGAACTGCTCCTACATGCTGAGCAGCTTGTAAGCCAGCTATGAGAGCTTCATATTCAGCCTCATTGTTGGTGGCTCTGTAATTTAATCTAATGGAGAGTTGAAGTATGTCTTCTTTTGGGGATATAAGAAGAATACCAATCCCACTGCCTTGTCTAGTTGCAGAGCCATCCACATAAATTTTCCAGGTATCTTCTTCTTCTGGGCCTTGAACCTCTATGATGAAATCTGCTAGAGCTTGTGCCTTGATGACCGAGCGGGGTTGATATTGGATGTCATATTCCCCAAGCTCGGTCGTCCATTTGACTAGCCGTCCTGATGCTTCTGGGTTGAGCAATACCCGTCCGAGAGTGCTATTGGTTAAGATAATAATCTCATGTGCTAAGAAATATGGGCGCAACCTCCGAGCAATCAATATCAGAGCATAAGCCAGTTTTTCTAGTGTAGTGTATCTACACTCCGCTCCTTTTAATAAATGACTAGAAAAATATACAGGTTGTTGCTCTTTTCCTTCCTGTCTGACTAATACAGAGCCTACGGCATTTTCATTAGCCGACAAATACACCCACAAAGTCTCTCCTGCCATAGGTTTAGCCAACATAGGGAGGGTAGCTAAATAGTCTTTCAACTCCTGAAAAGCCTTATCGCATTCTTCATTCCATTGAAACTTAGTAGCCTTTCTGAGTATTTTAAAGAAATGAAAACTGCGATCGGCTGATCTGGAAATAAATCTAGACAAGGCTGTGATTCGGCCTGTCAATCTTTGAGCTTCTCTCAGGTTGCGGGGTGGCTCCATGTTCTGCAGTGCTTTGACCTTGCTCGGGTTGGCCTCTATCCCCCGTTCGGACACCATATATCCCAGGAATTTTCCTCCCTTTGCGCCGAACAAGCATTTGCTGGGGTTCAACTTGAGCCCATACTGTCTTAATGTCTTGCAAGTCTCCTCTATATCCCTGCATAGATCAGCAGCTTGAAGAGACTTAATTAACATGTCATCAACATATACTTCCATATTCCTACCAATCTGCTTCTGAAAAACCTTATTCATAAGCCTTTGATAGGTTGCCCCTGCATTCTTTAGTCCAAAGGGCATAACATTATAACAATAAGTGCCTTCAGATGTTATAAAACTAACCTTTTCTTGATCCTCTTTGGCCAAGGGGACTTGATGATAACCCTGATATGCATCTAGCATGGAAATATATTCGCATCCGGCAATAGAATCAACTAGTTGATCAATCCTGGGTAAGGGATAGTAATCCTTCGGGCAAGCTTTGTTGAGATCTTGAAAGTCAATGCACACTCGCCATTTATTCCCAGGTTTAGAGACTAACACCACATTAGCCAACCAACTTGGGAATTGCACTTCCCTAATGTATCCGGCCTCCATAAGCTTGGTTATTTCTTCCTTGATAATCTGATTTTGCTCCATACTGAAACTCCTCTTCCTTTGCTTGACGGGGCGGGCATCCGGAAAGACATGCAAGGAATGTTCCATGACAACAGGAGAAATGCCCGAAACTTCTTTGGGAGTCCAGGCAAATACATCATTATTCTTCTTCAAACATTGCACCAACTCAGCTTTAAGATCAGGATCGAGATCGGCTGCAACGTAGGTGGTAGCTTCTGGACGCCCAGTCTGGATTTGAACTTCTTCCTTTTCCTCATAAACCAGGACAGGCTGCTTTTCACGAATGGCATTAACTTCCATTCTTTGAATCTTCCGAGCGGTGTTAGCCTCAGTCCGAATGATTTCTACGTAACATTTTCGAGCTGTCTTTTGATCACCCCGTACTTCTCCGACTTGATTCTCCACGGGAAACTTAATCTTCTGACAGAAAGTAGAAACGACCGCCCTGAACTCATTCAAGGTGGGCAGACCCAATATCACATTATAAGAAGATGGAGCATCTACTACCATAAAGTAGGATCTCCTGGTTCTCATCAGGGGTTCCTCTCCCAGAGAAATGGCCAATTTTATTTGACCCAAAGGTTGCACTTCATTGCCTGTGAATCCATACAGAGGAGTTGCAATCGGTTGAAGTTCACTAGGGTCAACTTGTAGCTGATCAAAAGCCTTTTTGAATATAATGTTGACTGAGCTGCCAGTGTCTATGAAGGTACGGGCGATGGCGTAGTTAGCTATCACAGCTTTGATGATTAATGCATCATCATGAGGTATCTCTACCCCCTCAAGATCCTTGGGCCCGAAGCTTATTTCAGGACCGGCTACTCGTTCCATGCTGCATCCTACTGCATGAATCTCCAATCTTCGGGCATGTGCTTTTCTGGCTCTGTTGGAATCCCCATCAGTGGGTACGCCCATAATCATGTTAATATTGCCCCGAGCAGCATTGTTTCTATTCTCTTCCTGACGTGTCATTGTGGCTTCGGAAGGTGCTTTATCTTATACTTGGCTGGTACCCGCTGGGACCGGCATTGCTTCTTGCCGGGTTCCATCCGGGTGATATTCCGGTTTGAGTGGACTTTGCTGCCTGGGGTATTGTTGCCGGTAATAGTTCTATTTCTGATAGCGCTCTTTATTGACTCTTCTATTTCTCAAAACGAAACAGTCATCAGAGTGATGACTGCTAGTTTTATGATAAGTACACCATCTCCTCGGTGCCTCCGGTTGCATCTCTATATGTTGTACAGCTTGTGGACGATAATCTGGTTGCCGATGAGGTGGATGAGTAGTTCTAGGTCCTCTTGGTGGGGGTACCGGGGTCGGAGCCTTCTCCTTCGCATGAGTAGGAGAAGAGGGAACACCTTCTTTCCTACGAGCAGCTTGGGCTTCTTCTACGTTAATGAACTTAGTAGCACGTTCAATCAGGGAATCAAAATTAACAGGAGGATTTCTTACCAGATCTTTAAAGAAATCATTATCATTTAGGCCCTAAGAGAAAGCACTTACTAATATTTCAGTAGTAGCATTAGGTACATCTATAGCTACCTGATTGAACCTTTTAATATATGCCCGGATGGATTCTTTAGACGTCTGTTTAATTGAGAATAGGCTCCACGGGGTCTTATGATACCTTTTGTTGCTAGAGAAATGATGTAAAAAGACTTTCTTGAAATCTTTAAACTTTCGAATAGACTTTTCAGGCAATCTCTTGAACCAGCGTTGCGCTGCTCCCCCAAGAGTAGTGAGAAACATCCGACACTTCACCCCGTCGGAGAATTGTTGCAACAAGGCTACATTCTCAAACTTTAACAAATGATCTTCCGGATCTGTGGTTCCAATATATTCTCTAATTTGCAGATTCTGATATCGCTTGGGAAGTGGGTCATCTAATATACTTTGTGAAAATGGGGAGATGACCTTTTCAGGTGAACTATCACTGGTTATCATTTTAATCTTACACTTCTCTCTATCCGGCGCCTCACCAGAGGACTCTTGGAACACAGGCCTCTTACCCCCTAGATCCAAGGGAGTGCGAAGGAAAGCTCGTGGATGCCTGGTTGGAGAAACAGTAGCTGGAGGAAAATACAAAGGTTCTTCTTCTTCCATCTCCTTTCCTTTCCGATGCTCTGTAGTTGATATCGCCGGATGATGAGCCGTCGGCAAAATGGCCCCAGTATGAGCTTGCAATTGTTGTTGCTGTTGTTGTAGGGCTTTCTGAACATGAGAATTAATGAGGAGATCCAAATCTTCGCGACTGATAGTAAGTAGGTTCGACTTCCCAGCCTCTTCCATCACGTAGTCTCAGATTCAGGCGAAGTTTCCCACAGACGGCGCCAAATTTGATCCTGTCTGAGAAGCTGACCGTGAAGGAGATCCGGGAGCAGGAGACCCACTGTAATGACGAAGAATAATGACGGTGAAACCTCGATCCGAGAAACCCAGAGCGGATCGGAAGAAAACCTTCAAGCTCCCAAGGCTCCCTGCGCACAAGAGACCAATCAACACTATCGTCGGTGACCTAAGACCGGGGTGGGAATCCCTGGCTAGGCCCTCTGACGCTCAAGTTAGGGATCTCTCTCTTGACGTCGAGGAAAGAAGAAGAAAGAAGATGAACGGTAGCCCCAGAATTAGAAATGTGAACTTACCTAGCCAACGGAGAGGATTCCCCCTTTTATACCACTTCATATAACCTCCGTAGTCATGAAGTGGACCCCGGTTTGTTAGAGTTCGTTATGACATCAGCTGAGTACTTGAGGAAGATGATTTTTAAGGAATCTTTTCTGTACCCCAGATGTACCTTCTTTGTCGTTTAGCGCCTGCAAGACAATCTGAAAGCATATTTCCCGCCAAAAAATATATACTCTCTATCATAAATTATTCTATTCGATATATTCATGTATGATTCTTCTCCATGTGACTTCTATTTGTAATAATATTTTATTCAACATGTTTCTAAGGCATTCGTTAATCCTTTTGGTCGATATTAGTCTAGTTTTGCTCTGGAGTATGTATCATTCGTTATTAACTTACCCTGATACGGCAAGCATGTATTGACCGATATGGGCCCACCTTCGTTCGGCAGACATGTATTGGCCGATTTTGGGCTATCTTTACTTTGGCATGCGTATTGGTCGTTATTAACTTACCTTTATACAGACAGCATGTATCGACCGATATTGTCCTACCCTCGTTCGGTAGACATGTATCGACCGATATTGGCTTACCTTCGTTCGGCAAGCATGTAGCGACCGATATTGGCCTACCTTCGTTCGGCAGACATGTATCGACCGATATTGGCCTACCTTCGTTCGGCAAGCATGTAGCGACCGATATTGGCCTACCTTCGTTCGATAGGCATGTATCGACCGATATTGGCCTACCTTCGTTCGACAGGCGTGTATCGACCGATATTGACCTACCTTCATTCGGCAGGCATGTATCGACCGATATTGGCCTACCTTCGTTCGATAGGCATGTATCGACCGATATTGGCCTACCTTCGTTCGACAGGCGTGTATCGACCGATATTGGCCTACCTTCGTTCGACAGGCGTGTATCGACCGATATTGACCTACCTTCATTCGACAGGCATGTATCGACCGATATTGACCTACCTTCATTCGGCAGGCATGTAGCGACCGATATTGGCCTACCTTCGTTCGATAGGCATGTATCGACCGATATTGGCCTACCTTCGTTCGATAGGCATGTATTGACCGATGTTGCCCTACCTTCGTTCGACAGGCGTGTATCGACCAATATTTCCCTACCTTCATTCGGCAGGCATGTGTTGGCCGATATTAAGTTATCTCTGCTCTGGAGTGTGCATCGGTCGTTATTGGCTTTCTTCCTTTGACTCTTTTTTCCTTTTCTTTCCTCATCTGAAGACCCACAAAACCTAACCCATATCAGTAAGCAACTTGGTTTTCTCTTGCTCTTTTTACTTAGTTCCTTCTTCTCACCCTTAACTACAATTTCTATTCCTTTCTATCCATCTATTATTCATTATTCTAGTGGTTATCATACACCAATTTAACTCTATTATTTGTGGGAGGTTCAAGGTTCAAACCTTCCCTCTCTTTCTTTTTATCTCTATAATTTCTTTTGCTTCCTCTTCCCTTTATGCTCTAATGAAAAATACTACCCATATCTTATAATTCCGTGGGTGTTACAACTTTAGAAGTTTCGGCCATGACTTGAAGTTAGGGTTAGAAACTCATCTATGCTTGCTAAAGGTATTATTTGCTATGCCATGAATTCTATGATATTAGTTTAGAGCTTCATGCTTAAAGATTCTTTTTAATGAAACCTAGAACCATGATTTAGGGTTCGACCAAGAAGAGAAAGTTTAGAACCTAAACTATGCTTGCTTATGATTCCTCATGATGTGTAATCCATTAAATGATGTTAGTTAAAGTTTTCATATTTTATGTTGCTTAAAAACTTAGAGCCATGCTCCTTAGGGTTTCGGCCAATAAGAAATAAAAGGGTTAAAGAAAGTTTAAAACCTAAACTATGCTTGCTTATGATTCCTCATGGTGTGTAATCCTTTATATGATGTTAGTTTAAGGTTCCCATGCTTTATGTTGCGTAAAACCTAGGACTATACCTTTTGTAAGTTTCGGCCAAGAAGGAAATGAAATGGATTAGGGAAGTTTAACTCCAACTAGAATTGTTATGCTTTCTCCCATGATATACTATGTATTATGTGATGCTAGTAGGATGCTTTCCTTGTTTAAAGTTGCTTAAGATATAAGATCATGTCCCATGCAAGTTTCGGCCAAGATATGAGTTAGGGTTTGTAGAAAGATCAAAACCCCAACTATACATGATAATGACTCTTCATGATATGCTATGTGATATGTGAACTTTATGTCACCGTGTTATGCTTATGAAAGGCTTATGTATGATGAAATGCCTAAGAGATGCTTCCCTATAAGTTGGGATTAAGAGCACTTTTCATGATATGACAAGAAATATGATATGCTATTTTACTTTTGTATGGCTTGTACCGGACCCTAAGAATGGTCCATGGGATGAGCTCCTAAGTTGCCCCTAGGTCGAAGCACGGGCCTAGTTCCTAGTAGGTTCGAGATTAGCTACCTCGGATTTATTTAGGATGCGCTCAATTCATGTATGTGGTACAAAGCCAGACCCTCATGTTGAGATTTATGTTTAAGTACCTATATGACATACATTTATTTCATGCTATGTGATTTTGATACATGTTTTCAAAAGAACATCTTGCATATATTTATTTCATGCTATATGATCATTATGCTTTATGTTTATGCTCTCTTGAGATATGTCTATGATACCTAGATGAACATGCTACTATCTTATGTTTGTGCTCTCTTGAGATATGTCTATGATACCTAGATGAACATGCTACTATCTTATGTTTGTGCTCTCTTGAGATATGTCTATGATACCTAGATGAACATGCTACTATCTTATATTTATGCTCTCTTGAGATATGTATATGATACCTAGATGATCATGCTACTATCTTATGTTTATGCCCTCATTGCTATGTTTATGATTTTTCCCAAATGAGTATGACACTACTTTATGCTAGCATGAAATGTTAAATTTAGATGTTGGTTAAATGAACATATCACTACTCCATGATTTATGGTTTTGTGAGTAGAAAAGGATCTTACTAAGTCTATGTGCTTATACTTTTTAACTTCCTTGCACTGTAGAAAAGGGTAAAGAATGGCTAAACTAAAGGGAGCAGCAGGGAGGGGAAAGATGTGTGTGGCGGTGTAACGCCCACCCTTCTTACCTAAGGGCGGCGCTACGTTCTTATACTACTTACGTACATGTTTTACTATAACAGCGGAAGAATAAAAACTTTAAAGAATTTAATTTATTAAGCATAATATCACATATTCTGATTTGTTCAAATGTGCATATATTGAACTTATAACTAAAAATATTAATTTGTCCGAATCGTCCTAGCCGAGCCACCACCACACACATCACTATCTGCTCCTCCTGCTGCTCCGTTGTTCATCCAGCTTTCTCTTTTATCTGCGGTACAAGGAAAGTAAGTTATGAGCACTCATGGCTCAGTAAGTTCCTTTCCTACTCACTAAAACCGAGAATCATCGTATATCAAGAATGGATCAACATATCATCGTCTCAACTAATCATAACATAACATATCATTCTATTCAAACATATCATGCATATTTCTTATTCACATATCATTTCATAGAAGCATGAATATCATATCATAAAACAAATAAATCACAAGCATAAGACATACAAGGGCATCATATTCATATCATAATATCACATGACATTATATCATATCATCATATAATTCAAGCACATATGAATGTAGGCAATGCATCGTGAATTTGAAAACTTATACTTAATAGTACTTGAAATTAATATCATCATCATTTGGGATCCCGGTTTGTACCACATACATAATGCGTAGGTCCAAGGTAGCAAGTCTTGAGCCCTACCATGTATACATACTAGGCCCGAGTCTTACTCCATCGACCTAGGGCACTCAAAGGCCCATTACTGACGAGGCCCAAGTCTTACTCCATCGACCCCGGGGCGTTTACGGAGCCCACCCTTGGTACAAACCATAAAAATAACTTATCATGCATAACTATCATATCATGTCCTTAACAATCTTTCATGCATTTATTCTTTTCATTTCTTTTCATTATGTATAGCATTTTCTATGCTATCACATATCATAACATAACTTCATTTCTTTTCATTATGTATAGCATTTTCTATGCTATAACACATCATGGCATATTTCATAATATAACTTCATTATGCATATCATTTCGTAACTAAAGCAATCATGCATTCTAACTTATTATCATATCATTTTCATACAGCATGGCATAGACATATTTAATTTTTGTTCTAGGGTTTCTAGGGCATCTATCCCTTCATGGCCGAACACATAATGATTCATTTAGGTCATACAAACATGTATCACATTCACACATTATCAAGTTTTCATAAGAAGTACTTTTAACCCCTTAGGTTTCATTTCCAAGGCCTCTAGGTCCTTTAAACCTTACTTGGCCAAAATTCATAGAATATAAACTTCCTTTAAGTGGCCTAAAGCATGGGAAACCTAAGTAAATTTCATAGCAAGATTTACTAAGAACATCATACACAAAGTTGGATCATAAACAAGCTAGGACTCTTGTGATCTTACATGTCATAAATCATGTAACTAATTTTCTACATTCCAATTAAACATGAGAGCATTAATCATCTTTCATAACATAATATCACAGAGGTCATTGAGCATATTAGAATTTTGTTTAAGCTTCTCTAAACCATCACCTTACCATGGCCGAAATATTAAGAGTAAGGTTCATGAGTTTCTTTCAACATACAAGTATACAACTCTTAAGAACTTTATATCATGTCATATAAGCATAGTTATTTTAAATTCAAGGTCCTCCTAACCCTAAATTCTTTCTTGGCCGAAACATGAGAGTGGGGTTCTTTTGGTTCCAATCAACTTCCAAGCAAGAAAACCATAGGAAGGTCCTTAGCATTTCATAGAGGAACCTTGCACTAGTTTGGTTAGACAATAATTTTCCTAACCTATTTACAATATTTTTGATTGAAATTCTAGGGTTACATACACCTCTGATCATGCATCATATATGTATAAAAACATAGGGGAAAACTTTCTTTCAAGGCATAGAAAAAGAATCCGAAAATCACATGAAAGCCTTGTACCGCAGGTGAGGGGAAGCTTACCTTCTTTGCTTAAGTTTCCTAGAGTTGAGAACTTGCTTGTGGACCTTTCTTCCTTGCTTGCTTTGCTCGGCACCAATGGAGGAAGAAGTGGCTAGGTCTTTTGGTGGAGAGGAGGAGGAAGAAGAGGAGGCTTCTTCCTCTTGTGTTGCTCGGCAACAAAAGAAAGAAAGAAGGGGGAGAGTTGTTGCTCTCGGCAACAAGAGGAAAGAGGGAGGGAGAGTGCTCGGCACAAATGGAGGAGAGGAGGAGAGTGAGTTGAGGATGAAGCCCCCCTCATGCCTATTTATACTAAAGTGAGGGGAGGAAAACTTGACTTGATTCATCCTCCTCATTTACTTCTCCTCTTAATGAGAAAGAATATGCTAGAGAAATGCTTCTTGAGTTTCTCTCTTTTCTTTCTCTTAATTTCTCTCCTTTCTTTCCTTTAATTATAATTCCCATCTCTCCTCTTACAATATTCACTCCTATCACACTTGGTTAACACATGCATGCATCCACAAGAGAACCAAGGATCAAATCCTTCTCCTAACATATTTTTGTACAAAATAATTCATGTATATGCATTATGCATAAATATTTCATACATGCATATATAATATCTCATATTTCTTTTGTTTACATTAATTCCTTGCATTATAAATCATGTATAGAACTTTATATTCTCAACTTTATTTTCTTTCATAAAGTTTTTAATCATCTAAATCCTTCCCATCGTAACATTCAACGTAGACTATCTACACATTCTTTTCATTACATTCGTACTCTCATTGCCCTTACTTTATCTAGGCTTTCTAGGGGTGTTACAGGCGGTGGCATGGTAGAAGAGATCTCTGTTTTGTGCTTCAAGACTTATATATGTTTTTTAAGCTTTTGCATGTGAACTATTTCTTTTCTTGCTACTTTTGATGATATTAACTTGAACTTGTTTAGATGGTTTATACTTAAGGTGAACTTATACTTGTTTCCATGAAATCTTGAAATGTTAAGTACTTATTTAATTAGAGGATTGTTAGTTATCATGAACTCTAGAGAACAAGATCCATGTTTAGTTTCCCTCTTAATTAGTACGCTTTATGCTTTAGCTAAACAAGCATGTATCATGTTTCAAGTTAATAGATAGTAAATGAATTTTATATGCATGAATGCTAGCATGTTCACATGGTTTGTTGTATGATTAAGTTTTGAATAAGTTTTAATTTTCTTCCGCTGCAATGATTGTATATGCATATATGTATGTTCGTGTAGCGCCGCCCCTGACCATCAGTAGGGGAAGGGCGGGCGTTACATGACCAAGCTGGGAAGGTAGTCCATGGGATTGTTTGAAGAGGATGGAGGAGCTGGTGGAGGCTATAAATGGTGAAGAAGAAGAAGGAAGTTCAAAGGCCTATGAAGATAGATCCAGAGATGAGAGGCTTGCTAATGAAGGATCTTGTTCAGTAGGTTCTATAATAGGCCCGGAGATAATTGATCTCCTACAAGGAGTTCTTTTGGCATGGGGCTTGGTGGAAGAAGAAGGTAAAGCTAGAAGGAGGGGCAATGGATCCACAGGAGCAGTTAGTATCTCATCCAGTAAAGGAATAGCTAAAGGAATAACAAGAGACATAGGAATGAGAAGTCCTGGTCTCATCATAGTTATGGTAGGAGAAGCGAATTCTTTACCTCTAGTGTGGGAAATTTCGGAAGGAATAATAAGGACTTGTTCAAAAGTAGCTATGGTAGCTGAAAGTAGACAAGGGGATGAGGTACGATGTTTCTTACACTTCACCACGAAGGGACCCTCTTGATCCAATGAACTAGATGATTCTTGGGGTCGGCCAGTTAGAGGTAATAAACCAAGGGAAGAAGAGGGGTGATTAAGATGACGATCCCTCAACATTCTTCACTCATTCTAGTTAAAGCTGCCATCATCAAGCGAGTATTCTTGTACATAAAAATAGGAAGGATAGCATCAGCTGAAGAAAAGAGAAATTCAAGTTAGGAACCATATGATGATGGTTCAAAACCTGTGTAAGGAGAATAATCTTACCAAAGGAAACATCCAAAGTTATGTCTATTGTGCTAAGACCAAAAGCAAATAATATGCCTTCGGCGATTAGGGCAGGCAAGTTAAAATTTGTGCCCTTTAATTTCCCCATAGAAGAACGGAGAGTTGGATCTTCCAAGATATCGCCTAATTGAGGAATAGGGGAAAGATTTTGATGCCAAGTTATTCGGTACGATGGTGGGGAAGGAAGATGCATAAAGAAAAATTTGTCCCACCATTCTCCTTGAGGGAGAATTCTATGGAACAGAGTGGTTTCAGGGCATGATTGAAACATTAAAACGCTATCTTCCACTTGACAAGGAACAAAAAAGTGATGGAAAAGTCGAGGAGATAAAGGAAAGTTGAGTAAATAGGAAATGACAACAAAACCAACTATAATAGAGAATAATTGGGGGATGAGTTGATTCAGGGGGAGGTCAAAATATCTGCTAACATCAACAAAGAAAGGATGAATGGGAAATCTGAAATTACATAAAATTTGTTCCCAGAAAATCGCTACATTTTCTTGAGGAGGAAGATGAGGACGATCCCTGGGGGTAAGAATGGCCAGGTTTGTAGGGAAGTTATAGTTCCATTGAAGCTCACAGGCTTCCGATGCAAAAAAACTCGAAAGAGCACTGAGTGTACCACTCATCAGAGGTCGACATTGTTAACAAGAGGGAGTAGGAAGAATAAGAAGAGTTAGCAGAAAGCAAAGGATAAAAGATACATGAACTAGAGGAAGAAGATGAAGTGTTAGGGATTTTCCTCTCTTTTCTATTTAAAAGCCTTAGTAGGGTATTGAAAAAGGTGTTTCAAGTATAAACATTAGATTAAGGTGATAAGAAAATCGGGACTGAAGAGGAGTCGTTGGATGGATTGATAAGGCGGCACATATAATGAAATAGGTACATACCAAATGCCATAAGTATGTGTGTCACCAATGAGGAAATAGTATTGGTAGTCAATACAAAAGGTTGCATTCCCAAGATATTAGAGTCATTACCAAGATTGAACTTAAAAGATTCTCAAGATCCTAGAAGAGATTAAATATTATATACTTCTTGTATTATGAATTCGGTCAGTCGGTACTAGCCAATCGAATTTCAAGACTAGTTTAGAATGTGTGTGTGTGTGTGTGTCTGTGTGTGTAAACTCAGTTAGCCATTGTTCGCTGACCGAGTTCGAAAATAAGCTAAAGATATATGTATATAAACTTGATCGGTCATTAAAGGTCGACCTAGTATTAAGTTTAAATAAAATTAAATATAAAAATAAACTCAACCCATCATCAAAGGCCGACTGAATATTAAGTTTGGACGAAATTAAATATAGAAGTAAATTTGACCGGTCATCAAAGGTCGGCTAAGTATTAAGTTCGGAGGAAACTAAACATAAACGTAAACTCGACTGGTCACCACAGACCAGCCGAATGTTAAGCGTGGGCGAAAATAAAACATAGAAGTGAGCTTGCTCGATTAGAAGGAGTCAGACAAAAATTGTTATCAAAAAAGGATAATTTACTTATAGGAAATTAAAACATAGAAGTGAGCTTGCCTGATCGGAAGGAGTCGGACAAAAATTGTTATCAAAGAAGGATAATTTACTTATAGGAAAATTAATATGTGATTATCCTAAAGGCAATAAAATATATTCGAGTGAATGATAAGACTTAAATAAATGCTAAGCCTAAAATAACTCAACCCTTCAACAGAGGGTGCCAACAGCTAGAACATCATAAGAAATAAGAAAAAAGTTAACAATTATTCTTCATCATAGAAATATTTGGAAAATTAAATCTAGAATTATAACAGTTTGGGGAACAAATCGGGGGGTATGTCATTAAGTAATTCCCGACGATCTAAGAAGCTAGCTGGAGGGGCAGAAACTAGGTGTCCTTTGTTCTTTAATCACTTTACACCCCCCTCAATGCCAAGGGTGAAGGCTTTGGCAATTGAGGTAGCAATAACAGCATTGAATTCAGGAGATTCTAGCAATATTCTTTTTCTCTTCTCAAACCTGTCATCTTCACTCGCCATATAATCTGCCAGAGTATCTTGAGAAGCTTTTAATTCGGACTCTTTGGAGGAAAGCTCTTCTTTAACTATGATTAAGGATGAACGTAAAGAGTTTAGCTCAGAGTTTTTAGACTCCAAATCAGCATCTTTAGCAACCAATTCTAAAGTATGGGCATCCTTCGACACTTGTAACTGAGATGACAATTGAGCGTTCTCAGCAATATATTTATCCACTTTGGCTGTCAGTTCAATGCAAAGGATGTTTTTTGATTTAGCCTGAGATTCAAAATTCTCTGTAGAAGCTTTCCATTTACTTGAATTTTCAATTTCTGCCTCGAGAAGTTTTCGAGTCTCTTGTAACTAGTCGGATAACTCTGCTAACTCTTTAGAGGCGTGGGAAGAAGATGCTCCAGAGGTTTGCTTGCTCCAGAGGTTTGCTATCTCAGCTTGGTGACTTCTTGAGATAAATCATATAGGTGACGGGTCACACTCATACTAATAATCCACCGCTGTCAGAAATGAAAGTTATTGTTAGAATGCATTAATTAAAAAACAGAGGGATGAAGGGCATGTTACCTTAGTTTCTTCAAAAGAAAACTTGTCAGCCCAATCAGTAGAAGTGAGCTTCTCAAGTTCTTTACAAGCCTCTGCCCAAACTGTACCTAAAGAACCCCCCAATAATATTGGGAGGGTAGGAGCAGATGTGGAAGAAGATGATAAAGAACTATAAAGAGAAGGAGGAGAGAAGAGAAGAATAGGAGAACCTTGAGTTCCGTGGGTCAGTAAAGAAATTGATTCTAGAAAAGTCATCAGGAATTCAGGATCCAAACTGGCACCTAGAAGAGAAGGATCTTCTAGTGGTTGAATGAGTGGAGAAGTAAGCATAGGGTACAAGGAAGAGAGGGTAGGTTCCGGAGAAGAGGGTTGGATATCTCCTGTAGGTGTATCCTCAGGAGCAAATATAGTCCATTTCTTGGGGAGGGGTGCTAATGTTAACCTCAACCCGGGGTATTTTCTTGTGGGAGTGGCTTCTGGAGCCTGTTCTTGTAGCTCCAAAGGGGTGTCCTCTGGAGGTAAGCCTGTGGATGCCTCCCCAAAAGTGGTATGAGAGCTAGAAGCAAGTGTTTGTTGCGTTAAAGGCTCAGGTAAAGAAGCATCAGATGCTTGAGCTAATGTGATATTAAGTTCTTCTCTGACCTCTTGTTCCTTAGCTAGTAACTCCTCTTCTTGGCAGATTGCCTTGTCAACCAAAGCTCTGAATATAGCATCCACTGTAATAAATAAAAGAGTATTTTAGTTAGTAAAGGAGGGACAGTTAGAATGTTGGAACTTACCAAAGGAACTTACCACATATCCATTCGTGAATGTGAAAGCGATGACCTAGTAATGTTAGTAGAGTATTCAGAAAAAATTGATTGTTGATGAAACTCTCTTATGTTAGGAAGAGATAGAAAGGAGGATTGCCATTTGGTGGACCACGCAACGGGTCCGGGAAATTTGATAAAGAAAAAAAATGTGATTTCCAACCCTTGATGGATGAAGGTATTTCTTTAAAGAACACCATCTTCGAGTGAGATTGAAAAAGAAATACTCCTGGCTTCGATTTTTTGGGATAAGAGAATATGAAAAAAATTTGAGGAGTAGGAGGTATACTGAAGAAGCGAAATACCATATACAACCCACATAGATATTTAAAGGCGTTTAGGACAAATTATTGTAAAGGAATACAAAAATATTGACTTATATCTATCAAGAATGGAGGAATGGGAAAGCGTATACCCACAACTAATTGATCTTTGAAAAAGGTAACGTAGTCATCAGGAGAAAGATAGGGATGAGTGTCAGGTTGTGGGACCCTAATATGGTATTCTTTAGGGATTTCATAGAGAGAACGATGGAAGTTTGGTCGGCAGTGGTAAAGGAAGAATGAATTTGAGCGTACTAAGAGAGTAAAGATTCCTCAGCCATGGTGAAAAATAGAAACACTCAAGGAATAAGCGACTTACTGAGTCCTTAAGGAAAAAAAGTCACAAAAGAAGACCAGTGAGGATGAAGAAGCATGGGTTGTCGAAGGGATTCGGAAAAGAGAATTACCAAAGAGTAACTGGAGGAAGACGAAGAGTAAAGGTTTAAAAAAGACTTAGGGTTTTAGGGCAATATAAGGATCACCATTAAATTAAAATGATTCAACGAAGGAGAGTCATTGATTTGCTAAAAGAATGTGTGATAAGACACTAACAAAAAGCGTACCAAGGGTTGCTTAGAAAAGGGGGAAAAAATGATACGTGGCGCTCGCCCAGGAAGAGGCATTTATGATACACAGAATAGATTGAATCATATACTGAACATTCTCTTTCCGTTGAAGGACCAATTACCAATGAGACCATTTTGAAAAACTGCACGAATCTCAAAGTATAGTAAATCTAATAATAAATAAATAAATAATAATATGAGTTTGGCGAACAAAGGGAAAACTCAAGTTTAGTTAGTGATATGTGTTATAGTGAACTAATATCTCAAGCGATAGGATGATCAAAGCCAAGAAAATGTTCTTCCATAAACAGATAACCAAATTAAGCTTGGACAAACCAAGAAACACTTGGCAATGTAAAAAGCATAACCCGACATAAACATAGAACTTTATATTATCATTAGTAATTATACAGTCATAACTCTTAGACTTCCAAGAATCTTTCATAAACAGATACAGCAGATAAATAGTTTTCTACTTGTCATGCTTCCTGGAGCTACCAGATTGTTCTTCCCATCCCAAGTACGTGCGTGTGATAGAATGACAGCCTGGATAAAGAGGAGATGTTTGGTCTGTCCTCTTGCGCTTGTGTGATTCACCCTCTTGGATTTGTGGCAAAGATGCTAGCTCTGATCTGACTTGATCTAATTCATCTTGTAAAAAATTTACCTTAGCTTTCTACTGGTCCAAGTCTTGTTATTGTTCCGATATCAGTAAACTATCTACATGAACCTTCCTAGTCAAAACGATTATTTCTGAAGCATGTCGAGCTCTCAGATCATCTAACTCCTCAGTCTTTTGCTTCAAATCTAAGTAAGCTTTGTCCCTCAAAGCCACTTCAAATCGAACTTGAGATTGAGCTCCTAGTAGACATACTTCTAGCTCTCTTTGGTGTGAATGATGAAGATCTAATGCTTGTAATGCCTCCGCCAAGGACTTCTCTTTCTCGGACAATAGTTGATCCCAAGGAGGAAGATTTAAATCTATAACTCTCAATAATATCTCTGAAAGAGAGTGAAGCAAGAAAGATTAAAGGTTGGTGTTACAGAAGTTAGGATCACACCTCTATTTAACTTGCTCATAAGATATATGCTGAGGGTATCACGGGATCACTGTAATAGGTATGAAATGTTCAGAAAATGGGTAAAAGTAGACTTAGGTCTAGTGAGTAGGCTATATCTCCTTTGACTAGACTTGAAGGGGAAGCTAGTGATACGAGTTATGATAGGTCGGCCTAGCGAGTAAAATAGGGGTTTAGGTCAAGAAAGATAGGAAAGGTATGTAGTCAGTCGAGTGAAGGCCGAGTGAGCACTCACATGCTCATATATGCTCAACCGGGCATAGCCCACCCGAGCATTAAGGCATTTAGCCTTATAATGATTTTCAGCATGTTATCGACCGACTGAAGGCGGAGCGAGCACTCATGTGATCATGCACGCTCGGTCGGGTAAAGCCCGCCCGAGCGTAAAGGCACTTAGCCTTATATATAACTTCCAGTATATTACCAGCCGGTTGAAGTCTGAGCAAGCACCCACATGCTCATATATGCTCGGTCGGGCAAAGCCTGCCTGAGTATAAAGGCATGATTCTCAGCATGTTACCAGCCTACAGAAAGGCCGAGTGAGCACTCATGTGCTCATACACGCTCGGCCAGGTAAAGCTCACCCGAGTGTAAAGGAATTTAGCCTTATGTATGACTTCTAGTATATTACCAGCCGACCGAAGGCCGAGCGAGCACCCACGTGCTCATATATGCTCGGTCGGGCAAAGCCCGCCCGAGCATAAAGACATTTAGTCGTATATATGATTTTCAGCATGTTACCGGCTAACCAAAGGCCGAGCAAGCACTCATGCGCTCATACACGCTCGGCCAGGTAAAGCCCGCCTAAGCATAAAGGCACTTAACCTTATGTATGACTTCTAGTATATTAACGGTCGACCAAAGGCCGAACGAGCACCCACGTGCTCATATATACTCGGTTGGGCAAAGCCCGCTCAAGCATAAAGGCATGATTCTCAGCATGTTACCGGCCAACTGAAGGTCGAGCGAGCACTCATGTGCTCATACACGCTCTGTCGGATAAAGCTCGCCCGAGTATAAAGGTACTTAGCCCTATATATGATGTCTAGTACATTACCGGTCGACTGAAGTCGGAGTGAGCACCCACGTGCTCATATATGCTCGGTCGGGCAAAGCTCGCCCCAGCATAAAGGTAATTAGTTTTATATATGGTTCTTAACAAGTAGGTACCAATGAGCTCATATATACGGCCGACCTTAATGATCGACCGAGACATGACCAACAAGAGATATTCTTAACATGTACAGCATGCTTGAATGACTGGCCGAGACACACCTAACAGATGTGGCTAGTTTAAAGGACCAGCTGAAAATATAACAAACTAGCAGATTTGGTGGGAAATATCTTCTAGAAGCTTCTTGAGTTACAATGACGTGCCCCCCATCACAAATATAAGTCACAAATGACAAAAGAGGTACATCTGGGGTACAAAAAAGATTCCTTAAAGGATTATTACACGAACTATAGAAAATGACTTCATCTCCTAACAAACTCTAACGAACCAAGTACTTCACCACTATGGAGGTCACGTGAGGTAGTATAAAAGGGGGGATCCTCTCCATTGGCAAGGTACACAAGTTCTAGCATCTAAACTCTGTTTCACTTTAGTTATAGTTCTTCTTCTTCTTTTCTTCCACCTTGGAGAGAGAGACTGACTTGAGCGTCGGAGGGTCTAGCCAGGGATCCCCACCTTGGTCTTGGGACACTAACGCTTTGTTGGTTTGTCTCGTTGTGCGTAGGATCGCAGAGAGTTTCTTTCAGATCTTCAGGAGGTTACCTTCATCAGGTATCATCATTCATCGGAGCCAGTGCTCGTCTTCGCAGATCTCAGACAAGATCAGATGATTTACTACTTTCTTCAGTAATTGGTAATGGTAAGATTTTATTTTATTTATCTAAAGCTATTAACCAATTCTTTTTCAAACAAGTTGTTGGCAGGACATACTTTTCACAGCAATCATATGGACAACCTCATGATGAACCTTTAAAAGAGAGCATATATTTTGAGAAACTAAGAACCGTAGGTAAGAGGGTTTTAAAATATCTTACCCCTCCACGAGTGAGATTTTGATGATACCTCATTGGAGAACCTAATAAGGAGAGTTCAACCACTTCAAAGCATGCACTCCCAATTGGAACTTAAATAGGGTTGAGCTAATGACCTAAAACAAGTACCTCTTGGGAGGCACCCCGAGTTCTTTCTTCTTTTCACTTCTCTTTACCTTTTTTTTTTTTTTTGTCTCTTTTACATAACCCAATCCCTCTACTTAGTTTTTCTTATCTAATCTTACTTTTGTAAAATTCAAAGATTAGTAGGAGTGTGACTACCTAATGGAGGAGTTAATGACTTAGGCATTTGGCACGCATGGTAACTTCTCTTAGTTCAAATATTTTCTACATTATTTTTTTTATTTTTATTGGGACAATGAAAGATTTAAGTTTGGAAGTATGTATATATGTTGAATTGCAGTTTAGTTTTTATTATATTTCTTTTTGCATAAGAATTTTTTTCTAGTTGCATTATATATCATTATTTGCTAGTTTGTCTTCATGCAAAAATTCTAGCACGCTTGTTTTGGACTTATGTTGTTTGATCCTTAGTACTAGTATGTTTCTTGAATACTTTTTCTCTATCTTTAGTAGCATGAAGTAAGTAGTATTTTTATTAAAAATATTTGAGTGATGGCCTAGTTTTATGATCTCTTTTCTCTTTGCCTAATTTGGATAGTAGATAACTTTATAAATAATTATGATTCATAAAATTTGTTAGTACTTGTGTTTCTATAGTGATTTCTCAAACTATATTTTGTTACTAGATGAGGCTCGGATCATGCCAACTCACTTGAAAAAATGATTCTCCCAACATTTACATTGTATATATGCATTTGAATTAATACTACATCTTTAAAGCACAAAAAAAAAGTCATTTGAATAAGGGATATAGAAATAGTTATTGCGAGTAAAACCTAGTAATTTACTCCTTTGAGACCAAGTTAGATTACTAAAAAATAAATACTATTCTTCTCTTTTTCTTGAGTACTCTTTTGAGACCTTGTGTAGTTTGAAAGAGATGAACCAAGTGTGCGACAAGTGAGTGTCTATCACTGGGAGTATAAGGAATACAGTTAGATGATGACTTGACTAGACAAAGTGATTAAAACTTGAAGAATTTAGGTCACTCATCGCACTGAGCATAGAGAACTTCTTCTTAGGCCACACTTAAATCACTTTGGTATTATGCTCACTAATGAAATTATTTGATAGAGTAGATTGATTCACTAGGGATTATAATGCACTATATCGACACATGAGTCTAGATTGCAAGTTTAAGCTTGAGGACAAGTAAATGTTTAAGTTTGAGGGTGCGATGTGCATAGATTATATATATTTTTATACATTTTTTGACGCACATTCACTTGTATTTCTTGTAAAGATGACAATTTTTTGCCTGACATGAAAACACTGTTAGCACCTCAAGGTAGTTTTGATGTGGTTAACCAAGTTAAGTTAGGTCCTATGTGTATTTGATGCATTGTGTCTAAGTGTATAGGAACTTAGGAGCATAGGAAGTCATGCGAAAGATGAAGCTATCAAGAAGGATAGCACGGGAGAGAGTCGACAGGCTCGATGCGTCCAAGGGACGAGGTGCTTTGGAAGAGTACGGTGGTAGACAAGAAGGAAGCACATGACCTTTTTCGAGGGACGAGAAGCTAGAGCGGAAGCTTGCTCGAGGAGAAGGCCAGAAGATGGGTTTGGGTGAGCCTAATTTTGGATGGACGAAATCACCTAGACATAGAGCAGCGAAAAAACAAATGGAGTGTTGTGGAGCTGCTGGAGACGCCCTCAACAGCGTTGAAGGTGCCCTTGTTCCTTTTTGGTGGAAGGTGCCTTTAATCCCTTGAAGGCGCCTTTATGGAAGGAGCCTTCAACCCTTTGAAGGCACCTTTGATTGGGCAAACAATAACCATTAGTGAAGATAGAGTTTATCTTCGCACAAATAAAACTTGCCAAGCTAGAGGCACCTTTAAGTCTATTGAAGGCGCCTTCCAGCCTCGGATAAAAATTTTTAGAGGCTATAAAAAGACTCCTGGATCTAGGAAATATTCAACAACTCAAGTATTCATTTCCTAGTAACTTTCTAAGCATTCAACGAGTGTAAGAGACTTCTCCGCCTTCACCGAAAGAGATCTTTAATGCTTTCTTTTATCTTGGATTAACAACCACCTAGGTTGTAACCAAGTAACTTTCTTTGTCTCTTTATTTCATTAGTTGTTAAATTTCTTTAATGTAATTATGCTACTAATCTTATTTGAAAGATCGAGAAAGGTCCATTTTTAGTTTACAGGCAATTCACCCCCCTCTTGTCGGCCGCACGGGTCTTAACAAGTGCTATCAGAGCCAAGTTCACTTCAGAAGGACTAACCACCATCCAAAGCAAAATAAATGGCTAATTCCAACATCTTCCTATCAAAATTTGAGGGAGACTTTGCAATGTGGAAGAACCGCATGGAGGTATTCTTCAAAACTAACTTGAAAATTCTATTAATTATAAAATATAGTTTTGTAGCACCTACGGATCATCACGAAGCCGAGAAAAAAGAGTATGCATGGACAAAGAAGGAGCAAGCTGACTTCGTGGCTAATGGAAAAAAGAGTTCCATCTGCTTAGCATTCTTCTGCCCCAAGAGGTCAGCCAAATCAAAAGCTACGACTCCACCAAAGATCTCTCGGAGAAATTCCTGGAGCTTCATGAAAGTACTTCAGAAGCCAAACTGACAAAGCGGGACATCCTCCGAAGCCAAACTGACAAAGCGGGACATCCTCTGAAGCCAACTGACAAACCTCTAGATGAACAAGGGAGAGAAGGTAGACCAACTCCATGCAAGGATCAAAGACCTAATCACATAGCTAAACAACCTCAAAGAAAAGGTAATAAATCATGACTCCTTAAGATATGCACTTAATGCTTTTCTAAGAACTCAAAAGTGGTCAACCTTAGTAGATGCTTACTACATCTCTAAGGACCTAGAGGTATGTACTCTTGAAAGTATATTTTCTACTCTTTAACTTCACAAGACTCGTTGTGTAGATTCTCAAGAATTAAAAAAATCTAACAGCATTGCTCTAAAAGGCAAGAAGGACAAATCAGACACCGACACCTCACAAGATGATGATGGAACAACTTATTGTTGGAACCCCAAGGTGTTTTGATATGATCAAACAAGTTAAGTTAGGTTATGTTTGTTTTAACCCTTGTGTCTAAGTGTGCAGGAGCTTAGGAGCACAGGAAGTCGAGCGGAAGATGTGGCTAATGAGAAGGATGGCACGGGAGAGAGCCAATGGGCTCGGTGCGTCCGAGGGATGAGGTAACTACGAAAGAGTACATCGGTGGATGAGAAGAACGTACACGATGTTCGAGGGATGAGAAACCGGGGAGGAAGGCTGCTCGAGGAGAAGGCCGAAACTTGGGTTCGGGTGAGCCCTATTCTGGATGGCCGAGATCAACCAAGATAGTGGAGCCGGAGCGAAAGACCTAGACTGAGACGAGCTGAACCAGAGCAGAGGTCCCGGACTGAGAAAAGTCAACCGTGTTGACTTTCTTTGTCACGCCCCAGAGGAGTCTCTGTCCGAAGAAATTTCGGCAGCATCTCCCCTGTACGGCGGACAATCTGAAACTTTTCTACAAGCACTATATACCTCAGCCACATGCGGCTGGAATAATAACAATAAAAGAAAACAAACACCACGCAGTTAATATCAAATTCAGCCTCTGGCTGACACAACCACGCAGTAAAAAAAAATAAAGCAGCCCACTCGGCTGTACCAAAACCAAAACACAAAACTGCTAGCCGGCTAGGCTTACACAACCAACAACAAATACAAAATACCACATAACGACATCAACACTCCAAAAACAAAACCGGAGTACAGAGCTAAACAAACTGATACATAAACAAACAAAACATACGTGAAATCGATAAGTCTTCTGATGTGACGTGGGGACCAGTAGACAGGATGCTCCAAGCGACACCATAAATAACCTGGTACCTGAAAAATATAGAGTCCACGGGGGTGAGTTCAACAACTCAGCGAATACCAATAGACATGCCTAGTAAGATATATCTAACAACAATAAACATGGAATACAGCTTCCTAATCATATATCTAGGAAAGATGCAAAACTGAAAGGTAACTAAGGAAGCTGTACTCACCAGGAACTCCTATCCAGACAAAAGGGTCGTCAAACCGAAAGTGCCCTAAATCCTGTATGCATGTCAAACATATGCATCCAACCAAATGCAGCAAATAAATGCAGCAAACACAATCACAAGAAATAAATGCATCAATGCATATGATGTCAATGATGCGTCCTGGTCACCCCTGACGCCAGTCAGTCATCTCACACACAAATGGCGAGACCGAGTGGGTAGGGCTGTGACAACCGTGCACTCTGTCGTCACTGCTCCTGATGAGTGACCGAGTGGACGGGATGCTGTCGGAGTACACCTATCCTCCTACCCCAAATCATAAATGGGGGAGCGCAATGCTCTCAACTCCCAGTACACGATGACGGGGAGGAATCCCTGCCGGCTAACACGTTGTGTCACACTACCGATGAGTGGACCAACGGAGACAAACAAAGTCCCTGCTGCAACACACTCTGCCTGAATCGACCACTAACCCATGAGTGGTGGTGTGTGCAGATCCATGTAACTGGCGATGTGCTCAACAATAATGGAGTCGACTATCGCACAGCATGCAATCATGATGCATGACACTAAGCATGGCAAAAACTGATCAACATAACCATATCCATACATACAAAATGGGTACTATAAAAGCGATGGTCACATACCAAGATCTAGAGTACACAGGTCAGATAGAATATCAATAACCCTATGTCCTGAACATAATAAGTATGGAATATCCTGATCAGCATAGAAAAATCCATATATACATAATATGGGTACCACAGTATCAGTAAGTCAAATCCACGGATCTAGGGTATACAAGTCCTCTAAGGTATAACAACCTAGACCCAAATCATATCCCTCTTCCATAGCATATGTACCAACAATATACACAGATCAAAGAATCAGGGTCTAAACACCCGAATCATATATGATATACAAATAGAGGTACACAAATCTGATATGGCACAAAAACCTAAGTATCAGATAATCTAGATACACAGGCCAGAAACAACAATCCAAATCCTAGTCCTAACCTCAGTAAGCATGGTATGTCACTCTAGAAACTGAGATACTCATGGTAACAAGATAATCATGGCAACAAATCACGAGATATAATCACGAATACATCACAGGTGACAAACCTAACATGCTATGGATATCAAACAGTGACATACCAAAGGCAAACATGTTCATTGCATGTAGTTATAAAATACTATGCATATCCAATGACAATATCATAAAAGATAAGTCAAGAGGTACCCGCCTTCATACGCAGGTCGTATCAACCGTCCTCAACAAATCCAAGAGATCGCATCCAACTCAAATCCTACAAATACAGGGTATTCAACAAACTAAGGATTTATAATCAACATATCAACTATAAATCCCTCTAATCTGATCCAACCCTTTCCTTCACATCAAATTAAATTCCAAGAACACATAAACTAATGATCCACTTATCCAATCAAGTTCACTACCATCCAATACTAAGCATCATGAATCAACCTAAAAACTTACCCGAATTCAAATGGGTTGTTGATAGCTCACCATCAAAGGATGACTTTAGATCGGAAGGTTGGCCGAAGCCATGGATCGTCCACGAACAGCATAGCTAGAGCTGCAATGGCTAACAACACCTACAAAGATTCCAAAACAAGTCATTCCTTGAAATCCTCATTCCACATCAATTGAAATCAAAGCTGAATACCAACAATTCCAAACTTGTATCCCACAAACTCTGTTACCTCACTGGCACAACACTTGGCACCTTCTCCAGCAGTGATGAATCCATCCAACAACCAATTCATCTCAAGAAAGCCTGTACACTGTGGTAGGGATCTGGAAATCCAAAAATTTCTGATCTGATGATAAACTACAGCAACCACCGGCCAAGATCAGAACAAGGAGAGGTAAGGAAACAACCATACCTTCTTGAGCCAGAAGAGGCGATCGATGGCTGAGTTAGACTCGGAGCTAGGGCACGGCTGGGATGCTCAAGTGCTCGGCAATCTCCAAATGCCTGCGACCAGAAGAAGAGAGGGAGGAGTTGACATTAGGGTTCCTGTGGCCGGCGGCTTTGAGCTGTGCCGATCAATCGGTGGTGGCAGTGGAGTACGAGGACTTAGGGCACAGCAGCGGCGCTGGATTCCAGTGGCCGACGATGTCTCGAGAGGGTGTGGGAGCCGCGGGTCGCTAGGGCACGGGATATTTGCCGGCGGCCGACGCTCGGGAGAGGAAGAGAAGGAGAGGCCGGCAGTAGACTGAGATCTCTGCGGCGACGAGGCAACGGCAGAGGGAAGGGCTACTGTTGGCGGTGAACTCATGGTGGCCGGCGCCGAGAGAAAGAGGAAAGGGTGGGATCGGCGTCGGAAGAAAAGGGGAAGAAATAAGGGGAGAAATGAAACTGTCGGTGTTGAGGAGAAGAAAAGGATCGGGCACGCGGGGAGTCGGCGAAGAAAAAGAAGTAAAGAAAATAAAAGAAAAATAAATAAACATTTCCTCGCTAAAATGGGGTAGCCTAAACAGGCTTTTCCGGGCCCCGTTTTAATCCCCGTTAACTCGTCCGTACGAGTTCCGAAAAATTCCCAAAAATTTTCCAAAAATTTCAGAAAATTCCCTTATCAATATTTGCCTATTTTCGGTATTTTACATTCTCCCCCACAAATAAAAATTTGGTCCCCAAATTTCGTTATCTACCATCAGCAAACACTAACAACAGGTAAAGCGTATAAATGCTGAGCAGTAAATTAAATCAGATACCTCAAGTGAAAAGATGGGGATATCGAGCTCGGATAGTATCCTCGAGCTCCCAAGTAGCCTCCTCGTCCGAATAATACTACCATCCGACTTTAACCAGCCGGATAGTCTTGTTCCTCAACTGACGCTCTTTCCAGTCCAGAATCCGTACCAGAATCTCCTCATAAGTGACGTCAGGCTGAACTGGAACTAAGACACCTGTCAGCACCTGTGTCGGGTCAGGTACGTATCTACTCAGCATAGATACGTGGAATCCATCGTGCACGCCTACCAAGGACGGTGGTAGTGCTAGCCAGTATGCTACCGCTCCAATCCTCTCCAAGATCTAGAAAGGTCCAATGTATCGCGGAGCTGGCTTACCTCTAAGGCCAATCTTTTCACCCCTTTCGTGGGTGAAACTCGCAAAAAAATATATATGGTCGCCTCCAGAGAACTCTTAGAGTCTCCGACTCTGGTCTACCTAACTCTTTTGGCAGTCTTATAACTCTGACATCCTTTGTCTAATAGTACGGACCAACTCTGTCTCATGCTGAGCTCTATAAGGTCCCAACAACTAGGCCTCCCCAACCTCATCTCAGAGGGTGGGTGTCCCACAAGGACTACCATACAACGCTTCAGACGGTGTCATCTGGATAACCGAATGAAAGCTGTTGTTATCGACGAGCTCTACTGATGGCATATGGTCATCCCAACTGCTTCCAAAATCCAATACACATGACCTCAGCAAGTCCTCTAGAGTCTAAATGGTTCGCTCTGACTGTCCATCTGTCTGCGGATGGAAAACTGTACTGAAACATAGCTCAGTGCCTAAAGCCTGCTGCAAACTCTGCCAGAAACGAGACGTGGGGGTCTCTATTCGAAATAATAGTCAAAGGGACACCATAAAATTTGATGATCTCCCGACAACACAAATCTGTCAATCGATCCAGGGAATCAATCTTCCGGATCGCTACGAAGTGCGCGAATTTGGTTAATCGATCAACGACTACCCAATTCGCGTCATAACCTCATCGTGTCCTCGGCAAACCCACCACAATTCCGCTGCACACTTATACACAAAGTCCATAGTAATATGTTCCCATTTCCACTCGGGAATAGGAATCCACTGAGGTAAGCCGGCAGGTCTTTGATGTTCAGCCCTCGCCTGCTGACAAACAAGACATCTAGCTACAAAAATCTGTGATGTCCTCCTTCATGTCCTTCCACCAATAGGAGCACTTCAAATCTTGGTACATACGGTTACCGCCTGGGTGGACAGCAAATCATAAGCGATGAGCCTCCGGAAGTAACTTCTCCCTGACCGGTGAACTGGAGGCACTCATAATCGGCCTTGGTAATATATAATACCCACATCAACGCGGGTGAACTCTGTTTGCTGCCCAGAACCTAGCTGGTTGCCAATGAACTGTAAATACTGATCACCAGCCTGGGCCTCTCGGATCCTCGTCCTGATCGACGATTGAGCAACCATGGTAACAAGAATACCCTGCTCTATCTGTAGCCACAACTCGGTGGCAAGCCAAAGTCACTCTAGACTTCCGGCTAAGTGCGTCAACAACCACATTAGCTTTTCCTGGGTGATAGCTAATGGTACAATCAAAATCCTTCAGGAATTCCATCCATCTTCCCTGTCAGAGATTAGATTCCTTTCTAAGTGAACAAATATTTGAGACTCTTATGGTCCGTGAGAATCTCAAATGTAACACCGTATAGATAAGGCTGCCAAATCTTCAAGGCACAAATAATGACGATCAGCCATAAGTCATGTACTGGGTAGTTCTACTCATGTTCCTACAACTGTCGAGAAGCATAGGAGACTACTCTATCGTACTGCATCAGAACACTGCTCAAACCCTGAATAGGTGCGTCGGTGTAGAGGACATATCTGTCCTCTCCAGAAAGGTAAACCAAAAATCGGAGCCGACATTAGTCTCCGCCTCAGCTCCTAAAAGCTGGTCTCGTAGTCCTCGAACCACGTAAACTTCACGCTTTTCCTGGTCAAGCGTGTAAATAGCATAACAATCCGTGAAAAATCCTCAACGTATCTCCGGAAATATCGGCCAAACAAAGGAAGTTGCGAGCCTCTTCTATAGACTCCGTCTACTCCCAACGGAAACAAACTCAATCTCCTGTGGAACCACAGTATACTCCTACTGGTCATCATGTGTCTAAAAAAATCTCACAGAAAACAATCTCAAAATGCACTACTGAACTTCGCATATAGATGTTCTCGTCGAAACATCTCCAGAACTATGCAAAATGACGTGCGTGACTCACCGCGGATCCGAAATAGATCATAACATCGTCAACAAAGACAATGGAAACCGATCCAAACATTCTAGGGATACCCAAATCATCGAGTCCATGACAACATCTAGGGCACCGCAAGCACTAATGGTAAAACCAAGACACATAATGTCCATATCACAGACATTCCTAACAATAAGATTCTCAACAATAAACAAATCTAATCACCAACGATATATAATCACCAAAGAATAGAACATCCAGTGTGAGAGAAATGCTCTATCACACGAAATACCACATATGTGGGAGCAACGCTCTACCACAAGAAATCCTCCATATGTGGGAGCAACGCTCCACCACAATTAATCCAAAATATGTATCCACAATAAATATGGGAGCAATGCTCCGCTACAAACAATCCGCAATACGTAGGAGCAACGCTCCACTACAAAACAATCCCTAAATATGTGGGAATCCAGAATATGCGAAAGCTACGCGCTACCACAAACGATCCATAACATGTGGGAGCTACGCTCTACCACAACAATACATAAGTGCCCAAAGCACCTAACTATCTAGCTAGAGACTGCCTGAGGTCACTCTATCACAGATCACTGTGTGCAGTCAAGGGTATAACACCCTCATAAGCAAATCAAATCCATAGTCAAGTATATCATCATCCTAGTGGGTCGGTCACCCACTAATAGGAGAATAAATTGACAGGGTAATACAACTAATAACATAATGTAGACACTTACACTCTACATTCAACATAGGTAGAATCATCATGATACTACCAACAATACACCTAACACACGTGCACACACAACATAGGTATGATCGACATAATCCTCCAATTGGTTCACACCAAAAGTACTCACATCATAGGTATAAATCACCGTGATACCTCCAACAATGTATACCGAACCCGTGTGCATATATCATCGTAGGTAAAATCAACAATACCCCTCAAACAATACTCACATGACAAATATACACATATACCAAGAGTATAATCAACATATACTTCCAATAAGGCATACTTAAACTCAGGTGCATTCACAAATCACACATAATCCACAAGATACCTCAAATACCACACCAAACACATATGTACATTTCATAGATATGCATAATCAGCATATTTAATCCAATCTATCACACCAACCCTATGCCATCTTCGAAGTTATCCAATTAGGTACAAACAGTCTAAAATTACAGTACCCATGGAATAGGATACTTCGATCCTCTATCGACTGACCAAATCATCAATAGTATATGGCTAATCCAATCCTTTCCCACGTCAGGATAAGCTAGATACTCGATGTGCTCAAGATATCCAACTAACCACGAATAACTCAAGATTTCAAACATCTAGAAGTAAAGTAGGTCAATCCCCTACTGTTCGGGTCAACAAAACTAATCGGTCATCTACTAACTAATCAAGAATAAATAAAGCCTCTACAAGCATCTAAGGTAAATCGATCACGACTACCCAAGTCAACAAACGTAGATCAGTCTTCTACTGACCGATCTAACAAAAGTAAACTAATTATCTGCTGATAAAATTAACTAAAATAACATGGTATTCTACGGCTAAGTCAACATGAATATATAGATAATATCCATTATCCAACTAATAATAGCAGAGACTAAAACTACTGGTGTATGATATGAAAAATCACCAGAAACTGTAATCCCTCACATGTAATATGGCTACAACATCAGACAGATACCAGATACAAAGTGTCATAACTATCACATTCAACAATGCATACTCTAACTAAATAGTAGGATAACAGTATACCCACATACCTCCTATAGCTTGGAGATGTCATGCTGCTGTCAGGTCCCAAAACCCACAAAGTCACATCGAGAAGACCAAAACACGAAATCCGAACACCGGAAAAATAAGACACGTAAGTCGATCTCTGATACCAAATAAATTGATATCAGATAAATCTCGAAAATCCAGAACACATAGCAAGTATCGTATACCTGCTCTGATACCACTAAATTGTCACGCCCCAGAGGAGTCTCTGTCCGAAGAAATTTCGGCAGCATCTCCCCTGTACGGCGGACAATCTGAAACTTTTCTACAAGCACTATATACCTCAGCCACATGCGGCTGGAATAATAACAATAAAAGAAAACAAACACCACGCAGTTAATATCAAATTCAGCCTCTGGCTGACACAACCACGCAGTAAAAAAAATAAAGCAGCCCACTCGGCTGTACCAAAACCAAAACACAAAACTGCTAGCCGGCTAGGCTTACACAACCAACAACAAATACAAAATACCACATAACGACATCAACACTCCAAAAACAAAACCGGAGTACAGAGCTAAACAAACTGATACATAAACAAACAAAACATACGTGAAATCGATAAGTCTTCTGATGTGACGTGGGGACCAGCAGACAGGATGCTCCAAGCGACACCATAAATAACCTGGTACCTGAAAAATATAGAGTCCACGGGGGTGAGTTCAACAACTCAGCGAATACCAATAGACATGCCTAGTAAGATATATCTAACAGCAATAAACATGGAATACAGCTTCCTAATCATATATCTAGGAAAGATGCAAAACTGAAAGGTAACTAAGGAAGTTGTACTCACCAGGAACTCCTATCCAAACAAAAGGGTCGTCAAACCGGAAGTGCCCTAAATCCTGTATGCATGTCAAACATATGCATCCAACCAAATGCAGCAAACACAATCACAAGAAATAAATGCATCAATGCATATGATGTCAATGATGCGTCCTGGTCACCCCTGACGCCAGTCAGTCATCTCACACACAAATGGCGAGACCGAGTGGGTAGGGCTGTGACAACCGTGCACTCTGTCGTCACTGCTCCTGATGAGTGACCGAGTGGACGGGATGCTGTCGGAGTACTCCTGTCCTGTGACCCCAAATCATAAATGGGGGAGCTCAATGCTCTCAACTCCCGGTACACGATGACGGGGAGGAATCCCTGCCGGCTAACACGTTGTGTCACACTACCCATGAGCGGACCAACGTAGCCAAACAAAGTCCCTGCTGCAACACACACTGCCTGAATCGACCACTAACCCATGAGTGGTGGTGTGTGCAGATCCATGTAACTGGCGATGTGCTCAACAACAATGGAGTCGACTATCGCACAGCATGCAATCATGATGCATGACACTAAACACGGCAAAAACTGATCAACATAACCATATCCATACATACAAAATGGGTACTATAAAAGCGATGGTCACATACCAAGATCTAGAGTACACAGGTCAGATAGAATTTCAAAAATCCTATGTCCTGAACATAATAAGTATGGAATATCCTGATCAGCATAGAAAAATCCATATATACATAATATGGGTACCACAGTATCAGTAAGTCAAATCCACGGATCTAGGGTATACAAGTCCTCTAAGGTATAACAACCTAGACCCAAATCATATCCCTCTTCCATAGCATATGTACCAACAATATACACAGATCAAAGAATCAGGGTCTAAACACCCGAATCATATATGATACACAAATAGAGGTACACAAATCTGATATGGCCCAAAAACCTAAATATCAGATAATCTAGATACACAGGCCAGAAACAACAATCCAAATCCTAGTCCTAACCTCAGTAAGCATGGTATGTCACTCTAGAAACTGAGATACTCATGGTAACAAGATAATCATGGCAACAAATCACGAGATATAATCACGAATACATCACAGGTGACAAACCTAACATGCTATGGATATCAAACAGTGACATACCAAAGGCAAACATGTTCATTGCATGTAGTTATAAAATACTATGCATATCCAATGACAATATCATAAAAGATAAGTCAAGAGGTACCCGCCTTCATACGCAGGTCGTATCAACCGTCCTCAACAAATCCAAGAGATCGCATCCAACTCAAATCCTACAAATACAGGGTATTCAACAAACTAAGGATTTATAATCAACATATCAACTATAAATCCCTCTAATCTGATCCAACCCTTTCCTTCACATCAAATTAAATTCCAAGAACACATAAACTAATGATCCACTTATCCAATCAAGTTCACTACCATCCAATACTAAGCATCATGAATCAACCTAAAAACTTACCCGAATTCAAATGGGTTGTTGATAGCTCACCATCAAAGGATGACTTTAGATCGGAAGGTTGGCCGAAGCCATGGATCGTCCACGAACAGCATAGCTAGAGCTGCAATGGCTAACAACACCTACAAAGATTCCAAAACAAGTCATTCCTTGAAATCCTCATTCCACATCAATTGAAATCAAAGCTGAATACCAACAATTCCAAACTTGTATCCCACAAACTCTGTTACCTCACTGGCACAACACTTGGCACCTTCTCCAGCAGTGATGAATCCATCCAACAACCAATTCATCTCAAGAAAGCCTGTACACTGTGGTAGGGATCTGGAAATCCAAAAATTTCTGATCTGATGATAAACTACAGCAACCACCGGCCAAGATCAGAACAAGGAGAGGTAAGGAAACAACCATACCTTCTTGAGCCAGAAGAGGCGATCGATGGCTGAGTTAGACTCGGAGCTAGGGCACGGCTGGGATGCTCAAGTGCTCGGCAATCTCCAAATGCCTGCGACCAGAAGAAGAGAGGGAGGAGTTGACATTAGGGTTCCTGTGGCCGGCGGCTTTGAGCTGTGCCGATCAATCGGTGGTGGCAGTGGAGTACGAGGACTTAGGGCACAGCAGCGGCGCTGGATTCCAGTGGCCGACGATGTCTCGAGAGGGTGTGGGAGCCGCGGGTCGCTAGGGCACGGGATATTTGCCGGCGGCCGACGCTCGGGAGAGGAAGAGAAGGAGAGGCCGGCAGTAGACTGAGATCTCTGCGGCGACGAGGCAACGGCAGAGGGAAGGGCTACTGTTGGCGGTGAATTCATGGTGGCCGGCGCCGAGAGAAAGAGGAAAGGGTGGGATCGGCGTCGGAAGAAAAGGGGAAGAAATAAGGGGAGAAATGAAACTGTCGGTGTTGAGGAGAAGAAAAGGATCGGGCACGCGGGGAGTCGGCGAAGAAAAAGAAGTAAAGAAAATAAAAGAAAAAAGGAAAAATAAATAAACATTTCCTCGCTAAAATGGGGTAGCCTAAACAGGCTTTTCCGGGCCCCGTTATAATCCCCGTTAACTCGTCCGTACGAGTTCCGAAAAATTCCCAAAAATTTTCCAAAAATTTCAGAAAATTCCCTTATCAATATTTGCCTATTTTCGGTATTTTACATTCTTGGTCTGGGCGCTCGAAACCATTCTGAGCGCCCGGGCCTGAATTTTTAACCAAATCGAGTTTTGACTTGATTTAAACGTTAGGGGATAAAATTTATCCCCCCCCCCTCGGGCGCCCAGACCTTCAGGGCGCCCCGAACAGTGCTATAAATATAACACTGATCTGCATAGTTTATTCAATTCACTTGTAATCCATTTCTCTATGCTTTACTTTTCTGTCTGTGCTGTTAACGTTGTAAGAAGCTACTCCGCCCGAAGGAGACATCAGATAATGCGTCATATTTTCCTTGGATTAGCAATCTCCTGATTGCAAACCAAGTAACTTCCTTGTGTCTTGATCCAGTCCGAACCAGGAGTCAACGGAAGCTGGGGGTGTGGCGCTTCTTGCTAGATCCTCGAGTGCTCCGGTGAACCTGCAACAAAATCGAGCCGGGAAGGGATTCCCGACGGCGACCCTCCGACGCTCAAGTCAGGTAAGTGGAAAAAGTGGCTGCCAAGCTTGTCTCATGCGTACCTTTGGCGGAGTAATAGGCTCTTTATATAGGACGAAGAAGGAACTAATGCACGTCCACCGAGGTGCATACGTGTCAGCAACCCATACCCCGGTATGCACCTGTCAGAGAGCTTACCTGACACCATACTGCTACATTCCGAGCATGTTCTTCGATGGGACAACAGGACCCCCTGTTGTCAGACTAGGAGTATGGCGTAGCCATACGACTTGACGGCTGTCAGAAGATGTTCCCGTCTTTTACCCACCGCCTGACCGGAACGTCCGGCCGGCCGGGCGGGCGAAGAACGGCGTCCGGACGGCCTTAATTCCTTGCGCCAGCCGGGAGGCACGTCCTTCCGCTCGGTCATTATGTACTGCTTCATTTGAGCGTCGGAACCCTGGTCCCTACCAGGGTGCCTTTTACTATCAGATTTCCCTTTCTTACGAGTCTGGTCGGCTCGTCCCTTTCCGGCGAGCCACTGGACCCTTTGACCTCCCCGTGGCGTTGACCCCTCCTTATGGGGTTCCGGATTCTTACCGCAGGATCACTTGCCTTCCTCTCGAGTCTAGTCGAAGGAAGCAAAGTCCGACTGACTGGACTACCGATCTGCCTGAGCCATGATCATCGCATTAGGCCGCTCGGCCAGGCCTAAGGATGCTTATCCGTGCGGCGGTATTTTGTCCATGCCTTGTGTTTTCTTGAAATCCACGCCCGTTGCTACTCATCACGTGCTCTGCGCACGGTAAGGGGAGCTCATTAAATGCGACTAGTAACCGGCTGACATGTGGCGATCGTGCATTTGTCAGCGTATGGCGGTTGCGTCACTTCCGATGGGACAGCCGCCGTTGAAATGGACGGCTAGATGACAACCTCGATATCAACGACCTGGATCGGACGGTGGAGATCGAAATTGATCCTGTCCGAACCAGGAGTCAACGGAAGCTGGGGGTGTGGCGCTTCTTGCTAGATCCTCGAGTGCTCCGGTGAACCTGCAACAAAATCGAGCTGGGAAGGGATTCCCGGCGGCGACCCTCCGACGCTCAAGTCAGGTAAGTGGAAAAAGTGGCTGCCAAGCTTGTCTCATGCGTACCTTTGGCGGAGTAATAGGCTCTTTATATAGGACGAAGAAGGAACTAATGCACGTCCACCGAGGTGCATACGTGTCAGCAACCCATACCCCGGTATGCACCTGTCAGAGAGCTTACCTGACACCATACTGCTACATTCCGAGCATGTTCTTCGATGGGACAACAGGACCCCCCGTTGTCAGACTAGGAGTATGGCGTAGCCATACGACTTGACGGCTGTCAGAAGATGTTCCCGTCTTTTACCCACTGCCTGACCGGAACGTCCGACCGGCCGGGCGGGCGAAGAACGTCGTCCGGACGGCCTTAATTCCTTGAGCCGACTGGGAGGCACGTCCTTCCGCTCGGTCATTATGTACTGCTTCATTTGAGCGTCGGAACCCTGGTCCCTACCAGGGTGCCTTTTACTATCAGATTTCCCTTTCTTACGAGTCTGGTCGGCTCGTCCCTTTCCGGCGAGCCACTGGACCCTTTGACCTCCCCGTGGCGTTGACCCCTCCTTATGGGGTTCCGGATTCTTACCGCCGGATCACTTGCCTTCCTCTCGAGTCTAGTCGAAGGAGGCAAAGTCCGACTGACTGGACTGCCGATCTGCCTGAGCCATGATCATCGCATTAGGCCGCTCGGCCAGGCCTAAGGATGCTTATCCGTGCGGCGGTATTTTGTCCATGCCTTGTGTTTTCTTGAAATCCACGCCCGTTGCTACTCATCACGTGCTCTGCGCACGGTAAGGGGAGCTCATTAAATGCGACTAGTAACCGGCTGACACGTGGCGATCGTGCATTTGTCAGCGTATGGCGGTTGCGTCACTTACGATGGGATAGCCGCCGTTTGAAATGGACGGCTAGATGACAACCTCGATATCAACGACCTGGATCGGACGGTGGAGATCGCTCCCGAGCGGCGATATAAAGTCCTTGACTCCATTTCCGCCGCATTTCGCCCTCTTCGTTTCCAGCCCCCTGTCGTTCCTCCTTTCGCCGGCGACCTTGTGCTCAGGCTTTCCGACGACCATACGGCTTCTTCCGATCATCTTCCTCGCTTGTAAGACCTTTTTCTCGCCCTCGACGCTTTCTTCTTTCTGTTAATCATCTTTTTCAGTCGATTTTCCTCCATTGCTTGAACCCTCCTCTTCTATCCCGAATTCTGGCCTTTCGATCATGACCAGTACCTCGCAGTCGATCGGCGGTACTCCGGGTCTTTGGTACTCGAACATTGAAAGCCGGTTCGACGAGGAAGACGCCTTGCGCCTCACTCGAGCATATGACCTACCGATCGACCACCAAATAGTGTTAGCCACACCGTCCGATCGGCCTCACAATCCGCCGCCCGGCACTGTTGTTTTCTTCCGGGACCAATTTCTGGCCGGCCTACGTTTTCCACCCCACAAGTTTTTCTTAAAAGTGTGCAATTATTTCCGCATTCCGCTCGGCCAGGTAGTTCCTAACTCTATTAGGTTGCTGAGCGGAGTGATAGTTTTGTTCAAACTGAACGGCGTTCCCTTAACCCCAAAAATCTTCCACTACTTCTACTATCCCAAGCAAGCCGAGTGGGGCACTTTTGTTTTCCAGTCTAGGATAGGCTTCGTCCTTTTCGATAATATGCCGAGCTCCAACAAACATTGGAAGGAGCATTTTTTCTATATACGTTTTCCCGAACGGCCAACTTTTCGCACCAAGTGGCAGACGGCGATGCCATCGCAACCGGAGCTCGGCAAATTTAGAGGTGACGCGGCCTACCTTCATGCAGCCGAACGGCTAGTTGGCCAGCGCTATCATATTGACAAACTACTCCTCCCGGGAGTAATGCACATATTCGGCTTGTCCTCTACCACAGCCGATCTGCCCTGCAGCATGAGTAAGTTTCCTTATCTTCCCATTTGTTTTGTTCTAACTGATTTATTTTTTGCTCCTGCAGCTGAAGTCATGTGGCGCGCCAAAGCTACCGAGAAGCTCAAACTGAAGGCCGCTCAGATTGAGGCGGTGACGAACAAGGAGGCCGCCGAACGGGGCCTTGCTCCGGCTGATCCGGCAGGCGAAGAAGGTGAGGGGATGCCAACTGTCCCCGAAGCCTCAGACTCCCCAACTCCTCATGATGAGGCCGCGGGCAACATAGAACCTCCTACCGAAACTGAGGTGGAGGGCCGCTCGGCAGATGATGTGCCGCTACGCACTAGGAAACGCCGACGACCGGAATCCGCCCCTGCCTCTACACTTGATGAGTCACAACCCGAGCGGGGCGCGGATGCACCGATGCAGTCTGGGACGGTTTCCCTCGAGAGTACCCCGACCCCTCAGGGTTCTCCGAGGGCCAGTTCAGAGGTGCCATCTTCCATCCCTCCAAGAACTTTGCGTCGTATCAGGCGTTTAGGCGAGCTACCCTCCTCGTCTGCTGGTGGGCCGTCTCAGAGCGAGCTGAGCAGCCAGAATTTACTTAAAACTGTTCTGCGCCTTCCTTCGGAGGAGTACATGGCTGCTGCTGATCGGCCAGTGTTTCCTGAGCAGATGATCACCCTGACGGGCCCTCTAGCCCAAGCTTGGTTGGATGCTCGGCGACGAATAGCCGCGCTAACTCCCGGGCAGCTCGGCGACAACAACCTTCAGTCAGCCACAGGGGTATGCTCTTCCCCACTCTTTTTTTTTTTTTTTGTATATTTGAATTAAGTTTTTAACCTGCCCACGTTTGCTAGCAGAACTGGGTGGAGCAGATCGCCATTAGCGATCGGTTGGCCGAACTGGAGGATGAACTGAAGAAACAGAAAGCAGCGGGGGAGGCCAGGCAGTCGACGGCCGCTCTGGAGAAGTCCCAAAAACTGCTGGATGCCGAGCGGAAAAGGGTGTCCGATCTGGCGAGCAAGGTCGTTCGGCTTGAAACAATGATTAAACAACGAGACAAGGAGATCAAGACGGCGACCACTCGGAAGCAACAAGCCATCAATGATATGGACCACATGAAGGTGGAGATCCGGGGGCTGGAGCAACGCATCAAAGACTTGGACGCCCTGCTGACCACCGAGAAGGAGAGCCGCTCGGCTGATCTCCAGAGATTCGATGGGGACTTGAAGGAGCTTCAAGCTGCCAGTGATGCCGCCCACTCCGCGCTCAAGGAATACCAAGAGGGGGAGTCGGCCCGCTCGGATGAAGTGAGGAAGGCGTTCCTTCGTTCGGAAAACTTCGGAGAGAAGTTTACCGAGAAGATATCCCTCACTTTCGAGGAGGCGATCAAGGCGGCGGTGGGCTATCTGAAGACCAAAGGCCACCTGTCTGCCGAGCTGACCATCCCCCCCGAGGATCTAGCGAGAGTGATGGACACCATCCCCGACGCTCTTTTTGATTTTGATGTGTGAGGAGCGTTTCTGTAAACTTTTTTGAATTCCCGCCGGTCGGCCCCGCTTATCTTTGTAATGACTTTTTTGGCTTGCATATTAGATAATCTTCTGTTTCTTTCACTTTCTATTTCGGCAAGAAATTTTTCTCTCGTCCCAACATTAAGTGTTTTTTTTTTTTTTTAAACTCTTCCGCTCGGCACCACGCTATGCCAGATAAGCGAATTGTCTTTAATGTCTTTCATCATGCGACTAAGCAGCCGCTCGGCGCACAGACGGCGCTCGTTCACTTGCTCACATTTTTAATTCCGATTAACCATCTTTTGCTTCGCGCCTCGCCTCAAAGGGGTTTTTGCTGGATTTTCGCAAGGCCTTCCGCTCGGACGTTTATAGACGCCGGCTCGTCTCTCGATCTTTAATGTCGGAGCTCGACGGCGCGGATATTTATAGCCGGTCGGCGCGGCTCTCGATTTTTAACGACGGGGCTCGTCGGCCGGTTTCCCGGCCGGACGGTTTATAGACGCCGGCCCGTCTCGATCTTTAACGTCGGAGCTCGACGGCGCGGATATTTATAGCCGGTCGGCGCGGCTCTCGATCTTTAACGACGGGGCTCGTCGGCCTTCCGCTCGGACGTTTATAGACGCCGGCTCGTCTCTCGATCTTTAACGTCGGAGCTCGACGGCGCGGATATTTATAGCCGGTCGGCGCGGCTCTCGATTTTTGCAGCGGGCTCGTCGGCCTTCCTTCGGATGTTTATAGGCCGGCTCGTCTCGATCTTTAGCGTCGGAGCTCGGCGCGGATATTTATAGCCTATCGGTGCGGCTCTCGATCTTTAAGGGGCTCGTCGACCTTCCGCTCGGGCGTTTATAAGCGCGGCTCGTCTCGATCTTTAACGCCGGGCTCGGCGGCGCGAATATTTATGGCGATCGGCGGCTCGATCTTTACGGCGGGCTCGTCGACCTTCCGCTTCGGAGCGTTTATAGGCGTCGGCTCGTCTCGATCTTTAACGTCGGAGCTCGACGGCGCGGATATTTATAGCCGATCGGCGCGGCTCTCGATCTTTAACGCCGGGCTCGTCGACCTTCCGCTCGGGCGTTTATAGACGCCGGCTCGTCTCTCGATCTTTAACGCCGGAGCTCGGCGGCGCGGATATTTATAGCCGATCGGTGCGGCTCTCGATCTTTAACGACGGGGCTCGTCGACCTTCCGCTCGGACGTTTATAAACGCCGGCTCGTCTCTCGATCTTTAACGTCGGAGCTCGCGCGGATATTTATGCCGATCGGCGCGGCTCGATCTTTAACGGCGGGCTCGTCGACCTTCCTTCGGGCGTTTATAGGCGGCTCGTCTCGATCTTTGCGTCGGAGCTCGACGGCGCGGATATTTATAGCCGATCGGCGCGGTTCTCGATCTTTAACGACGGATCTCGTCGACCTTCCGCTGGGACGTTTATAGACGCCGGCTCATCTCTCGATCTTTAACGTCGGAGCTCGACGGCGCGGATATTTATAGCCGATCGGCGCGGCTCTCGATCTTTAACGACGGGGCTCGTCGATCTTCCGCTCGGACGTTTATAGACGCCGGCTCGTCTCTCGATCTTTAACGTCGGAGCTCGACGGCGCGGATATTTATAGCCGATCGGCGCGGCTCTCGATCTTTAACGACGGGGCTCGTCGGCCTTCCGCTCGGACGTTTATAGACGCCGGCTCGTCTCGATCTTTAGCGTCGGAGCTCGCGGATATTTATAGCCGATCGGGCGGCTCGATCTTTAACAGCGGGGCTCGTCGGCTTTCGCTCGGGCGTTTATAGACGCGGCTCGTCTCTCGATCTTTAACGTCGGAGCTCGGCGCGGATATTTATAGCCGATCGGCGCGGCCTCGATCTTTAACGATGGGGCTCGTCGATCTTCCGCTCGGACGTTTATGGACGCCGGCTCTCGATCTTTAACGTCGGAGCTCGACGGCGCGGATATTTATAGCCGATCGGCGTGGCTCTCGATCTTTGAGCGGGGCTCGTCGATCTTCTCGGGCGTTTATAGACGCTGGCTCGTCTCTCGATTTTTAACGTCGGGGCTCGACGGCGCGGATATTTATAGCAGGTCGGCGCGGCTCTCGATCTTTAACGACGGGGCTCGTCGGTCTTCCGCTCGGCGGGTTTATAGACGCCGGCTCGTCTCTCGATTTTTAACGTCGGGGCTCGACGGCGCGGATATTTATAGCCGATCGGCGGGCTCTCGATCTTTGACGACGGGGCTCATCGGTCTTCCGCTCGGCAGGTTTATATACGTCGGCTCGTCTCTCGATTTTTAACGTCGGGGCTCGACGGCGCGGTTATTTATAGCCGGTCGGCGCGGCTCTCGATCTTTTACGACGGGGCTCGTCGGTCTTCCGCTCGGCGGGTTTTTAGACGCCGGCTCGTCTCTCGATTTTTAACGTCGGGGCTCGACGGCGCGGATATTTATAGCCGGTCGGCGCGGCTCTCGATCTTTAACGACGGGGCTCGTCGGTCTTCCGCTCGGCGGGTTTATAGACGCCGGCTCGTCTCTCGATTTTTAACGTCGGGGCTCGACGGCGCGGATATTTATAGCCGATCGGCGCGGCTCTCGATCTTTAACGACGGGGCTCGTCGATCTTCCGCTCGGACGTTTATAGACGCCGGCTCGTCTCTCGATCTTTAACGTCGGAGCTCGACGGCGCGGATATTTATAGCCGATCGGCGCGGCTCTCGATCTTTAACGACGGGGCTCGTCGGCCTTCCGCTCGGACGTTTATAGACGCCGGCTCGTCTCTCGATCTTTAACGTCGGAGCTCGACGGCGCGGATATTTATAGCCGATCGGCGCGGCTCTACGGTTTAACGTCTGGGCTAGACGGCCTTCCGCTCGGACGTTAGACGTGGCTCGTCTCTCGATCTTTAACGTCGGAGCTCGACGGCGCGGATATTTATAGCCGATCGGCGCGGCTCTCGATCTTTAACGACGGGGCTCGTCGGCCTTCCGTTTGGACGTTTATAGATGTCGGCTCGTCTCTCGATCTTTAACGTCGGAGCTCGACGGCGCGGATATTTATAGCCGATCGGCGCGGCTCTACGGTTTAACGTCTGGGCTAGACGGCCTTCAAGGCTAACTCCTTACCAGGTCGAGCGACCTTGGCCTTCATACCTTATCCCGTGCTAGAACAGTTTTTATGCCCATCCGAACGACACGGGTCATTTTCTTACGAATCTAAATGCATACTCCTCCTGGCCGATTGGCTCGGGGGCCTTCGCTATTCGAACACTTGGCTCGAATACTCCATATGCCCCTGCCGAACGGTACGCCGTTCAGCGGAGAATGCTCAATGTGTTTTCATCTTTTTGCTCCCTGCATCACAAGTATATAGGCGACCAAAAAGTATATAAATTTATATTTAGCGCACCTTTCTCCTAGCTTGGAGAAAGTACTCCTGGCTGAACGGCTCAAGGTCTGCTTCATCGAGCATTTCGGCTCGGATAATTTACCTCCGTCCGAACGGTACAGGGCCTTCAATTCTTGTTGATGATGTCTTATATTTGTTCTCTTGATTCTTCATTTCTGCATTTTAAGTATTCAGTCAAAAAAAGTACACAGGATGATTTACATTGATACACCTTTCACCCCGCCCGGTAAGGCTGGAGGTGGTTCGCGCTCCACGGTCTATCTAACTGCCGACCGTCCTCATCCTCCAAATAATACGCGCCCGAGAGGAGCTTTTCGATGATTTTGAAGGGACCTGCCCACGGAGCTTCAAGCTTGCCGACGTCGCCGACCGGCTTGACTTTCTTCCAGACCAGGTCGCCGACCTGGAATGATCTGGGAATGACGCGCCGGTTGTAGTTTTGCTTCATCCGCTGACGGTATGCCATCAGCCGAACGGATGCCTTGGCTCGCTCCTCATCAACCAAATCCAACTCCATGTTCCTTCGCTCGGCGTTGCCTTCATCGTAACATTGGACCCGGACGGACTCGACGCCGACTTCAACCGGAATGACCGCTTCGCCGCCGTACACCAGATGAAAAGGTGTGACGCCCGTTCCTTCCTTAGGAGTCGTTCGTATGGCCCATAAAACGCCCGGCACTTCATCCGGCCAACTTCCTCCCACGTGGTCGAGCCGAGCGCGCAGAATACGGAGAATTTCCCGATTGGCTACTTCGGCTTGACCGTTGCTTTGGGGGTAAGCCACGGACGTGAAGTGTTGCTCGATGTCGTAGCTTTTGCACCAATCTTCTAGCACCTTCCCTGTGAATTGCCGCCCATTGTCGGAAACCAATCGGCGAGGGATACCGAACCTACAGATGATGTGTTGCCAGATGAATTTTTTGACCATCTGCTCGGTGATCCTGGCTAGTGGTTCGGCCTCCACCCACTTGGAAAAATAATCGACCGCCACCAGCAAAAATTTCCTCTGCCCGGTCGCCATCGGAAATGGACCCACAATATCCATTCCCCATTGATCGAACGGACATGAAACGGTTGATACTTTCATCTCCTCTGCCGGTCGGTGGGAGAAGTTGTGATACTTCTGGCATGAAAGGCATCTAGATACTGTCCGAGCGGCGTCTATTTGTAAGGTCGGCCAAAAGTATCCCGCTAGCAGGATCTTCTTAGCTAGTGACCGTCCGCCCGGATGTCCTCCGCAAGATCCTTGATGTACCTCTTGGAGGATGTAAGCTGAGTCCTCCGAGCTCACGCATTTCAACAGTGGGCGAGAGAAAGCCTTCTTGTAGAGCTGATCGCCAATGAGTGTGAACCGACCGGCCCTCCTTCTGAGCAGCTGGGCTTCATCCCGATCGGCCGGTGTGGCTCCCGAGCGGAGGAACTCTATGATGGGTGTCCTCCAGTCGCTTGGAAACGTGAGGCCTTGCATCCGGTCGACGTGCGCCACCAGCAGTACTTTTTCAATTGGTTGCTGAATGGCGACAGGCGTTATTGAGCTTGCAAGTTTGGCTAACTCATCGGCTGCCTGGTTCTCCGTTCGGGGAATCTTCTGAATAAGCACCTCTCGGAAAGTAGCTTTGAGTTTTTCAAAGGCCTCGGCGTAGAGTTTAAGCCGAGCGCTGTTGATTTCAAAGGTGCCAGAAAGTTGCTGAGCGGCCAACTGTGAATCCGAATAAAGTGTCACCCGACCGGCTCCCACATGCCGTGCTGCCTGCAATCCGGCTATGAGGGCCTCATACTCTGCTTCATTGTTGGTAGCTTTGTAATCTAGCCGGATGGATAGGTGCATCTTTTCTTCTTGAGGTGAGAGCAGCAATATTCCAACCCCACTTCCGAGCCGAGTGGAAGACCCATCCACATATATTCTCCATGTAGCTTCCGGCTCTGGCCTTTGCACTTCGGTCACAAAATCAGCCAAGGATTGCGCTTTGATCGCCGAGCGGGGCTGGCATTGGATGTCAAATTCACTTAATTCTATCGTCCACTTGATGAGCCGTCCGGACGCTTCTGGATTCAACAGTACTCTTCCTAGTGGACTGTTCGTCCGGACAATGATGGTGTGAGCCAAGAAATACGGTCGAAGGCGCCGAGCGGCTAGAACCAAAGCAAAGGCCAACTTCTCGAGCCCGCTGTAACGAGATTCAGCATCTTTTAAAATGTGGCTCAGAAAATACACCGGCTGCTCTTCGCCGCTCGCCCTCACAAGTGCTGAGCCTACAGCATGCTCAGTTGAAGACAGATAAATATAAAGTGACTCACCCCCGAGCGGCTTGGCTAGTACAGGCAGGGAATTAAGATATGTCTTCAATTCTTCGAATGCTCGGTCGCATTCCTTGTCCCAGTGAAATTTAGTGGCCTTGCGCAAAATTTTGAAGAAAGGGAGGCTCCGGTCGGCCATTTTGGAGATGAATCTGGACAATGCGGTTATCCGACCGGTCAACCGCTGCACTTCCCTTGTATTTCTGGGAGGCGGCATGTCTTGTATAGCTTTCACCTTGCTGGGATTTGCCTCGATTCCCCGCTCGGTCACTATGTACCCCAAGAAACGCCCTCCTTTTGCTCCGAACAGGCACTTCTGGGGATTTAGCTTGACTCCATATTTGCGTAGCGTTCGGAAGGTTTCTTCCATGTCCTTGAAGAGATCGGTCGCTCGGATGGATTTGATAAGAATGTCGTCCACATAGACTTCCAAATTCCGCCCGATCTGCTCCCTGAACACCTTATTCATCAAGCGCTGATAGGTGGCCCCGGCATTCTTCAATCCAAACGGCATCACATTATAGCAATATGTGCCGTCGGCAGTCACGAAGCTGACTTTTTCTTGATCTTCACGGGCGAGCGGCACTTGATGATAGCCTTGGTAGGCGTCGAGCATACATATTAACTCGCAGTCGGCCGTAGAGTCCACCAGCTGATCTATCCGGGGCAGGGGATAAAAATCTTTGGGGCATGCTTTGTTTAAGTCCCTAAAGTCGATGCAGACTCTCCACTTGCCGCCCGGCTTGGAGACTAATACTACGTTAGCCAGCCAGCTCGGGAACTGCATCTCGCGTATGTGGCCAGCTTCCAGAAGTTTCTCTACTTCCGCCCGGATGATGGCATTCTGCTCGGCACTGAAATCTCTTTTTCTCTGCTTTATCGGCCGGGCGTCCGATCGGACATGCAACTCATGCTGCGCTATGCTCGGCGAGATTCCGGGCAATTCATGTGTCGACCAGACGAAGACATCATGATTTCGTTGGAGGCATTGGACCAGCTCTGCCTTCTGCTCCTCCTCCAGATCAGAGGCGATAAAAGTCGTGGCCTCCGATCGGGTTGGATGGATCTGAACCTCCTCCTTTTCATCATAAATTAAAGCAGGAGGTTTCTCGGTTATGTCGTGTACCTCGATCCGGGGCGCCTTCCGAGCGGAACAGGCTTCTGCTCGGATCATCTCTATATAGCACCGCCGAGCTGCTAGCTGATCTCCCCGTACTTCTCCACTTTGTCCTCCACGGGAACTTGATCTTCGATGGAAGGTTGAGACATTGCTCGGAATTGGCGGCCGTCCCAAAATGACGTTGTGGGGCGAAGGAGAGTCGACCACCACTAAGTTTATCGTCCTAGTCCTCTGGCGGCTCTTCTCCCAGTGAGGTAGCCGGTCGGATCTGTACCGCGTTACCAGTAAACCCGTAGGCGGGCGTTGTCATGGGCGGCTCGGCTCGATCAATTTGGTGATCGAACGCCTTCTTGAATATAATGTTGACCGAGCTCCCTGTGTCAACAAATATGCGGTGAATAGTGTAATTTGCTATTACCGCTTTAACGAGCAGAGCGTCGTCGTGGGGCACTTCAACGCCTTCTAAGTCCCCAGGCCCGAAAGTGATTTCCGGTCCACTTGCCCGCTCTTGGCTGCAACCGACTGCGTGGATCTGGAGCTGACGGACACCCGCCTTTCTGGCTCGATTGGAGTCTCCTCCGGTCGGCCCGCCGGCAATAACGTTGATCTCGCCCCGGGAAGTATTGCTCCTATTTTCCTCTTCCCGAGTGGACGGTCGGGACCGTTCTCTGGACGCCCGGCGATTCTCCTGTCTCGGAGATCGGTGCCGATCGGGCGTCTGTTGATGTCGCCTCTCGGTGCGGGTCCGGTCGGCTTCATGGGTCCTTTGTCTCCTGTCGCTGGGAGGAGACCGTCGTTCGGCATTCCTGGGAACGGGATTAGCCACGAAAGGAAGACTTCGACAATCCCTCGTGTTGTGCTATCCGTCCGGTGGAAGGAGCAGAACATAGGGGTCCACCTCTTCTTTAGCTTGGGCCGAGCGGCAGCTACCTCTTGTACTTGGGACCTCACCCGAGGGGAGCGGATTGCTTCGGCCCTTGGTCCTCTCGGCGGTTGATGAGCGACATGCTGTTTCCGTTCGGCATGAATAGGTGCCCGCTCGGTTGGAGTTTCCTTTTTCCGGGCGGCTTGCGCTTCTTCCACGTTTATGTATTCGTTGGCTCGATGTAGCATGTGATCATAATCTCGGGGCGGCTTTTGGATGAGCGCCCGGAAGAAGTCCCCATCCACAAGGCCTTACGTGAAGGCATTCATCATCGTCTCCGATGTGGCCGTTGGAATATCCATCGCCACTTGATTGAATCGCTGGATGTAAGCTCGAAGCGATTCTCTCGGCTCTTGCTTGATGGCGAACAAGCTGACACTTGTCTTCTGATAACGCCGACTGCTGGCGAAGTGGTGGAGGAATGCCGTTCGGAAGTCCTTGAAGCTTGTGATGTATCCGTCCGGCAGCCTCTGAAACCACCGTTGAGCCGATCCAGAAAGAGTGGTAAGAAAGACTCGGCACTTTACACCATCTGTATATTGATGGAGCATAGCTGTGTTATCAAATTTACCCAGATGATCATCCGGGTCCGTTGTTCCGTTGTACTCGCCGATCGTCGGGGGCACGTAGTGCTTGGGTAGAGGGTCTCGTAGAATAGCCTCCGAAAATTGGTGATTGATCCGCTCGGGAGATGAGTCTACTCGGGGAGCTTTCCCCTTTCTGTCGTCTCTCCTAGGCATTTCGTCTGAAGAAGATCCTCTATCTCTCCGAGCTGGTACGGCTTCAGGGGTGCGAAATAAGGCCCGATGGAATGCAACGGTGGCTTGAGGTGCTTCTGCTCGGCCACCCGACGCAGATGTTGTTTGTTGCTCCGGCCGCTCGGCGGCTGCTTTCTGTTTTTGCTCCATAAGTTTGGCGGCCCTTACCTCGACCAGAGCTTCGAGTTCTTCCGTCAAAAGCGCCACCGTGTGTTGTCGTCCAGCCTCATCCATTGTTTCCAGTCAGATGCAGGAGCGTTCCCACAGACGGTGCCAAATTGATCCTGTCCGAACCAGGAGTCAACGGAAGCTGGGGGTGTGGCGCTTCTTGCTAGATCCTCGAGTGCTCCGGTGAACCTGCAACAAAATCGAGCCGGGAAGGGATTCCCGGCGGCGACCCTCCGATGCTCAAGTCAGGTAAGTGGAAAAAGTGGGCCGACGATCTGTGGGTGGACGACGGCTTGGTCAGATGGCACTTACCTTCGACACCTCCATGAGCAGCGAGGGGCACTCGACTAGCGCTGAGCACACTGGGGTAGCGATCATCGAGCTACCTGGATGACCCTGCGAGGATACAGATGCTGGATGCTGGAGCGAGTACATTGAGGGCAGTGGTAGAGGGCCCCTGAGGATGGTACAGTGAGAGGATACAGATGCTGAGCATACAGCTACATGGATCACATTGCCACTTGGTTGCTGGAGCATGTAGATTGAGGACAGCTGTAGAGGATGGTACAGTGAGCATGCATGATGATATCTGTAGTAGGAGGGTGGTATGTCTGCTGGGTGTATTTTGTGGATGGTACAGTGAGAGTACGCTACATGTATATGGGCTTACCTAGGTTCATACCTCTGATATCCTCCGGATTTCCCGGCGGCGACCCTCCGACGCTCAAGTCAGGTAAGTGGAAAAAGTGGCTGCCAAACTTATCTCATGCGTACCTTTGGCGGAGTAATAGGCTCTTTATATAGGACGAAGAAGGAACTAATGCACGTCCACCGAGGTGCATACGTGTCAGCAACCCATACCCCGGTATGCACCTGTCAGAGAGCTTACCTGACACCATACTGCTACATTCTGAGCATGTTCTTCGATGGGACAACAGGACCCCCCATTGTCAGACTAGGAGTATGGCGTAGCCATACGACTTGACGGCTGTCAGAAGATGTTCCCGTCTTTTACCCACTGCCTGACCGGAACGTCCGACCGGCCGGGCGGGCGAAGAACGTCGTCCGGACAGCCTTAATTCCTTGAGTCGACCGGGAGGCACGTCCTTCCGCTCGGTCATTATGTACTGCTTCATTTGAGCGTCGGAACCCTGGTCCCTACCAGGGTGCCTTTTACTATCAAATTTCCCTTTCTTACGAGTCTGGTCGGCTCGTCCCTTTCCAGCGAGCCACTGGACCCTTTGACCTCCCCGTGGCGTTGACCCCTCCTTATGGGGTTCCAGATTCTTACCGCCGGATCATGTCTGTTTGCTTTTTATTAGTCTCTTTATTTTAATTATAAGTGCTTTTATTTAGTTGAATATCCGAGAAAAGGTTGTTTATTTTGTAGGGCAATTCACCCCCTCCCCTCTTATCGGCCTCCAAAGGGACCAACAAGTGGTATCAGAGCGAGAACACTTTAGGAGGACTAACCGCCGATTGAAGTAACGAGATGGTCGGACCAAGCATCGTTCCACCAAAATTCGAGGGGGACTTCGCACATTGGAAGTGTCGTATGGAGGTATTTCTAAAAACCGATTTCGAAATTCATCTAATTATAAAATATGGTTTTGTAGCTCCTACTAATCAAAATGGAGAAGAAAAAGAAGAGAGTCTCTGGATGAAGAAGGAGCAGAATGATTCTGTAGCAAACAACTGAGCGGAGTATCACCTACTGAGTGTGCTGCCGCCTCAAGAAGTCAATCACGTCGGAAGCTACTCGTCGGCCAAAGAACTCTGAGAAAAATTCCTGGAGCTTCACGAAGGCACGTCTGAAGCCAAACTAGTAAGAAGAGGCATCCTTCGAAACAAACTGATGAACATCCGTCTGGAAAAAGGTGAGAAGGTAATCGATCTACACGCGAAGGTAAAGGAATTAATTACCAGTTTCGAGAACCTCGGTGAAACGGTAACCAACCGGGACACCATACGCTACACACTCAACGCGTAAAACCCTGAAGGTGACTTGGGATGAGTCGTCATCAGAATCTAATCTAGAGGAGTACGGTGGACTTGCATTGATGGCAAGTCACTAGGAGGAGGAGAGCATAGTTGAAGGGGGAGGCTCCTCAGAAGAAAACTGCAGCGAGGTGGAAGAAACAAATTTTAGCGCGGATCTGGTAAGTGAGGTATGTTTACTACCTCCTGACAAGTTATACTCAGGTATTAAATCTATGAATAGATCATTATGTAAGCTAAAATCAAAAAATAATAACTTAAAAAGAGAAGTTCTTGAATTAAAAATAATCTTAGTGAAAACTTGCCCTTTAAAAATGTATGACAAGTTAAAGGAATAAAATGAAAAATTGAAGCACTAAATTGAAAAATCTAGAAATTCTACATGTTTTAATCAAAATTTCAGGAAAAATTATAGAAGTCTAAATTGGTATCTTAAATATCATAAGGGACAAATTAGAAAAATATCACAAAAATATGTTCCAAAGAAATTTCTTATTAACCGGTAGGTAAAAATTTATTTTGGGCCCAAAAACATTTTTTGAATAAATAAAGGATATCTATATTTAGAAATATTAATTTGCAAAACCAAGTTCGTATGCTTACTGTTAATAATTATTTCTGAAATTTTTTTGTTACTAGAATAGAAAATCTCTTAGTATTAAATTTTTCAAAATTTTTCTTCAAATAAAATAATTTTTGATTAAAAATCATAATTTAAAACTTAAAACTCTTTGGACAAGTATTTTAAAAAATTGAGGTTTTGGAAAATTACAGTTATGTTTTGAATACATATAAAAATCAACTTGATTTTTGGACTAATAAATATATTTTTAAAATATTTATTTCTGAAAAGAATCATAACTGGTCAAAACATTTTTCGTATAATCTTTCTATTAGAAAGTCTTATTCAAATTTTTTCTATTAATAGAATCATTGAATTTCTATTCGGAAATATATTTTTGTAAATTTTTGGTAAATATTAAATTTTCTATGGATTATTTATCGAAAACTTTATTTTTAAATCTAAATAATCTTGAAATTTATTTTTGAAATTTTTATTTTTTTCTTTAAATGTACATTCTTTTATCAAAACTTGCAAAATATTTGAGGATTTATTTTAATGAATTTTTAAAATTTAACTTGCAAAACCTATGTTTTTGTGCAAAATGATTTGTTTGTGCTAAAACACTTGTAAATTTTCGTGAAAATTATTCCGTTGAACCTTAAGACAAATTTTCAAAATTTAAACTCTTTTTTTTTTTTGGGCAAATGAGGTTGTTAAATTGTGGAAATTCATATTGTTTTATAAAAATGAAATTTGTTTCCTTACCTTTAGAAAAGTTTCGAATTCTTTATCTAACTTTGCTTTTCCCAACTTTATTTTTGATGTTATCAAAGGGGGAGAATGATAGTTGAGAGCTTAAGTCTAGGGGAGATTATATTTGTACTTTTGTAGCTTGCAAAAGTTACAATTTTAAATATGATTTTAACTATGTTTTTTTTTTCTAACTCTAACTGGGGTTGATGCACATCAACAAGAGGGAGATTGTTAGTACCCCGAGGTAGTTTTTATGTGGTCACCCAAGTTAAGTTTGGTCATGTGTGTATTTGATGCATTGTGTCTAAGTGTGTAGGAACTTAGGAGAACAAAATGTTGAGCGACGCAGCTAGCGAGAAGGACAGTACTGGAGAGAGTCAATGGGCTTGGTGCATTTGAGGGATGAGGTACTGTTGAAGAGGACGCTGACAGATGAGAAGGAAGTGCATGACATTTTCGAGAGACGAGAAGCTGGAGCAGAATCTTTATTAAAGAGAAGGCCGAAAGATGGGTCCGGGTGAGCCCAATTCCAGATGGATGAAATCACCCAGGCGATTGAAGCAATGGAAAAGAAAATGGAGTGCTGTGGAGCTGTTGGAGGCACCCTCAACAGCGTTGAAGGCACCCTCGCACCTTTTTAGTGGAAGACGCCTTTAATCCCTTGAAGGCACCTTCACGCCTCTATGGAAGGCACCTTCAATCCTTTGAAGGCGCCTTTGACTAGGCAAATAGTAATCGTTAGCGAAGATAGAGTTTATCTTCACACGAATAAAACTTGCCATGCTAAAGGCGCCTTCAAGCCTATTGAAGGCACCTTCCAGCCTCAAATAAAATTTTTCAGGGGCTATAAAAAGACCTGTAGATCTAGGAAATATTCAGCAACTCAAGTATTCATTTCCTAATAACTTTCTGAGCATTCAACGAGTGTAAGAGGTTTCTCCGCCTTCACCAAAGGAGATCTTTAGTGTTTTCTTTTATCTTGGATTAACAACCTCCTAGGTTGTAACCAAGTAACTTTCTTTGCCTCTTTATTTTATTAGTTGTTAAATTCCTTTAAGTTAATTATGCTACTAATCTTGTTTGAAAGATTGAGAAAGGTCCATTTTTAATTTACAGGTAATTCACCCCCCTATTGTTGGTCGCATGGGTCCTAACTAACACGACCCGAACTGAACATGAAAAAATCAAGTTAGGATCAGGTAGTTTCGAGTTCAGGTCGAAATCGAGTTGGTCGAATTGACCAGATTAATAACCAGGTTAGGTTTGGGTTAACCTGAAGTGACCCAATTACAATCCGCAAACCCATTTATAAATTTAAACCAAAATTACAAATTTAAAAAAGTCAAAAATCATTCCCCCAATACATGTATTTTACTAATCATCTTCCAATCGACGGGCGACATAGTGGCTACATTCCTATTTCTGAAAATCAAACTCCTTTTCATATTCCAATCTTCGATTCTTCTTCAGTTCTTCACCCTTCTTTAGGGAATTGCATCGATGCTCCAATGCTACGACGACCTAGGCCCGAGTCCCCAATGCAACAACCCTAGACATTGACCCCAGATGCATCGATGTCCTTGACATTGATGACCCGACGTGGTGGCCATCGATGTCGAAGCCACGATGAAGCGACATCCAAGATAAGCCCTAGATATCATCGCGGCCATCAAATGAGAAAGGTATCATAACAATTCACCTCCATTTCTCTTTTTGACTTGAATGTCGTCTATGTCTTCTCTTTAAGACGGTTTGTTTTTAGGGTTTAGGGCACATCAAGGACAACTGTGATGAAAAAGGGCACATCAAGGACAACTGCCCAAAATTGAAGGAGAAGGACAAGAGGAAAATACCTATAGGACCATAAATACACTAGAGGGAGGTGAATAGCATTTTTTACTTTTTTGAAAATCAAGAGTATGTAGCAAAAAAGAACAAAGACGAAAAGTGAACACTAACACAGGTGGTTTTACTTGGTTCGGAGTCTTTAACGACTCTTACTCTAAGGCTCACACCCACTGAGTGCTTTTATTGGCCAATCACTATAATCATGAAGAAATTATAGAATTTAAGTACAATTATGGGAATTAAACTATACTAACAATACAACTTTGAAAACTTGAGCGCAAGTTGTCGGTGCAATTTTTAGGTATCCCAGAGACCTTTTCGGAGCAGCACGTGAATATGAAAGTTGTAGCAAATGATATTCTAAAGCTATTGGTCAAAGGCCTTTATATAGGCCCATTCTAGGCGCTTGGAACCCCTCTGGGTGCCTGGATCATTGACGTGAGTTTGGCCAATCGTCGCGCTCTAACTCAGCTTTGGGATAACTTTTCTAATCTGGGCACCTAGACTACCATGGTGCTTGGTAAGCCGCCCGAGCAAAGTTGGTCTGAGAGCTCGGATCCCTTCCGAGCGCCCAGGCTCCCCTTTTTCGCACTTCTCCTTCCTGCAAGAAAGAGTTAGTCTAGGCAAATAAAAATATATTATTCTGCAAAATAAAGTTAGCATAACATAATAAGATAGAAGTAGTAATTAGATCCTAACTACCCGAGATGAGGATTTAGTTAAGATTTAAACTTAGGTTTTTTAAATGGACCTAAGTTGGACTGACGCCTACAGTTCCCTCAACTTGGAACGCATCCTCATAAGATCTCTCCTCCAATTGCTTACCTCCACTTACCAACTGCAGTCTCTCGACTTACCTTTGACCCACCAGGTCTTCCCACTAATTGTCAGGTCCAGCGGACCCAATTGGATTTCAGCTGATTGTTAGGTCTCGCAGACCTAACCAAACTTCCCGCCAGTTATCGGGCACTACAGACCTATTTAAACTTCACACCAACTATCAGTTCCTGCGGACCTAGCTATATTTTAGTCTGGTGTCAGGTCCTTCATACCAATTAAATCATACACACTTGGTAAAAAGTTTAGACAAACAACACATCTAACTTTAACCTATTTATCATACATCAAAACTTGATTATCAATGCAACCTGTACCAACAAGACCAACATGAACGAAGCACAAGAACCTAAAGGCGACGTGGGACGAATCATCATCATCCAAATCAGATATTAAAGTCATGCCATGAAAGAAGCACAAGAACCTAAAGGTGACATGGGATGAATCATCGTCATCCAAATCAGAGATTAAAGTCATGTCAGACTTGCACTTATGGCAAGTTACCAAGAAGATTATGAGACTTTATCAGAGATGAGTATCGACAAATGAGGAGACACTTCAGAAGAAAGCAACGATGAAGGGGTGGCGACTACGAATGAGACAGACTCAGTAAGGGAGGTACGTTCTCTACCTCCCGATAAATTATATAAATTTATTAAAATACTTTCTAAAAGTTACTGTAAATTAGAAACAAAAAATGAAAAATTATAAAAAGGAAATTTTAGAATTAAGAGTAAGTAACCTTAGGAAAATCATGTTGATTAGAAGATTTTAACAAATTAAAAGTTGAAAATAAAAAATTAAAAGATCAAATAGAAAAACTAGAAAAGGATCATTCATACACACATGTTCAAAATTCTAGAAATTCTCAAAGGCTTAACTAGTAGTTTAGATATCATAAGGACCAAATTAGAAAAGTGACAAGAAAATTTATTCTAAGAAAATTTCTGATTAACCTAATTTGTAGGAATCTATATTAAATTTTAACATCATGTCTGGATTAAATTGTCACTAATTTAATGTTTTTCTAGGTTAGAATATTATTTTTTAAAAATATGTTTTATGTAAACTTTCTATTAGAATTTTTATTCAAAATTTTTATATTCATAATATAGTAGATATTCTATTCGAATAAAAATCTTTAAATATTTTTTACCATTATCTGATTTATTCTGAATTATTTATCAAAAATAATATTTTTATAATTAAGTATTATTGAGATATTATTTTTAAAATTTTTAATTTTATGTACATAAACATTAAATTTTAAATTTTCATAATAATTATCATGATTTTTAGCCATCAGATTCTATTTTTAAAACATTTAACTTTGAAGATTATTATTTTTAATTAAAATATTCATACTGATAAAAAATATTTACTCACTCTTAGACATTGTTTAATTAAAATATTTATGCACTACAAATCTTGTCTTTAATTTTAGAAATTTGGATATACAAAAATTATTCTTGAAATTTTTTTGCAAAATTAGACATTGTTTACTCACTCTTAGAAAAAAATAATCAGACTTTTTTTTTATATTTACCCCTAAATTTTATATGATCAAATAGGGAGAGAAATTAAGGAGGAGTTAATTATTTGTAATATTTTAATAGTACTTAATTACAAAATTCATGTTTTAAATTGTCAATTTTTTTCAAATAAATTTTATGTTTATTTTATGATAAATTTAACTTGGGTTGATGCACATCAAAAAGGGGAGATTATAAGTACCCTAGGTAAATTTTGATGTGATCCACTAGGTGAAGTTAGGTTTTGTTATATTTGATCATTGTGTCTAAGTGTGCAGGAACTTAGGAGCTCAAGAAGTGGAGTAGAAGATGCAGTGAATGAGAAAGATGACACGAAAAGTGAGTCGATGGGCTCGGTGCATCCGACGGATGAGAAGCTGTGGAAGAGTACGTCTGTGGAACGAGAAGGATGCACGTAGTGCTTCTGAGGGACGAGAAGCCAGAGCAAAAGACTGCTCGAGGAAAGAAGGATTGAGTTGGGTTCGGGTGAGCTCAACTCTAGATAACCGGAGCATCACCCAAGTGGCCGAAGCTGAAGATAAAAAAAGTCAACACTGTGTTGACTTATCTAGGCGCCCGGACTCCAGGAGCTTGGACAAGGTCTAGGCGCTCAAACTCCCCTAGCACCATAGGGGTGCCTCGTCGAGCCATTGTTGCGAATGACGTCAAATGCCCACATCAACAACACTCTAGACACCTGAACCAATCCAAGCGCCTAGGCGAGGATAAAGTTTTATCCTCAAACCATTATGTAGTCGTTGCGAGCAAATCGGGTGCACCTTTGGGGGCACCCAGATTGAGTCCAGCGCCCGAAGATGCTACGCCAGAAAAATGACTAGTCCTGATCCTATTTTTTAAAACAACACACACTCGTACTTCTCTTGTAATTCTGTTTTAAAGTGTTCATACTTTTATCTTTGTAAGAGACTTCTCTGCCTACATCAAAGGAGAACTTTGTTAGTGCTTTCAACACCTTGGATTAACAATTTACCTGGTTGTAACAAAAAAAAATCTCCGCCTCTTCCTTTCTTTTATGCTAACTTATTTTTGGTTAATTAACATGTATTATCTTTGCTAAAAAGAAAGAAAAAGATTATAAATTCTAATTTACAAGGTAATTTACTCTGTCTTGCCGGTCGCATCGGGACCAACAATTACAAGTCAATGCGACTTCATATAAGTCAAGCCAAGTCTAAGAATTAATCAAGTATGTGAGTATTAAACTTATGACAAGGAAAGACTTAATAACTTAGGTTTTAAATGATAATTAACTTAACATCACTTGAATAACTAATAGGATTTTGAATGGTCATGTAAGTATAGATAAGTATGTTTTGTTGGGTTTTTCGGGCCGTAAAAACCGCTTTTTGCTTTGCGGAAACCCCGAAATCCCCATGCCACGGATCCGTGCGAAGATTAAAATTTTGAAAACATTACGAGTACGAGTTTCTTACACTAGTTCTAAACTAGATCTACAAGGAGAAAGAATTTACCCTTGATGCGAAGCCCTTCGCAATCCCACTCGTCCTCGGTTCGCCGGATCTCGAAAGTGTCAAAGTAGACACTTCTCTATGTGTATCCACACAAGCAAGATATGGAGACGAACCTCTAAGGATGTGCTAGAAACATTAGAGATCAATAATGGAGGAGAGGGAGAGAAAGAAGAAAACTAGAGAGGAAGAAGATGATGGAGTTACTCACACAAGCACACAAAATGCACTAACTACTCATCAAAAGTGACCGGCCACTTTAAGGGGAATTGTAACCTCTATGGGATGCCAAGAGTCACAACTCTTGGTAACTCCCATGAGGTGGCATTCCACTTAAGCAACCATGATGATGTGGAGCATCATCATTGGACCACTTTGTAACGACCCGACCCTTTGGCCTCTTGGGCGGCCCTTGTGGCGGCCCAACTAGCGGCCCTTATGTCGTCGGCCCATTTGGCGACCTCTCATGTCGTCGACCGACGACCTTTGGCCGTGCCGTTACTCACTAGGACTTTCCACCCCTGGCCAGTGGATTTTTACCTCCCCCAGGATTCGAACTCTAAACCTCCAGGCTTAAGTATTAGAGTTTATGAATCCTGGTAACCAAGTGAGATCATCTCACTTGGTTACCAGGATTCATAAACTCTAATACTTAAGCCTGGCAAGGGCCGCCCAAGAGGCCAAAGGGCCGGGTCGTTACAATAAAAAGGCGCCTTTTTATTGTAACGACCCGGCCCTTTGGCCTCTTGGGCGGCCCTTGTGGCGGCCCAACTAGCGGCCCTTATGTCGTCGGCCCATTTGGCGACCTCTCATGTCGTCGACCGACGACCTTTGGCCGTGTCGTTACTCACTAGGACTTTCCACCCCTGGCCAGTGGATTTTTGCCTCCCCCAGGATTCGAACTCTAAACCTCCAGGCTTAAGTATTAGAGTTTATGAATCATGCCAACTCACCAATGAGGTGGCAAATGGTCAAGTCAAAATTGACCCTTCATCTTCCTCTCAAGTCAAGTCAAACTTGACCACTTCTCTCCCTTGGTTGATCTAATCTAACCATTGCTTCAAGTCAATTTTAATTTAATGAATCTCTATTCATTGAATTAAATTGATTAAATGAGTCTAAGTCCAAATTAGACTCACTTAACATATGAACCAAATTGAGTCCAACTCAATTAGCCTACTTTGGATTACTCTTAATCCATTTTGGTTCATCGTATGAACCTAATCATTTAGGTTCATCAAATGAACCTAATCTCCATCTAATTGCCCTTCGTGTGTGACCCTATAGATTCTTGTAATGTTGGCAATGCTCCTAAACCCATTTAGAAGCATAAGTAATGAGCGGTATCTAGCAACACATCATTACTACCCAAGTTACAAGAATGTTGAGATCCAACATCACCTTGTGACTACTAATTGTGACTCCTCACAATATATGACAAGTGTCCTTCTATCCTAGACATCTAGATTGATCAATGTGAGGCATAGACTGTGTCATCCTCTAATCAATCTAAATCTTGAACTCTAAGTAGACTCACTCGATCAAATGAGCTCAATAACTTATATTGACTCATTTGGGCATGGCCATGCACTTAATGGTCTCACTCTATCAAGAATATCAATATCACTCCCGTCATATAGGAGGGATAGGTCTCATAAACATCACTCACATCCCTCCGCATAATTTGCTACATACCCAGTAATCGCCTTTATAGTCCACCCAGTTACGGGTGACGTTTGACGAAGCCAAAGTACGTAACTCCTTATGTAGGGAACCATGGTGACTTCAGGTCCAAGGACTAGTAGTCATACTAATAGCCACATGAGAAAGTAAATGACACTCATATTGTTGGGTTTTACGGGCCGCGAAAATCGCTTTTTCGCATCACGTAAACCCCTAAACCCCGACACCGGATCTGTGCGAAGAATAAAACTTTCGAAAAAATACGAGTACGAGTTTACCAACCTATAGATATACACTAGAACTATATATTAAAGAGTTTTACCCTCGTTGCGTGCCCTTCGCGAGTCCCGTTCGTCCAAGGAGATGTCGGATCTCAAATTGTCAAGGTAGACAACTCTCTATGCGTATCCACACGAACAAATCGATGGAGGGAGAACCTTAGAGTGTGCTAGCACTCCAAGAAGTTCTCGGCAAGATGAGGAAGGGGAGAGCAAGAAGAGAGAGCTCTAGGAGGAAGAAGATAGAATAATGAGCCTTGAATGAAAATCAAATTTCATTCCTCTACAAAAGTGGCCGGCCACTCATGAAGTGTAACCAGCTTTTTGCATTAAGTGGTCATTAAAGAGGGAATTTATAACCTCCATGAGGTGGCACACACATATGCTAAACATGATGATGTGGCACATCATCATTGGCCACTTAATGCCAAGTCACAAATGATGTGGCATAAAGTCAAGTCAAACTTGACTCTTCCTCTTCCTCTCAAGTCAAGTCAAACTTGACTTAATCCCTCTCATGGTTGATCTAATCCAACCATTTAATTCAAGCCAACTTAATATAATGAATCTAATTCATTTAATTAAATTGATTCAATGAGTCATAATCTAAATTAGACTCGTTGAACACATGAATCAACTTGAGTCCAACTCAATTAGCCCAATTAGGATTACTCTTAATCTAATTTGATTCATCAAATGAATCTAATCCTCTTGGTTCATCATATGAACCTAATCTCCATCTAATTGTCTTTAGTGTGTGACCCTATAGGTTCTTGTAACGTTGGTAATGCCCCTATACTCATTTAGGAGCATTAGTAATGAGCGGTATCTAGCAACACATCATTACTACCCAAGTTACAAGAATATTGAGATCCAACATCACCTTGTGACTACTAATTGTGACTCCTCACAATATATGACAGGTGTCCTTCTATCCTAGACATCTAGATTGATCAATGTGAGGCATAGACCGTGTCATCCTCTGACCAATCTAAATCTTGATCTCCAAGTTAGACTCACTAAATCAAATGAGCTCAATATCTCATATACTCATTTGGGCATGGCCATGCACTTCGCCGTCTCACTCTCTCAAGAATATCGATGTCCCTCCCATCATATAGGAGGGATAGATCTCATCTACATCACTCACATCCCTCTGCATAATTCGTTACATACCCAGTAATTGCTTTTATAGTCCACCCAGTTACGGGTGACGTTTGACGAAACCAAAGTACATAACTCCTTATGTAGGGAACCATGGTGACTTCAGGTCCAAGGACTAGTAGTCATACTAATAGCCACATGAGAAAGTATATGACACTCATATAACGATCCATCATACTTTCTCATGGCGGGTCATTCAGTATACATTCTCTAATGCATACCCATGTGTCAACTTGATATCTCCATATCCATGACTTGTGAGATCAAGTCATCTAGTTGACCTACATGCTAGTCTCGTCGCATTAACATTGTCCCTGAATGTTAATACTCGACTAGGAATGATTAAAAATAGTGTTCCCTATATCATCTCACTATCGGTTCAACTAACCGATTGATATAGGTGAGAACCTTCTACTCAAGGACGCTATTATACTTAGTTTATTTGGCACCAATACAAGTAAGTATAATAACCAAAAATAAATGCCTTTATTTATATAAGAATATGATACAACAAGTCTATAATACAATCATCAAATGATTGGCTCTAGGGCTCTAACTAACAATCTTCCACTAGCACTAGTGCCAATCAGTGTAGGCTCTAAGCCCTAATGACCTAGTGTGACCATCATGCTTCCTCTGTGCCAAAGTCTTGGTCTAGGGATCTGCGATGTTAGCCTCTGTAGGTACTCTAGAAATCTTCACATCTCCTCTCTCGATAATCTCTCGAATGAGATGGAAGCACCGTAGTATGTGTTTGGTCCGCTGGTGTGAGCGAGGTTCCTTCGCCAGTGCTATAGCTCCATTGTTGTCACAATAGAGTTCAATAGGGTCAGCGATACTGGGAACCACCCCAAGTTCAGTGATGAACTTGCAGATACAAACTGCCTCCTTTGCTGCCACTGATACAGCAATATACTCGGCCTCTATCGTAGAATCAGCTACTGTGTCCTGCTTCGAACTCTTCTAGCTCACAGCACCACCATTTATGCTAAATACGAATTCTGACTGCGATCGATAATATCCTGATCGGTCTGGAAGCTGACATCAATGTAACCCTTTACAACTAGCTCATCATTGCCTCCATATATCAAGAAAGATTCTTTAGTCCTTCTTAAGTACTTAAGAATATTCTTGACCGCTATCCAGTGACTTTCACCCGGATCTGACTAGTATCTGCTCGTCATGCTCAAAGCATACGAGACATCAGGTCGAGTACATAGCATGACGTACATGATAGATCCTATGGATGAGGCATAAGGGATCTGATCCATGCGGTCTCTCTCCTCTCTAAAAGATGGACCTTGAGTCTTCGAAAGACTCACGCCATGTGACATCGGTAGAAATCCCTTCTTGGAGTTCTACATGGCAAACCGAAGGAGTACCTTGTCAATATATGTACTCTGACTTAGGCCAAGCAATCTCTTAGATCTATCTCTATAGATCTGTATCCCTAGAATGTTGGATGCCTCACCTAAGTCCTTCAATGAGAAGCAACTCCTTAGCCAGGTCTTGACAGACTGAAGCAAAGGGATGTCCTTCCCAATGAGTAGTATGTCATCCACATACAATATGAGGAAGACAACTATATCCCCTACAACCTACTTGTAGACACAAGGCTCATCTTCGTTCTTGATGAAACCAAACTGTTTGATTGCATCATCGAATCAAAGATTCCATCTCCAAGAAGCTTGCTTTAGTCCATAAATGGACCTATGCAGCTTGCATACTCTGCTAGCATGCTGTGCATCTACAAAACCCTCAGGTTGTGTCAAGTACACATCCTCGAGCAGGTTTCCATTCAGAAACATGGTTTTGACAACCATCTGCCATATCTCATAGTCATGGTATGCTGCAATAGCAAGCATGATCCGAATGGACTTAAACATTGCTATTGGAGAAAAGGTTTCATCATAGTCACTACCATGAATCTGCTTGAAACCTTTAGCTACCAAGCGACCCTTATAGATAAGTCCATCCATGTCAGTCTTTCTCTTAAAGACCCACTTACACCCAATAAATTTTACCCCTTCAGGTGGATCAACCAAAGTCCATACTTGGTTGGTGTACATGGATTCCATCTCGGATCTCATGGCCTCTAGCCATTTCTCGGAATTTGGTCTCATCACAGCTTCCTGATAAGTGGTAGGCTCATCCTCTATGAGCACAACGTCATCATGGTCAGACAAGAGAAATGAGTATCTCTCAGGCTGACGACGTACCCTATCAGACCTGCGAAGAGGTATTTCTACTTGAACTAGTTGTTGTTCCTCAACTCCTTGTGGAACAACATCATCCACAACACTTTGTGGTTCCAGTTCAACTTCCATCAAGGCTTCAGTGCTATTGTTCGCATCTTGAACTTCTTCAAGATCGAACGTGCTCTCACTAGTCTTTCTAGAAACAAAGTCCCTTTATAGAAAAACTCCAGTCTTTGCCACAACTACCTTGTGTTGACTGAGAATGTAGAAGTAATATCCCTTAGTTTCCTTGGGATATCCAATAAAGTAACACTTGTCAGATTTGGGTCCTAATTTGCCTGAGACTTGACGTCTAATGTAAGCCTCACAACCCCAAATCCTTATAAAAGACACCTGGACATCTCTCCCAGTCCATATCCTATATGGTGTCTTTATCACAACCTTGGATGGAACTCAGTGAGTATAAAAGCTGCCGTATCTAGAGCATAGCCCCAAAGGAATGACGGAAGATCTGTGTGACTCACCATAGATCGTACCATATCTAATAGGATATGATTCCTCCTTTCGGATACACCATTCCACTGTGGTGTTCCAGGAGGAGTGAGTTGGGATAGAATCTCACACTCAGCTAGATAGTTACGAATCTCATGGCTAAGGTATTCTCCACCTCGATCTGATCGAAGTATCTTAATACTCTTGCCAAGCTGGTTCTGTACTTCATTCTTGAATTCTTTGAACTTTTCAAATGATTCTGACCTATGTGTCATCAAGTACACATAACCATATCTACTGAAGTCATCAGTAAATGTGATGAAGTACCTATAACCGCCTCTAGCAGCGACATTGAAAGGGTCATATATATCACTATGTATAAGACCTAACAAGTAAGTCACTCTCTCACTATGCCCACTAAAGGGAGTCTTGGTCAACTTGCCCAGTAGGCATGACTCGCATGTCTCATAAGATTCAAAATCAAATGAGTCCGGCAAACCATCCTTATGGAGCTGGGATAAGCGCTTGTCATTTATATGACCTAAGCGACAGTGCCAGAGATAGGTTTGGTTTAGGTCATTTGACTTGAACCTCTTGGTATTTATGTTAGTGATAGGGCTTTCAAGGTCTAGAATGTAGAGTCCGTTCATCAGAGGTGCACTACAATAGAACATATCTTTTAAATAAACAGAACAACATTTGTCCTTAATTATAAAAGAGAAACCTTTCTTGTCCAAACAAGAAACTGAAATTATGTTCTTAGTTAATGCAGGCACATAACAACAATCATCCAACTCTAATACAAGCCCAGAGGGTAGAGATAGAAAATAAGTTCCTAAGCAACAGCAGCAACCCGGGCTCTATTGCCTACGCGTAGGTCCACCTTGCCCTTCTCCAATGCCCTGCTATTTCTCAGCGCCTGCACATTAGTACAAATGTGAGATGCGCATCCGGTATCTAATGCCCATGATGAAGAAATAGATAGATTGACTTCTATAACATATATACCTGAAGTGGAAGTCTCACTTCGCTTCTTCTTAAGATCTTCCAGGTACACCTTGCAGTTCCTCTTCCAGTGCCCGGTCTGACCGTAGTGGAAGCAGGTAGCATCCTTGTCGACCCCTCCTTTAGGCTTCAGTGCCTTGCCTTTGCGCTTGTCTTGGGACTTTCCTTTGCCTTTGGGCTTGCCCTTGCCCTTGTGTTTCTGAACCATCAGAATAGAGTGGGGCTTAGCCTTCTTAAGGTTCAGCTCAGCAGTTCTTAACATGCTAAGTAGCTCGGGAAGTGGCTTGTCAATTTCGTTCATATTGTAGTTTAGAACAAATTGACTATAGCTATCCGGCAAGGATTGCAAGATCAGGTAAGTGGCCAGCTCTTGGCCAAGCGGGAATCCCAACCTTTGTAGGTTTTCTATGTACCCAATCATTTTGAGTACATATGGTCCTACGGGATCCCCATCTGACATCTTGCACTGAAATAGTGCCCTTGAGATCTCAAATCTCTCATGTCGCGCTTGTCCTTGATACAGTTGACGAAGATGTTCAACCATATCATAAGCGCCTATCAACTCGTGTTGCTTCTGAAGCTCAGAGTTCATGGTCGCGAGCATTAGACAGGACACATCTAATACATCATCTTGATGCTTCTTATAAGCATCTTTGTCAGCTCGCGGGGCATTGGCAGGAGGAGCCTCTGGAATGGGCTGCTCCAGAACGTACAGTTTACGTTCCTAGGTGAGAACTATTCTCAAGTTCCTGTACCAGTCCAGGAAATTTGCTCCGTTGAGCTTGTCCTTCTCAAGGACAGAACGCAGGGAGAAAGAGTTCGTATTCGACATCATGGTAATCTACAACAGAATTTAAAGCAGAAAGTAAATATCATATTCTTTTAATCATTTAATTAGGCCTTTAACTAAATGATGCTCCCACTGAATTCTATAATTCATGTGGGACAAGATCCACATTATACTACGCCTTGAGTTAGCTTTGTTTAAATCGCCCAAGACTTAGTATGATCGGTAGATAATGATTTACCAATTACATCGCTATGCAACTCTTGTTTATAGGATCATTATCCGTAGTTATATTAAAACTTGAGTTAGCTTTGGCTAATACGCCCAAGAATTAATATAAATGTGATTTATGTCCTATCTTTCCAACCGTTGGAAGAATGCCTATAGTTGTACGCGATCCAACCGAGTTAACTAGGAATACTCAATCTAATTGAGTTTGTACTCACCCATGAGTTGATAAGCGGGACCAAGATTGTCCCTCCGTACCCTACCAAGATAATATGTGTTGCTCTACTTTGGCAGATTCAACAACACATGTGATCGAGGTAGTGATAGGTATCACGGCACGGTAGGCATTAGAGTTGATGCGATTGAGATCTAATCTAATCGAGAGGGTGTATCTTGTACACGATTTAGATCTAATCTAATCGTTAGGCACTAATTAATTACTAATCATGCATCACATACACACCAGCAATTAATTAAATTAATTTGTGATTAGTCATGGCCCTACTATGATCTTCTCAAGCCAATGAGAAGATTGGATGGTCATCCTAGGGTCAACAGCTTCTCAAGCTCCTCCCTTTGACCACCTTATGTTGCTCGCGCCCTCCTCGCAACTCCGTCTTGAGTGGACCTTCCACGGCTCCAATTTTGTACATTACAATTTTGAAACTCGAGTTACATTCGAGTCTAAACTAATTTACAACAAGAATAAATGGAGAAAGGCACGACGCGCAGGTCGTGTATCAAATATACAGCACACACAACACAAATGACGGCGCACAAGCCGTAATATGAATTACAACATAAATCCAATCAGATTGGGTCTTTTTGGGCCATGACTATCACAAATTATACATAATTCTAAATTATGTAATTTCCATAGTTTTTTGTAATTTTAATATTAATTTTTATAATTTTTACCAGTAAAATTTCCCGGCAGTCCCGTTTAGCGATTTTCGGGCGCAATCGCGGAATGAATCCCCTTGCGGGGCCAGGGGCAGCGCCCCTACCCACGATCTAACCATCGGGAGGGATCCTTAGCGATCCTACAGCGCCTTAGCCCGCTGTCCCAAAAAGTATTGGGGCGAAACCTTGCCGTTTCGGAAAAGCTTCTCGGTAGTCGAAGCCTACAAGTGTCGAAACACTTGTGCTTCGCTTCTACGAGAAAATTACCCATAAAAACCTTAAAACACTTAAAATTACAGAATGTTACAGAATCTATATTTTTCATAAAAATACAAACTAAACTCGTACAAGTCTTCGCACGTGGCTCTGATACCACTGTTGGGTTTTTCGGGCTGCGAAAACCGCTTTTTTGCGTCGCGGAAACCCCTAAACCCCGCCACCGGATCTGTGCGAAGAATAAAACTTTCGAAAAAAATATGAGTACGAGTTTACCAACCTATAGATCCACACTAGAACTATATGTTAAAGAGTTTTACCCTCGTTGCGTGCCCTTCGCGAGTCCCGTTCGTCAAAGGAGATGCCGGATCTCAAGTTGTCAAGGTAGACAACTCTCTATGCATATCCACATGAACAAATCGATGGAGGGAGAACCTTAGAGTGTGATAGCACTCCAAGAAGGTCTCGGCAAGATGAGGAAGGTAGAGCAAGAAGAGAGAGCTCTAGGAGGAAGAAGATAGAATAATGAGCCTTGAATGAAAATCAAATTTCATTCCTCTACAAAAGTGGCCGGCCACTCATGAAGTGTAACCCCCTTTTTGAATTAAGTGGCCATTAAAGAGAGAATTTGTAACCTCCATGAGGTGGCACACACATGTGCTAAACATGATGATGTGGCACATCATCATTGGCCACTTAATGCCAAGTCACAAATGATGTGGCATAAAGTCAAGTCAAACTTGACTCTTCCTCTTCCTCTCAAGTCAAGTCAAACTTGACTTAATATCTCTCATGGTTGATCTAATCCAACCATTTAATTCAAGTCAACTTAATATAATGAATCTAATTCATTTAATTAAATTAATTCAATGAGTCATAATCTAAATTAGACTCATTGAACACATGAATCAACTTGAGTCCAACTCAATTAGCCCAATTAGGATTACTCTTAATCCAATTTGATTCATCAAATGAATCTAATCCTCTTGGTTCATTATATGAACCTAATCTCCATCTAATTGTCCTTAGTGTGTGACCCTATAGGTTCTTGTAACGTTGGCAATTCCCCTAAACTCATTTAGGAGCATAAGTAATGAGCGGTATCTAGCAACACATCATTACTACCCAAGTTACAAGAATGTTGAGATCCAATATCACCTTGTGACTACTAATTGTGACTCCTCACAATATATGACAGGTGTCCTTCTATCCTAGACATCTAAATTGATCAATGTGAGGCATAGACCGTGTCATCCTCTGACCAATCTAAATCTTGATCTCCAAGTTAGACTCACTAAATCAAATGAGCTCAATATCTCTTATTGACTCATTTGGGCATGGCCATGCACTTCCTGGTCTCACTCTATCAAGAATATCAATATCGCTCCCGTCATATAGGAGGAATAGATCTCATCTACATCACTCACATCCCTCTGCATAATTCGTTACATACCCAGTAATCGCCTTTATAGTCCACCCAGTTACGGGTGACGTTTGACGAAACCAAAGTACATAACTCCTTATGTTGGAAACCATGGTGACTTCAGGTCCAAGGACTAGTAGTCATACTAATAGCCACATGAGAAAGTATATGACACTCATATAAAGATCCATGATACTTTCTCATGGTAGGTCATTCAGTATACATTCTCCAATGCATACCCATGCGTCAACTTGATATCTCTATATCCATGACTTGTGAGATCAAGTCATCGAGTTGACCTACATGCTACTCTTATTGCATTAACATTGTCCCTGAATGTTAATACTCGAGTAGGAATGATTAAGAGTAGTGTTCTCTATATCATCTCACTATCGGTTCAACTAACCGATTGATATAGGTGAGAACCTTCTACTCAAGGACGCTATTATACTTAGTTTATTTGACACCAATACAAGTAAGTATAATAACCAAAAACAAATGCCTTTATTTATATAAGAATATGATACAACAAGTCCATAATACAATCATCAAATGATTGGCTCTAGGGCTCTAACTAACACATATAACGATCCATGATACTTTCTCATGGCGGGTCATACCCATGTGTCAACTTGATATCTCCATATCCATGACTTGTGAGATCAATTCATCTAGTTGACCTACATGCTAGTCTCGTCGCATTAACATTGTCCCTGAATGTTAATACTCGACTAGGAATGATTAAGAGTAGTGTTCCCTATATCATCTCACTATTGATTCAACTAACCGATTGATATAGGTAAGAACGCTCTACTCAAGAACGCTATTATACTTAATTATTTGGCACCAATACAAGTAAGTATAATAACCAAAACAAATGCCTTTATTTATATACAAGAATATGATACAATGAGTCCATACAACAATCATCAAATGATTCGCTCTAGGGCTCTAACTAACAATCTCCCACTAGCACTAGTGTCAATCAGTGTAGGCTCTAAGACCTAATGACCTAGTGTGACCATCATGCTTTCTCTGTGCCAAAGCCTTGGTCAAGGGATCTGCAATGTTAGCCTCTGTGAGTACTCTGCAAATCTTCACATCTCCTCTCTCGATAATCTCTCGAATGAGATGGAAGCGCCGTAGTATGTGTTTGGTCCGCTGGTGTGAGCGAGGTTTCTTAGCCTGCGCAATTGCTCTATTGTTGTCACAATAGAGCTCAATAGGGTCAGCAATGCTAGGAACCACCCCAAGTTCAGTGATAAACTTGCGGATCCAAACTGCCTCCTTTGCTACTTCTGATGCAGCAATATACTCGGCCTCTGTCGTAGAATCAGCTACTGTATCCTGCTTCGAACTCTTCTAGCTCACAGCACCACTATTAATGCAAAACATGAAATCTGACTGCGATCGATTGTAAAATACCGAAAATAGGCGAATATTAATAAAAGAATTTTCTGGAATTTTTGGAAATTTTTCAGGAATTTTTCGGAGCTCGTATGGACGGGTTAACGGGGATAAAAATAGGGCCCGGGAAAAGCCTGTTTGGACTACCCATTTAAATGAGGAAAAGTTGAATTTATTTATTTATTTTTGTTTTTTTTTTCCTTTTCCTTATTTGTTTTCCTTTTCCTTATTTGTTTTCCTTTTCCCGTTTTCTTCTCCGCGAGCCCGTCCCTTGCCCTAAACCTCGCGATGCCTTCTCCTCCCGTGCCCTAACCGGCGCCGCCTCTTCTTCCTCCTCTGCCCCTCACGGCGACGGCATCCTCTGCCCTAAGATCTCCACCGTCGCCTTTTTCTCTGCCCTAGCCGACGCCACCGCCGCTCGATTCGCTCTCCCTCTTCCGATTTCCTCTCCTCATCTTCCTACCGTGCCCTAGACCTATTGCCGACACTGAGCCACGCAGCCTCGCCACACAACAACGGCGCTGACACCAAGCATCCGCGTGAGATCCGCTGACAACACAACAACCATTGTCGGTATGGGAGCGATGTTGTTGGCCGGTGATGTCGCCCCATCTTTCGATCGCGCCAGTTTCTTTCGACACTGAGCGTCATTCGTGCGACACCCCTCCTCGCCAGAGCAAGCTACAACCGCGACCAGTACCGCATCGCTTATCGTCCAACTCTCGAATGTGCCGGCGCTGTATGATGTTGTTGCCGCGCCATGGTGATCCTAGATCGCTCTGACTCCCCAGTCCCGGCGAAGATTGATGATGGCCATTATCAACAACTCACGAGCCTTCATCCGGTTGTGAGCCACCTTCTCTGTGGATTTTGTTTTGTGAGTTCCAACTAGAGCTTCAAAGGGTATGAGAGGGAGTATCCTGCTACCGACTATCATTGGAGGTAACCACTCATTTCTAATAAATGCTTTTGGTGTAAAGCTAAGGTTGATGATGATTTTGGGGCATTAGGTTGGTTGGGCAGCAATTTCTCTTGGTGTTGACCACTGTTATCGACAGGAGGATGTTTCGGTCGCAAGGCAACAGTGGAGTCCTCAGATTTGGGAGGGACAGTGATTTCATCTGCGCTGGCAGAGAGTTATACCAGCTATAAGTCATTGGCGGAGCCATCAATTCCGGTGAGTGGTTAGCATTGATAAATGTGTAGTTTCATCTATTGGATTATGGACTTAGTTTATGTGAGTATTTAAGCTTGGAATTAATTAGTCTAGAGGATAAATGATTTAGTCATGGATTAGTTTATTTGAATTGAGCTACAGATTTAGTTATGGAATGATAAGAGTTTATGGATTCTTGATTAGTTTGATGCTAAGGTGGCTATTTGATTCATGATGGATTTAGCTAACTGGTTCCTACTTGATTAGTTATGTTATGCGTATTGTGATCACAGGACTTGGATTTGGGACAAGCGTCTCGACATGGGAATACTGGACACAGTCTACGTATAAAGGCGGGTACCTCTTGACTCATCTTTTATGATATCGTCATTTGGATATGCATAGTATTTTATAACTACAAGCAATGAACATGTTTGTCTTTGGTATGTCACTGTTTGATATCCATAGCATGTTAGGTTTATCGCCTGTGACGTATCCGTGCTTATATCATGTGATTTATTGCCATGAGTACTGTATTACCATGAGTATCTTAGTTTCTAGAATAAGTGACATACCATGTTTTACTGAGGTTAGGACTAGGTTCTGGACTTTTGGTTTCAGTCATGTGTATCGAGATTGTCTGATACTTAGGTTTTATGCCATGACTGGCTTGTGTACCTCTATTTGTATATCACATATGATTCGTGTACCTAGACTTTGATTCTTTGATCTGTGTATATTGTTGGTACATATGTTATGGAAGGGAGATATGTTTAGGATCTAGGTTGTTATACCATAGAGGACCTGTATACCCTAGATCTGTGGATTTGACTCACTGATATTGTGGTACCCATATTATATATATGGATATGGTTATGTTGATCAGTTTATGACTATGCTTAGTGTCATGCATCATGATTGCATGCTGCGCGATTGTCGGCTCCACTATGGTTGAGCCCATCGCCAGTTACATGTACTGCACACACCCCCACTCATGGTTTAGTGGTATATCAGGCAGGTGTGTGGCGGTTCTGCTGTTTGGCTCCGTTGGTCATATGACTCAGCGTGGTAGCCGGCAGTCAGTTCCGCTCTGTTTGGCTCCGCTGGCATTTAGTGTAGCAGCGTGGTAGCCGGCAGATGGTGGACTCAGCGTGGTAGCCGGCAGAGATACCTCCCCGTCATCGAGTACCGGGAGATGAGAGCATTGAGCTCCCCCATTTATGATTTGGGGTCACAGGACAGGAGTACTCTGACAGCATCCCGTCCACTCGGTCACTCATCAGGAGCAGTGACGACAGAGTGTACGGTTGTCACAGCCCTACCCACTTGGTCTCACCATTTGTGTGTGATATGACTGACTGGCGTCAGGGGTGACCAGGACGCATCATTCGCATCATATGCATTGATGCATTTATATTCTTATGATTGTGTTTGCTGCATTTGGTTGCTGCATTTTTGGTTGGATGCATACTTTTGACCTGCATACAGGATTATTGACACTTTCGGTTGACGACCCTTTTGTCTGGATAGGAGTTCCTGGTGAGTACAGCTTCCTCAGTTACCTTTCAGTTTTGCATATTCCCTATATATGATTAGGAAGCTGTATTCCATGTTTATTGCTGTTAGATATATCTTACTACTCATGTCCATTGGTATTCGCTGAGTTGTTGAACTCACCCCCGTTGACACTATCTTTTCAGGTACCAGGTTATTTATGGTGTCACTTGGAGCATCCTGTCTGCTGGTCCCCACGTCACATCAGAAGACTTATCGGTTCACGTATGTTTTGTTTGTTTTATGTATCAGTTTGTTTAGCTCTGTACTCTGGTTTTATTTTTGGAGTGTTGACGTTGTTATGTGGTATTTTGTATTTATGTTATTGGTTGTGTAAGTCTAGCGCTTTTGTGTTTTGGTCTTGAGTAGAGTGGGTGCTTTATTTTATTTCGTGGTTGTGTCGAATTTGATATTAATCGTGGTGTTTGTTTTCTTTTATTGTTATTATTCCGCATGTGGCTAAGGTATATAGTGCTTGTAGAAAAGTTTGATTGTCCGTCGACAGGAGATCTTGAAATTTATTCGGACAGAGACTCCTCTGGGGCGTGACAATTTAGTGGTATCAGAGCAGGTATACGATACTTGCTATGTGTTTTGGATTTTCGAGATTTATCTGATATCAATTTATTTGGTATCAGAGATCGGCTTACGAGTCTTATTTTCCCGGTGTTTCGGATTTTCTGTTTTGGTCTTCTCGATGTGACTTTTCGAGTTTTGGGACCTGGCCGCAGCAGGACATCTCCAAGTTATAGGAGGTATGTTGGTATACTGTTATCCTACATTTTTGTTAGTATATGCACCGTTGACTATTATAGTTTGAGACATGTATTAGCACTCTTTACTAGTACCTGTCTAGTTGAGATAGTAGATATTTTATGTATTAGGTAAAACCCTGATGATGATCGACCTTGATAGAGATTAAGGGTTACAGTTTCTGGTGATTTATCATATCATACACTAGTAGGTTTTAGCTTATGTTATTACTAGTTGGTTAGCAGATTGAGGCACATACCAGCCTCTGCTTTTAATAGCTGGGTAGTGGATAGTATTTATATCTTTATGTTGACCTAGCCAGTAGTATATCATGTTATCTTAGTTAATTTCATTAGTAGATAATTGATATACTCTTGTGAGATCGGTCAGTAGAAGACTGATCTACGTTTGTTGACTTGGGTAGTCGTGATCGATTTACCTTAGATGCTTGTAGAGGCTTTATTTATTCTTGATTAGTTAGTAGATGACCGATTAGTTTTGTTGACCCGAACAGTAGGGGATTGACCTACTTTACTTTTAGATGTTTGAATCTTGGGTTATTCGTGCTTAGTTGGATATCATGAGCACATCGAGTACTTAGCTTATACTGACGTGGGAAAGGATTGAATTAGCCATATACTATTGACATTTTGGTCAGTATAGGTACTTTAATTTTAGACTGCATGTACCTAATTGGATAACTTAGAAGATGACATAGGGTTTGTGTGATAAATTGGATTAAATATGCTGATTATGCATATCTATGAAGTGTACATATGATTGTTATGAGTTGAAGGAGTTCCATGATGGATAGTTCATTTGTGGATAGTGAGGGTATTCCCATCTAGATATGGTTATTGTAAGTTTCTTGTGGATTATAACTATTTAGTTAGATGTACGTGCTTGATTGACATATTGGAGGTATCTTATCGATTTAAATCTGTGTCGTGGTATGTGCACATGAGTGTGAATGTCATGTTGGAAATATGTTGTCGACTACATCGGAGTTGTGATATGTGCAGATGTATTCGGTGTAATATTTGAGGTATCTTATTGATTATATTTGATTTGTGGATACACTTGTGTCAATTAGACTTTATTGGAAGTGTAAAAGTGATTATACTCATTTGGTATGTGTTAGGTGAGTATTATTGGAGGTGTATTGTTGATTATACTACGTTGATTATGCACACGTATTCAGTGTGTATTGTTGGAGGTATCATACTCAATATACCTGAGTTATGAGTATGTTGGTGTATACTAATTGGAGGATTATGTCGATCATACATGTGTTGAGTGTGCCAGGTGTATGGTGGGTAGTATCATGATGATTCTACCTATGTTGAATGTAGAATGCTTGGTGTCTACATTATGTTATTGTTTGTATTACCTTGTCAACTACTTCTCCTATTAATGAGTGTCTGACCCACTAGGATGATGATAGAGTTGACTGTGGATTTGGTTTGCTTACTGGGTGGTTATACCCTAGGCTACCCACAGTGATCTGTGGTAGAGAGATCTCGTGCAGTCTTTAGCTAGATAGTTAGGTGCTTTGGGCACTTATGTATTGTTATGGTAGAGCGTAGCTTCCACATATTCTGGATTCCCAAATATTTAGGGATTGTTTTGTAGTGGAGCGTTGCTCCTACATATTACGGATTGTTTGTAGTGGAGCATTGCTCCCATATTTATTGTGGATACATATTTTGGATTATTTGTGGTGGAGCGTTGCTCCCACATATGGAGGATTTCTTGTGGTAGAGCGTTGCTCCCACATTTGTGGTATTTCGTGTGATGGAGCGTTGCTCTCACACTAGAGGATCTTTTCCTTGGTGATTTATGTTATTAGTGGGTGATCAGATCTGTTTATTGTTGAGGATCTTATGGTTAGGAATGTATGTGATACAGACATGATGTGTCTTGGTTTTACCATTAGAGCTTACGGAGCCCTAGATGTTATCATGGACTCGATGATTTTAGTATTCCCAGGATGTTTGGATCTGTGCCCATTGTCTTTGATGACGATGTTGTGATTTATTACGGATTCGAGGTGAGACACGTGCATCACCTTTGCATAGATCTAGAGATGTTTCGACGAGAACATCTATATGCGAATATCAGTAGTGCGTGTTTTGGGTGTCTTTTGTGATGAGGTTTGGGGCACACGGTCACCAGTAGGAGTGTACCGTGGTTCCACAGGAGATAGAGGTTGTTACCGTTGGGAACAGCCGAAATCAGTGTAGGAGATCCGCAGTCTTTTGTGACTCGCAGGATATTATAGACCTTTCGTCGAAGGTTTCTCACGAATTACTATGCTACTTACACGCCTGATCAGGAAAGGCGTGAAGTTCACTTGGACTGAGGTTTGCAAGACCAGCTTTTAGGAGCGGAAGCGGAGTTTAGTGTCGGCTCCGATTTTTGGTTTTACCTTCTGGAGAGGACGAATTCGTGCTCTATACCGACGCATCTCTACCGGGTTTGGGCGCTGTTTTGATGCAGCACGATAGAGTAGTCTCCTATGCTTCTCGTCGGTTGAAGAAGCATGAGAAGAACTACCCTGTACATGATCTGGAGCTAGTCGCCATTATTTTTGCCATGAAGATTTGGCGACATTATTTATATGACGTTACATTTGAGATTCTCACTGACCATAAGAGTCTCAAATATCTGTTTTACTTAGAAGGAACCTAATCTCCGACAGAGGAGATGGATGGAGTTCCTGAAGGATTTTGATTATACCATTAGCTATCACCTAGGAAAAGCTAATGTGGTTGTCGACGCACTTAGCCGGAAGTCTAGAGTGACTTTGGCTTGCCACCGAGTTGTGGTCACAGACTGGTTACCATGGTTGCTCAGTCGTCGATCAGGACGAGGATCCGAGAGCCCTAGGCTGTATTTGCGGGTTAATTGCAGCCAGATAGCTTCCGGGTAGCAGACCGAGTTCACACGAGACGAGGAGGGTATTATATACTTCCGAGGTAGATTATGCGTACCTCAGTCTCATCCGGTCTTATAAGAGTTACTTCCGGAGGCTCATCGCTCATGATTTGCTGTCCACCCAGGCGGTACCCGTGTGTACCAAGATTTGAGATGTTTCTATTGGTGGAACAACATGAAGGAAGACATCGCGGAATTTGTAGCTAGATGTCTTGTCTGTCAGCAGGTGAAGGCTGAGCACTAGAGACCTGCCGGATTATTTCGGCGGATTCCTACTCTTGAGTGGAAATGGGAACCCATTACCATGGACTTTGTGGTGGGTTTGCAGAGGACACGACGAGGTTATGACGCGATTTGGGTAATCGTTGATCAATTAACCAAATCCGTGCACTCGTTAGCGATCCGGAAGATTGATTTCCTGGATCGATTGGTAGATCTATTTTGCCGGGAGATCATCAGATCACGTGATGTTCTATTGACTATTATTTCGGATAGAGGCCCCGGTTCACGTCTTGTTTGTGACATAGTCTGCAGCAGGCCTTGGGCACGCAGCTCTGTTTCAGTACAACTTTCCATCCGCAGACAGATGGACAGTTAGAGCGGACCATTCAGACTCTAGAGGACTTGTTGAGGTCTTGTGTATTGGATTTTGAAGGCAGTTGGGAGGACCATCTGACATTGATAGAGTTCAGCAGGATGCAGAGTTGGTCCGTACAATCAGACGGAGGATGTCAGAGGCGCAGGACCGCCAGAAGAGTTACGCTGATCGGAGACGCAGACCACTAGAGTTCTCTGTTGATAACCATGTATTTCTGCGAGTTTCACCCATGAAAGGGGTGAAGAGATTGACCTCAGAGGTAAGCTAGCCCGCGATACATTGGACCTTTCCAGATCTCGGGAAGGATTGGAGCGGTAGTTTACCGGTTGACACCACCACCGTACTTGGCAAGAGTTCATGACGTATTTCAGGTATCTATGCTGAGGAGATACATACTCGACCCGACACATGTGCTGACAGATGTCTCAGTTCCCGTTCAGCTTGATGTCACTTATGAGGAGATTCCGGTACGGATTTTAGACCAGAAAGAGCGTCAATTGCGGAACATGACTATCCGGCTGGTTAAAGTCGGATGACAGTATCATTTGGACGGGAAAGTTACTTGGGAGCTCGAGGATATTATCCGAGCTCGATATCCCCATATTTTCACTTGAGGTGTGTGATTTAGTTTACCATTCAGCATTTATACTATATATCTGATGTTAGTACATGCTGATGGTAGATAACGAAATTTGGGGACCAAATTTCTATTAGTGGGGGAGAATGTAAAATACCGAAAATAGGCGAATATTAATAAAAGAATTTTCTGGAATTTTTGGAAATTTTTCGGGAATTTTTCGGAGCTCGTATGGACGGGTTAACGGGGATAAAAATAGGGCCCGGGAAAAGCCTGTTTGGACTACCCATTTAAATGAGGAAAAGTTGAATTTATTTATTTATTTTTGTTTTTTTTTTTTCCTTTTCCTTATTTGTTTTCCTTTTCCCGTTTTCTTCTCCGCGAGCCCGTCCCTTGCCCTAAACCTCGCGATGCCTTCTCCTCCCGTGCCCTAACCGGCGCCGCGGCCGTCCTTCTTCTTCCTCACCCTCTGCCCCTCACGGCGACGGCATCCTCTGCCCTAAGATCTCCACCGTCGCCTTTTTCTCTGCCCTAGCCGACGCCACCGCCGCTCGATTCGCTCTCCCTCTTCCGATTTCCTCTCCTCATCTTCCTACCGTGCCCTAGACCTATCGCCGACACTGAGCCACGCTGCCTCGCCACACGACAACGACGCTGACGCCGAGCATCCGCGTGAGATCCGTTGACAACACAACAACCATCGTCGGTATGGGAGCGATGCTGTTGGCCGGTGATGTCGCCCCATCTTTCGATCGCGCCAGTTTCTTTCGACACCGAACGTCATTCGTGCGACACCCCTCCTCGCCAGAGCAAGCTACAACCGCGACCAGTACCACATCGCTTATCGTCCGACTCTCGATTGTGCCGGCGCTGTTAGATGCTGTCGTCGTGCCATGGTGATCCTAGATCGCTCCGACTCCCCAGTCCCGGCGAAGATTGCTGATGGCCATTATCAACAACTCACGAGCCTTCATTCGGTTGTGAGCCACCTTCTCTGTGGATTTTGTTTGTGAGTTCCAACTAGAGCTTCAAAGGGTATGGCGGTGGAGTATCGCTACCGACTATCATTGAGGTAACCACTCATTTCTAATAAATGCTTTTGGTGTAAAGCTAAGGTTGATGATGATTTTGGGGCATTAGGTTGGTTGAGCAATTTCTCTTGGTGTTGACCACTGTTATCGACAGGAGGATGTTTCGGTCGCGAGGCAACAGTAGAGTCCTTAGATTTGGGAGGGACAGTGATTTCATCTGCGCTGGCAGAGAGTTATACCAGCTATAAGTCATTGGCGGAGCCATCAATTCCGGTGAGTGGTTAGCATTGATAAATGTGTAGTTTCATCTATTGGATTATGGACTTAGTTTATGTGAGTATTTAAGCTTGGAATTAATTAGTCTAGAGGATAAATGATTTAGTCATGGATTAGTTTATTTGAATTGAGCTACAGATTTAGTTATGGAATGATAAGAGTTTATGGATTCTTGATTAGTTTGATGCTAAGGTGGCTATTTGATTCATGATGGATTTAGCTAACTGGTTCCTACTTGATTAGTTATGTTATGCGTATTGTGATCACAGGACTTGGATTTGGGACAAGCGTCTCGACATGGGAACACTGGACACAGTCTACGTATAAAGGCGGGTACCTCTTGACTTATCTTTTATGATATCGTCATTTGGATATGCATAGTATTTTATAACTACAAGCAATGAACATGTTTGTCTTTGGTATGTCACTGTTTGATATCCATAGCATGTTAGGTTTATCGCCTGTGACGTATCCGTGCTTATATCATGTGATTTATTGCCATGAGTACTGTATTACCATGAGTATCTTAGTTTCTAGAATAAGTGACATACCATGTTTTACTGAGGTTAGGACTAGGTTCTGGACTTTTGGTTTCAGTCATGTGTATCGAGATTGTCTGATACTTAGGTTTTATGCCATGACTGGCTTGTGTACCTCTATTTGTATATCACATATGATTCGTGTACCTAGACTTTGATTCTTTGATCTGTGTATATTGTTGGTACATATGTTATGGAAGGGAGATATGTTTAGGATCTAGGTTGTTATACCATAGAGGACCTGTATACCCTAGATCTGTGGATTTGACTCACTGATATTGTGGTACCCATATTATATATATGGATATGGTTATGTTGATCAGTTTATGACTATGCTTAGTGTCATGCATCATGATTGCATGCTGTACGATTGTCGGCTCCACTATGGTTGAGCCCATCGCCAGTTACATGTACTGCGCACACCCCCACTCATGGTTTAGTGGTATATCAGGCAGGTGTGTGGCGGTTCTGCTGTTTGGCTCCGTTGGTCATATGACCCAGCGTGGTAGCCGGCAGTCAGTTCCGCTCTGTTTGGCTCCGCTGGCATTTAGTGTAGCAGCGTAGTAGCCGGCAGACGGTGGACTCTGTTTGGCTCCGTTGGTCAGGTGACTCAGCGTGGTAGCCGGCAGAGATACCTCCCCGTCATCGTGTACCAGGAGTTGAGAGCATTGAGCTCCCCCATTTATGATTTGGGGTCACAGGACAGGAGTACTCCGACAGCATCCCGTCCACTCGGTCACTCATCAGGAGCAGTGACGACAGAGTGCACGGTTGTCACAGCCCTACCCACTCGGTCTCACCATTTGTGTGTGAGATGACTGACTGGCGTCAGGGGTGACCAGGACGCATCATTAGCATCATATGCATTGATGCATTTATATTCTTATGATTGTGTTTGCTGCATTTGGTTGCTGCATTTTGGTTGGATGCATACTTTTGACCTGCATACAGGATTATTGACACTTTCAGTTTGACGACCCTTTTGTCTGGATAGGAGTTCCTGGTGAGTACAGCTTCCTCAGTTACCTTTCAGTTTTGTATATTCCCTATATATGATTAGGAAGCTGTATTCCATGTTTGTTGCTGTTAGATATACCTTACTACTCATGTCCATTGGTATTCGCTGAGTTGTTGAACTCACCCCCGTTGACACTATCTTTTTTCAGGTACCAGGTTATTTATGGTGTCGCTTGGAGCATCCTGTCTGCTGGTCCCCACGTCACATCAGAGGACTTATCGGTTTCACGTATGTTTTGTTTGTTTTATGTATCAGTTTGTTTAGCTCTGTACTCTGGTTTTATTTTTGGAGTGTTGACGTTGTTATGTGGTATTTTGTATTTATGTTATTGGTTGTGTAAGTCTAGCCGGCTAGCAGTTTTTGTGTTTTGGTCTTGGTACAGCCGAGTGGGCTGCTTTATTTTTGACTGCGTGGTTGTGTCAGCCAGAGGCTGAATTTGATATTAACTGCGTGGTGTTTGTTTTCTTTTATTGTTATTATTCCAGCCGCATGTGGCTAAGGTATATAGTGCTTGTAGAAAAGTTTCAGATTGTCCGTCGTACAGGGGAGATGCTGCCGTAATTTCTTCGGACAGAGACTCCTCCGGGGTGTGACATCGATAATCATCCTGGTCAGTCTGGAAGCTGGCATCACTGTAACCCTTTACAGCTAGCTCGTCATCGCTTCCATATATCAAGAAATATTCTTTAGTTCTTCTTAAGTACTTAAGAATATTCTTGTCCGCTATCCAGTAACTTTCACATGGATCTGACTGGTATCTGCTCGTCATGCTCAAAGCATACGAGACATCAGGACGAGTACATAGCATGGCGTACATGATAGATCCTATGGCTGAGGCATAAGGGATATGATCCATGCGGTCTCTCTCCTCTCTAGAAAAGGGACCTTGAGTCTTCGAAAGACTCACGCCATGTGACATCGGCAGAAATCCCTTCTTGGAGTTCTGCATGGCAAACCGTAGGAGTACCTTGTCAATATATGTACTCTGACTTAGGCCAAGCAACCTCTTAGATCTATCTCTATAGATATGTATGCCTAGAATGCGGGATGTTTCACCTAAGTCCTTCATTGAGAAATAAGTCCCTAGCCAAGTCTTGACAGACTGCAGCAAAGGGATGTCTTTCCCAATGAGTAGTATGTCATCCACATACAATATGAGGAAGACAACTATGTTCCCTACAACCTTCTTGTAGACACAAGGTTCATCTTCATTCTTGATGAAACCAAACTGTTTGATTGCATCATCGAATCGAAGATTCCAGCTCTGAGAAGCTTGCTTTAGTCCATAAATGGACCTATGTAGCTTGCATACTCTGCTAGTATGTCGTGGATCTACAAAACCCTCAGGTTGTGTCATGTACACATCCTCGAGCAGGTTTCCATTCAGAAATGTAGTTTTGACATCCATCTGCCATATCTCATAGTCATAGATGCTGCAATAGCAAGCATTATCCGAATGGAGTTAAACATCGCTACTGGAGAAAAGGTTTCATCATAGTCAATACCATGAATTTGCTTGAAACCTTTAGCTACCAAGCGACCCTTATAAATAAGTCCATCCATGTCAGCCTTTCTCTTAAAGACCCACTTACACCCAATGGGTTTGACCCCTTCAGGTGGATCAACCAAAGTCCATACTTGGTTAGTGTACATGGATTCCATCTCGGATCTCATGGCCTCTAGCCATTTCTCGAAATCTGGTCTCATCAAAGCTTCCTGATAGGAGGTGGGCTCATCCTCTATGAGCACAACATCATCATGGTCAGACAAGAGAAATGAGTATCTCTCAGGCTGACGACGTACTCTATCAGACCTGCGAAGAGGTATGTCTACTTGAACTGGTTGTTGTTCCTCAACTCCTTGTGGAACAACATCATCCACAATACTTTGTGGTTCCAGTTCTACTTCCATCGAGGCTTCAGTGCTATTGTTCGCATCTTGAACTTCTTCAAGATCGAGGGTACTCCCACTAGTCTTTCTAGAAACAAAATTCCTTTCTAGAAATACCCCAGTCTTAGCCACAACTACCTTGTGTTGACTGGGAACGTAGAAGTAATATCCCTTCATTTCCTTTGGATATCCAATGAAATATCACTTGTCATATTTGGGTCCCAATTTGTCCAAGACTTGACGTCGAACGTAAGCTTCACAACCCCAAATCCTCATAAAAGACACCTGGGCATCTCTCCCAGTCCATATCCTATATGGTGTCTTTATTACAGCATTAGATGAAACTCGGTTGAGAATGAAAGTTGCTGTGTCTAGAGCATAGCCCCAAATAAATGTAGGAAGATTTATGTGACTCATCATAGACCGTACCATATCTAATAGGGTATGATTCCTCCTTTCGGATACATCATTCCACTGTGGTGTTCCAGGAGGAGTGAGTTGGGATAGAATCTCACACTCAGCTAGATAGTCACGAAACTCATGGCTAAGGTATTCTCCACCTCGATCTGATCAAAGTATCTTAATACTCTTGCCGAGCTGGTTTTGTACTTCATTCTTGAATTCTTTGAACTTTTCAAAGGATTCTGACCTATGTGTTATCAAGTACATATAACCATATCTACTGAAGTCATCAGTAAATGTAATGAAGTACCTATAACCACCTCTAACAGCGATATTGAAAGGGCCACATACATCACTATGTATAAGTCCTAACAAGTCAGTCGCTCTCTCGCTGTGCCCACTAAAAGGAGCCTTGGTCATCTTGCCCAATAGGCATGACTCACATGTCTCATATGATTCAAAATCAAATGAGTCCAGCAAACCATCTTTATGGAGCTGGGATAAGCGTTTGTCATTTATATGACCTAAGCGACAGTGCCAGATATAGGTTTGGTTCAGGTCATTTGACTTGAACCTCTTGGTACTTATGTTATAGATAGGGCTCTCAAGGTCTAGAACATAGAGTCCGTTTATCAGAGGTGCACTATAATAGAACATATCGTTTAAATAGATGGAAAAACATTCGTTCTTTATTATAAATGAAAAACTTTTCTTGTCCAAACAAGAAACTGATATAATGTTCTTAGTCAAAGCAAGCACATAACAACAATCATCTAATTCTAGTACAAGCCCAGAGGGTAGAGATAGATAGTAAGTTCCTACAGCAATAGCAGCAACCCGTGCTCCATTGCCTACTCGTAGGTCTATCTCGCCCTTCGTCAATGCCCTGCTATTTCCTAGCGTCTGTACATTAGTACAAATGTGTGAAGCACATCCGGTATCTAATACCCACGATGAAGAAATAGAGAGATTGACTTCTATAACATGTATACCGGAAGTAGAAATCTTATTTCTCTTCTTCTTAAGATCTTCCAGGTATCCATTAGAGTTCCCTTTCCAGTGCCCTGCTTGTCCTTAATATAGTTGACAAAGATGTTCAACCATGTCATAAGCAGTCATCAACTCATGTTGCTTCTGAAGCTCAGAGTTCATGGTTGTGAGCATGAGACATGATGCTTCTTATAAGCATCTCGGTCAGCTCACGTGGCAGTGGCAGGAGGTGCCTCTGGAATGGGCTGCTCCAGAATGTACAGTTTATGTTCTTGAGTGAGAAAAATTCTCAGATTCCTGTACCAGTCCAGGAAATTTGCTCTGTTGAGCTTGTCCTTCTCAAGGACAGAACGCAGGGAGAAAGAGTTCGTATTCGACATCATGGTAATCTACAACAGAATTTAAAGCAGAAAGTAAATATCATATTCTTTTAATCATTTAATTAGGCCTTTAACTAAATGATGCTCCCACTGAATTCTATAATTCATGTGGGACAAGATCCACATCATACTACGCCTTGATTTAGCTTTGGCTAAATCACCCAAGACTTAGTATGATCGGTAGGTAACGATTTACCAATTACATCTCTATGCAACTCTTGTTTATAGGACAAGATCCGCATGTATATTAAGACTCGAGTTAGCTTTGGCTAATACGCCCAAGAATTAATATAAATGTAATTTTGACCTATCTACCAACCATTGGAAAATATGCCTATAGTTTTACTCGATCCAACCGAGTTAACTAGTTACTCAATCTAATTGAGTTGTACTCACCCATGCATTGATAAGTTGGACCAAGATTGTCCCTCCGTACCCTACCAAGATAATATGTGTTGCTCTGCTTTGGCAGATTCAACAACAGCATGTGATCGAGGTAGTGATAGGTATCACGGCATGGTAGGCATTTCGAGTTGACGCGATTTAGATCTAATCTAATCGACGATGTGTATCATATACTCGATTTAGATCTAATCTAATCGTGGAGGAGGTGCATCATGTGCACGACTTAGATCTAATCTAAACGTCGAGATGTATCATATACGCGATTGATCGAATCGAATTGTTAAGGCGCTAATTAATTACTTATTCTAGCATGCATCACATATACACACACAAGCAATTAATTAAATATTTTGTGATTAGTCATGGCCCTACTACGATCTTCTGAAGCCAATGAGAAGATCGGATGGTCAATCTAAGGTCAACAACTTCTCAAGCTCCTTCCTTTGACCACCTTGTGTTGCTCGCGCCCTCCTCGTAACTCCGTCTTGAGTGGACCTTCCACTGCTCCAATTTTGTACATTACAATTTTGAAACTCGAGTTACATTCGAGTCTAAACTATTTACAACAAGAATATAAATGAAGGAAGGCACGACGCGCAGGTCGCGAATCAAATACAACACGCACAATCACATGACGACACGCTGGCCGTATTATGAATACAACACAAATATTCCAATCAAATTGGGTCTTTTTGGGCCATGACCATCACAAATTATACATAATTCTAAATTATGTAATTTCCATAATTTTCTGTAATTTTAATACTATTTTACAATTTTTATGAGTAAAGAATTTCCGGCGGTCCCGATTAGCGGTTTTCGGGCGCAATCGCGGAACGAATCCCCTTGCGGGGTTAGGGGCAGTACCCCTACCCACGATATAACCATCGCGAGTATTCCTTAGTGATCCTACAGCGCCTTAGCCCGCTGTTCCAAAATGTTTTGGGGCAAAACCTTACTGTTTCGGAAAAATCTTCTCGGTAGTCGAAGCCTACAAGTGTCTAAACACTTGTGCTTCGCTTCTACGAGAAAATTACCCATAAAAACTATAGAATTAGAAAATTCACAGAAACTTACAGATCTGCTATTTTTCATAAAAATACAAATTAAACTCGTGCAAGACTTCGCACGTGGCTCTGATACCACTGTTGGGTTTTTCGGACCGCAAAAACCTCTTTTTGCGTTGCGGAAACCCCGAAATCCCCATGCCACGGATCCGTGCGAAGATTACAATTTTGAAAACATTACGAGTACGAGTTTCTTACACTAGTTCTAAACTAGATCTACAAGGAGAAAGAATTTACCCTTGATGCGAAGCCCTTCGCAATCCTGCTCGTCCTCGGTTCGCCGGATCTCGAAAGTGTCAAAGTAGACACTTCTCTATGTGTATCCACACAAGCAAGAGATGGAGAAGAACCTCTAAGGATGTGCTAGCAACCTTAGAGATCAGTAATGGAGGAGAGGGAGAGCAAGAAGAAAACTAGAGAGGAAGAAGATGATGGAGTTACTCACACAAGCACACAAAATGCACTAACTACTCATCAAAAGTGGCCGACCACTTTAAGGGGAATTGTAACCTCCATGGGATGCCAAGAGTCACAACTCTTGGTAACTCCCATGAGGTGGCATTCCACTTAAGCAACCATGATGATGTGGAGCATCATCATTGGACCACTTAATGTCAACTCACCAATGAGGTGGCAAATGGTCAAGTCAAAATTGACCCTTCATCTTCCTCTCAAGTTGTAACACCCCTAGAAAGCCTAGATAAAGTAAGGGCAATGAGAGTACGAATGTAATGAAAAGAATGTGTAGATAGTCTACGTTGAATGTTACGATGGGAAGGATTTAGATGATTAAAAACTTTATGAAAGAAAATAAAGTTGAGAATATAAAGTTCTATACATGATTTATAATGCAAGGAATTAATGTAAACAAAAGAAATATGAGATATTATATATGCATGTATGAAATATTTATGCATAATGCATATACATGAATTATTTTGTACAAAAATATGTTAGGAGAAGGATTTGATCCTTGGTTCTCTTGTGGATGCATGCATGTGTTAACCAAGTGTGATAGGAGTGAATATTGTAAGAGGAGAGATGGGAATTATAATTAAAGGAAAGAAAGGAGAGAAATTAAGAGAAAGAAAAGAGAGAAACTCAAGAAGCATTTCTCTAGCATATTCTTTCTCATAAAGAGGAGAAGTAAATGAGGAGGATGAATCAAGTCAAGTTTTCCTCCCCTCACTTTAGTATAAATAGGCATGGAGGGGGGGCTTCATCCTCAACTCACTCTCCTCCTCTCCTCCATTTGTGCCGAGCACTCTTCCTCCCTCTTTCCTCTTGTTGCCGAGAGCAACAACTCTCCCCCTTCTTTCTTTTTTTTTTGTTGCCGAGCAACACAAGAGGAAGAAGCCTCCTCTTCTTCCTCCTCCTCTCCACCAAAAGACCTAGCCACTTCTTCCTCCATTGGTGCCGAGCAAAGCAAGCAAGGAAGAAAGGTCCACAAGCAAGTTCTCAACTCTAGGAAACTTAAGCAAAGAAGGTAAGCTTCCCCTCACCTGCGGTACAAGGCTTTCATGTGATTTTCGGATTCTTTTTCTATGCCTTGAAAGAAAGTTTTCCCCTATGTTTGTATACATATATGATGCATGATCAGAGGTGTATGTAACCCTAGAATTTCAATCAAAAATATTGTAAATAGGTTAGGAAAATTATTGTCTAACCAAACTAGTGCAAGGTTCCCTCTATGAAATGCTAAGGACCTTCCTATGGTTTTCTTGCTTGGAAGTTGATTGGAACCAAAAGAACCCCACTCTCATGTTTCAGCCAAGAAAGAATTTAGGGTTAGGAGGACCTTGAATTTAAAATAACTATGCTTATATGACATGATATAAAGTTCTTAAGAGTTGTATACTTGTATGTTGAAAGAAACTCATGAACCTTACTCTTAATATTTCGGCCATGGTAAGGTGATGGTTTAGAGAAGCTTAAACAAAATTCTAATATGCTCAATGACCTCTGTGATATTATGTTATGAAAGATGATTAATGCTCTCATGTTTAATTGGAATGTAGAAAATTAGTTACATGATTTATGACATGTAAGATCACAAGAGTCCTAGCTTGTTTATGATCCAACTTTGTGTATGATGTTCTTAGTAAATCTTGCTATGAAATTTACTTAGGTTTCCCATGCTTTAGGCCACTTAAAGGAAGTTTATATTCTATGAATTTCGGCCAAGTAAGGTTTAAAGGACCTAGAGGCCTTGGAAATGAAACCTAAGGGGTTAAAAGTACTTCTTATGAAAACTTGATAATGTGTGAATGTGATACATGTTTGTATGACCTAAATGAATCATTATGTGTTCGGCCATGAAGGGATAGATGCCCTAGAAACCCTAGAACAAAAATTAAATATGTCTATGCCATGCTGTATGAAAATGATATGATAATAAGTTAGAATGCATGATTGCTTTAGTTACGAAATGATATGCATAATGAAGTTATATTATGAAATATGCCATGATGTGTTATAGCATAGAAAATGCTATACATAATGAAAAGAAATGAAGTCATGTTATGATATGTGATAGCATAGAAAATGCTATACATAATGAAAAGAAATGAAAAGAATAAATGCATGAAAGATTGTTAAGGACATGATATGATAGTTATGCATGATAAGTTATTTTTATGGTTTGTACCAAGGGTGGGCTCCATCCGGGGTCGATGGAGTAAGACTCGGGCCTCGTTAGTAATGGGCCTTTGAGTGCCCTAGGTCGATGGAGTAAGACTCGGGCCTAGTATGTATGCATGGTAGGGCTCAAGACTTGCTACCTTGGACCTACGCATTATGTATGTGGTACAAACCGGGATCCCAAATGATGATGATATTAATTTCAAGTACTATTAAGTATAAGTTTTCAAATTCACGATGCATTGCCTACATTCATATGTGCTTGAATTATATGATGATATGATATAATGTCATGTGATATTATGATATGAATATGATGCCCTTGTATGTCTTATGCTTGTGATTTATTTGTTTTATGATATGATATTCATGCTTCTATGAAATGATATGTGAATAAGAAATATGCATGATATGTTTGAATAGAATGATATGTTATGTTATGATTAGTTGAGACGATGATATGTTGATCCATTCTTGATATACGATGATTCTCGGTTTTAGTGAGTAGGAAAGGAACTTACTGAGCCATGAGTGCTCATAGCTTACTTTCCTTGTACCGCAGATAAAAGAGAAAGCTGGATGAACAACGGAGCAGCAGGAGGAGCAGATAGTGATGTGTGTGGTGGTGGCTCGGCTAGGACGATTCGGACAAATTAATATTTTTAGTTATAAGTTCAATATATGCACATTTGAACAAATCAGAATATGTGATATTATGCTTAATAAATTAAATTCTTTAAAGTTTTTATTCTTCCGCTGTTATAGTAAAACATGTACGTAAGTAGTATAAGAACGTAGCGCCGCCCTTAGGTAAGAAGGGTGGGCGTTACACAAGTCAAGTCAAACTTGACCACTTCTCTCCCTTGGTTGATCTAATCTAACCATTGGTTCAAGTCAATTTTAATTTAATAAATCTCTATTCATTGAATTAAATTGATTAAATGAGTCTAAGTCCAAATTAGACTCACTTAACACATGAACCAAATTGAGTCCAACTCAATTTGCCTACTTTGGATTACTCTTAATCCAATTTGGTTCATCGTATGAACCTAATTATTTAGGTTCATCAAATGAACCTAATCTCCATCTAATTACCCTTCGTGTGTGACCCTATAGGTTCTTGTAATGTTGGCAATGCTCCTAAACTCATTTAGAAGCATAAGTAATGAGCGGTATCTAGCAACACATCATTACTACCCAAGTTACAAGAATGTTGAGATCCAACATCACCTTATGACTACTAATTGTGACTCCTCACAATATATGACAAGTGTCCTTCTATCCTAGACATCTAGATGATCAATGTGAGGCATAGACTGTGTCATCCTCTAATCAATCTAAATCTTGAACTCCAAGTGGACTCACTCGATCAAATGAGCTCAATATCTTATATTGACTCATTTGGGCATGGTCATGCACTTAATAGTCTCACTCTATCAAGAATATCAATATTTCTCCTGTCATGTAGGAGGGATAGATCACATCTACATCACTCACATCCCTCCGCATAATTTGCTACATACCCAGTAATCGCCTTTATAATCCACCCAATTACGGGTGACGTTTGACGAAGCCAAAGTACGTAACTCCTTATGTAGGGAACCATGGTGACTTCAGGTCCAAGGACTAGTAGTCATACTAATAGCCACATGAGAAAGTATATGACACTCATATAACGATCCATGATACTTTCTCATGGCGGGTCATTCAGTATACATTCTCCAATGCATACCCATGTGTCAACTTGATATCTCCATATCCATGACTTGTGAGATCAAGTCATCTAGTTGACCTACATGCTAGTCTCGTCACATTAACATTGTCCCTGAATGTTAATACTCGACTAGGAATGATTAAGAGTAGTGTTCCCTATATCATCTCACTATCGGTTCAATTAACCGATTGATATAGGTAAGAACGCTCTACTCAAGGACGCTATTATACTTAATTATTTGGCACCAATACAAGTAAGTATAATAACCAAAACAAATGCCTTTATTTATATATAAGAATATGATACAATGAGTCCATACAACAATCATCAAATGATTGACTCTAGGGCTCTAACTAACATGTTTTGAGCTAATGTTAATATGAGTTGAATCCATATAATAAACATGATATTTGATGATCCAATATTGATTATATCCTAAATGGTTATGGCTTAATTTATGACTTTGTCCAAAAGTGTCTTCTTGTTGCACTGTAGGACAATTATGTGACTAATAAGCTAGGATAAGTGTGCACATGTCATTTTTCTTAATTCCTAATAAGGTCAAGATTGGTTATTCAATGTACTTAGTTAAAAGATATTTTATTTAATAGCTAGTATGGCATAAGTTATTCATGCTAAGCAAATTAGACAATGAATTTTCAACATACAAAGTTTTAATAAATAAATTTGAATTTAAAGTGATGTTACTTGACTCAATTATCTTTAACTTGCCTTATCCGGATTCTAACTTGGGCTCGAGTTTTGATTCAGGATCAGATTTTAATTTGGTTTCAAATTTTGACTAGGGTTCAAATTTTGACTTGGGTTTATCTTCATTGATTGAGTCCTTGGAATCTAATTCATCCATAAGATAGGTGCAATTAACTAGTTCAAGTTCGGCTTATTTATTTTTAGCATGTAACTTTTCCCAAAGCTCTTTTGCATCTTTGAATGATCTGGCTTTCTCAAGTTATACTTAAGTTAGACCATAAAAAATAATGATAGTGCTTTTGCATTTGATTAGGCTGCTTGTTTCATGCTTCTTGTCCATGATTCAAACCTACATAACTCGCCTTTTGTATCCATTAGCAAGTTACATTTTGGATACTTTTCTAGCATTTAGAGTAATTTTTAAGAATGTTTTCCATCTTTCTCCTCCAACTGGCAAAACTTTTGCCATTGAAGAGTGGAGGATGAGTTGTGCTGAATATTACATATACAAAGATATTTCTCAAACAAGTATTTGTTCAAGTTGTATTAAAGTCTAAGATAGGGAATGAGTTTGGTTTGGATTTAGTTTGTTTATAGTTAGGGTTTGGATTTGGGTATGGGCTAGGCTCAGATTATTAAGTAATTTAATTTGTTTATCCTTGATTCAGAATACAAAGTTCACCTATGTTAGGTTTTACTTTGGACTAATTGAGTAAGATTTTCCTAAGTTAGCTTCCAAGTAGTGGTAAGGTAAGGGCCTTCTTGATTATCAGAATAACGACCACTTTCTAAGATAACACTAGTTTAAGAATATAGTGCTAAATCAACTTTAATACAATATATTGGTCTAACTGGTTTAGAGTGAGGTGAGGTAACTTTTGCTAGTTCCACTTGACTAGATATACCATGTAGGGAGACCCAGCCTAGACATGCAACTATCCAAGTTTTCCTAGTTTTTATCAGCTCAACTCGCTTTGATAGCAAATTGTAGGATCAAACTCGATGCTAGAGGGGGTGAATAGCGTTACAAATTTTATGAACTGATAATTAAAGAAATAATAGATAAAAAGAGTAATAACACAATGGAAATAAATATTAATCTAATAGTTTATCAATTTAAATTAGAAATGTAAATTAAGTATAGTTAAAACAAAGCAAAAATAGGCACACATAGTAATAATTAAAAAATTATTATTATTTCTGATTTCTCCTAGGTGGAGAAACTTTACAGAAAATGAATTTAAAAATTAAGTACAATTATAAAATAAGGTAACACAACAAAAATAAAAATGTACTCTAAGTATTGCTGATAATAACTTAAGCCTAGAGTTGTAGCGTATTGTAGCATAGAAAGCACATGAGCACAAGGATAGAGAAGAAAGATCATGAATTGGCAAATTTCAAGCTCTGCCTCGAATCTACTTTTATAGAGCTCTCTTAGTTGCTTGGAGGCTCTCTTGGCACCTATATTCGTGCTGATGTGACTACAACTTCTATCCATGAAATAACGTTAACGAAGCTCCCCAATCACTTGTAAATCCTCTGATCACTTGGAGATGGGTCAAATCTGATATTGACCTGACTCATTCAAATTGTTAATAAATGCTATCTCCCAGCCCCCTAGAAGTCGCTTCTGTCACTCGTATGCTCCAGTCGCCCTGACTCGGCTACGGTCGCCTGAACCCTTCAAAATCTTTCGTCAGAGTTATTATCAACCAATCGCCCTGAAATTCCTTCAGTCATATGGAACCATCGAATTGCTTCCCTGCATTTGTTACTGTAGGTCCCTTAAAGGTCGGCAAGAGGGGGTGAATTACCTGAAATAAAAAAATACCTTTTTTCAAACTTTTACAGCTTAATTAACATAAACACTTGCATGAAAGTGTTAGTTAGAGCCCTAGAGCCAATCATTTTTGATGATTGTATGGACTCATGTATATCATATTCTTGTATATTAATAAAGGCATTTGTTTGGTTATTATACTTATTTGTATTAGTGCCAAATAGACTAAGTATAATAGCGTCCTTGAGTAGAAGGTTCATACCTATATCAATCGATTAGTTGAATCGATAGTGAGATGATATAGGGAACACTACTCTAAATCATTCCTAGTCGAGTATTAACATTCAGGGACAATGTTAATGCAATAAGACTAGCATGTAGGTCAGTTCGATGACTTGATCTCACAAGTCATGGATATAGAGATATCAAGCTGACACATGGGTATACATTGGAGAATGTATACTGAATGACCCGCCATGAGAAAGTATCATGGATCGTTATATGAGTGTCATATACTTTCTCATGTGGCTATTAGTATGACTATTAGTCCTTGGACCTGAAGTCACCATGGATCCCTACATAAGGAGTTATGTACTTTGGTTTCGTCAAACGTCACCCGTAACTGGGTGGACTATAAAGGCGATTACTGGGTATGTAACGAATTATGCAGAGGGATGTGAGTGATGTAGATGGGATATATCCCTCCCATATGACGGGAGCGACATCGCTATTCTTGATAGAGTGAGACCACTAAGTGCATGGCCATGCCCAAATGAGTCAACATTAGATGTTGAGCTCATTTGATCGAGTGAGTCTACTTGGAGTTCAAGATTTAGATTGATTAGAGGATGACACGGTCTATGCCTCACATTGATCAATCTAGATGTCTAGGATAGAAGGACAATGTCATATATTTGTGAGGAGTCACAATTGGTAGTCACGAGGTGATGTCGGATCTCGACATTCTTGTAACTTGGGTAGTAATGATGTGTTGCTAGATACCGCTCATTACTTATGCTCCTAAATGGGTTTAGGGCAATGCCAACGTTACAAGAACCTATAGGGTCACACACTAAGGACAATTAGATAGAGATTTGGTTCATATGATGAACCAAGAGGATTAGATTCATTTGATGAATCATATTGGATTAAGAGTAATCCAAATTGGGCTAATTGAGTTGGACTCAAGTTGATTCATGTATTCAATGAGTCTAATTTAGATTATGACTCATTAAATCAACTTAATTTAATGAATTAGATTCATTATATTAAGTTGGCTTGAATTATATGGTTGGATTAGATCAACCATGAGAAGATTTGATCAAGTTTGACTTGATTTGAGAGGAAGAGAAAAAGTCATGTTTGACTTGACTTTTTGCCACATCACTAGTGAGTTGGCAAGATGTGGACCAATAGGATTGCTCCACATCATCAATGTGTGCCACCTCATGGAGGTTACAAGCCTCCATAGCATTTAATGTGGCCGGCCCACATTAAATGAGGAGGTTACACTTGTTGCCATGTCATTTAGTGAGGTGGCAAGATGTGGACCAATAGTGTTGATCCACATCATCCTAGAGTGCCACCTCATGGGGGTTACAACTCTTAATGGTCTCCACATTAATTGGAATTAATGTGGGGAGTTACACCTCCAAGATGTGGCCGGCCACTCTAGTGGGGAATGAAAATATTCATTTTTCATTCAAGTGTGATTAAGTCATCTTCTTCCTCTAGAGCTCTCTCTTCTCCCTCTCCTCCTCTCTTGGCCGAACAAGACAAGGTGCTAGCACACCTTTGTTTGGTCTTCTCCATCAAGGATTTTTCGTGTGGATACTTCTAGAGGACCGTACACTTGACGGTCTAGAGATCCGGCACCTTGGACGAGCGGGAACGCGAAGGGCTTCGCTACAAGGGTAATGATCTTAACTTTAGTGTAGATCTAAAGTTTTTACAAACTCGTACAAGAAAAAGGTTTTTCAAAAAGTTTTGTTTACGAATCTTTGCACGAGATCCATGGCTTTGGGTGACTCGGGGTTTCCGCGACGCGAAAAAGTGATTTTCGCGGCCCGACGAATCCAACAGTGGTATCAGAGCCACGTGCAAAGACTTGTACGAGTTCGTTTGTATTTTTATGAAAATTATACCTTCTGTGATTTTCTGTAAAAATTGAGTTTTTAGAGTTTTTATGAGTAATTTTTCCGTAGAAGCGAAGCACAAGTGTCTCGGCACTTGTAGGCTTCGGCTACCGGAAAGTTTTCTTTTAAACGACTTCGTTTTGCCCCAAATCCGTTTGGGACAGCGGGGTCGGGTGCCATTAGATCGCAAAGGAACAACTCACGATGGTTAGATCGTGGGTAGGGGCATTGCCCCTAACCCCGCAAGGGAATTTGCTCCGCGATTGCACCCGAAATCGCTAAAAACGAACCCGCCGGGAAGATTTTTCCGAAACGACAATGTCTCGACCCAAATCGTTTTGGGACAGCGGGTTTAGGCGCTGTTGGATCGCAAAGGAACCCTCGCGATGGTTAGATCGCGGGTAGGGGCGCTGCCCCTGGGCCCCGCAAGGGGATCCGTTCCGCGATTGCGCCCGAAACCGCTAAACGGGACCGCCGGGAAATTTTACTTATAAAAATTGTAAAAATTATTTTTAAAATTACAGAAAAATTATAAAAATATATTATTTTGAATTATATATTAATTTGTGATAGTCATGGCCCAAAATACCCAATAAGATTGGATTTGTGTTGTAATTCATAATACGGCCTGCGTGCCGTCATATGATTGTGTGTGCTGTATTTTTATTTTTTTTTCCCACGGCCTGCGCGTCGTGCCTTTCTCTTATTCTGGTTGTAAATTAGATTTAGACTCGAATGTAACTCGAGTTTCAAATTGTAATGTACAAATTGGAGCGGTGGAGGGTCCACACGAGACGGAGTTCCGAGGCGGGCACGAGCAACACAAGGTGGTCAAAGGGAGGAGCTTGGAGAAGTTGTTGACCCTAGGTTGACCAATCGATCTTCTCATTGGCTTGAGAAGATCGTAGTAGGGCCATGACTAAATCACAAATAGATTAATTAATTAATTGTTATGTATCTGATGCATGTTTAATAATTAATTAATTAATTAGTGCCTTAACGATTAGATTAGATCTAAGTCGTGCACATGATGCACCCTTGCGATTAGATTAGATCTAAGTCGTGCACAAGATGCATCCTTCTTGATTAGATTAGATCTAGATTGAACCAACTCTAAATGCCTAACCGTGCCGTGATACCTATCACTACCTCGATCACATGTATTGTTGAATCTGCCAAAGCAGAGCAATACATATTATCTTGGTAGGGTACGGAGGGACAATCTTGGTCCCGCCTATCAACGCATGGGTGAATACAAACTCAATTAGATTGAGTATTCCTAGTTACTCGGTTGGATCGAGTCAATTATAGGCATTATTCCAACGGTTGGAAAAGATAGGTCAAAATCACATCTATATTAACTCTCGGGCGTATTAGCCAAAGCTAACTCGAGTTTTAATATAAATGCAGATATTGATTCTATAAACAAGAGTTGCATAGAGATGTAATTGGTAATCGTTACCTACCGATCATACTAAGCCTTGGGCGTATTAGCCAAAGCTAACTCAAGGGTTAGTATGATGTGGATCTTGTCCCACATGAATTATAGTATTCAGTGGGAGCATCTTTTAATTAAAGGCCTAATTAAATGATTTTTAAAAGAATATGATATTAATTTCTGTAAATTTTCTGTTGTAGATAACCATGACGTCAAACAAGAATTCCTTCTCCCTGCGATCTGTCTTTGAGAAGGACAAGCTCAACGGAGCGAATTTCCTGGACTGGTACAGGAATTTGAGAATAGTTCTCACCCAGGAACGTAAACTGTACGTTCTGGAGCAGCCCATTCCGGAGGCTCCTCCTGCCAATGCCCAGCGAGCAGACAAAGATGCTTACAAGAAGCATCAAGACAACACATTAGATGTGTCCTGTCTAATGCTCGCGACCATGAACTCAGAGCTTCAGAAGCAAGATGAGTTGATGGGCACTTTCGATATGGTTGAGCATCTTCGCCAACTATATCAGGGACAAGTGAGGCATGAGAGATTTCAGATCTCGAAGGCACTGTTTCAGTGCAAGATGTCAGACGGGGCTCCTGTAGGTCCTTATGTACTCAAGATGATTGGGTACATAGAGAACCTACAAAGACTGGGGTTCCCACTTGGCCAAGAGCTGGCCACTGACTTGATCTTGCAGTCCTTGCCGGATAGCTATAGTCAATTCGTTCTCAACTATAACATGAACGAGATTGACAAGCCACTGCCCGAGCTACTTAGTATGTTACGAACTGCTGAGATTAACCTTAAGAAGGTTAAGCCCATTCTGATGGTCCAGAAGCACAAGGGCAAGGACAAGCCCAAAGGTAAGGGAAAGTCTCAAACCAAGGGCAAAGGCAAGGCACTGAAGCCTAAAGGAGGGGTCGCCAAGGGTCAGACCGAGCACTGGAAGAGGAACTGCAAGGTATACTTGGAGGATCTTAAGAAAAAGCGAAGTGAGACTTCCACTTCAGGTATATATGTTATAGAAGTCAATCTATCTATTTCTACATCATGGGTATTAGATACTGGATGTGCTTCTCACATTTGTACTGATGTGCAGGCGCTGAGAAATAGCAGAGCATTGGCAAAGGGCGAGGTGGACCTACGAGTAGGCAATGGAGCACGGGTTGCTGCTGTTGCTGTAGGAACTTATCAACTATCTCTGCCCTTTGGGCTTGTACTAGATTTAGATAATTGTTGTTATGTGCCTGCTCTTACTAAGAACATAGTTTCAGTTTCTTGTTTAGACAAGAAAGGATACTCTTTTATAATAAAAGATAAATGTTGTTCTGTTTATTTGAAAGATATGTTCTATTGTAGTGCACCACTAATAAACGGACTCTATATTCTAGACCTTGAGAGCCCTATCTATAACATTAGTACCAAGAGGTTCAAGTCAAATGACATGAACCAAACATACCTCTGGCACTGTCGCTTAGGTCATATAAATGACAAGCGCTTATCCCAGCTCCATAAGGATGGTTTGCTGGACTCATTTGATTTAGAATCATATGAGATATGCGAGTCATGCCTACGAGGCAAGATGACCAAGACCCTCTTTAGTGGGCATAGCGAGAGAGCAACTGATTTGTTAGGATTCATACATAGTGATGTATGTGGCCCTTTCAATGTTGCTGCTAGAGGCGGTTATAGATACTTCATCACATTTACTGATGACTTCAGTAGATATGGTTATGTGTACTTGATGACACATAAGTCTGAATCCTTTGAAAAGTTCAAAGAATTCAAGAATGAAGTACAGAACCAGCTTGGCAAAAGTATTAAGATACTTCGATCTGATCGAGGTGGAGAATACCTTAGCCATGAGTTTCGTGACTACCTAGCTGAGTGTGGGATTCTATCCCAACTCACTCCTCCTGGAACACCACAGTGGAATGGTGTATCCGAAAGGAGGAATCGTACCCTATTAGATATGGTACGATCTATGATGAGTCACACAGATCTTCCGACATATCTATGGGGATATGCTCTAGACACGGCAGCTTTCATTCTCAACCGAGTTCCATCCAAGGCCGTGATAAAGACACCATATAGGATATGGACTGGGAGAGATGCCCAGGTGTCTTTCATGAGGATTTGGGGTTGTTAGGCGGACTTGCGACGTCAAGTCTCAGACAAATTAGGACCCAAATCCGACAAGTGCTATTTCATCGGATATCCCAAGGAAACTAAGGGATATTACTTCTACATTCCCAGTCAGCACAAGGTAGTTGTGGCAAAGACTGGGGTCTTTCTAGAAAGGGACTTTGTTTCTAGAAAGACTAGTGGGAGCACGTTCGATCTTGAAGAAGTTCAAGATACGAACAATAGCACTGAAGCCTCGATGGAAGTTGAACTGGAACCACAAAGTGTTATGGATGATGTTGTTCCACAAAGAGTTGAGGAACAACAACCAGTTCAAGTAGACCTACCTCTTCGTAGGTCTGATAGGGTACGTCGTCAGCCTAAGAGATATTCATTTCTCTTGTCTGACCATGATGACGTTGTGCTCATAGAGGATGAGCCTACCACCTATCAGGAAGCTGTGAGATTCCGAGAAATGGCTAGAAGCCATGAGATCCGAAATGGATTCCATGTACACCAACCAAGTATGGACTTTGGTTGATCCACCTGAAAGGGTAAAACCCATTGGGTGTAAGTGGGTCTTTAAGAGAAAGACTGACATGGATGGACTTATCTATAAGGGTCGCTTGGTAGCTAAAGGTTTCAAGCAAATTCATGGTATTGACTATGATGAAACCTTTTCTCCAGTAGCGATGTTTAAGTCCATTCGGATCATGCTTGCTATTGCAGCCTACCATGACTATGAGATATGGCAGATGGATGTCAAAACCGCGTTTCTGAATGGAAACCTACTCGAGGATGTGTACATGACACAACCTGAGGGTTTTGTAGATCCACAGCATACTAGCAGAGTATGCAAGCTGCATAGGTCCATTTATGGACTAAAGCAAGCTTCTCGGAGCTGGAATCTTCGATTCGATGATGCAATCAAACAGTTTGGTTTCATCAAGAACGAAGATGAGCCTTGTGTCTACAAGAAGGTTGTAGGGGATATAGTTGTCTTCCTCTTATTGTATGTGGATGACATACTACTCATTGGGAAGGACATCCCTATGCTTCAGTCTGTCAAGACCTGGCTAGGGAGTTGCTTCTCAATGAAGGACTTAGGTGAGGCATCCCGCATTCTAGGGATTCAGATCTATAGAGATAGATCTAAGAGATTGCTTGGCCTAAGTCAGAGTATATACATTGACAAGGTACTCCTTCGGTTTGCCATGCAGAACTCCAAGAAGGGATTTCTGCCGATGTCACATGGCGTGAGTCTTTCGAAGACTCAAGGTCCCTCTTCTAGAGAGGAGAGAGACCACATGGATCAGATCCCTTATGCCTCAGCCATAGGATCGATCATGTACGCCATGCTATGTACTCGACCTGATGTCTCGTATGCTTTGAGTATGACGAGCAGATACCAGTCAGATCCAGGTGAAAGTCACTGGATAGCGATCAAGAATATTCTTAAGTACTTAAGAAGGACTAAAGAATATTTCTTGATATATGGAGGCAATGATGAGCTAACTGTAAAGGGTTACAGTGATGCTAGCTTCCAGACCGATCAGGATGATTACCGATCGCAGTCAGGGTTCGTGTTTTGCTTAAATGGTGGTGCTGTGAGCTGGAAGAGTTCGAAGCAGGACACAGTAGCTGATTCTACAACAGAAGCCGAGTATATTGCTGCATTAGAGGCAGCAAAGGAGGCAGTTTGGATCCGCAAGTTCATCACTGAACTTGGGGTGGTTCCTAGCATCGCTGACCCAGTTGAGCTCTATTGTGACAACAATGGAGCTATAGCACAGGCAAAGGAACCTCGCTCACACCAGCGGACCAAGCACATACTACGGCGCTTCCATCTCATTCGAGAGATTATCGATAGAGGAGATGTGAAGATTTGCAGAGTACCTACAGAGGCTAACATCGCAGATCCCTTGACCAAGGCTTTGGCACAGAGGAAGCATGATGGTCACACTAGGTCTTTAGGCCTTAGAGCCTATACTGATTGGCACTAGTGTTAGTGGGAGATTGTTAGTTAGAGCCCTAGAGCCAATCATTTTTTATGATTGTATGGACTCATGTATATCATATTCTTGTATATTAATAAAGGCATTTGTTTGGTTATTATACTTATTTGTATTAGTGCCAAATAGACTAAGTATAATAGCGTCCTTGAGTAGAAGGTTCATACCTATATCAATCGATTAGTTGAATCGATAGTGAGATGATATAGGGAACACTACTCTAAATCATTCCTAGTCGAGTATTAACATTCAGGGACAATGTTAATGAAATAAGACTAGCATGTAGGTCAGTTCGATGAATTGATCTCACAAGTCATGGATATAGAGATATCAAGCTGACACATGGGTATACATTGGAGAATGTATACTGAATGACCCGCCATGAGAAAGTATCATTGATCGTTATATGAGTGTCATATACTTTCTCATGTGGCTATTAGTATGACTATTAGTCCTTGGACCTGAAGTCACCATGGATCCCTACATAAGGAGTTATGTACTTTGGTTTCGTCAAACGTCACCCGTAACTGGGTGGACTATAAAGGCGATTACTGGGTATGTAACGAATTATGCAGAGGAATGTGAGTGATGTAGATGGGATCTATCCCTCCCATATGACGGGAGCGACATCGCTATTCTTGATAGAGTGAGACCACTAAGTGCATGGCCATGCCCAAATGAGTCAACATTAGATGTTGAGCTCATTTGATCGAGTGAGTCTACTTGGAGTTCAAGATTTAGATTGATTAGAGGATGACACGGTCTATGCCTCACATTGATCAATCTAGATGTCTAGGATAGAAGGACAATGTCATATATTTGTGAGGAGTCACAATTGGTAGTCACAAGGTGATGTCGGATCTCGACATTCTTGTAACTTGGGTAGTAATGATGTGTTGCTAGATACCGCTCATTACTTATGCTCCTAAATGGGTTTAGGGCATTGCCAACGTTACAAGAACCTATAGGGTCACACACTAAGGACAATTAGATGGAGATTTGGTTCATATGATGAACCAAGAGGATTAGATTCATTTGATGAATCATATTGGATTAAGAGTAATCCAAATTGGGCTAATTGAGTTGGACTCAAGTTGATTCATGTATTCAATGAGTCTAATTTAGATTATGACTCATTAAATCAACTTAATTTAATGAATTAGATTCATTATATTAAGTTGGCTTGAATTATATGGTTGGATTAGATCAACCATGAGAAGATTTGATCAAGTTTGACTTGATTTGAGAGGAAGAGAAAGAGACATGTTTGACTTGACTTTTTGCCACATCACTAGTGAGTTGGCAAGATGTGGACCAATAGGATTGCTCCACATCATCAATGTGTGCCACCTCATGGAGGTTACAAGCCTCCATAGCATTTAATGTGGCCGGCCCACATTAAATGAGGAGGTTACACTTGTTGCCATGTCATTTAGTGAGGTGGCAAGATGTGGACCAATAGTGTTGATCCACATCATCCTAGAGTGCCACCTCATGGGGGTTACAACTCTTAATGGTCTCCACATTAATTGGAATTAATGTGGGGAGTTACACCTCCAAGATGTGGCCGGCCACTCTAGTGGGGAATGAAAATATTCATTTTTCATTCAAGTGTGATTAAGTCATCTTCTTCCTCTAGAGCTCTCTCTTCTCCCTCTCCTCCTCTCTTGGCCGAACAAGACAAGGTGCTAGCACACCTTTGTTTGGTCTTCTCCATCAAGGATTGTTCGTGTGGATACTTCTAGAGGACCGTACACTTGACGGTCTAGAGATCCGGCACCTTGGACGAGCGGGAACGCGAAGGGCTTCGCTACAAGGGTAATGATCTTAACTTTAGTGTAGATCTAAAGTTTTTACAAACCGTACAAGAAAAAGGTTTTTCGAAAAGTTTTGTTTACGAATCTTTGCACGAGATCCATGGCTTTGGGTGACTCGGGGTTTCCGCGACGCGAAAAAGCGGTTTTCGCGGCCCGACGAATCCAACAGAAAGAAACTAATTAAGAAATTAGAGAAAGAAAGAGGCATAGATCTTTTATTTGGTTTACAATCAGATGATTGCTAATCCAAGACGTTGAAAAGCCCATTAAAATCTCCTTCAGACAGAGAAGCCTCTTATAGCAATCAAAGCTCACAATTACAAAGCTAAACCCAAGGTAGAATGTTTACAAGTGTTCTTCTCTGTATTTTCAGTATTATTTATCTTTTGGGATCATGACTGTATTTATAGCCCTGATCGAGGTGCCTAAAAGGGTTCCAAGTGCCTGGGGCGTGGATTGAATTTTATCCTCATCGCACTGGATTATGACAATGAGTGTTTCGATAAGTTTTTTTGTCCAGGCACCCGGACCGGACTAAATCGGCTCGACCAGGGTGCTCGCTTGGGGCGGACTAGGTTCGAGTGGTCTGGGCGCCCGAAATAGCTCAGGGCGCTCAAAGCACAATCAACCTCCGGTTGAATTTTCCTCTGGATCTTCAGCTCCAACTCCAACTCCGCTTTGGCTGATTTCAGCCATCCAGAATAGGGCTCACCCAAACCCATTTTCCAGCCTCCTCGAGCAACCTTCTACTCCAACTTCTCGTCCCTCAAAAATGTCGCATGCCTCCTTCTCGTCCGCCAGCGTAGTCTTCCGTAGCACCTCACCCCTCGGACGCAACGAGCCCATCGACTCTCTCCTGTGCCACCCTTCTCGTTAGCTGCGTCTTTCGCTCAACTTCATGTGCTCCTAAGTTCTTGCACACTTAGACACAGGACATCAAAATATAATAAGACCTAACTTGACTTGGTTTGATTATACCAAAACTACCCAAGGTACTTACAGTTACACTTAATGAGTATGATATAGAATTTAAAGTTACTTGCACTTACTTGACTAGATTTTGATCCATCTAGTTTGGGTGGCCAAGCAATCAACTTTTAGCTAATTCCACCCACTTGAACATGATTCACCTAGCTCTCAGCTAGGACTTTCTTGCTTGGTTTCCAATCAAGACTTAGCTCCTACCTGACTCCCAATCATGACTTCATTACTGCTTACCTTCACTTACTAAGACTTTTCATTATTTGACTTCACTCACGAAGACTTTGCAATTATCAAGTAACATGCACCAGCATACTTGATGCCAAGTTGTTAGATAACAAATCTAATTTTAACTTAGTCATATATCAAAACTCTGGGTTAAATGTTGTACACTCAAGACCAATATCTGGTTCTCCTTATCCAATAGGACTTTGTTGTCTACTATCGGTCCTACTGACTTGTTAGAACTTTTCATGTTAAGTGACTTGCACACTTAACACTCTCATTAGATCGATAATGTCTAACTTTAAACTATTTGCCAATGTTAAAACAAAATTTTGATTATTTGGTGATGTTTGTACCAACACTCGACTAATAACACTATTGGACTAAACAAAGTTTCTAAGTTAGTTCAGTAACTCGACTATCGATGCAACAATAAACTAATAGGTAATAACAATCAATTAATAGGGTATAACAATTGACTATTATGGTCAATATTGAGCTAGAAGAGTCATTCTATAAGTGCAATGTTCAAATTTTGGAACAAAAATTGATTGATGGTGATAAACAATAGACTGATAGATGATTTTCAATCATGATAACAACCCAATAAAAGAGAGTTTCATGGAGGATTTCGAAAGTTGGTTCTTGGAGGTTTTGGAGGAAAGCATTGCTAGAATATTCAAGACTTTCAAGATGCAATTCAAAGCTATTAAAACACAATTAAAGCCAATCTCTCTTGTGTAATCTTGTTTATTTTGATTGCATTCTATTTCATTTGTATCTTTGTTTTTGGTTTCTATTACTTTGTAACAAAATAAGTTTGTAAGAGGTTTCTCCACCTCCGGAAGGTGTCCCAGAAGGAGAAAGCATAGTGCTACTATCACTAGGATGTTATGGTGTGAAGTAGGAAATAGGGGTTCCAAACTCTAGAAAATTTGGTTTGTTGTAATTGTGTTTTATTTGTGCTATTTTATTTTGTATTTTTGTTGTGTATTAATATCTTGTAGACAGGCACACACGAACGACAAACACAATAGAAGTGAATCAGTATTCACACCATCTAGCAATGTTAACGGTGCCCATTTGGCCGTCATTACTAAATAAATATATAAATATTTCTCCCATTTTGCCTTCATTACTAACACATAGGTAGATTAAAAATCATTCATAATATATTCAATTAAAATTAAAGTTGTTACAAAAATTTATTATAATTAAAATAGATTAGGATAATAAATACTGAATGTTTATTCAGTTGTATCCTTAATGAAACATCCCTAGATTATCCATCAAGTTTTTTTTAAGAACAACTCTCTCGACATTTGCTATGTAGATAACCGTAGTACAATTTCATCAAAATGATCTATCTTATCCAATGTAAACGACAACATCTCAAACAAGAGTGTGACAAAAAGGGACAATGAATCCTCAAACATCTCCCTATACAAATGAAGAACCTCTCACAATGGAACAAGTATGCTCTGTACTCCTAAAATGTCCGGGCAGTGCCATGCGTCCATCCCACCTCCTCATCTACTTCATCCGTAGGCCTTCCATTATATCCTGGGAGGCATCCTCACCTGTAACGTAGCCATCATGAGTCTATGGACCCAGCAAGGACAATCCGATATGAATAATATGACATCCATAAAGTAGCAAGAGCAGTAACTAGTAGTCATATAACCTGGACTAAATTTCAGTATAGGGTAAAGAACAATAGATGAAAGAATTTACACAGCTAATAAGGGTGAATATGTCACATATCCGGTGACCACCATTTGAGCCAGTCATACAGTCTCATGACCCTAGAGGTACATTCTAGGAGAACATGCAGTTTTATAGCCAAAGCTAACAATAAATTACAGTATCAGTCATAAATTACAGTATCACTCATGTTTGGAGGGCCCTACCCGGAGCTCATCCTGAGGCATCCAACTCGTACTGTCACCACATATGCTCATACCCATCCAATTAGCTACATATGAAACCATAATCTATCTACATTGTATTGTAAACAATTTATCGTGCATAACCATTTCATTCATTCAGTAAACATATCCATTCACAGGGACCTTTCTATATCCAAATCATACATAACATAAAAATACACAATATAATTCATGCGTATCAAAACCGAGAACCGATCACAATATAATCATCATACATATCAGTATAGAGAGCAGACCACATTATAAAGCATGCAATCAAAACAGAGATCAGATCACAATATTAATACTAGTAAAGAAACATGATTCGTGTTACCCGAATCCTAGAGTAAATCGCAACAGAACACAACAAAACCAAAATAAAACTTCAACAATCAACACAAAACAGCTGTCAACCTAATCATCAACTCTCTAGTAGGAACTAAGAGAGCATAACATCGTTAATCAACTTGAAACCACACGAACTGCACAAATGATCACAAGAACAAAACATCGAACGGAATTCACACAACTACCTCAACCATCTACAAAAAATGGACCAACACAGTTTAATCTCACATAAACCCACAACGTTTCAGTGGTGTAGAACAAAATCACGTTGAAATCCAAACCAAACCATAACTGTTCGGAGAAAATCAGAGCTCGTCAAAATCGACCCAATCAACACCATCACGACTCCAAAGAGGAAAGTATAAGCTATAACTTCAAGCCTGATTTAAAGTACCAGCATCACCAGGGAGGACCACACAGCTTCAGAAATCACCCAACATCCCATAACAATTCAGAGTACAGAAACACCTCGATAGAAACCAAACGAAAACCCAAGAAGGAAGCAAATCAACCTCAAAATCAACTCGAAGATATCACAGGAACCAACACCACATCTAGAGCTAGCTTCACAGAAAGCCCAAATCACGACTCATTCCACCAACCAGCATCTCAGCCAGGCATATAAACAAACATGTATCTTGCAGGAAGCTCACAACATCAACAACACGGAAGAAATCGAATCCAAACTCATTCACAGTCAAGCGAACACCGCAAGAGTCACAAGAAGAACATTCCACTGGAAAACGAACTCCATCAACAATATAATGCACTGGCAAAAATCTAGAAACCATGCAAACCAAGTAAGAACTTCAATGAAACTTCAAATCGTATCAATACTCAACAGTGGAGAAACCAATCTAAGAACAATCAGCGCAGAATCTCATGATAAGAAGCATAATCACACTTACACCCATATCCACAACATATAAGCTTCGCAGCACCTGCACCAAGCATCGTTGTATTCTACCAAAATCCCAGAACCACGCAGAACTCCGATTAAAGCCACCAACCGATAAGAACCTCATGACAATCACGATTTCAAAGCAAAAATCTCAAGAAGAATATCCTCTGTATCAAAAGAAGCACAGAAACCTCGGGTTAAATCAAGAACATCACCGGGTAGGACCCCGCGGGTCATCTGAGTTGGTATTTGACGGGTGTTGCCACAATGAGGTCGCAGGGTCGATCCTCGGGGCAGTTGGGGAATAAATCCCCTATCCCCGTATTACACCCTGTCCGTCACATGCTCGCTCGGATACTGCGATTTACCTCCCTCGTGATGGCCTTGGGTCGGGTACGGCGGGGGCGCTGGGGGCGAGCGTTTCGCCTTTTGCCACAAAGAACATCACCGGGTAGAACGATTCACAATCCTTACAATCAAACGGACCTCTTCGATAAGAGCTTCAACGACTCCCAGTTTCCTATTCTATACCTCACAGATCTCACATTTAGCATAGAGATTGAACTTGCCTTTCGCTTCTTGCGCCTCCGCCCGCAACCCTCGCTCCGTGCTACCCCTCTGACGGTGAGCTTTGCCCGATCAAGTGTCCTCCACGGTAGTCAGCTACGGGTTGCCAAGCTCAGCCCGAGCTTGTGCTGCGGTGAGGTGCTCCGTCGGTGTGGCGGAGAAGATGCGAGGTGTGAGGTTGGCGATTCCAGGGAAAGGAGCGAAGGTTCGGCGATTTAGGGTTGTGAGCTGGTGGCGTGAATGATGACTTTATACCTAGGTTACTTTAGCATTAGGTTAGGGTAATTGAGGGTAATTGAGGTCAATTAACTCCCAATTTAATTGGGTATCATATACGTTCATCTAACTTAACAGTTCTATCCCTTAAAAGGTGTCATAAAAATTCATTTTAAATTCTAAAAAAAAAATTCCTATAATTCATAGAAAATTTTGCAAATTAATCCCTTAAGTAGCGCTCGTGGGATCGTAGAAAATTTCATAAATAAATTTCTTAATTACGCTCGTAGGACCTTACAATTAAATACTTTTAAAATTTCATAAATACTACTATATATCCTATTGATACAAAAATAAATATATATTGGTATTATTAATATTTTGTAAAAAATAAATAGAATATTGAATTAAATCTTGCAATAGTTTATACGTTGAAATCGTACATCAAAATTTTTATGTTTCATTCCATTATTTTTATAAAACTATCATATTATTTTATTATACATGAATGTAACAACAAACAAAAAAATAATAGTTTTAATTGATCTAATTTGTTTTTCTAAAGTTTTTAATCTACCTTAGATGTTTAAATTTAAAATATAACATACACATTAAATATGGAAATACAAACTACCAATAACTAGTATTATCAAATGATATTGAAAATATTTTTAAAATTAATTTATATTTTTCTAAAATTAAAAGTATCAATTTAGATATGTTGTCAGCGGGGTGTGCTTCATCAAAGACTTGATATGCTAATAAATATTTTTGGATTGACCCAAAAGTTATCAATTCAATAGCATGTTATATCTATATATGAATGAATTTATTAATGGTCACTCTAATTATTAGAACATAAAAATAATTTATTATTTAATTTCCTAAATTCTTTATTTTTTTTTAAAAATTATCTCACTATTTTTTTAATTATATAATGAGTGTGGATTGGAGAACATATTTTATAGTTGGGTTAAGTGATTTTTAACAAAAATTCTAAAATGTGAATTTAGACTCAAAACTAGAAAAGATATTTGATAAAAAATAAATCTAGCTAATAATTTTTTAAATTTATTATTAAAATATTTAAATGTCGATATCTCCACTAGTTGATAAAAATCTAAATAGTTCTCAATTTGAGAATGATCTACACCAAATTTAATCGGGTGCTTGGTGTGTTGCTTCAATGACCTATAATCACATTGACTTTAAATTTATAAGATGTGTTGCAATATTTATATTTTATATGTTTCCGGGATAGAAGGATGATTTTTTAAAAATATTTAATAAAAATAGATAATCTTTAAGTATTATAAACCTTCAAAGTTTTATTACTTTTTCAGTCTCAAGATTTAAAATTTCTGAATTGAAAGATAAAAATATAAAAATATATAAAAAATAATAAAATATAATAGTCTATTATAGAGTTTGAAAATAACAATTAATTATTCTAGTTATTTATATAAAAAACAATCAAATAATTTGAACCATTTAAAAAATATCAATGGACAGAAACATGGATTAATCAGCAGTTCCAATGGTAACTTAAAAAAAAAAAAAAAAGTGCTTGAACTGCCTATTTGAACCCACAGTGTAATTTTAGCCCATCCAACTTGATCAATAAATAACGGAAAAAAAACAGTGTAATTTTAGCCCATCCAACTTGATCAATAAATAACGAAAAAAAAACTAATATATGGTGAAAAAAAAAACAAGAGTAAAATAAAGCACTAATGCCCTTCTGAATCGAGGACACGGCGGCTGCGGACAGAAATCAGTTGGCGTCGCCTGATGTGGGGCGGCATCGTTTGGATTTACCCGGTAGAGAATTAGAGATCAACACTCCTCCGTGATCGTTTTCGTCCGGTTTGTTCGTGCATGTGATGTCTGCCACATCAAAAAGGTCTTCATGACATGGTCATGGATCTTGAACAAAATTGATATGGTCCTTTCAAATAGGTCTAATAATTAACACATTTCAGTGTTGTCATCATAAGATCTGTGGTACGAATTTTGATAAAGTCTAAGTAAATATTTTTCTTATGTGTTAATCATTATTCAAAGACTAGTAGTCATCCGTGATTTACTTTTTTCGTGTTGGTCGGTTGACGGGAGCGCTGAGGATGAACGTATTCGTCTTTTACCATGGGACGAATTGATGGAGATACTGAAGAGAACGTATTCACTTTATGTCATCTTGAGCAAAATTGACATATTTATTTGTGAAAATATGTTGACCCTACATATTTTGGATGTTCTTTCGGGACAACCTAATGATTAATAGAGGAGATATTATCATCATAAAATCTGAAATTTAAATTTTGATAAAATTAAAATAAATATCTCTTATATATATATATATATATTAAGTCATTATTCTAAAATTAATAGCCGCCGCGCTGGGACTAGGCGCTTGCTTGAGTCGACCATGGCAGTCGCGGGAAGTGGTGGGGATTCGGCCTCTTTCTCAGCGTGACCGATAACTGTGACTGTGAAGCACCAGAGAGAGAGACTGTTTTTAACAAGACGCGGTAGAAGAAGAAACTAGATTTTGTGCCTCTTTCTCTACACCAGACTTCGCTGTGCAGCAGCGCATCCCAAATCCATGCGGCGACTCCCCCTTCTCGTGTACCTCTCCCTCGCCTCCCTTCTTCTCCACTATCCTCCTTGTTCTTCTTTTTCGGCTCTCTGTCCCATCGCCAACATTGTGGTGCTGGTCCTTGAGAACCGCTCCTTCGATCACATGCTTGGGTGGATGAAGCAATCCCTCAACCCCTCAATTGACGGCCTAACCGGCACCGAATGTAACCCCCATGCCACCGACGACCCTCGGTCCCCCCTCATCTGCGTCTCCGACGACGCCCAATTCGTGGACCCCGACCCCGGCCACTCCTTCGAGGACGTCCTGCAACAAGTCTTCGGCTCCGCCGCTGTCCCCTCCATGTCCGGCTTCGTCCAGCAGGCCCTCTCCATCTCTCGCAACCTCTCCCGTGCCGTCATGAAGGGCTTCAGCCCCGACAGCATCCCCGTATTCGCGTCGCTGGTGCAGGACTTCGCGGTGTTCGACCGCTGGTTCTCGTCGATCCCCGGGCCGACTCAGCCCAATCGGCTCTTCGTCTACTCCGCCACCTCCCACGGCGCAATCCGCCACGACAAGCTCAATCTGCTCATGGGGTACCCGCAAAACACCATCTTCGACTCGATCCACGAAGAGGGATTAGACTTCGGGATCTACTTCAAGAACATACCCACCACTCTATTCTACAAGAATTTGCGCAGGTTGAAGTACATTTCCAAATTCCATTTTTTCTCGACGTTTAGGGAGCATGCTAGGAGGGGGAAGCTTCCGAGTCTGAGCGTGATCGAGCCGAGGTACTTCGATTTGCTGGATTACCCGGCGGATGACGACCACCCTTCGCATGATGTTGCCAACGGACAGAAGCTTGTCAAGGAAGTGTACGAAGCGCTGAGGTCCAGTCCGCAGTGGAATCAAAGCTTGTTTATCATCACCTACGATGAGCACGGAGGGTTTTACGACCATGTTACTACTCCTTATCAAGGCGTTCCAAGTCCTGATGGGATTGTTGGACCGGAGCCTTTCTTCTTCAAGTTTGATAGATTGGGAGTTCGAATTCCAACGATTATGGTTTCTCCGTGGATCAACAAGGGAACAGGTATACTTCTTGATGTTTTCTTCTGCTTGTTGTGGCTGAGATTATCTTTATGAATACTAATAGCAGTTTATCCAAATTAAATTGAGCAGTGGTAGGTAAGGCGAATGGTCCAAGTTTAACCTCAGAATTTGAGCACTCGTCAATTCCTGCAACCATAAAGAAGTTATTCAATCTTAAAGCAGATTTTTTAACAAAGAGGGATGCATGGGCTGGAACCTTTGAAGATATTGTGGGACAGTTATCCTCTCCAAGAACTGACTGCCCTGGTAGCTTCTTTCTCCCCATCTTGAGTTGTTTTGAGCATCTAATTAAATACATGTATACTTGCCAGATCCATAAATTCAGACAAGTCTGCAACAACACAAGGTGATGATAGATAAGGTTAACTAGTTCCGGTTAACTAATTCTGTAAAGTTGCTTAATTCAACAAGTTAAGCCAATCTCCACAAACTGTCATAGTATCAATATATGCAAAAAATTTATCATAAAAAAATTCACTCACCATAGTATTAAGTTTGTATGAAGATGAAGGTGATGATAACAGTGTTGCTGTTAGAAGTATCCATATAACTTATGTCAACCTCAGTAATATATAGGCAACTGCCAATATAATGCAGGAATTGGATTAAGGATGAACTCACCTGATATTCTACTCCAGAAAACTTAAGAGGAATTAGACAATTAATTTACAGTGTAGAGAGCAATCCAAGTGGGAAAATGGAAATTTATATCTACTCAGTTTGTAGTATTAAGCTTGACTATTATGAGGATGACCATTAACCCCCTTAAAGTCATTAGAGATGAGAATTACTAAGATTCGCTTAAGGCTCATTCAATCCTTATACTCTCTCTCATGCAGGGAAGTAAAACCTCACCTGAATCTTTGAATCATGAGACATCAAACACATTTTGATCATCTTGCTTCTAAACTCTTACTGCTCTCTATAGGCATTGCACTAGAACTTTGTCACCTAGCCAGACAACTTTTTCAGACATGTTCTCTCTCTCTCTCTCTCTCTCTCTCTCATGCACATATTTTCTCTCTCATATACAAAACTAGACCATTCTTAGGAACATATTTTTGTTGGATTCGGCCACATGTTGGGCCCAATAAGACCATCTATGATCCAGACCAAGTTCGGATGCCTAGACTCCAGGTGCACGGACCAGGTCCAGGTGCCCGATATGTCTCAACCACATCGGCGACCCATTACAAAGAGTATCAAAGCTGGAGTCCACGTCAACAAACTTCAGGTGCCCAGACCGGGTCCAGGCACCCAGAAGCCGATAAGTCGTTGATTAAGAGCCATTGCGGAGTACATTGAGGTGGCCACATCCAAGCGCCCAGGAGTCGCCACGCCATTAAACGGCTAGTTCGATCAGTGAGTTATAAATAGAGCCCTGGTCTTTGAAGTTAGAATAACACACTTGTTTTAATCATTTGTAGTATTCGATTTAATCGCTAGTACTTTCAATGGTTGTAAGAGGCTTCCCTGACTGCCTTGGATTTTGCTAATCAAGTAAAACCTTTGCCTCTTATTTTTCTTTTATGCAAATTATTTTTATTATTTAATTAGCGTGTGTTAATTAAAGTCCAAAGATCGAGAAAGGTGCAACCTTTTATTAGAGACAATTCACCTCCGTCTCACCGGTTAACGAAGATCCAACATATATCCCCTACCATATTATAATATTTTTCTAAATAAATTTTATCTTATTTTATCTATCAAAATAATATTATCAAATAATATGCATCATGGAAGCATGTTTTGAATGTGTCCATTGAGTTCATTTACAATTAATGTAAAAAAGAGGTAGTGTATGACCGAAAAGCGCGATAGGTGGGGGTGAATATCACTCATTTAAAACTTATTCTTTTCTTTTATAAAAACAAAAACAAATTCACGACGGAAAAACAAATCTCGAAAGACAAGGTCGATTACTTGTTTCACAGTCCAGTGACGGTTACTCGAAGGCCTATGGTCTCGTGGATCATTTCGGATAGATAATTCACTAATGCTCTTCTTTCTGAAAACTTTCGAAGGAGGAAAGCTTGTACAAGATTAGAGGATAGTAACAAGTTTACTAAATCTCTATTAAATAAAGTGCAATGAAATAACAATATCGACAACACGAAGATGTAGAATGTAGGTGTTGGTTGTCAGAGAGCTTTAGCATTTGAGCAACACTTGAACGAACAGAGCAGTAGAGAGAGTGATCATTGAGAGAAGAAGTGATTTTGGGTCTCAGATCCCGAAGCTCTTTTATAGAATTTATCCAGTCAATTTTGATCACTTGTTTAGTCGATTGAACCTAATCAGATCCTACGATCTTTACGCTTGAATTTGGTGAATCCCTAATCTTTCCTACTTGTTTCAATCTGATTAAATCAATCCCGCGTAATTTGCTTATCCGATCTATTGGGGATTTCGGGATGCAAAATGTATGTTTTAGATAAAACATGCAGTGGAAGCGCAACGATCTACTTAAAAATTTTTACACATCCCAAAACTACAAGATCATACATATGCTAAACAATTATACCTTTCCGACGATGTTAGATGAAAAGAAATCACTTAGCAAGTCTCACAAGACTTGCCTTTATTAGTATCCACGCCGAGATATCTTCAAGATTACTTCGCAAGCCACAAGTTGTGTCTCCGTTTGGTACTAGCCAAATAAAAGAGATGACACAAAAGGGAGAGAGGCGGGTAGCACAAGAGAAGCTAGTGGCACACAAGGGAAACCAGCCAACCAATTCGGCGGCACAAGGGGAAGGTTGACCAAACAATTGGGCATTACAAGGAGGAAGGCATGCCAAAATTTTTGCCCGGCACAAAGGAAACTAGCTGCAACACAAGGAGGGTGGCACAAGGTTAGGGCATCACCAAAGGGAGCGGCAACTCATACCGGTGGGTGGCACCAAACAATAGGGAACAAACATAAAAACCCTTAACCTTTTTATTCCATGGAGAGGTTTTTATATACCTCTTCATTAAGTCAAGCCCAAGACCAAGCCCAAGCCCAACCCCACATCACATGTATTGTTCGGATTTGCCAGCAAGAAGCATGAACATAAAACCCAAACCTATGCCACATGAGTAGGCCCAACTCTCCTACAAGAGGCGTGGCTCATTAGCGTTTTCATCGCGACAAATACTTTCCATATTTACCCTTTGCCTGTCCAACCAAATTTAATTTCTCTCTCTTTGAGAATCATATTCTCTAATTTGTTTTTAGATTTTAAAGACATACTCGTAGTGTGTGAGATCTATAGGTTCCTAGTTATATTAGTCATTCATAATTAACCATTAATTATGAAGTACATCATGACTATTCTGAATCCTTCAGTATTTTACTTATCTTATATCCACTTGGTTTAGGACATGATCTATGTGTCAGTCCCCACTATGCTAATTGCATCACATTCAGCCCAAGTTGTAGTTCCTTGTCATGTGGATTCAAATTACTTAAATAGAAAAACACATGTCCAGGAAGATCATCCTCTTGATATGCTTGCTTTGGCCAAAGACTTATGAGTAATATTCCTGACAAGAGAGATAAATTAAATATGATATGCGAACATTCATATTCATATAAAGGATCTCACTTGCTTATTCAAATTCAAGAGCCCTTACTTTTAATTCAGGAGATGGTAGGTTATCTCGAAGTAGGTTGATATCTGCTATAGATAAGAATAATCTTGGAGAGTGTTGGGTTTTTCGGGCCGCGAAAACCGCTTTTCGCGTCGCGGAAACCCCGAATCGCCCAAGCCACGGATCTCGTGCAAGGTAAAACCGAACGAAAATACGAGTACGAGTTTGAAAAACTTTAATCTACAGTAGATCTACATAAGGATAAACCATTTATACCTTTGATGCGATGCCCTTCGCGTTCCCGCTCGTCCAAATGATGCCGGATCTCAAGACCGTTAAGCGCCGGTCCTCTAGAAGTATCCACACGGACACACTAGATGGAGATGACCAAAAACCAAGGTGTGCTAGCACCTATGTGGTTCGGCCAAGGGAGGAGAGGGAGAGGGAGAGCTTGAGAGGGAGAAGGAGGAAGAGGCACACACGTGAATGAAAAAATGAATTTCTTCACCCAAAACAAAGTGGCCGGCCACTTTTCAAAATTCACATTAATTGCATTAATTGCAATTAATATGAAACCATAAAATCACATTAATTGCATTAATTGCAATTAATATGAAACCATTAAGAGAGTGGCTTTGTCACTTCCATGAGGTGGCACCCATGATGATGTGGAACATCATTATTGGTCCACCTAATGCCAACTCACCAATGAGGTGGCAAAAGGTCAAGTCAAAATTGACCTTTGGTCTTCCTTCTCAAGTCAAGTCAAACTTGACTCAATCTCTACCATGGTGGATCTAATCCAACCATTTGATTCGAGCCAACTTAATATAATGAATCTAATTCATTAAATTAAATTGATTCAATGAGTCAAAATCTAAATTAGACTCATTTAACACATGAATCAACTTGAGTCGAACTCAAGTTAGCCCAATTAGGATTACTCTTAATCCAATTTGATTCATCAAATGAATCTAATCCTCTTGGTTCATCAAATGAACCTAATCTCCACCTAATTGTCCTAAGTGTGTGACCTTATAGGTTCTTGTAACGTTGGTAATGCCCTAAACCCATTTAGGAGCATAAGTAATGAGCGGTATCTAGCAACACATCATTACTACCCAAGTTACAAGAATGTCGAGATCCGACATCACCTTGTGACTACTAATTGTGACTCCTCACAAAATAATGACAAGTGTCCTTCTATCCTAGACATCTAGATTGATCAATATGAGGCATAGACCGTGTCATCCTCTAATCAATCTAAATCTTGAACTCCAAGTAGACTCACTCGATCAAATGAGCTCAACATCTAATGTTGACTCATTTGGGCATGGTCATGCACTTAGTGGTCTCACTCTATCAAGAATACCGATGTCGCTCCCGTCATATGGGAGGGATAGATTCCATCTACATCACTCACATCCCTCTACATAATTCGTTATATACCCAGTAATCGCCTTTATAGTCCACCCAGTTACGGGTGACGTTTGACGAAACTAAAGCACATAACTCCTTATGTAGGGATCCATGGTGACTTCAGGTCTAAGGACTAATAGTCATACTAATAGCCACATGAGAAAGTATATGACACTCATATAACGATCCATGATACTTTCTCATGGCGGGTCATTCAGTATACATTCTCTAATGCATACCCATGTGTCAGCTTGATATCTCTATATCCATGACTTGTGAGATCAAGTCATCGAGCTGACCTACATGCTAGTCTTATTGTATTAACATTGTCCCTGAATGCTAATACTCGACTAGGAATGATTTAGAGTAGTGTTCCCTATATCATCTCACTATCGATTCAACTAATCGATTGATATAGGTATGAACCTTCTACTCAAGGACGCTATTATACTTAGTCTATTTGGCACTAATATAAATAAGTATAATAACCAAACAAATGCCTTTATTAATATACAAGAATATGATATACATGAGTCCATACAATCATCAAATGATTGGCTCTAGGCTCTAACTAACAATCTCCCACTAGCACTAGTGCCAATCGAGTATAGGCTCTAAGGCCTAAAGACCTAGTGTGACCATCATGCTTCCTCTGCCAAAGCCTTGGTCAAGGGATCTGCGATGTTAGCCTCTGTAGGTACTCTGAAATCTTCACATCTCCTCTATCGATAATCTCTGAATGAGATGGGCGCCGTAGTATGTGCTTGGTCCTTGGTGTGAGCGAGGTTCCTTCGCTGTGATATAGCTCCATTGTTGTCACAATAGAGCTCAGCGATGCTAGGAACCACCCAAGTTTAGTGATGAACTTGCGGATCCAAATCGCCTCCTTGCGCCTCGATGCGGAATATACTCTTGTAGAATCGACTCATCGATCCTGCTCAACTCTTCGACACCACCATTAATGCAAAATACGAACCCTGACTGCGATCGGTAATCATCCTGATCGGTCTGAAAGCTGGCATCACTGTAACCCTTTACAGTTAGCTCATCATTGCCTCCATATATCAAGAAATATTCTTTAGTCCTTCGTAAGTACTTAAGAATATTCTTGACCGCTATCCAGTGACTTTCACCTGACTGGTATCCGCTCGTCATGCTCAAAGCATACGAGACATCGGGTCAGTACAGGCGTACATGATCGATCCTATGGGCGAGGCATAAGGGATCCGATCCATGCGGTTTCTCTCCTCTCTAGAAGAGGGACCTTGAGTCTTGAAGACTCACGCCATGTGACATCGGAAATCCCTTCTTAGAGTTCTGCATGGCAAACCGAAGGAGTACCTTGTCAATATATGTACTCTGACTTAGGCCAAGCAATCTCTTAGATCTATCTCTATAGATCTGTATCCCTAGAATGCGGGATGCCTCACCTAAGTCCTTCATTGAGAAGCAACTCCCTAGCCAGGTCTTGACAGACTGAAGCATAGGGATGTCCTTCCCAATGAGTAGTATGTCATCCACATATAATATGAGGAAGACAACTATATCCCCTACAACCTTCTTGTAGACACAAGGCTCATCTTCGTTCTTGATGAAACCAAACTGTTTGATCGCATCATCGAATCGAAGATTCCAGCTCCGAGAAGCTTGCTTTAGTCCATAAATGGACCTATGCAGCTTGCATACTCTGCTAGTATGCAGTGGATCTACAAAACCCTCAGGTTGTGTCATATACACATCCTCGAGTAGGTTTACATTCAGAAACGCGGTTTTGACATCCATCTGCCATATCTCATAGTCATGGTAGGCTGTAATAGCAAGCATGATCCGAATGGACTTAAACATCGCCACTGGAGAAAAGGTTTCATCATAGTCAATACCATGAATCTGCTTGAAACCTTTAGCTACCAAGCGACCCTTATAGATAAGTCCATCCATGTCAGTCTTTCTCTTAAAGACCCACTTGCACCCAATGGGTTTTACCCCTTCAGGTGGATCAACCAAAGTCCATACTTGGTTGGTGTACATGGATTCCATTTCGGATTTCATGGCCTCTAGCCATTTCTCGGAATCTGGTCTCATCACAGCTTCCTGATAGGTGGTAGGCTCATCCTCTATGAGCACATTGTCATCATGGTCAGACAAGAGAAATGAGTATCTCTCAGGCTGACGACGTACCCTATCAGACCTGCGAAGAGGTATGTCTACTTGAACCGGTTGTTGTTCCTCAACTCCTTATGGAACAACATCATCCACAACACTTTGTGGTTCCAGTTCAATTTCCATCGAGGCATCAGTGTTATTGTTCGCATCTTGAACTTCTTCAAGATCGAACGTGCTCCCACTAGTCTTTCTAGAAACAAAGTCCCTTTCTAGAAAGACCCCAGTCTTTGCCACAACTACCTTGTGCTGACTGGGAATGTAGAAGTAATATCCCTTAGTTTCCTTGGGATATCCGATGAAATAACACTTGTCGGATTTGGGTCCTAACTTGTCTGAGACTTGACGTCGAACGTAAGTCTCACAACCCCAAATCCTTATGAAAGACACCTGGGCATCTCTCCCAGTCCATATCCTATATGGTGTCTTTATCACGGCCTTTGATGGAACTCGGTTGAGTATGAAAGCTGCCGTGTCTAGAGCATATCCCCATAGATATGTCGGAAGATCTGTGTGACTCATCATAGATCGTACCATATCTAATAAGGTACGATTCCTCCTTTCGGATACACCATTCCACTGTGGTGTTCCAGGAGGAGTGAGTTGAGATAAAATCCCACACTCAGCTAAGTAGTCACAAAACTCATGGCTTAAGTATTCACCACCTCGATCTGATCGAAGTACCTTAATACTCTTGCCAAGCTGGTTCTGTACTTCATTCTTGAATTCTTTGAACTTTTCAAAGGATTCAGACTTATGTGTCATCAAGTACACATAACCGTATCTACTGAAATCATCAGTAAATGTGATGAAGTACCTATAACCGCCTCTAGCAGCAACATTGAAAGGGCCACATACATCACTATGTATGAGTCCTAACAAATCAGTTGCTCTCTCGCTATGCCCACTAAAGGGCGTCTTGGTCATCTTGCCTCGTAGGCATGACTCGCATATCTCATATGATTCAAAATCAAATGAGTCCAGCAAACCATCCTTATGGAGCTGGGATAAGCGCTTGTCATTTATATGACCTAAGCGACAGTGCCAGAGGTATGTTTGGTTCATGTAATTTGACTTGAATCTCTTGGTATTTACGTTATAGATAGGGCTCTCTAGATCTAGAATATAGAGTCCGTTTATCAGAGGTGCACTACAATAGAACATATCGTTTAAATAGACGGAACAACATTTGTTCTTTATTATAAACGAAAATCCTTTCTTGTCCAAACAAGAAACGGAAATTATGTTCTTAGTCAAGGCAGGCACATAACAACAATCATCTAATTCTAGTACAAGCCCAGAAGGAAGAGATAGATGATAAGTTCCTACAGCAATAGCAGCAACTCGTGCTCCATTGCCTACTCGTAGGTCTATCTCACCCTTCGTCAATGCCCTGCTATTCCTCAGCGCTTGTACATTAGTACAAATGTGCGAAGCACATCCGGTATCTAATACCCACGATGAAGAAATAGAGAGGTTGACTTCTATAACATGTATACCTGAAGTAGAAATCTTATTTCTCTTCTTCTTAAGATCTTCCAGGTATTCTTTGGAGTTCCTCTTCCAGTGCCTTGCTTGTCCTTGATATAGGTGACAAAGATGTTCAACCATATCGTAAGCGTTCATCAACTCATGTTGCTTCTGAAGCTCAGAGTTCATGGTTGCGAGCATAAGACAGGACACATCTAATGCATCGTCTTGATGCTTCTTGTAAGCATCTTTGTCGGCTCGCGGGGCATTGGCAGGAGGAGCCTCCGGAATGGGCTGCTCCAGAACGTACAGCTTACGCTCCTGGGTGAGAACTATTCTCAAGTTCCTGTACCAGTCCAGGAAATTCGCTCTGTTGAGCTTGTCCTTCTCAAGGACAGATCGCAGGGAGAAGGAATTCGTGTTTGACGTCATGGTTATCTACAACAGAAAATTTGCAGAAATAAATATCATAATCTTAAAAATCATTTAATTAGGCCTTTAATTAAATGATGCTCCCACTGAATTCTATAATTCTTGTGGGACAAGATCCACATCATACTAACCCTTGAGTTAGCTTTGGCTAATACGCCCAAGGCTTAGTATGATCGGTAGATAACGATTACCAATTACATCTCTATGCAACTCTTGTTTATAGAATCAATATCCGCATTTATATTAAAACTCGAGTTAGCTTCGGCTAATACGCCCGAGAGTTAATATAGATGTGATTTTGACCTATCTTTTCCAACCGTTGGAATAATGCCTATAGTTGACTCGATCCAACCGAGTAACTAGGAATACTCAATCTAATTGAGTTTGTATTCACCCATGCGTTGATAGGCGGGACCAAGATTGTCCCTCCGTACCCTACCAAGATAATATGTATTGCTCTGCTTTGGCAGATTCAACAATACATGTGATCGAGGTAGCGATAGGTATCACGGCACGGTTAGGCATTTAGAGTTGGTTCGATCTAGATCTAATCTAATCGAGAAGAATGCATCTTGTGCACGACTTAGATCTAATCTAATTGCAAGGGTGCATCATGTGCACGACTTAGATCTAATCTAATCGTTAAGGCACTAATTGATTAATTAATTATTAAACATGCATCAAATACATAATAATTAATTAATTAATCTATTTGTGATTTAGTCATGGCCCTACTACGATCTTCTCAAGCCAATGAGAAGATCGATTGGTCAACCTAGGGTCAACAGCTTCTCCAAGCGCCTCCCTTTGACCACCTTGTGTTGCTCGTGCCCGCCTCGGAACTCCGTCTCATGTGGACCCTCCACCGCTCCAATTTGTACATTACAATTTGAAACTCGAGTTACATTCGAGTCTAAATCTAATTTACAACAAGAATAAAAGACGAGGCACGACGCGCAGGTCGCGAATAATAAAATAAATACAACACGCGAAAACACATCACGACACGCAGGCCGTATTATTAATTACAACACAACCAATCATATTGGGCTTTGGGCCATGACTATCACAAATTAATATATATAATTCAAAATTATATATTTTTCACAATTTTCTATAATTTTAAAATTAATTTTTACAATTTTACGAGTAAAATTTCCCGGCGGTCCCGTTTAGCGGTTTCGGGCGCAATCGCTGAACGGATCCCCTTGCGGGGCCCAGGGGCATCGCCCCTACCCGCGATCTAACCATCGCGAGGGTTCCTTTGCGATCCAACAGCGCCTAAACCCGCTGTCCCAAAACGATTTGGGTCGAGACATTGCCGTTTCGGAAAAATCTTCCCGGCGGGTTCGTTTTTAGCGATTTCGGGTGCGATCGCGGAGCAAATCCCCTTGCGGGGTTAGGGGCAGTACCCCTACCCACGATCTAACCATCGTGAGTTGCTCCTTTGCGATCTAATGGCACCCAAGCTCGCTGTCCCAAAAGGATTTGGGGCAAAACGAAGCCGGTTTTGAAAGATCTTTCCAGTAGCCGAAGCCTACAAGTGCCGAGACACTTACCCATAAAATCATAAAAAACTAATTTTTACAGAAAATCACAGAAGGTTTTATTTTTCATAAAAATAAAAATAAACTCGTACAAGCCTTGCACGTGGCTCTGATACCACTGTTGGGTTTTTCGGGCCGCGAAAACCGCTTTTCGCGTCGCGGAAACCCCGAATCGCCCAAGCCACGGATCTCGTGCAAGGTAAAACCGAACGAAAATATGAGTACGAGTTTGAAAACTTTAATCTACAGTAGATCTACATAAGGATAAACCATTTATACCTTTGATGCGATGCCCTTCGCGTTCCCGCTCGTCCAAATGATGCCGGATCTCAAGACCGTCAAGCGCCGGTCCTCTAGAAGTATCCACACGGACACACTAGATGGAGATGACCAAAACCAAGGTGTGCTAGCACCTATGTGGTTCGGCCAAGGGAGGAGAGGGAGAGGTAGAGCTTGAGAGGGAGAAGGAGGAAGATGCACACTAGTGAATGAAAAATGAATTTCTTCACCCAAAACCAAGTGGCCGGCCACTTTTCAAAATTCACATTAATTGCATTAATTGCAATTAATATGAAACCATAAAATCACATTAATTGCATTAATTGCAATTAATATGAAACCATTAAGAGAGTGGCTTTGTCACTTCCATGAGGTGGCACCCATGATGATGTGGAACATCATTATTGGTCCACCTAATGCCAACTCACCAATGAGGTGGCAAAAGGTCAAGTCAAAATTGACCTTTGGTCTTCCTTCTCAAGTCAAGTCAAACTTGACTCAATCTCTACCATGGTGGATCTAATCCAACCATTTGATTCGAGCCAACTTAATATAATGAATCTAATTCATTAAATTAAATTGATTCAATGAGTCAAAATCTAAATTAGACTCATTGAACACATGAATCAACTTGAGTCGAACTCAAGTTAGCCCAATTAGGATTACTCTTAATCCAATTTGATTCATCAAATGAATCTAATCCTCTTGGTTCATCATATGAACCTAATCTCCATCTAATTGTCCTAAGTGTGTGACCCTATAGGTTCTTGTAACGTTGGCAATGCCCTAAACCCATTTAGGAGCATAAGTAATGAGCGGTATCTAGCAACACATCATTACTACCCAAGTTACAAGAATGTCGAGATCCGACATCACCTTGTGACTACCAATTGTGACTACTCACAAAATAATGACAAGTGTCCTTCTATCATAGACATTTAGATTGATCAATATGAGGCATAGACCGTGTCATCCTCTAATCAATCTAAATCTTGAACTCCAAGTAGACTCACTCGATCAAATGAGCTCAACATCTAATGTTGACTCATTTGGGCATGACCATGCACTTAGTGGTCTCACTCTATCAAGAATACCGATGTCGCTCCCGTCATATGGGAGGGATAGATTCCATCTACATCACTCACATCCCTCCGCATAATTTGTTACATACCCAGTAATCGCCTTTATAGTCCACCCAGTTACGGGTGACGTTTGACGAAACTAAAGTACATAACTTCTTATGTAGGGATCCATGGTGACTTCAGGTCTAAGGACTAATAGTCATACTAATAGCCACATGAGAAAGTATATGACACTCATATAACGATCCATGATACTTTCTCATGGCGGGTCATTCAGTATACATTCTCTAATGCATACCCATGTGTCAGCTTGATATCTCTATATCCATGACTTGTGAGATCAAGTCATCGAGTTGACCTACATGCTAGTCTTATTGTATTAACATTGTCCCTGAATGCTAATACTCGACTAGGAATGATTTAGAGTAGTGTTCCCTATATCATCTCACTATCGATTCAACTAATCGATTGATATAGGTATGAACCTTCTACTCAAGGACGCTATTATACTTAGTCTATTTGGCACTAATATAAATAAGTATAATAACCAAACAAATGCCTTTATTAATATTCAAGAATATGATATACATGAGTCCATACAATCATCAAATGATTGGCTCTAGGGCTCTAACTAACAGAGAGAGTCTAACAAGTCATTCTTAGTTCTAGTGGTAGGTATGAAATATACCAAAATTATATATCACATAGATAACTATTACCTTATGCTATCAACTATTGATATTTGCATAACACATTTGGTTGTTAACTCATTAACATATATACATCCTATGTATATCACCTAACTTCACCTCTGTCCACATTAACCACCTTTGTCCACATTAACCTTGAAGTGAGTCCAACAAATTAATGCTTTAAGTTAAATCAAACCCATTAATCATGAGATCAATTTCACACAAGCTATAAACATGACATAGTTGTCATGGTATAAATATGGTATAAACATGGCATAGTTGTCATACATTAACATATTTCCATTATTAAGAATCTAGTTTCCAAAAATCGAAAATTCCTTAAGTAGATTAGGAAACAATTTAGAAAATTTTGGAAATTCCAAATAGGATTTAGAAAATATTTTCTAAATTTGGAAGTTCATAATTGGATTAGCAAATAGTTTTCAAATTTATAATTTCCTAACGGATTAGGAAACAATTTTCAAAATTATAATTTCCTAACGGAAACCATTTTCAAAATTGAAAATTCCTAATCGTACATGAAATACGTGGCTACCACCATTGGTGATTCTAGGCACATCTTCAGTCTTTTCCGAGAAAACTTAAAACAACTTTCGTCATGCAAAAACTTAGATCTATGATCTATGTTGAAAACACAAGCGGCTTTTATACCATATATTGGGATTATACGAAAAATGATATATGTTTTACAATAAAACATGCAGCGGAGGTGAAAACATTTTCCTTAAAAATTTTACGTATTCTAAAACTACTAGATCATACATGTGCAAGACATAATCATAGATCAAAAAGGTTGTTTATAAATTATACCTTTTCGACGATATTAGATGAAAATAAATCACCTAGCAAGCCTCACAAGACTTGCCTCTATCAGTATTCACACCATGATATTTTCAAGATGACTTCGCAAATCACAAGTTACATCTCTGTTTGGTACTAGCCAAATAGAAGAGACGACACTAAAGGGTGAGAGGTCGGCAACACAAGAGGAGAAGCCGGAGGCACACAAAGGAAGTAGACCAACCAATCCGGCGATATACGGGGAAGGTCGGCCAAAGAATTAGGTGGCACGAGAAAGGCTGGCCAAAAGTTTTGGCTATCACAAAGGGAATCGGCTGTGGCAAAAGGAGGGTGGCATAAGGTTGGGGCGACATCAAAGGGGGCGACTACTCTTAGTGGTGGGCGACACCAAACAAGAGGGAACAAAAATAAAAACCCTTAACCCGTTTGTTCCATGGAGAGGTTTTTATATACCTCTTTATTAAGGCTTGAGGTTCAAGCCCAAGCCCACATCACATGTGTTATTCCAATTTGCCTGCATGAGGCATGAACATAAAACCTAAACTCATGTCACATTAGCGCTTAGCGCTTCCTTCATAGCGCTAAGAGATGTGGCCCTATTTGCCTACAAGAGGTGTGGTCCATTAGCGCTTCCTTTATAACACATGCTTTTCATATTTGCCCTTCGTCTGGTCCAACCAGACTTAATTTCTCTTTATTAAGAAATAAGATTCTTATTGTCTAACTTTTTTTAGGTCTTTAAGATATACTCGTAGTGAGCGTTGTTAGACCCCGTGGTAGTTTTGATGTGATCAACCAAGTTGGTTAGGTCCTGCTGTGTTTGATCCCTGTGTCTGAGTGTGCAGGAACTTAGGAGCACAGGAAGTTGAGCGGAAGACGCAGCTAGCGAGAAGGACGGCACGGGAAGGGAGCTGACGGGCTCGGTGCGTCCGAAGGACGAGAGAGCTGCGGAAGAGTACTCCGGTGGACGTGAAGATCGTGCGCGGCGTTCGAGGGACGTTAAGCGGGGATGGAAGGCTGCTCGAGGAGAAGGCTGGGAATTGGGTTCGGGTGAGTCCTATTCCGGTTGGCCGCAATCACCCAAAAGATCGGAGCGTTGGAAGTCAAAGCATGCTGGAAATGAAGCCAAGAAGCTGAGCTGCCAGCTTGAAGGGCGCCTTCAGCCAGGTTGAAGGCGCCTCCAGCTTGAAGGCGCCTTCAGCAGGTTGAAGGTGCCTTCAACCCAGTCAATTCGACCGTTTGCCTTCAGATAGAGTTCTATCCGATCACTCGCTTGGAGGCGCCTTGGACCCTCGTTGGAGGCGCCTTGGAGCCTCGGGATAAGATTTTCAAGACCTATATAAAGGCCCCTGGAGCTAGGAAAGAAACAACAACTCAAGCAATCAACGTGTAGCCATTCCTAGCAATAGCTCTAAGCTTCCAAAGTGTAAAAGGCTTCTTCGCCTTCAGTAAAGGAGATTCTTTTTAGTGCGCTTCTCGTTGCCCTGGATTAACAACCTCCTTGGTTGTAACCAGGTAAAATTCCTGTCTTCTATTTAATTTCTATTTCTTTATTTGTTATTATTTTACTATTGCTTTTCTGAGTTGAAATCCGAGGAGGGTATAGTTTAATTTTGTTTTCAACAATTCACCCCCCTCTTGCCGGCCTCCGCTGCATCTACATTTGGTATCAGAGTCAGACCGCTCAGAAGGACTAACCGCCGACTGACGCACAACGATCAAAACGATGGCCGGAGACAGTGACTACCCACCTGCATTCGAGGGGGAGTTTGCTTCATGGAAGCAAAAGAAGGAGGTATACCTTAACTCTGATTTTTCTATTATTTAATAATGAAATCTGGTTATGAAGCACCAAAGAAAGCAAACGGAGAAGAGCTCGAGAAATACCTCTGGAACGAGAAGCAATGTGACGAGTTTATGGCAAATGCACGGGCTGAATTTCATCTTCTAACCACAATACCAAATGAAGATCTCGACAAAGTCGGAGAGTACAATAGCGCAAAAGAACTTTGGGAAAAGTTCTTAAAACTCCACGAAGAACAAATTGAAGTTGAATCCGACTCCTCGATGGTCACTGATCCGACGTCAGAAGAGTCCGAAACTGAGGTAAGTGCCGAGACAGAACCAGTAACCGAACTCCAACTTGAAGACCTAGAATGCTCATCACAAATGAGCATCGATGAAGGGGGAGAAACATCAGAAGACGAAAACAACTTAACAAGGGGAGAATCAACCGCCGACAAGGTAAGTCAGGTATGGTCTCCACCTCTTGGCAAATTAATTGATTCAATTGATATTTTGCCGAAAGGTTTTCGTAAATTACAAATTATTTCATCGAAAGAATATTTTGAATTAAAAACTGAAAAACTATTAAAGAATATTGAGGTAAAAGACACAATTTGTCAATTAAGAGATTTTGACAAACTAACAATAGAAAATGTACAATTCTCTGCATGCTCAATATTTTTTGCTACAATTATAAAAAACTGTGAATTGAGAAATTATGAGAAGTTAAAATGGAAATTTAAAAATCATAATATTTAATCTAAGTTGAAATATTAGATTTAGCGCTTTTAGAGAAGAAAATTCAGTAAATTTCTTTATGAAGGCTTTGTCAAGGAAGTGGTTGTTGCTCCAATAACCAAGAAGGCCTAGTGCCTCACCACGACCTGGAAGCTGAAATATTGAAATAAAATGTTTAATTAACTTTCTGAAAAAGCATTAAAAATTAGAATTAAATAATGCTTTGAAAGTTTAATCAAACATTTTTGGAAAATGATTTTTATAAAATTCATTTTAGTTAGAAATATTTTTTTTTCTGGAAAATTCTAAAAGTTCATATTACTTAGATTTTTTTTTCGGAAATTTCAAGAAGTCATTTAACTTAGAAATTTTTTTTTGTAAGATTTTAAAAATTCATTTTTGCTCAGAATTTTTTCTACCTTAATAATTTGCTTAATATTCTCTTAGTGGTACCCCATTTTTGCTATGATCAAAGGGGGAGAGAAAGGTTACAAGTTAAGGGGGAGTTAGAAAGTTTAAAATTTTAATATTTTTTTCTCCAAATTGTGTTGCAATTTTACTTATTGCAAACTAATGCTTAATATGTGAGTTTAGTAATTTTCTTTTAAAATTACTTTTCTGTCTATTTTTAACCCTAATTTGAACTTGGGTTGATGCACATCAAAAAGGGGGAGATTGTTAGACTCCGTGGTAATTTTGATGTGATCAACCAAGTTGGTTAGGTCCTGCTGTGTTTGATCCCTGTGTCTGAGTGTACAGGAGCTTAGGAGCACAGGAAGTCGAGCGGAAGACGCAGCTAGCGAGAAGGACGACGCGGGAAGGGAGCCGACGGGCTCGGTGCGTCCGAAGGACGAGAGAGCTGCGGAAGAGTACTCCGGTGGGCTTGAAGAGCGTGCGCGGCGTTCGAGGGACGTTAAGCCGGGACGGAAGGTTGCTCGAGGAGAAGGCCGGGAATTGGGTTCGGGTGAGCCCTATTCCGGTTAGCCGCAATCACCCAAAAGATCGGAGCGTTGGAAGTCAAAGCAAGCTGGAAATGAAGCCAAGAAGCTGAGCTGCCAGCTTGAAGGCGCCTTTAGCCAGGTTGAAGGTGCCTCCAGCTTGAAGGCGCCTTCATCGGGTTGAAGGCGCCTTCAACCCAGTCAATCCGACCGTTTGCCTTCGGATAGAGTTCTATCCGATCACTCGCTTGGAGGCGCCTTGGACCCTCGTTGGAGGCGCCTTGGAGCCTCGAGATAAGATTTCCAGGACCTATATAAAGGCCCCTGGAGCTAGGAAAGAAACAACAACTCAAGCAATCAACGTGTAGCCATTCCTAGCAATAGTTCTAAGCTTCCAAAGTGTAAAAGGCTTCTCCGCCTTCAGTAAAGGAGATTCTTTTTAGTGCGCTTCTCATTGCCCTGGATTAACAACTTCCTTGGTTGTAACCAGGTTAAATTCCTGTCTGTTTAATTTCTATTTCTTTATTTGTTATTATTTTACTATTGCTTTTCTGAGTTGAAATCCGAGGAGGGTATAATTTAATTTTTGTTTTCAGCAATTCACCCCCCTCTTGCCGGCCTCCGCTGCACCTACAAGCGTGACCTAATAGGTTCCCGGTTATGTTGGTTATTCATAATTAACCATTAATTATGAATATATTATCAGTGACACCTAGTAGTATATCATAACCCTCAATTGACCCGAAAATCACAAATGACTTCAGAACATATTCTGAGCCCTTCAACACCTAGTTATCAGTGTTTCTGTTCCTTTCACTTATCTTATATTCACGTGGTTCAGGACATATGTGTCAATTCTCACTAAGCTGACTATGTCACACCTAGCCTCAAGTTGTAGTTTCTTATCCTATGAATTCAAATTACTCAAATAGAAAAATAAATGTCCAAGAACGTCATCCTCTTGACATATTTGCTTTAGCCAAAAACTTATGAGTTATAATTCAGACAAAAGATCATAAGGTATGTCTTCTTATAAAAAGAGTGGTAAATCCTCCGTGGGCTATTCAAACACCTTCGGACATATTGACTTGATCATCCCAGAACTACACCTCCTAGGAGATGTTTATCCAAGTTGTCAAAGTATAAGCCTACCAAGATGACTTGAATACTTCTAAATCTAAGAAAACTTACACTCGAGCTGCAATGAGATCTTATTGACATGTAAAGTACCATATGAAGTCTCATAATAAGTCATATCCGATGGACTAGTTATCCTTTACTAGCATCTGCATGTTAGCTCTCAACATCCCTATGTTTCCAACGAGCTAGGATCGACTATTTGGATAAACTAAGGAGTATCACATGTGCTAATCTCACTTAATTAACGATGTATCGACTAAGAAAGATTTCAATACATATATAATTACAAATGATGAAATACTCACTAATTGTAATCCAATCGCAATTTTTCTCGCTATGTTTTGTATTGTGACTTTATTAATTGAGTTTAAGATTAAATCATATACATATAGAATGTACACCCAAATACTGAATTTTAATTATCAAATAACTAATCTAATATGATCGACTAGTTCTCCTGATCAATCGATTGGACTCCAAAACTTCCTTTATTGTTCTATTTGATCATATCCTATCTATGCTTCCCATTCTTGTTCGATTGACTAATCCTCCTGATCAATTGACTAATCCCAGAAATTCCTTTATTGATTGATCTAATCATATCCGATCTTCAATTACCAAATATGTTCAGTTGAGTTGACTGAACCCTATTTGCTTCTTAGCTCGATCCGAATCTGATTTATTCTTATCTAATCCGATCGGTCGATCGAACCACCATATTCAGTCGACCGAACCCTTCAATCAACCAAAGACTGTTTTTTTTTAAATAAAGTTAGTACAATAACAACAATAATAATCTTGAAAAACAGAGTTGGGACTTAAAAACCTTTGTTGGTTTCTTCAATCGGATCAACGCCTAAGGTTATCCTAAATGGGACGCGTGCTCACTGCTCTCCAGAACTGAAAGGCCTCTCCAAGACTTACCCAACTTACTCGTCAAACATCCGACCCAGCTAACCTATTGAACTTCTTCTGTTTAGTGTCCGATTGACCCACTAGGACTTTATTTACTCGATGCCTGGTCCCATCAAGTGTTCTGCTAGATCAACTCATTTGATCTTCTGCCTGGTGTCTAGTTTTTCTGATCCACTAAAACTTCTGATGGCTAATGTCCGGTCTTCCTGGTCTATTGGGATACACTTAACTCCAATATCAAATACATAATGTCTAATTTTAAACCCTTTATATAATCAAAATACAAGTTCGGTTATCGGTGTTGGTTGCACCAACACTTAGAGCTGTAGTATAATGCTTGCTAGCACCCACGCTATTGTCCCAATAAACATTGCTCTTGTGCAAGTATGATGCATTCATTCTAAATTCTGATCACTTTCTTCCATTTTTTTTTATAGAACTATTTCTTCTCTTTTATTAAGCTCAAAAAGGAAGATTGATAAAACAAGCACTCTGTGATAGGTAGAAACCTTGCAAATAAGAAATGTATCTGATGATTTCTGCATTGTTAATGTGTAAGGTGAATTTTTTCCCTTGTAGAAACATTACCAGATGTTCGTTCTCTGAGAATCATTGATCCAAAAGAAGATAGTTTGCTTTCAGAATTCCAGAGAGAACTAATTCAATTGGCTGCATTTCTCAATGGTGATTACTTTTTGACCAGCTTCAGCAGTGAAACAAACAAGAATATGACTGCCACGGAAGCCAATTCATATGTAGAAAGAGCTGTTTCAAGATTCCTAGCAGCAGGAAAACAAGCCATTAAGTTGGGAGCAGATGGATCAGCCATTGTAAATATGAGGTCATCTCTGTCCAGTAAAATTGGATCCCCATGATCGAAAAGGACTTCATCTGTTCACTATTCTCATCTTTCTCATGCACAGAGCTATTCGAAAAGTACTAGTTTATGTGCTCAGGAGTGTCTTCTAACTCTGTTCAAAGGAAGAGATGGTCATGAAGATAGCTCAAAGATTTCTTCTGTTCTATTGCGTGCTCATCATGTGTTTATGTAATGTAATTTACAACAATAGATTTGCTTCTTTTGCAAGGTTGAGATACATTTATGTTTCCAGGACTGCTTTTACTAAAAACATAAGGACTGCTTTTACTAAAAACATAATGTAACTGTACAAGTACCAGTTTCGAGCATTGGAGGAAATATATTTTCTAAATTGTTTTAAACGTCAGAGGTGTTATGTGGTATACATTGACATTAAAAATAACCAACATTGAAAAGTCCAAAGAGATTGTCTTGAGAATCTTTGGTAATATATATTTTCTTGTATAAGGACGTCTAACTTCACAAAAGGCAGCGCAACGTTTTTGTAATATATTTAATCGTAAAATCTGAACAAGATTCTCTTCCTCCCTAATTTGTCTTTATTCCTTTACATGTGATCTCCGCTTTGCAAAGTGAGCACCAACTTCATCTAGATGTTCTCCAGAGCCAATTGCAAGCATCATTGAGCCTTTGAACGTTCTCCTCCCATTTAGAGTGTGTGCGCAGGTGCTTACGCTTCTCTATGACCATCCACAAGTCGTAAATTTTGGAAAATCAACCAGTAAGGTTTCTCAGAATCTCCCTCCCTATTAAAACGACTTATGAAAAAATTGATAAAATTTTGATGGCGTATTTATGGTAATTCGCTCATTACTATCATAAAGTGGGCACCGATGTTTCAAGCCTGAGCTTCAATTTTATAGCAAGTCTCCATAAAAATCCTTAAATAACTAGTATCTTACCACATTAATAGCCTCTTGTTTTGGTCATTTCTTAGTAGATTCTTTACTCTAGAAGAGGGTTTAGTGCTGGTACAAGCATACACCAACTAATTGAATCAGTACTTTGATATATAGTAAATAATTAGAGAGTTGATTTGTAGAAAAACTTGACAGAATACATTGTAGATGCAATATGAAAACTCCAAATGAGTTAAGATTGATTAAAAATTTGGCAAGCATCCTAGTAAGTTAGCAAAACTAGATATTAGGTAGATGAAATCTTGGTTGGTCAGGTTAGCGTTACTAACAATACTGCTGCTTGTAGTAACGTAATCTCATTACTACTGCATTATTGCTTCGTCCAAGTAATAAAAGGGAGATGAGACCATGGGGGATAGGAGTAATGATTTGACGAGAACATTTGAGCAGTGAGAGGGATTTGGTTCGTGAACTTGATGAAGAGCTTTTCGATTTTGTTTCGTGATCGCTCTTCCAATGTCAACCAGAGATCAAGATCGTCTCGGGAGACCATTGTGAATTTTATTTTATGTTTCATGCTATTAAAGACAACAATGGTTTTAGAGCTATAAAAGCATGAAACTTGTCTCTTCATCGAAAAAAAAATGTCTTTGCCGTCGTTGTCACTGCAAGATCACGATTGGATTGTGATTTGCCGTTGTTGTTGAGCCCCGAGAGGATGTTGGTTATCGACTTCCGAGGCCGGAGAGTGTTGACGACCACGTTGGGAGGCGAACGATCGACAGTCATGGCAACCGTGTTCATCACGGCAACTGCATTCGTCGCAACAATCACGTTTGTCGCGACAACCATGTTCGTCGCGTCAACTGCATTCGTTGCGGCAATCGCGTTCATCGCGGCAAAAGAAGTGAGCGTCGCAATCACGGAGAAGAAGAAATTTAATCAATTAAAATAATAAATTAAAATAATTTATTGGATTAAAAAATCTTTATAATCGATGAAGAAAATAGAATATGGTAGTGTTCCTCCGTCCAAATATTATAATCAATTAATAACAGCAATCGATTAAAATGATGAAGTGTGTTTTGAGAAATTTTTTGATTTTATTAAAAAGGAAAATAAATTCCCTTCTCTCAAAACACGTGTAAGAGAAAAAGTTTGATTAAAATAAACAAACGAAACAATAAGTTTTTTTATAAAATTAATTGAAAAATATTAAAACTTTGTGTTTATAAAATTTTTATCTTGACTCTATCGCATTACTTCATGAGTTAGATCTTTGAGATGATTGATTTGATGTCGATACAGTCTCTTATAATCATCCATAATATTTAGTAAATACTAGTTATTTTATTTATTTGCATTAGTTGTTTTATATGTTAGATTTTGAGAAATGTGCTAAGATAATCGTCTTATGATTTTACCGAATATCCGTAATACAATTCATACCATGAGAGAATTTTTTATTGGATCACAACTTATGATTACTCTACGTGTGTAATTATAAACGAATTAGAATTTCCCTAACCCTCAAATTAGTTAAACATGAGTTATACTAACATGAGTTATACTTTGGTTCGGCCGATCAATTGTTTCTCACTAATTGAAGACATTGGAATGTCAAAAGTTAAACATGGATGCTAGTTATGATAAAGGTAAATCGGGAACCTATTGGGTCACATGCACTATGAGTCTCTAAAAGATGTAAAACAAGTTAGAGAATTGAATTTTCAAATTAAGAGATAAATATTTAGTTGGACCGTTCATAAAACAAATATGAAAATATTTGTCAGAATGGAATCATGGATGAACCAAAGTTGTGAAGTTGAAACAACTCTTATGAAAGAGTTGGACTCTATTTGGTTTAGTCATGAACCAATTTAATTTAGCAATAAATCAATTTGATTTAGTTGTGAACCAAAACCAAGGGGTTAATGGGTAAAATTTTTATTAAGGCATAATGAGTTGGATTTTGACTTTCTAATCCAACTCATTAAAGAGGACGATATGGTTAAGAGAGAATTAATACACAATTCATTATTGGTTGATTAGGTTTTGAAAATCTAAATCCAATACCTCTCTCTCCCTCTCCCTCCCCCTTGTTGGGTTTTTCGGGCCGCGAAAATCGATTTTTCGCATCGCGGAAACCCCCAAACTCCCTAGCCAACAGATCCGTGCGAAGAGTATAGAACAAAATTTTACATGTACGAGTTTACTAACTAGATCTACTCTTAGATCTATATGTTTAGAAAATTACCCTTGATGCGTGCCCTTTTCGAATCCCGCTCGTCCAAGGAAGTGCCGGATCTCAAGATTGTCAACGTAGACAATCCTCTAGAAGTATCCACACGAACAAGATGTGTTCTCTAACACACAAGGATGGAGAAGAGAACACCACAAGTGTGCTAGCACTTCTTGATGCTCTCGGATGAGATTGGAAGAAGAAGAAAGGAAAAGAAGAGAACACACTCCTCTAAAAAATCTCTATGTGACTTTCACTAACCTTTCTTCTTGGATTAGACTCAGTCTCCTTTCTTCTCCCTTGCTTGAAACCCATAACCAAGAGAAGAGAAGGAGCAAAAAAAAAAGAGCTTGAGGAAGAAGATGATGTGAATGTGAGTGAATGAAAAATTCATTCTCATTCAAAACCAAAAAGGTAACCCCCATTCTCATTAAATGTGGCCATTAAAGAGAATAGATTTGTAACCCCCATGAGGTGGCACACTTTGATGATGTGGCACATCATCATTAGTCCTCCTAATGCCAAATCACTAATGATGTGGCAAATAGTCAAGTCAAACTTGACTCTTTCTCTTCCTCTCAAGTCAAGTCAAACTTGACTTAATCTCTCTCATGGTTGATCTAATCCAACCATTTAATTCAAACCAATTTAACATAATGAATCTAATTCATTTAATTAAATTGATTCAATGAGTCATAATCTAAATTAGTGTTAGTTAGAGCCCTATAGCCAATCATTTGATGATTGTATTATGGACTTATTGTATCATATTTTTATATAAATAAAGGTATTTGTTTTGGTTATTATACTTACTTGTATTGGTGCCAAATAAACTAAGTATAATAGCGTCCTTGAGTAGAAGGCTCTCACCTATATCAATCGGTTAGTTGAACCGATAGTGAAATGATATAGGGACACTACTCGTAATCATTCCTAGTCGAGTATTAACATTCAGGGACAATGTTAATGCAATAAGACTAGCATGTAGGTCAACTCGATGACTTGATCTCACAAGTCATGGATATAGAGATATCAAGTTGACACATGGGTATGCATTGCAGAATGTATACTGAATGACCCACCATGAGAAAGTATCATGGATCGTTATATAAGTGTCATATACTTTCTCATGTGGCTATTAGTATGACTACTAGTCCTTAGACCTGAAGTCACCATGGTTCCCTACATAAGGAGTTATGTACTTTGGTTTCGTCAAACATCACCCGTATCTAGGTGGACTATAAAGGCGATTACTGGGTATGTAACGAATTATGCAGAGGGATGTGAGTGATGAGATCTATCCCTCCTATATGACGGGAGAGACATCGATATTCTTGATAGAGTGAGACCACGAAGTGCATGGTCATGCCCAAATGAGTCAATATGAGATATTGAGCTCATTTGATTTAGTGAGTCTACTTGGAGTTCAAGATTTAGATTGGTCAGAGGATGACACGGTCTATGCCTCACATTGATCAATCTAGATGTCTAGAATAGAAGGACACTTGTCATATATTGTGAGGAGTCACAATTAGTAGTCACAAGGTGATGTTGGATCTCAACATTCTTATAACTTGGGTAGTAATGATGTGTTGCTAGATACCGCTCATTACTTATGCTTCTAAAAGGGTTTAGGAGCATTGCCAACGTTATAAGAACCTATAGGGTCACACACAAAGGGCAATTAGATGGAGATTAGGTTCATCTAATCTGATGAACCTAAAGGATTAGGTTCATGTGATGAACCAAATTGGATTAAGAGTAATCCAAATTATGCTAATTGAGTTGGACTCAATTTGGTTCATGTGTTAAGTGAGTCTAATTTGGACTTAGACTCATTGAATCAATTTAATTCAATGAATAGAGATTCATTAAATTAAAATTGACTTGAACCAATGGTTAGATTTGATCAACCATGGGAGAGAAGTGGTCAAGTTTGACTTGACTTGAGAGGAAGATGAAGAGTCAAGTTTGACTTGACTTTATGCCACCTCATTGGTGTGTTGGCATTGAGTGGGCCAATGATGATGCTCCACATCATCATGGTTACATAAGTGAGATGCCACCTCATGAGAGTTACCAAGAGTTGTGACTCTTGGTATCCCATGGAGGTTACAACCTCCACTAAAGTTGCCGGCCACTTTTGATTTCATGTGGAGAGTTTCATTTTTTTGTGGTAACTCCCATCTTCTTCCTCTCTAGCTTTCTTCTTGCTCTCCCTCTCCTCCATTACTGATCTCTAAGGTTGCTAGCACATCCTTAGAGATTTTTCTCCATCTCTTGCTTGTGTGGATACACATAGAGAAGTGTCTACTTTGACACTTTCGGGAGCGAACCGAGGACGAGCGGGATTGCGAAGGGCTTCGCATCAAGGGTAAAAATCTCTTAACATATAGTTGTAGTGTAGATCTAGAGGTTGGTAAACTCGTACTCGTAATTTTGTTTTTGAAAGTTTTATCTTCGCACGGATCCGGTGGCGAGGGTTTCGGGGTTTCCGCGACGCGAAAAAGCGATTTTCGCGGCCCGAAAAACCCAACAGTGGTATCAGAGCCACGTGCGAAGCTTGTACGAGTTTAGTTTTTGTTTTTATGACAAAAATTTTGTACTATAACATTCTGTAATTTTATGATTTTTAGAGTTTTGATGGGTATTTTTCTCGTAGAAGCGAAGCACAAGTGTTTCGACACTTGTAGGCTTCGACTACCGAGAAGTTTTTCCCGAAACGGCAAGGTTTCACCCCAAAACTTTTTGGGATAGCGTACTAAGGCACTGCAGGATCGCTAAGGAACCCTCGCGATGGTTAGATCGCGGGTAGGGGCGCTGCCCCTGGCCCCGCAAGGGGATTCGTTTCGCGATTGCGCCCGAAAACTGCTAAACGGGACCGCCGAGAATTTTTTACTCATAAAAATTGGTATTAAAATTGCAGAAAATTATAGAAAATACATAATTTAGAATTATGTATAATTTGTGATAGTCATGGCCCAAAAATACCCAATTGGATTGGTATATTTTGTGTTGTAATTTATAATACGGCCTGCGTGCCGTCATGTGATTGTGTGTGCTGTATTCTTGATACGCGACCTGCGCGTCGTGCCTTTCTACATTTATTCTTGTTGTAAATTAGTTTAGACTCGAATGTAACTCGAGTTTCAAAATTGTAATGTACAAAATTGAAGCCATGGAAAGTCCACTCAAGACGGAGTTACGAGGAGGGCGCGAGCAACACAAGGTGGTCAAAGGGAGGAGCTTGAGAAGCTGTTGACCCTAGGTTGACCATCCGATCTTCTCATTGGCTTGAGAAGATCGTAGTAGGGCCATGACTAATCACAAATTAATTTAATTAATTGCTTGTGTATATGTGATGCATGTTTAAGTAATTAATTAGTGTCTAATGATTAGATTAGATCTATGTCGTGCACATGATGCACCCCACGATTAGATTAGATCTAAATCGAGTATATGATACGCATCATCATTTAGATTAGATCTAAATCACGTCAACTCTAATGCCTACCGTGCCGTGATACCTATCACTACCTCGATCACATGTGTTGTTGAATCTGCCAAAGCAGAGCATTATCTTGGTAGGGTATGGAGGGACAATTTTGGTCCCACTTATCAACGCATGGGCGAGTATAAACTCAATTAGATTGAGTATTCCTAGTTAACTCGGTTGGATCGAGTATAACTATAGGTATTCTTCCAATGGTTGGAAAGATACGACATAAATCACATTTATATTAATTCTTGGGCGTATTAGCCAAAGCTAACTCAATTTTTAATATAACTGTGGATAATGATCCTATAAACAAGAGTTGCATAGAGATGTAATTGGTAAATCGTTACCTACCGATCGTACTAAATCTTGGGCGTATTAGCCAAAGCTAACTCAAGGGTTAGTATGATGTGGGTCTTGTCCCACATGAATTATAGAATTCAGTGGGAGCATCATTTAGTTAAAGACCTAATTAAATGATTTAAAAGAATATGATATTTATTTTCTGTATTTTCCTGTTGTAGAATTGCCATGACGTCAAACACGAACAACTTCTCTCTGCGTTCTATCCTTAAGAAGGACAAGCTCAACGGAGCAAATTTCCTGGACTGGTATAGGAATTTGAGAAACGTTCTCACTCAAGAACGTAAACTGTACGTTCTTGAGCAGCCCATTCCGGAGGCACCTCTTGCCACTGCCACGCGAGCTGACCAAGATGCTTATAAGAAGCATCAAGATGATGTATTAGATGTATCATGTCTTATGCTCGCAACCATGAACTCTGAGCTTCAGAAGCAACATGAGTTGATCACTGCTTATGATATAGTTGAACATCTTCGTCAACTGTATCAAGGACAAGTAGGGCACTGGAAGAGGAACTTCACAGGATACCTAGAAGATCTTAAGAAGAAGAGAAATAAGATTTCTACTTCAGGTATAAATGTTATAGAAGTCAACCTCTCTATTTCTTCATCGTGGGTATTAGATACCGGATGTGCTTCTCACATTTGTACTAATGTACAAGCGCTGAGAAATAGCAGAGCATTGACAAAGGGCGAGATAGACCTACGAGTAGGCAATGGAGCACGAGTTGCTGCTGTTGCTGTAGGAACTTACTATCTATCTCTACCCTCTAGGCTTGTACTAGAATTAGATGAATGTTGTTATGTGCCTTCCTTGACTAAGAACATTATATCAGTTTCTTGTTTGGACAAGAAAGGGTTTTCATTTATTATATAGAACAAATGTTGTTCAGTTTATTTAAATGAAATGTTCTATTGTAGTGCACCTCTGATAAACGGACTCTATATTCTAGACCTTGAGAACCCTATCTATAACATAAATACCAAGAGGTTCAAGTCAAATGACTTGAACCAAACCTATATCTGGCACTATCGCTTAAGTCTTATAAATGACAAACGCCTATCCCAGCTCCATAAAGATGGTTTGCTGGACTCATTTGATTTTGAATCTTATGAGACGTGTGAGTCATGCCTACTAGGCAAGATGATCAAAACTCCCTTTAGTGGGCACAGCGAAAGAGCGACTGATTTGTTAGGACTCATACATAGTGATGTATGTGGCCCTTTCAATGTCGCTGCTAGAGGCGGTTATAGGTACTTCATCACATTTACTGATGACTTAGTAGATATGGTTATGTGTACTTGATGACACATAAGTCAGAATTCTTTGAAAAGTTCAAAGAATTCAAGAATGAAGTACAGAACTAGCTTGGCAAGAGTATTAAGATACTTCGATCAGATCGAGGTGGAGAATACCTTAGCCAGGAGTTTCGTGACTATCTAGCTGAGTGTGGGATTCTATCCCAACTCACTCCTCCTGGAACACCACAGTGGAATGGTATTTCCGAAAGGAGGAATCGTACCCTATTAGATATGGTACGATCTATGATGAGTCACACAGATCTTCCGACATACCTTTGGGGCTATGCTCTAGACATGGCAGCTTTTATACTCAACCAAGTTCCATCCAAGGCCGTGATAAAGACACCATATAGGATATGGACTGGGAGAAATGCCCAGGTGTCTTTCATGAGGATTTGGGGTTGTGAGGCTTATGTTCGACGTCAAGTCTCAGACAAATTAGGTCCCAAATCCGACAAGTGCTATTTCATTGGATATCCCAAGGAAACTAAGGGATATTACTTCTACATTCCCAGTCAGCACAAGGTAGTTGTAGCAAAGACTGGGGTCTTTCTAGAAAGGGACTTTGTTTCTAAAAAGACTAGTGGGAGCACATTCGATCTTGAAGCAGTTCAAGATGCATACCATAGCACTGAAGTCTCGATGGAAGTTGAACTGTAACCACAAAGTGTTGTGGATGATGTTGTTCCACAAGGAGTTGAGGAACAACAACCAGTTCAAGTAGACCTACCTCTTCGCAGGTCTGATAGGGTACGTCGTCAGCCTGAGAGATACTCATTTCTCTTGTCTAACCATAATGACGTTATGCTCATAGAGGATGAGCCTACCACCTATCAGGAAGCTGTGATGAGACCAGATTCTGAGAAATGGCTAGAGGCCATGAGATCCGAAATGGAATCCATGTACACCAACCAAGTATGGACTTTGGTTGATCCACCTGAAGGGGTAAAACCCATAGGGTGTAAGTGGGTCTTTAAGAGAAAGACTGACATGGATGAACTTATCTATAAGGGTCGCTTGGTAGCTAAAGGTTTCAAGCAGATTAATGATATTGACTATGATGAAACCTTTTCTCCAGTAGCGATGTTTAAGTTCATTCGGATCATGCCTGCTATTGCAGCATACCATGACTATGAGATATGGCAGATGGATGTCAAGACCGTATTTCTGAATGGAAACCTACTTGAGGATGTGTACATGACACAACCTGAGGGTTTTGTAGATCCACAGCATACTAGCAGAGTATGCAAGCTGCATAGGTCTATTTATGGACTAAAGCAAGCTTCTCAGAGCTGGAATCTTCGATTCGATGATGCAATCAAACAGTTTGATTTCATCAAGAACGAAGATGAGACTTGTGTCTACAAGAAGGTTGTAGGGGATATAGTTGTCTTCCTTATATTGTATGAGGATGACATATTACTCATTGGAAAGGACATCCTTTTGCTTCAGTCTGTCAAGACCTGTCTAGGGAGTTGCTTCTCAATGAAGGACTTAGGTGAGGCATCCCACATTCTAGGGATACAGATCTATAGAGATAGTTCTAAGAGATTGCTTAGCCTAAGTCAGAGTACATACATTGACAAGGTACTCATTCGGTTTGCCATGCAGAACTCCAAGAAGGGATTTCTGCCGATGTCACATGGCGTGAGTCGTTCGAAGACTCAAGGTCCCTCTTCTAGGGTGGAGAGAGACCGCATGGATCAGATCCCTTATGCCTCATCCATAGGATCTATCATATACGCCATGCTATGTACTCGACCTGATATCTCGTATGCTTTGAGCATGACGAGCAGATACCAGTCAGATCTAGGTGAAAGTCACTGGATAGCGGTCAAGAATATTCTTAAGTACTTGAGAAGGACTAAAGAATATTTCTTGATATATGGAGGCAATGATGAGCTAGCTGTAAAGGGTTACAGTGATGCCAGCTTCCAGACCGATTAGGATGATTATCGATCGCAGTCAGGGTTCGTATTTTGCATTAATGGTGGTGCTGTGAGCTGGAAGAGTTCGAAGCAGGACACAGTAGCTGATTCTACGACAGAGGCCGAGTACATTGCTGCATCAGAGGCAACAAAGGAGGCAGTTTGGATCCGCAAGTTCATCACTGAACTTGGGGTGGTTCCCAGTATCGCTGACCCTATTGAGCTCTATTGTGACAACAATGGAGCTATAGCACTGGCGAAGAAACCTCGCTCACACTAGCGGACCAAACAAATACTACGGCGCTTCCATCTCATTCGAGAGATTATCGAGAGAGGAGATGTGAAGATATGCAGAGTACCTACAGAGGCTAACATCGCAGATCCCTAGACCAAGGCTTTGGCACAGAGGAAGCATGATGGTCACACTAGGTCATTGGTGCTTAGAGCCTACACTGATTAGCACTAGTGCTAGTGGGAGATTGTTAGTTAGAGCCCTAGAGCCAATCATTTGATGATTGTATTATGGACTTATTGTATCATATTCTTATATAAATAAAGGTATTTGTTTTGGTTATTATACTTACTTATATTGGTGCCAAATAAACTAAATATAATAGCGTCTTTGAGTAGAAGGTTCTCACCTATATCAATCGGTTAGTTGAACCGATAGTGAGATGATATAGGGACACTACTCTTAATCATTCCTAGTCGAGTATTAACATTCAGGGACAATGTTAATGCATTAAGACTAGCATATAGGTCAACTCGATGACTTGATCTCACAAGTCATGAATATAGAGATATCAAGTTTACACATGGGTATGCATTGCAGAATGTATACTGAATGACCTGCCATGAGAAAGTATCATAGATCATTATATGAGTGTCATATACTTTCTCATGTGGCTATTAGTATGACTAGTAGTCCTTAGACCTGAAGTCACCATGGTTCCCTACATAAGGAGTTATGTACTTTGGTTTCGTCAAACGTCACCCGTAACTGGGTGGACTATAAAGGTGATTACTGGGTATGTAACGAATTATGCAGAGGGATGTGAGTGATGTAGATGGGATCTATCCCTCCTATATGACGGAAGAGACATCGATATTCTTGATAGAGTGAGACCACGAAGTGCATGACCATGCCCAAATGAGTCAATATGAGATATTGAGCTCATTTGATTTAGTGAGTCTACTTGGAGTTCAAGATTTAGATTGGTCAGAGGATGACACGGTCTATGCATCACATTGATCAATCTAAATGTCTAGGATAGAAGAACACTTGTCATATATTGTGAGGAGTCACAATTAGTAGTCACAAGGTGATGTTGGATCTCAACATTCTTATAACTTGGGTAGTAATGATGTGTTGCTAGATACCGCTCATTACTTATGCTTCTAAAAGGGTTTAGGAGCATTGCCAACGTTATAAGAACCTATAGGGTCACACAAAAAGGGCAATTAGATGGAGATTAGGTTCATTTGATGAACCTAAAGGATTAGGTTCATGTGATGAACCAAATTGGATTAAGAGTAATCCAAATTATGCTAATTGAGTTGGACTCAATTTGGTTCATGTGTTAAGTGGGTCTAATTTGGACTTAGACTCATTGAATCAATTTAATTCAATGAATAGAGATTCATTAAATTAAAATTGACTTGAACCAATGGTTAGATTTGATCAACCATGGGAGAGAAGTGGTCAAGTTTGACTTGACTTGAGAGGAAGATGAAGAGTCAAGTTTGACTTGACTTTATGCCACCTCATTGGTGAGTTGGCATTGAGTGGGCCAATGATGATGCTCCACATCATCATGGTTACTTAAGTGAGATGCCACCTCATGGGAGTTACCAAGAGTTGTGACTCTTGGTATCCCATGGAGGTTACAACCTCCACTAAAGTTGCCGGCCACTTTTGATTTCATGTGGAGAGTTTCATTTTTTTTGTGGTAACTCCCATCTTCTTCCTCTCTAGCTTTCTTCTTGCTCTCCCTCTCCTCCATTACTGATCTCTAAGGTTGCTAGCACATCCTTAGAGATTTTTCTCCATCTCTTGCTTGTGTGGATACACATAGAGAAGTGTCTACTTTGACACTTTCAAGATCCGCCGAACCGAGGTCGAGCGGGATTGCGAAGGGCTTCGCATCAAGGGTAAAAATCTCTTAACATATAGTTCTAGAGTAGATCTAGAGGTTGGTAAACTCGTACTCGTAATTTTGTTTTTGAAAGTTTTATCTTCACACGGATCCGGTGGCGGGGGTTTCGGGGTTTCCGCGACGCGAAAAAGCGATTTTCGCGGTCCGTAAAACCCAACAATTAGACTCATTGAACACATGAATCAACTTGAGTCAAACTCAATTATCCCAATTAGGATTACTCTTAATCAAATTTGATTCATCACATGAATCTAATCCTCTTGGTTCATCATATGAACCTAATCTCCATCCACTTGTTCTTTATGTGTGACCCAATAGGTTCTTGTAACATTGGCAATGCCCCTAAACCCATTTAGGACCATAAGTAATGAGCGGTATCTAGCAATACATCATTACTACCCAAGTTACAAGAATGTTGAGATCCAACATCACCTTGTGACTACTAATTGTGACTCCTCACAATATATGACAAGTGCCCTTCTATCCTAGACATTTACATTGATTAATGTGAGGCATAGACCGTGTCATCCTCTAATCAATCTAAATCTTGAACTCCAAGTAGACTCACTAAAACAAATGAGCTCAATATCTCATATTGACTCATTTGGGCATGGCCATGCACTTCGTGGTCTCAGTCTATCAAGAATACCGATGTGTCTCCCGTCATATGGGAAGGATTGATCTCATCTACATCACTCACATCCCTCTGCATAATTCGTTACATACCCAGTAATCACCTTTATAGTCCACCCAGTTACGGGTGACGTTTGACGAAACCAAAATACATAACTCCTTATGTAGGGATCTATGGTGACTTCAGGTCCAAGGACTAGTAGTCATACTAATAGTCACATGAGAAAGTATATGACACTCATATAACGATCCATGATACTTTCTCATGGCGGGTCATTCAGTATACATTCTCTAATGCATACCCATGTGTCAACTTGATATCTCTATATCCATGACTTGTGAGATCAAGTCATCGAGTTGACCTACATGCTAGTCTTATTGCATTAACATTGTCCCTGAATGTTAATACTCGACTAGGAATGATTAAGAGTAGTGTTCCCTATATCATCTCACTATCAGTTCAGCTAACTGATTGATATAGGTAAGAACCTTCTACTCAAGGATGTTATTATACTTAGTTTATTTGGAACCAATACAAGTAAGTATAATAACCAAAAACCAAATGCCTTTATTTATATAGAATATGATACAACAGGTCCATAATACAATCATCAAATGATTGGCTCTAAGACTCTAGCTAACAATCTCCCACTAGCACTAGTGCCAATCAGTGTAGGCTTTAAGCCCCAATGACCTAGTGTGACCATCATGCTTCCTTTGTGCCAAAGCCTTGGTCAAGGGATCTGCGATGTTAGCCTTTGTGGGTACTCTGCAAATCTTCACATCTCCTCTCTCGATAATCTCTCGAATGAGATGGAAGCGCCGTAGTATGTGTTTGGTCCGCTGGTGTAAGCGAGGTTCCTTCGCCTGTGCTATAGCTCCATTGTTGTTACAATAGAGCTCAATAGGGTCAGCAATGCTAGGAACCACCCCAAGTTCAGTGACGAATTGCGAATCCAAACTGCCTCCTTTGCTGCCTCTGATGCAGCAATATACTCGGCCTCTGTCATAGAATCAGCTACTGTGTCCTGCTTCGAACTCTTCCAGCTCACAACACCACCATTTATGTAAAACACAAACCCTAACTGCGATCGATAATCATCCTGGTCCGTCTGGAGGCTAACATCACTGTAACCCTTTACAGCTAGCTCATCATCGCCTCCATGTATCAAGAAATATTTTTTAGTCCTTCTTAAGTACTTAAGAAAATTCTTGACTGCTATCCAGTGACTTTCACCTGGATTTGACTGGTATATGCTAGTTATGCTCAAAGCATACGAGACATCAGGTCGAGTACATAGCATGGCGTACATGATAGATCCTATGGCTGAGGCATAAGGGATCTGATCCATGCGGTCTCTCTCCTCTCTAGAAGAGAGGCCTTGAGTCTTCGAAAGACTCACGCCATGTGACATCGGCAGAAATCCCTTCTTGGAGTTCTGCATGGCAAACCGAAGGAGTACCTTGTCAATATATGTACTCTAACTTAGGTCAAGCAATCTCTTAGATCTATCTCTATAGGTCTGTATCCCTAGAATGCGGGATCCGAATGGACTTAAACATCGCCACTGGAGAAAAGGTTTCATCATAGTCAATACCATGAATCTGCTTGAAACCTTTAGCTACCAAGCGACCCTTATAGATAAGTCCATCCATGTCAGTCTTTCTCTTAAAGACCTACTTTCATCCTATGAGTTTTACCCCTTCAGGTGGATCAACCAAAGTCCATACTTGGTTGGTGTACATGGATTTCATTTCTGATCTCATGGCTTCTAGCCATTTCTCAGAATCTGGTCTCATCACAGCTTCCTGATAGGTGGTAGGCTCATCCTCAATGAGCACAACGTCATCATGGTCAGACAAGAGAAATGAGTATCTCTCAGGCTAACGACGTACCCTATCAGACCTGCGAAGAGGTATGTCTACTTGAACTGGTTGTTGTTCCTCAACTCTTTGTGGAACAACATCATCCACAACACTTTGTGGTTCCAGTTTAACTTCCATCGAGGCTTCAGTGCTAGGATCCGCATCTTGAACTTCTTCAAGATTGAATGTACTCCCACTAGTCTTTCTAGAAACAAAGTCCCTTTCTAGAAAGACTCTAGTCTTTGCCACAACTATCTTATCCTAACTGAGAATGTAGAAGTAATATCCCTTAGTTTCCTTGGGATATCCTATAAAGTAGCACTTGTCAGATTTTGGTCCTAATTTATCTGAGACTTGACGTCTAACGTAGTCCTCACATCCCCAAATCCTCATGAAAGACACTTGGGCATCTCTCCCAGTCCATATCCTATATGGTGTCTTTATCACGGCCTTGGATGGAACTCAGTTGAGTATAAAAGCTGCCGTGTCTAGAGCATAGCCCCAAAGGAATGTCGGAAGATCTGTGTGACTCATAATAGATCGTACAATATCTAATAGGGTACGATTCCTTCTTTCGGATACACCATTCCACTGTGGTGTCCAGGAGAAGTGAGTTGGAATAGAATCTCACACTCAGCTAGATAGTCACGAAACTCATGGCTAAGATATTCTCCACCTCAATCTGATCGAAGTATCTTAATACTCTTGCTAAGCTGGTTCTGTACTTCATTCTTGAATTCTTTGAACTTTTCAAAGGATTCAGATTTATGTGTCATCAAGTACACATAACCATATCTACTGAAGTCATCAGTAAATGTGATGAAGTACCTATAACCGCCTCTAGCAGCGACATTGAAAGGGCCACATACATCACTATGTATAAGTCCTAACAAATCAGTCGCTCTTTTGCTATGCCCACTGAAAGGAGTCTTGGTCATCTTGTCTAGTAGGCATGACTTGCACGTCTCATAAGATTCAAAATCAAATGAGTCCAGCAAACCATCCTTATGGAGCTGGGATAAGCGCTTGTCATTTATATGACCTAAGTGACAGTGCCAGAGATAGGTTTGGTTCAGGTCATTTGACTTGAACCTCTTGGTATTTATGTTATAGAAAGGGCTTTAAAGGTCTAGAATATAGAGTCCGTTTATCAGAGGTGCACTACAATAGAACATATCATTTAAATAGATGGAACAACATTTGTTCTTTATTGTAAACGAGAAACCTTTCTTGTCCAAACAAGAAACTGATATAATGTTCTTAGTTAATGCAGGCACATAACAAAAATCGACTAACTCTAGTACAAGCCTAGAGGGCAGAGATAGAAAGTAAGTCCCTACAGCAACAACAGCAACCCGTGCTCTATTGCCTACTCGTAGGTCCACCTCACCCTTTGTCAATGCCCTACTATTTCTCAGCGCCTGCACATCAGTACAAATGTGAGAAGCACATCGAGTATCTAATAACCATGATGTAGAAATAGATAGATTAACTTCTATAACATATATACCTGAAGTAAAAGTCTCACTTCGCTTCTTCTTAAGATCCTCTAAATATACCTTGCAGTTCCTCTTCCAGTGCCCAGTCTGACCGCAGTAGAAGCAGGTAGCATCCTTGGCGACCCCTCCTTTAGGCTTCAGTGCCTTGCCTTTGCCCTTGGCTTGGGACCTTCCCTTACCTTTGGGCTTGCCCTTGCCCTTATGTTTCTGAACCATCAGAACAGTGTTGGGCTTAGCCTTCTTAAGGTTCAGCTCAACAGTTCTCAACATGCTAAGCAGCTCAGCCAGTGGCTTGTCAATTTCATTCATGTTGTAGTTTAGAACGAACTGACTATAGCTATCCGGCAAGGATTGCAAGATCAGGTCAGTGGCCAGCTCTTGGCCAAGTGGGAACCCCAACCTTTGTAGGTTCTCTATGTACCCAATCATTTTGAGTACATATGGGCCTACAGGAGCCCCATCTGACATCTTGCACTGAAACAGTGCCCTTGAGATCTCAAATCTCTCATGCCTTGCTTGACCTTGATATAGTTGACGAAGATGTTCAACCATATCGTAAGCACCCATTAACTCGTGTTGCTTCTGAAGCTCAGAGTTCATGGTCACAAGATTAGACAAGACACATCTAATGCGTCATCTTGATGCTTCTTGAAAGCATCTCGGTCAGCTCGCGGGGCAGTGGCAGGAGGAGCCTCCGGAATGGGCTGCTCCAGAACGTACAGTTTACGTTCTTGGGTGAGAACTATTCTCAAGTTCCTGTACCAGTCCAGGAAATTTGCTCCGTTGAGCTTGTCCTTCTCAAGAACAGATCGTAGGGAGAAAGTGTTCGTATTTGACGTCATGGTTATCTACAATAGAAAAATACAGAAAATAAATATCATATTCTTTAAATTATTTAATTAGGCCTTTAACTAAATGATGCTCTCACTGAATTCTATAATTCATGTGGGACAAGATCCATATCATACTAACCCTTGAGTTAGCTTTGACTAATATGCCCAAGACTTAGTATGATCGGTAGGTAACTAATTACCAATTACATCTCTATGCAACTCTTGTTTATAGGATCAAAATCCGCATTTATATTAAAACTCGAGTTAGCTTTGGCTAATATGCCCAACAGTTAATATAAAAGTGATTTTGACCTATCTACCAACCATTGGATAATGCCTAGAGTTAAACTCGATCCAATTGAGTTAACTAGTTACTCAATCTAATTGAGTTATACTCACCCATGCGTTGATAGGCGGGACCAAGATTGTCCCTCCGTACCCTACCAAGATAGTATGTGTTGCTCTGCTTTGGCAGATTCAACAACAACATGCGATCGAGGTAGTGGTAGGTATCACGGCATGGTAGGCATTACGAGTTATCGCGATTTAGATCTAATGTAAACGATGATGCGTATCATATACTCAATAGATCTAATCTAATCGAAGGGTGCATCATGTGCACGACTTAGATCTAATCTAATCGTTAGGCACTAATTAATTACTTAATTAACTAGCATGCATCACATACACACAAAATCAATTAATTAAACAATTTTGTGATTATGTCATCACCCTACTACGATCTTCTTAAGCCAATGAGAAGATCGGATGGTCAACCTAAGGTCAACACCTTCTCAAGCGCCTTCCTTTTGACCACCTTGTGTTGCTCGCGCCTTCCTCGTAACTCCGTCTTGAGTGAACCTTCCACCGCTTCAAAATTTACATTACATTTTGAAACTCGAGTTACATTCGAGTCTAAATCTAATTTACAACCAGAATATAAATAGGGAGGCACGACGCACATGTTGCGTATCAAATACAGCACACACAAACACATGATGGCACGCAGGCCGTATTATAAATTACAACACAAATCCAATCATATTGGGTCTTTTTGGGCCATGACTATCACAAAAATAATATATAATTCTAAATTATATATTTTTCATAATTTTCTGTAATTTTTTATAATTTTTACAATTTTATGAGTAAATTTTTCCCGGCGGTCCCGATTAGCGATTTCGGGTGCAATCGCGGAGCAAATCCCCTTGCGGGGTTAGGGGCAGTACCCCTACCCGCGATCAAACCATCGTGAGTTGCTCCTAAGCGATCCTACAGCGCCTTAGCCCACTGTCCCAAAAAGTTTTGGGTCGAAACATTGCCGTAACGGAAAAATCTTCTCGGTAGTCGAAGCCTACAAGTGTCTAAACACTTGTGCTTCGCTTCTACGAGAAAAATACCCTTTAAAACTATAAAAATCATGAAATTACAGAAATTCACAGAATGTTTATTTTTCATAAAAACCAAAATAAACTCGTACATGCCTTCGCACGTGGCTCTGATACCACTGTTGGGATTTTCGGACCGCGAAAACCGCTTTTTCGCGTCGTGGAAACCCCGAAACTCCCTAGCCAACGGATCCATGTGAAGAGTATAGAACAAAATTTTACATGTACGAGTTTACTAACTAGATTTACTCTTAGATCTATATGTTTAGAAAATTACCCTTGATGCGTGCCCTTTTCGAATCCCGCTCGTCCAAGGAAGTGCCGGATCTCAAGATTGTCAACGTAGACAATCCTCTAGAAGTATCCACACGAACAAGATGTGTTATCTAACACACAAGGATGGAGAAGAGAACACCACAAGTGTGATAGCACTTCTTGATGCTCTCGGATGGGATTGGAAGAAGAAGGAAAAGAAGAGAACACACTCCTCTAAAAAATCTCTATGTGACTTTCACTAACCTTTCTTCTTGGATTAGACTCACTCTCCTTTCTTCTCCCTTGCTTGAAACCCACGACCAAGAGAAGAGAAGGAGCAAAAAAAAAACGAGCTTGAGGAAGAAGATGATGTGAATGTGAGTGAATGAAAAATTCATTCTTATTCAAAACCAAAAAGGTAACCCCCATTCTCATTAAATGTGGCCATTAAAGAGAATAGATTTGTAACCCCCATGAGGTGGCACAATTTGATGATGTGGCACATCATCATTAGTCCTCCTAATGCCAAATCACTAATGATGTGGCAAATAGTCAAGTCAAACTTGACTCTTCCTCTTCCTCTCATGTAAAGTCAAACTTGACTTAATCTCTCTCATGGTTAATCTAATCCAACCATTTAATTCAAGCCAATTTAATATAATGAATCTAATTCATTTAATTAAATTGATTCAATGAGTCATAATCTAAATTAGACTCATTGAACACATGAATCAACTTGAGTCCAACTCAATTAGCCCATAGCCCAATTAGGATTACTCTTAATCCAATTTGATTCATCACATGAATCTAATCCTCTTGGTTCATCATATGAACCTAATCTCCATCCATTTGTTCTTTGTGTGTGACCCAATAGGTTCTTGTAACGTTAGCAATGCCCCTAAACCCATTTAGGACCATAAGTAATGAGCGGTACTAGCAATACATCATTACTACCCAAGTTACAAGAATGTTGAGATCCAACATCACCTTGTGACTACTAATTGTGACTCCTCACAATATATGACAAGTGTCATTCTATCATAGACATCTATATTGATTAATGTGAGGCATAGACCATGTCATCCTCTAATCAATCTAAATCTTGAACTCCAAGTAGACTCACTAAAACAAATGAGCTCAATATCTCATATTGACTCATTTGGGCATGGCCATGCACTTCGTGGTCTCACTCTATCAAGAATACCGATGTGTCTCCCGTCATATGGGAGGGATAGATCCCATCTACATCACTCACATCCCTCTTGATAATTCGTTACATACCCAGTAATCGCCTTTATAGTCCACCCAGTTACGGGTGACGTTTGACGAAACTAAAATACATAACTCCTTATGTAGGGATCCATGGTGACTTCAGGTCCAAGGACTAGTAGTCATACTAATAGCCACATGAGAAAGTATATGACACTCATATAACGATCCATGATACTTTCTCATGACAGGTCATTCAGTATACATTCTCTAATGCATACCCATGTGTCAACTTGATATCTCTATATCCATGACTTGTGAGATCAAGTCATCGAGTTGACCTACATGCTAGTCTTATTGCATTAACATTGTCCCTGAATGTTAATACTCGACTAGGAATGATTAAGAGTAGTGTTCCCTATATCATCTCACTATCGGTTCAGCTAATCGATTGATATAGGTAAGAACCTTCTACTTAAGGACGTTATTATACTTAGTTTATTTGGCACCAATACAAGTAAGTATAATAACCAAAAACAAAATGCCTTTATTTATATAGAATATGATACAACAAGTCCATAATACAATCATCAAATGATTGGCTCTAGGGCTCTAGCTAACATCCCTCTCCCTCTCTTTTGCCGCTGACTACAACAAGAGGGTCTCCTCTTGTTGCCGTGAGCCACCTAAAGGAAGAAGATCTTCCTTTTGCTTATTTTTCCTCTTCTTGATCTTTCTCCTTCGCATGTGGTTAGTTACCTTCTAAAGGTGAAGCTTATTCTCTTGGAGTTGTTTTGAAGAGCTCAGCGTGGATACGAATAGAGAAGAGATTCAATAACGTCGCAAAAAGTTGATGCCCTTCTCGTTATAGGTCATCCATATGATATACCTAAAATAATTGTTAATTGATTTCTTTTTATTTTATGATCTTGTCTACATGATTGTATCATGTATGCGTGTAGTGTATGTGATATAATAAATTAGTCTATTTATCGTTATGACTTCCGCTGTGAATGTTTACTGAACATGTTTTTAACACACATCGCATCAGACATACTCCAACAGTTGTATCAGAGTCAGATCGTGTTTGGATATGATCATAAAACTATTTTACAATTCGTAATTAGTGTTATAATTAATTTTTGAGATTTTTCTAAAATTATTAAAAAAAATTATTTTTGAAAGTTTCCTAAATTAATAGGAAATTCCACTTTTAGAAAATTTTTGAAATAATTTTGAGAAATTAAATTTAGAAATATTATGTTAATTTATAAAATATCTGATCCTGTCTGAGAGCTTGCGGGAGGAAGCACTGGGCGACGACGAGCGGTAGCAAATCGTGATGCTGATTTCGATGAACGAGGAAGGGTCCGAGAAAACCATAGCAGACCTCCCAAACACTTAAATGCGGCACAAAAGATCCAAGAAAACCAAAGCGGATCTATGAATAATACCTTGCAGAAAGGAATTCCGGCGAGGTGGTTCTATGGATCGGCCAAAGCTCGACAATCCAATAGATGAGATGATCTCGTCCTCCTGCGCACGATGAGACCAACTGATAAAGCGTTAATGACCTAAGACAAGGGTGGGAATCCCTGGCTAAGCCCTCCGACACTCAAGTTAGTCTCCGGCGAGAAGAAGAAGCAATATGAAAATTAGGGTTTGATTTGGATGCAATGCGTATGTTTGCGTACCTTGTTAGTGGAGAGGATTCTCCTTTTTATTCCACCTCATCTAACCTCCATAGTCATGAGGTGGACCTCGGTTTGTTAAAGTTTGTTAAGAGATGACGTAAGTCAGAACTGCAATAATAGTTTAAGGAATCTTTTTCTTACCCTAGATGTACCTTCTTTGTCATTTAGCATACCTGTGGAGACTTCTATAAGCTATTTGCCGCCAAATTGTTTAAGATGTCATCTGATTAAATATTATTTTGGTTCACCTGTTACATATACTTGGTTAGCTACATAAGCTCATTTTGCATATATGAGGAATATCTTCTGTCTGAACTAGTCTCGGCCGGTATTCTATACTCGATCGATTATTTATACCTAACTAGGACTTCATTATAAATATGCCACAAACCATGTAAGGTTGAAGACCTTTATGTTCGATCTACTTCTCATACTCGGCTTGTCTATTGAGCCCGGACGGTCACACCTTGCCTATCGAGATTAATCGGGAGGGCGTATAAAGGCGTTATTGCCCTTTAACCCTTCCTTCGGTCGGTCGTATGCTGCTAAATGCCTCTGTGGTTTGACCGGTCTATTAAGCCCGGCTGGTCCTACTTTATCAACCAAGACTAACCGGTCGAGCGTATATAGGTTTTCAAGCCAACTTAACGTTAAGTGCTTCTACTTTCGATCGGTTTCTCACAGTCGACCGATTTTCGCCTACCGAACTCATATGCTCGGTCGGTCCATTGAGCGCGACTGACCCTACCTTATTGACCAAGATCAACCAGTTGGGTTTATAGAGACAGTATTACCTGATAGCCCTTCCTTCAATCAGCCGTATGTTAAGGATCATGTGGGACTAAATGCCTCTGTGTTCGATCGGTCTACGGGACCCGGCCAGCCTTTGCCCGCCGAACTTATAGACTTGATTGGTCTATTACATTCGTCTGGCCTTTGTTTCTTGTGTGCATGGTTAAGAACTTCCACGCCCGGTCAACTCTCTATGCTCGGTCGGTTATACATGCCTGATCGTGTACCCGTGCTCGATCGATCTTTTCTTATTAAACTCCTATGTTCAAATGACCTTGCCATGTTCCGGACCGCCTAAGGTTAAACTTTCCTTATGCTGGGTTGATCCTTTATATCTGACCATCCATACATACTTGATCAATCTTTTATATTCGGTCGGTCTTCGTTTGCCGGTCCTATATGTTCGGTCGATTTATTACACTCGACCGATCTTTGTCTGCCATACATGTAGCGACCCCATTATCGGGTCAAACCTTTTCCGGGCGGCCCCTCATCTCGCCCTTTTCAGCCTTTCTTGTCTCTATTATCCCCTTTCCTTCTCCTGCAAAAGGGTTCACTTATCATAACCCATATCACTAGCCTCCCCTTCAAGTCTAGTCGAAGGAGGTGTAGCCGACTGATTAGACCTAAGTCTATTTCTGACCTCTTGCGACCTTCTGTGGCAACTTTGCAATAACTTTTACAATGATCTTGTGATATCTTTTACAGTGATCCCGTGACTTCTTTTACAGTGATCCCGTGATCTCCTACAATGACCCCGTGACTCCTTTTGACACGTTAAATAGAGTTGTGCTCTTGCTTCCTTCCACACCCATTTTCATTCCTCTTTGCTCCATTTTACTCTATAGAATTGTCGAGACTCATGGCCTCAGATCCTTCCCTCTGGGATCAATTGCTGCGAGAGAAAGGGAAAACTTTGGCCGAGGCGATGCAGGCTCTAGACCGGCATCATTCCTCGTATAGAGAACCGGAGGTGCTATTGTCGGCAACCCAGTTCTAAGCTCGGTCCGATACTTTTTTGAGGGACAGAATTCATCGGGATCTAGAACACAAGACTAAAGAGTTAAATGATTTGAAGGCCCGTCATGCTTCAGAGATAGCCGTGTTAACCAGAAAGGTCCATACAGACAGTCTACTAATATCGCAGCAACGACAAGAGTTAGATTACAAGCTAAGGTGGATACTCTGCAAGCCGAGTTGGATCAAATTAGACTGAGGGTGGACCCTTCAGTCACATATTTGAGGGGGTAAGTCACACAATCGCCTGGAGAATGGGGCAAATTTCTCCTATGCGCCCAAGCTGTCATTCTACTTCCCATCATCCTACAATCTGACGTCTATAAATGGAAAGTGCAGGGGAAATTCCCCTTACTTGATCAGGAACAGTTCGAGTGGGGTTGATACTTATGACAACCCCATAACTATGCTTGTAAAATTACTAGCGATGATGTTAAGGTTTGATGTTTGAGAAGGACGTGTAATGTAATGTGTTTGGTCATACCTAGAATGGAAAAATGGGCGATTCCTTGTATGTGATTTAATGAACCTTTAAGGTCCGCCTTGTCTACAAGACCGGGCGGGCTAAGGAATTATTCAGAAATCTTAACTTTTTTCCACACTATAATTTAATATTGATCCCTTCTATTTATTACACTTGGGAAACCCGACACCTTTTTGACATCTTCTGCTTGCCGATTGGTCCTTCAACGATAAAAGAACATTAGTAGCGTGTGATACGGCAGCGCTGATATGAGTATGATTTAGTCTGTTGTGTGTATTATAAATGCTTACTTACGGCTTCCTAACACGTGTTTACTAATTTCTCTTTCCTGACGTAATAAACCGCACATTCTTGTGGTAACGTCCTGTCGCGTCTTTTCTTTGCGAGATCCACGGTTCCTCTTATGGGTGATCTTTACATCCAACGGTGTTTCTTATCACTTAATATTTTCACAGACCCTAAACCCTTCACATCTTCGTCTTCTTCCTTACACTCTTTGCCGATATTACTGTCTGGGGTTTTTCGCATTCTCAACTGACCTCTTTCTCCTTCCTGTCTCTTCATATTGCTCCCTCTTCTTCAAACCTCAGTAAGTCGTTGTTCTTGTATTCTTGTATTGTTCTATGGATGAAGAGTCCTTCTTGGCTTGGTATGTCCAAATCTGCTCTATTTTTCGCAAATCTGATAGGCTTGCTCTTCGTTCCTTATATGATATCCCCAAGACCTATCACATTACCATTCCTGACTCTGATGCTTGCCCTCACCTTCCTCCTAAGAATTGTATCACCTTTTTTAAAGATCAACTAATGGCGGGCTTGCGTTTTCCTATTCCCCCTTTTTTGGTAGAAATTAGTCAATATTTTGACATTCCCCTACAGCAATTCACCCCCAATGCTTTTCTCTATCTCTGTGGTTTGTACACACTCTTCTATATTCACGACATCCCTTCAACCCCCCAAAATTTCTTCATGTTTTCATACTCAAAGAAATCAGATCTCGTTGTCTTCCTATTTCAATCGAGACCTAAAATGACCTTCTTTGAGGAGATGCCTTCTTCTATTAAGGGATAGAAATCCCGCTTCTTTTTTGTGGAATTTTCAGAACCTGTCTCTTGGTCTTCTTCTTGGAAATCTTCTCTACCCACTCTCCCTGACATAAGAGAACTGCATAGACACCCTTCTTTTGTTACCTATTCCCAGAAGCTATCAGGTTTTCTCTTGTTCATTCATAAGTGGATTCATGATGACCTCCTCTATATCTTCGGGTTAAGTCATGTCAAGATAGAGCTTCACGGCTCCCTTGGTAAGTCCTAATTCATCTATTCCAATCCTTTTTTACTAACTAAGATATTTTTTGTTTTGTATAGTGGATGCTTTGTATGCGGCTGCGATCTACAATCAATTGTGCTTGTCAGAGGAATTAATTGCTACTAAGGAGCAAGAGCTCCTTGCTGCATTGGGTCAGCCCTCCTCATCAGTAGCTCCTGCTGACATAGAGGGCGCTTCTGGCTCTCAAAATATAGCTTTAGAAGGAGCCTCCACTGACCTTCCTCTAGTTGATGAGCCTACTTCTCTGCCGGCTTTGGAACAATCACCTGAAGCAACCCCCGCAAAGGAAAAACGTAAGCTGACCCTTGCCCCATCCCCGAAACATAAATCTGTTTCTCATTCTGGAGACCTTCCTCCTTCAGATGCTGCTCCTTCTTCTCCTGATCTTCCTCTCTCGGCTCTTTATCCTTCCCTTGTTCCTTCTTCGTCTGCCACCCCAACTATCCCCAGTGGTAGCTCTTCACCTCCCTTTTTTATGAACTTTCCTGAACAGATGACCTTACCCCCTCACAACGTACCCTAGGTTATCTACTGCCCCCCTTCGCTTCAAACTTCTTTGTCTTCTACTTCTTCTATTACTGCTACCCAACCCATACTCTTGGGAGGGTCTTTCACCACAATTAGGGAGGAGGTACGCCGAGTATTCGAAGGCATTGACTACTCTGAAATGACTGATAAATTCTCTCTGGAAGAGACGAATGTACCTTTATTCTCCTCTACAGTCCTACTTCATTACACATCCACTTAATGCTCTTTATTTTATAGCGCTGGATATATAACATGAGTATAGCTCATTTGTTGCACACCCTAATCCAAGAGAATGAAGCTCTGAAGAAATAGGTTTCTTAGCTATCTCCTGATCAGGTGGACAAAAAACTAAAGGGTCTATCCACTCAGTTGGAAAAAACTATCTAGTTGCTCAAGACGGAGATTGAGCAATCAAAACAACATAAGGCTGACATAGAAGGTCTTTAGTCCCAACTACAATCAACCAATGCTTATTGTACTGAACTATCCTCTAAATTGGAAGAACAAACATCTGAAGTTACTCGACTATCTTCCCAGTTGCAGTCACTAAAAGATGCACATGCTACGGAATTAACCAATCAATTATCTGCTTTGAACCTCAAAGAGGCTGCTCTTAAGGCTGCTCAGGAGGAATTAGCAAACTACAAGGCCAACGAAGACACTTGCTTTGAAGAGCGTAGAAAGGCCTACCTCAAATCCTCTGATTTCGTCGTCCGATCTCCAAAATCTTCATAAACTCCATCAAGTTCGTGACAAAGGAAGGAGTTAAGCAGCTAAAAGAATTGAAGTTATTGGTGGTGGATCCTCCCTCTAACTTTCCAGACACAAGGAGGATAGTGAAGAATCACCCTCCTGACTTCTTTCCACAACTGTTGTAGCTACTGTTATGTTGTAGTCCTAATGTTTTACAGACTTTCTCTTGACTGATGAATTTTTGCTGATGGTTATTTTGAACTTGGCATAGCTTAATTAATCATACTTTCTTAATGCCTTTTCATTTTCTTTATGTATGCCTCTATGGGGACTGATCGAATGGTTGTGTGCTTGTACATATGCAAATTAACATCCCGACCAACCTATCTTGATGGCCTAACCTCATCATGTATGACTATATAACATAGCCCATATGCATGTGTATGTGTTTTTCTCCTTTTTGGACATTTTGTGAGGAATAAAGTATATTCCTTATATGCTTATCTAACCTCGAATAATCTCATGTGTTTGTCCATATTTTTCCTCTTAACATTAGTTATTTTTTCTATGTATGAAGGACGAGTAGAGTTGCCTGGGTCGGTTACTTCTCGCCCGGCGTACAATGACAGGGCGAGCTTGTTGGCTGGGACGACCCAGTCGGATGAGTTAGATGCCTACCTTTTTTGTTCGGCCTAAGATGACCGGGCGAAAATATTCAACCGATCTACCTCTTATGTCATACATCCTATGACTATAATCTTGCCGGGATTTCAAAAAATTAATCATAACTTGCCTCGGGATCCCGCAACTTTTTCAGTTTGAATTTTGTACTTAGGGAATGTATTTATCACGGTTATCTATGTAAGTATATCCTCTCTTGTATACCCAATATTCTACTTAGTTGCTTAATGGCTTGCTGTCAGTTTACCCTTTTCTCGTTCTAATGTTTTCCCTTTTCAGTAATAGCGTTGAGGGTTTTAGAGACAAACCAAAGGGGTTCATCCCATCATCTTCTTCCTTCGTTGCATTCGTTCCTTCTCTATTCCATTAAAGATTCTCCTCCCTCCCCTGATCCTTTGTTCACGATGGCCTCTTCTTCTTCCCCCTCTGAGTGGTTCGTTAATTGCTCTTCCAGTGCCAGTGAGTCGGAAGTTTATGCAATGAGTTTAAATTTTGGGTTCCCCTCCTATTTAGTCCTTCCTATTCCGGTGGATCACCCTCATCTCCCTCCTCCAAGGAGTGTTGCTGTGTTTTGGGAACAAGCGATTTCCGATTTTCGTCTTCCTCTCCATCCTTTCATTGCTGTTGTAAGTTAATATTTCAGCGTGTCCTTGAATTAGCTTATCCCTCAATTTTTTTCCATATTGTCTGGCTTTATCGTCGTTTCTTAGTTACTTGACTTTCCCCCTTCTCCTCGCTTGTTCCACCAATTTTTTGTTTTCCGTCAAGTAGAAGATAGCCTTTTAGTTTCAGAGTCGTTCCAAGGCTATCTTATTCAACAAAATCCCAACACAAGCAGAATGGAGACAAAAGTTCTTCCTTTTGTATCTACCTTCTCCTCCTCCATACCCTATCACTTGGCAACGAACTCTTCCCGTTCTACCAAATCCCCAAGATGATACTGTCGACTTGACCTTTCATGCGTCCATGTCGAAATTGAAAGGGGCTAAACATTATTTGCGTGCATTAATTGTTGAAGGCTTACTTTTTATCTTCAGGATAAGCCCTACAGACATCGAATTGGAGGTTCCTTTTAGTGAATGGCCTACCCCCTACTATATTTATTTGCTATCCTTAACTTGTTTTCACTAGAAGCTTATGGTTTTGATCCTTTTCAGTTCACGCTATTTTCCCAGCACTGATGTATAAGAACACAGGGTTAACAAAACCAATTTTGACTAGGCTAGGGGGAAAGTTATTAGAGAATCGTCGTCTCAACCTGACCCCTTCATCTCTGGCTTGCTTCCCCCTCAAGAGGTCCCTGCTGAGGCGCCTGAATCTTCCGAGGAATTGATCCCCTTCACTGCTCGATGAGAGAGTACATTTGTTCCAAAGAATAGCGTGGCCTCGATCGTTATTTATGAATTGGAGCAAATTCCATCGTTACTGCTAAGATGTCTCATGAGAGGGGTAAGGAATTTATGCCTTACACTCGCATCTGTCCCAACATTGCTCTTAACATGATGCGACCAAGTTTATTGATTCTGCCCATTCTTCCAGTTGTTCTTGCTTTCGGGGTAACTTCGGGCGCACCGCTATCTCCTTCGCCTTCCCAAATTTCCTCTCCTTCTCCTCCTGTAGTGAGAGCTAGAAGGACCCCTTGTAAAAGGTCCTCAAGTTCTGTCTCCCAAGATGTTGCTATTAGACCAACTGTTGATTTTGCGTCTTCTGTTTTACCTCCCACCATTCCCACTATTACACCAAGACCTCCTCTTACTTCTAACATTGGTCCTTCTCCCTTTCGTCCCAATTTATTGCCTTCTCCTCCCCTTCCAGGGCCATTGCCTTCTTCTTCTACAGGACCTTTAGCTCTGGCCCCTCCCCGAGTGCTTTTCAAACTGGACCAAGGTCTTCCTTCATTGTTGAGGAACGACCCTATTCCTTCTTCTATTGGCATCCTTCAGCTAAAGGACTCCATGGCCGACTCTTGGGTACAAGGCCAGAACTCTTTGAGAGGCAAAATCGTTTTTGATCAGGCTGATGCCTACAATCAACAAGCCTCCGTTGTAAGTATTTCAAATATATTTTTCTAGTTTATGTCTACAGATTCTAATCATGTTATTATATTCATCTAGTTTTTTGCTTCAAGCTTCTACATGGGCAACTTGGCTGCTGACCTAGAGAGGGAGAATAGGGAATTGAAGAATCAATTAAGGGCCCTAAAGGCAGCCCCCCTACTCCGGGTAATGAGGTCACCCAACTCCAAGAGAAAGTAAGTTCTCAAGCCAATCTGATGACCCTTTTGGAGAAGGATTTGCAGCATCATCACCAAATGTTAGGGGTTAAAGAAGAAGAGAAAAAGACTTTGAAGTTGCAAACACAGAGCCTATCCTCTCAGTTGAGTGTTGAAGTAGCCCAAATGAATAAGGCTATTTCAAATGCTATTCTTAGATCTTCTATCCTAGAACAATTTCAAACTTCCGTCTCTAGATCTCCAAATTCAGCTCAAGAGTTGGCCTCTCAGAATTTTGAGTTATTACAGTTACAAGAGAGATTGAAAGCTTAAGATTCTGAAATAGACTTCCTCATTAAGGAGTCAGAGCGTCTCAAAACTGAAAAGGCCAGTTTCCAAGAGAAAGCAGAACGTCTTGAGTTAGAATTACAGACATATAAGGCGGGTGAAGAGGAAAGATGGGAAAATCGTCGTCGAGAGTACCTGACCTCTCCTGAGTTCACGAATGAGTTCGCCAATCGCATGGTGGGGACCTTAACTCATTCAGTTGATGGGGTTCTAACACAATTGTGAGAAGGAGGGTTCTTACCTCAAGAACCTCCTCCCCGATTCATTGATTGTCGGTGACTTAACAATTAGCTACCTAAGAACCTTGTCAGTAGTTTTAAGTAGAACTCTGGTGGACCAGTAAAACTATTTGTGTTGAATTCTTTTAGGACTATATTTGTGAAGCTTACCTACTGCTTCAAGTATACTTGTATTATGAATGAACATATGTTAATTGAAGCATGAAAAGAAAATTTTGTGGAGTAATTGGGTGCATGTAGTATGTTTCTGAATTATTAATGACTACTCGAGAGTTAAGACATACCAGCTTGTCTTTAAAACTATCCTCATTTTACTTCAGAACTCGGGGTTGTTTTAACTATAAATGTATTCTCTAGCGAATGTAAGAGAGCCATCACCTTGACATTTTTAGATCAGGAATATACTCCCGAATGTTAATATATGAAGGTAAGAAAATTGATATATTTTGATCGGGCATATACTTCTGAGTGAATATAAGATAATACTTGACATCCAGCAAATTGATATATTCTGGTCGGGACTGTGCTCCCGAACAAATCTGAACCAATATAAAAAGGCCAGAACCTTATCGCCTTTCAGTCAGGACCATATTCCCGAGTGGATATAAATTAATATGGGAAGACCATAGTATTATCATAATTCAGTCGGGAATGTACTTCCGAGCAAATCTGAATTAGCATGAAAAGGCCGGGATATCACCACAATTCGATCGGGAATGTCCTCCCTAGCGAGTTTGCATTAATATGAGAAGGCAAGAATATTGTCACATTCCGGTCGAGCATATATTCCGGCATGAAATAGGATATACTTGAAATCCGGCAGATTGATATATTCTAGCCGGGACTATGTTCTTGAGCGAATTTGACATGACGTGAGGAGGAGAAAGTATTGATGTATCTTGATCGGGCACGTAATCCCGAGCAAATATAAGATAACACTTGAAATCCAGAAGATATATTCTGGTCAGGACTATACTCTCGAGTGAATCTGGCATGACGTAAGGAGGCGAAAGTATTGATGTATCTCGATCGGGCACGTACTCCCGAGCAAATTTGTCTTGATGTAAGAAGGCCAGAGTATTGATATATCTCAGTCGGCATGTAATCCCGCGCGAATTTATATTAATATGAGATGGCCAGAAAATTATCATATTTAGGTCGGGAATGTCCTCCCGAGCAGGTTAGCCTGTGATAATGATATATTGAGGAAGTTGAGATATGATATGTACCAGTTCCAGGCTTAGGGTTTCTCTGCCCATCCTCTAAGAAACGAGACCGGATTTTCCTTAAAGTTTCTTGATTGACTGGTGCCGAGCGGAGGAAGCCTGCTCGAACTTTGAGGGTTTAAAGTCTCCGGTTCTCCTTAAGGCAGTTAGGCCGATCATTCCTTAGGGTCCCCGATCAACTGTCGACGAGCGAAGGAAACACGCTCGAATAACAACAAGCAGAGGAGGCACACTCGACCATCAAGAGTTTAAAGTCTCGGGTTCCCCTCAAGAAAGCCAGGTCGGTCACTCCTTAAGGTTCACGATCGACTGCTGCTGAGCGGAAGAAACACGCTCGGATAGATTTGAGCGGAGGAAACATGCTCAATGGTTAGAGGCTTAAAGTCTCTGTTTCCCCTCAAGGAAGCCAGCTTGGTCACTCCTTAAGGTCCCCGATCGACTATTGTCGAGCGGAGGAAGCACACTCGGATAGATTTGAGCAGAGGAAACACGCTCGGATAGATTTGAGCGGAGGAAACATGCTCAATGGTTAGAGGTTTAAAGTCTCTGGTTCCCCTCAAGGAAACAAACCTGGTCACTCCTTAAGGTCCCCGATCAACTATTGATGAGTGAAGGAAGCACGCACGGATAAATTTGAGCAGAGGAAACACGCTCGGATAGATTTGAGCGGATGAAACATACTCAACTGTCAGAGGTTTAAAGTCTCTGCTTCCCCTCAAGGAAGCCAGCCCGGTCACTCCTTAAGGTCCTCAATTGACTATTGCCTAGCAGAGGAAACATGCTTGTATAGCAATGAGCGGAGAAAGCACGCTTGAATAGACTTGAGCGGAGGAAACACGCTCAATGGTCAAAGGTATAAAGTCTCCGGTTCCTCTCAAGGAAGCCAGCCCGGTTACTCCTTAAGGTCCCCGATCGACTATTACCGAGCGGAGGAACCATGCTTAAAAGAAGAAATGTTTGGTTCACTCTATCAAGGTAATGTATTGATTAAAGAGTATATGCCTGCATCTTTTCATTATATCCAAAAATTAAATGGAATATATGGACAAATTATAGGCGTACTTGTTAGGCTCTGTATGGTTGTAAGTGATTCGCACTCCAAGGCCTCTTCAGATTTCTCCCTTCTGAGTCTTGGAGATAATAAGAGTCAGAAGCAAGTTTCTGTATAACTTTGTATGGTCCTCCCCATTGGGGTGCTAATTTAGTAACATCTCCCACAGGTTTAACACGCTTCCATACTAAATCCCCTACTTGAAAGAATCGAGGGATAACTTTTTTTTTGTAGTTCTGTCTCATTCGCTGTCGATAAGATGTAAGATGAGTTGCTACCTTGTCCTGAGCTTCTTCGATAAGATCGAGTTCCATAAGGCGTCAATCGTCATTATCTTCATCATAAAGCTATCTCCGATTAGATTCTACCCCAACTTCAATGGGGATCACTACTTCTCCCCCATATACTAGCTGAAATGGAGTTATCCCTGTAGCTTCTCGAGGGGTGGTACGGTAAGCCCATAGCACATTGGGTAACTCATCTATCCAACTACCACCAACATGATCTAGCTTAGTCTTAAGTCCTCTGATGAATTCTCTATTGGTCACTTCTGCTTGCCCGTTACTCTGTGGATATGCTACAGAGGTGAATGCATATGTAATGCCATATCTTGCACAGCATTATCTAATTCTTTATCCCTGGAATTGTCTCCCATTATCAGAGATTAACTTATGGGGAATACCGAATCTGCAAATAATGTGTTGCCACAAGAATTTGATGATTGCATTCTCAGTAATTCTTGCTAATGGTTCAACTTCCACCCATTTTGAGAAGTAATCTACAGTTACCAATAGGAACCTTCTTTGAGCCGTGGCCAGGGGGAATGGGCCGACTATATCTATACCCCATTGATCAAAAGGGCAAGAAACGATGGAAGTCTTTAACAACTGAGTGGGATGATGTGAGATATTTTGATGCTTTTGACAAGACATATATGTTCTTACAAGTTGAGCTGCATCTTCCTGTAGAGTGGGTCAAAAATACCCGGCCAATAATATCTTACATGCTAAAGATCTTCCCCCAATATGACTACCACACGAACCTTGATGAACCAACCTCTTGTAAAATATATTGCATATCTTCTAGTCCAATGCATTTGAGTAAGGGACTAGAAAAAGCCCGTTTGTAAAGTTGATCTCCTATCAAAGTATACCGGGTGGCCTTTTTCTTAAGGACTCTAGCTTGTTATGCATCTGCTGGTAGGGTACCCTGTTGTAAAAATGATATGATTGGCGCTCTCCAATCACCCTGTATTTCTATGTTCGCTTGTCTCTTGATACAAGACACCAATACTGTTTGCTCCACTAGTCGATCTAGGTTCCAATGTACTATTACTGATGCAAGCTTTGCTAGTTCATCCGCCACTTGATTTTCTAATCGGGGGATCTTCTGTATATTTACCTATTGGAATGTAGCTTTCAATTTATCAAAAGTTTTTGCATATAACTTGATTCAATCACTGCTAATCTCGAAATTGCCCGATAATTATTGTACTACCAACTGAGAATCAGAATAAATCCATACCCGAGCAGCTCCCACATGCCGGGTTGCTTGCAAACCCGCTCGCTATCAATACTTCATACTCTGCTTCATTATTGGTGGCTCTGTAACTTAACCGGATAGAAAGTTGAACCCAATCCTCTCTCGGAGATATAAGAAGAATACCAATATCACTACCTTGTATGGTAGAAGACCCATCAACATAAATTTTCCAAGTCCCTTCTTCTTCGGAACCTTGCACTTCTATTATAAAATCTGCCAGAGCTTGTGCTTTAATTGCCAAATGAGGCTGATACTGTGTGTCATATTCACTAAGCTCAGTCGCCCACTTGATCAATCGCCCGGATGCTTCCGGATTAAGGAGCACTCATCCGAGAGTGCTATTAGTTAGTACTATGATTTCGTGCGATAAGAAGTAAGGATGCAATCTTCTAGATGTCAAGACCAAGGCATAAGCTAATTTCTCGAGTGTAGTATATCTACACTCGGCTCCTTTTAGTAGATGACTTGAAAAATATACGGGTTGTTGTTCCTTACCCTCCTGCCTCACCAGTACTGAGCCTACAGCATGCTCATTTGCTAAAAGATAAACCCATAAGGTTTCTCCTACTACAGGCTTAGCTAAGATAGGTAGGGTTGACAAGTAATTTTTTAATTCTCGAAATGCATTGTCACATTCTTCATCCCACTAAAATTTATTGGCCTTCCGAAGTATCTTGAAGAAATGAAAACTTCGGTTGGCTGATCGAGGGATGAAGCAAGATAACGCAGTGATTTGCCCAGTTAGTCTTTGAGCTTCTTTCATATTGCGTGGGGGCTCCATATCCTGGATTGCTCGAACTTTGTTGGGATTTGTTTCTATCCCTCGCTCTGTCACCATATATAGCCCAGGAATTTGCCAGTTCTGGCTCCAAATAGGCACTTGCCAGGATTGAGCTTGAGTCCATATTGTCTTAAGGTTTGACATGTCTCCTCTATATCTCTGCACAAATCAACAGTCTGAGGAGATTTAATCAAGATATCATCCACATATACCTCCATATTTCTCCCTCTCCATTTCCGAAAGACTTTGTTCATAAGCCTCTGATAGGTCGCCCCTGCATTCTTTAGTCCAAAAGGCATAACCCCATAATAATAGGAACCTTCAACTGTAATAAAACTAACCTTTTCTTGATCGTCCTTAGCAAGAGGTAATTGTTGATAGCCTTGGTAGGCGTCCAACATACAAATGTATTCGTATCCGGCGGTAGAGTTCACCATTTGGTCAATGCGCGACAGAGGATAGTAATGTTAGGATGTATACTAAAAGCCTAGCTTTTTGTATGAACATTTATTTTGAAATAAGAATCACATTGGTCAAATGTCTGCATTTAGTTAAATGTAGTTGTCCATTTAATTTATATTGTGGATAACATGGTGTATGGTGTCACACAAAAGATCATGTTATCAGTTTCTTATGAATTATAAATAGTAGCTCACAACCAAGATGGATTGGGACAAACCATTGGAATGGTTGTAGTGTAATTTGATATTAGTTTATCTTGACTATAAAATTACACTAGTACACTATATGTGTATTGAGCAGGACCATTTGAGGTTGTTCCTTTTATACTGATTGCATAAAAGAACATAACCTCTGTTATTATGGATGTGCGTACTCTTAATCCCGATATAATAACAAGCACATATACTTAGTATTTATTTTTTAATTTATCAATGGGTGAGATTTATTCGTTAAATCAATAGGCCCGATAAGTTGGGAAATAATATTATTTATATGGTGTGTTGTTGATTATAGATGAAAACTGTGTCCTAGTTATATAGGTTGATGATGCTCCCTTGAGGAGCTCATAAGGATTGTCATGTAAACCCTGCAGGTGGACTTAGTCCGACATGACAATGAAGTTGAGTGAAACTACTCTTGGAGCTTGATATTAATTAAGTGAGTTGTCAGTAACTCATTTAATTAATGGACATTTGATATCTTAAACATGAAGATTAATGCACTCATGATAAGAAGGAGCCCATAATGTAATATGGGATTGGTGCGGTAGTTCAATAGTTACTCTTTAATGGTATGAGTTATTATTGATGAACTTGAGTTGGGTGTTTGGGTCGAACACAGGAAGCTCAAGCTCATTGGGAGGTCAAAACCAATTCTTCCTCTCGGTTCCTGCTGTAGCCTCTATAAAATCTTGTGTTCACCCATTTTGATTTTCCTTCTTACCCAAATGAGGGGCCGGCCACATCCTTGCTTGGTGCCCAAGCAAGGGGCCGGTGAAGCCCTCTTGGTGCCCAAGATGTGGGTCGGCCAAGCCATGCTTGGTGCCCAAGCATGGGGCCGACCATACAAGAAGAGAAAAGGAAGTTTTGTTGAAATAAAATTTTGTTAAAATCTTTCCTTTTATAGCTTTATACAATGGATTAAAAGAGATATTTTAATTTTGTTAAAATCTTTCTTTTTTTATAGTAATCTACAATGGTTAAAAGAGAGATTTTAATTTTGTTAAAATCTTTCATTTTTTGTAGTTATCTACAATGGTTAAAAGAGAGATTTTAATTTCGTTAAAATCTTTCCTTTTATAGCTTTCTACAATGGATTAAAAGAGAGATTTTAATTTTGTTAAAATCTTTCATTTTTTGTAGTTATCTACAATGGTTAAAAGAGAGATTTTAATTTTGTTAAAATCTTTCCTTTTTTGTAACCAACCATTATAGGAATAAAAGAAAGATTTTGTTTAAAACAAAATTTTGTTATAATCTTTCCTTTTATTGGAGAACGTATGCTGAATGACCCGCCATGAGAAAGTATCATGGATCGTTATATGAGTGTCATATACTTTCTCATGTGACTATTAGTATGACTATTAGTCCTTGGACCTGAAGTTACCATGGTTCCCTACATAAGGAGTTGCAGACTTTGGCTTCGTCAAACGTCACCCGTAACTAGGTTGATTATAAAGGGGATTACTAGGTATGTAACAAATTATGCGGAGGGATGTGAGTGATGTAGATGGGATCTATCCCTCTTATATGACGGGAGTGACATCATCATTCTTGATAGAGTGAGACCACTAAGTGCATGGTCATGCCCAAGTGAGTCAATATGAGATATTGAGCTCATTTGTTTAGAGTGAGTCTACTTGGAGTTCAAGATTTAGATTGATTAGAGGATGACACGGTCTATGCCTCACATTGATCAATCTAGATGTCAAGGATAGAAGGACATTGTCATATATTGTGAGAGTCACAATTTGTAGTCACAAAGGTGATGTTGGATCTCAACATTCTTGTAACTTGGGTAGTAATGATGTGTTGCTAGATACCGCTCATTACTTATGCTTCTAAATGAGTTTAGGAGCATTGTCAACGTTACAAGAACCTATAGGTTCACACACAAAGGGCAATTAGATGGAGATTAGGTTCATATGATGAACCAAGAGGATTAGGTTCATGTGATGAACCAAATTGGATCAAGAGTAATCCAAATTAAACTAATTGAGTTGGACTCAATTTGATTCATGTGTCCAATGAGTCTAATTTAGATTATGATTCATTAAATTAATTTAGTTTAATGAATAGAGATTCATTAAATCAAATTGGCTTGAATCAATGGTTAGATTTGATCAACCATGGGAGAATTTAAGTTAAGTTTGACTTGACTTGAGAGGGAAGATGAAGGGTCAAGTTTGACTTGACCTTTGACTTGACCGAATGCCATGTCATTGTGACTTGGCATAGGGCCGGCCAATAATGATGTGCCACATCATCAAGGTTACTTCATGGTATGCCACCTCATGAGGAATACCAAGAGCCTTGACTCTTGGTATTACATGGAGATAAACCCCCCTTCATTAAGTGGCCGCCCACTTTAGTGCATTGGGTGTGCTTGGTGTAACTCCATCTTCTTCCTCCTTTCTTCTTCTCTACTCTCCCTCTCCTCCTTGGTCGAAACACCTTAAGAGTGCTAGCACACTCTAAGTGTTTTTCTCTCCACCCTTTTTGTCCGCGTGGATACTTCTAGAGGTGTGTACGCTTGAACACACTTGAGATCCGAAGAACCTTGGACGAGCAGGATTTGCGAAGGGCTTCGCTTCAAAGGTATACTCATTTTCTTGTAGATCTAGTGTAGATCTAGGATAGGAAACATGTACATGTAAAATTTTTATGTCTTCGAACGGATCCGTGGCAAGACTTCGGGGTTTCCGTAACGCAAAAAGCAGTTTTTGCGGCCCGAAAGCCCCAACACTTTATACCTTAGAAGAGGGACATTGAGTCTTCGAAAGACTCACACCATGTGACATAGGCAGGAATCCCTTCTTGGAATTCTCCATGGCAAAATGTTTAAGCACCTTGTCAATGTACATACTCTGGCTTAGGCCAAGTAATCTCTTAGATCTATCTCTATAGATCTTAAGACCTAAAATATAGGCTGTCTCACCTAAGTCTTTCATTGAAAAATAATTCCCAAGCCAAATCTTTACTGAATGAAGCGTAGGGATATAATTTCCAATGAGTAGTATGTCATCTACATATAATATGAGAAAGATGACTATTAACCTTCATGTAGACACAAGGTTCATCTTCATTCTTAATGAAATGAAACGTTTTGATCGCATCATCGAACCGAAGATTCCAGCTTCTAAAAGCTTGCTTCAATCCATAAATGGATTTTTGCAACTTACAAACCTTTCCAGCATGCTCTGGATCTAAAAAACCCTCAGGTTGTGTCATGTACATATCTTCGAGTAGATTTCCATTAAGAAATGTGATTTTGACATCCATCTGCCAGATCTCATAATCATAGTAAGCAGCAATAGCAAGCATGGTCCGAATGGACTTGAGCATCGCAACTGGTGAAAAGGTTTCATCATAGTCTATACCATGAATTTGCTTGAATCGTTTAGCCACCAATCTACCTTTATAAGTATGCATATTTCCATCCATGTTAGTCTTCACCTTGAAGACCCACTTACACCCAATGGGTTTGATCCCTTCAGGTGGATCAACCAAAGTCCATACTTGGTTAGTGTACATGGATTCCATTTCGGGCCTCATGGCCTCTAGCCATTTCTGAGAATCTAAGCCTTGTACAGCTTCCTGATAAGATGTAAGCTCATTAAGACCAATAAGCTCTTCATCACTGTGGTTAGACAAGAGAAAATAATATCTCTCAGGTTGACGACGAATCCTATCAGATCTGCGTAGAGCTTGTGCTACTTGAACAGGTTGTTGTTCCTCAACTTCTTATGGTGTAACAAGATCCCGATCCACAACATCTTGTGGTACCTGTTAAATTTCCATCAAGGTGTCAGTGCTAGTATCTTGAACTTCTTCAAGATCGACTTTACTCCTACTAGTTTTTATAGAAATAAATTCCCTTTCTAGAAATACACCAGTTCTGGCAACAAACACCTTGCCATGTGTGGGATTATAGAAGTAATATCCATTTGTTTCCTTGGGATATCCAACAAAGTATCACTTATCTAATTTGGGTCCTAGTTTATCTAAGACTTGTCGTCGAACGTAAGCCTCACAACCCTAAATCTTCATAAAAGACATATTGGGACTCTTCCCTGTCCATATTGTATATGGTGTCTTTATGACAGCCTTGGATGGAACTCCGTTAAGTGTGAAAGCGGCTGTCTCTAGAGCATGTCCCCAGAAGGAAGTAGGAAGATCTGTATGACTCATCATCTATCATACCATATCTAATAAAGTACGATTCCTCCTTTCTGATACACCATTCCATTGTGGTGTTCCAGGTGGAGTGAGTTGAGATATGATCTCACACTCAATGAGATGGTCATGAAACTCTTGGCTAAGATATTCCCCACCTCGATCTGATACTCTTACCAAGTTGGTTTTGTACTTCATTCTTGAATTCTTTGAACTTTTCAAAGGATTCTGACTTGTGTCTCATCAGATACACATAGCCGTATCTACTGAAATCATCAGTGAAGGTAATGAAGTAATGATAGCCTCCTCTAGCTGCTATTCTGAAAGGGTCACTCACATACATCAGTATGTATGAGTTCTAACAGATCAATAGCCCTTTCGCCATGTCCACTAAATGGAGTCTTTGTCATCTTGCCTCGAAGAAAAGATTCGCATACCTCATATGATTCAAAATCAAATGAGTCCAAAAGTCCATCCTTATGGAGTTGGGATATACGACTCTCATTTATGTGACTTAAGTGATAATGCCAGAGATATGTTTGTTTCAGATCATTAGATTTGAACTGCTTGGTATTTATGTTATAGATTGGGTTTTTAAAGTCTAGAACATAGAGTCCATTTATCAGAGGTGCACTACAATAAAACATGTCATTTAAATAAATAGAACAACATTTGTCCTTTATTATAAATGAGAACCCCTTCTTGTCTAAACAAGAAACAAAGATTATGTTTTTGGTTAAAGCAGACACATAACAACAATCTTCAAGTTCTAAAACAAGCCCAGTGGGAGATAAGGAGTAGGTTCCTATAGCGACGGCGGTAACTCTTGCACCATTGCCTACTCGTAGGTCCACTTCGCCCTTTGTCAATAATCTGCTATTTCTCAGCGCCTGCACATTAGTATAAATAGATAGATTGACTTCTATAACATATATACCTGAGGCAGAAGTCTCACTTCTCTTCCATTTCATTTCCTCTAGGTACCCTTTGCAGTTCCTCTTCCAGTGTCCGGTCTCACCACAGTGGAAGCAGGTCCCTTCCTTAGTAACCCCTCCTTTGGGTTTCAATGCATGAGCCTTGTCCTTGCCTTTGGCTTGGGTCTTACCCTTACCTTTAGGCTTCCACTTGCCTTTGCCTTTAGACACCATCAAAATGGAACCAGGCTTTGCCTTCTTAAGGTTGAGTTTAGTAGTTCTCAACATGCTCAGCATTCCAGGCAGTGGTTTCTCAATTTCGTTCATGTTGTAGTTCATGACGAATTGACTATAACTATCGGGCAACGACTACAAGATAAGATCAGTGGCCAATTCTTGGCCTAGTGGAAATCCCAACCTTTGTAGATTCTCCACATACTCGATCATTTTGAGCACATATGGCCCAACGGGACTTCCTTCTTGCATTCTGCTTTGAAACAGTGCTTTGGAGATCTCAAATCTCTCATGCCTTGCTTGATCTTGATACAGTTGTCTAAGATGTTCAACCATATCATAAACATCCATGTTCTCATGTTGCTTCCGAAGCTTAAGGTTCATGGTGGCGAGCATAAGGCATGACACATCTAATGCATCATCTTGATACTTCTTGTAAGCATCCCTATCAGCTCTAGTGGCATTAGCAGGGGGTGCTTCAGGAATAGGCTGCTCTAGGATGTACAGTTTCCGTTTTTGTTTGTGGACTATTCTCAAGTTTTTATACCAGTCCAGGAAATTAGCTCCATTAAGCTTATCCTTATCAAGGACAGATTGTAAAGAGAGGGTATTTGTTGTACTTGACGACATGGTAATCTACAATAGTGAAATGCAAGTCTTAGTATTATATATCTATCATTTAATTAGGTCTTTAATTAAATGATTCTCCCACTAAATTCTAAAGCTTGATAGAAGAAAGTCACTACTAGTTCTATACCCATAAGCAAAGACATTCTAGTGGGACAAGATCCATATTATACCTCATCTTGAGTTTGTTGTGACTTTCGAGCCGCAAAAACCGCTTTTTGCGTTGCGGAAACCCCGAAGTCCCATGCCACTGGATCCGTGCGAAGATAAAAATTTCGTAATTTCGTGTAGAAGTTTCTCTAATCCTAGATCTACCTTAGATCTACATGGAAGAAAGATATACCTTTGTAGTGAAGCCCTTCGCTTATCCCGCTCGTCCAAGGTTTGCCGGATCTCGAGGGTGTCAAGTGAACACCCCTCTATGTGTATCCACACGAACGATTAGATGGAGAAAAACCTCTTAAGTGTGCTAGCACTCAAGGAGGTTTCGGCCAAGGTGGAGAAGAGGGAGAGAAGAAGAAAGCAAGGAGGAAGAAGATGGAGTTACAAAACAAAAATGAAACTCTCTCAATGAGTTAAGTGGCCGGCCACTTCAAGGAGAGGTTTTAAACCTCCATGGGATATCAAGAGTCACAACTCTTGATCTCCCTCATGATGTGGCACACACATAAGCCAACCTTGATGATGTGGAACATCATCATTGGCCCACTTAATGCCAACTCACAAATGAGGTGGCAATGGTCAAGTCAAACTTGACCTTTCATCTTCCCTCTTAAGTCAAGTCAAACTTGACCACTTCTCTCCCATGGTTGATCAAATCTAACCATTTGATTCTAATCAATTTAATATAATGAATCTCTATTCATTGTTTAAATTGATTCAATGAAACATAATCTAAATTAGATCCATTGAACACATGAATCAAATCGAGTCCAACTCAATTATTTTAATTTGGATTACTCTTAATCTAATTTGGTTCATCACATGAACCTAATCCTCTTGGTTCATCAAATGAACCTAATCTCCATCTAATTGCTCTTTATGTGTGACCCTATAGGTTCTTGTAACGTTGACAATGCTCCTAAACCTATTTAGAAGCATAAGTAATGAGCGGTATATAGCAACACATCATTACTACCCAAGTTACAAGAATGTTGAGATCCAACATCACCTTGTGACTACTAATTGTGACTCTTCACACTATATGATAAGTGTCCTTCTATTTTTGACATCTAGATTGATCAATTTGAAGCATAGACGGTGTCATCCTCTGATCAATCTAAATCTTGAACTCCAAGTAGACTCACTCTAATCAAATGAGCTCAATATCTCATATTGACTCACTTGGGCATGGCCATGCAGTTAGTGGTCTCACTCTATCAAGAATAACTATGGCACTCCCGTTATATAGGAGGGATAGCTCCCATCTACATCACTCACATCCCTCCGCATAATTTGTTACATACTCAGTAATCGCTTTTATAGTCCACCCAGTTACGGGTGACGTTTGACGAAACCAAAGTATGCAACTCCTTATGTAGGGAACCATTGTGACTTCAGGTCCAAGGACTAATAGTCAGACTAATAGCCACATGAGAAAGTATATGACACTCATATAACAATCCATGATATTTTCTCATGGCGAGTCATTCAGTATACATTCTCCAATGCATACCTATGTGTCAACTTGATATCTTTATATCCATGACTTGTGAGATCAAGTCATCAAGTTGACCTACATGCTAGTCTCGTCGCATTAACATTGTCCCTGAATGTTAATACTTGACTAGGAATAATTAAGAGTAGTGTTCTCTATATCATCTCACTATCGATTCAACCAATCGATGACATAGATAACCTTCTACTCAAGGACATTATTATACTTAGTTATTTGGCACCAATACAAGTAAGTATAATAACCAAAAAGAAATGCCTTTATATACATAGGAATATGATACAACGAGTCCATACAACAATCATCATATGATTTGCTCTTGGGCTCTAACTAACAATCTCCCACTAGCACTAATGCCAATCAATGTAGTCTCTAAGGCCCAATGCCTCATGCTTTCTCTATGCCAAAGCCTTGGTCAAGGGATCTGTGATGTTAGCCTCTGTGGGTACTCTGCAAATCTTCACATATCCTCTATCGATGATCTCTCGAATGAGATGGAAGTGCCGTAGTATGTGTTTGGTCCGCTAGTGAGAGCGAGGTTCCTTAGCCTATGTAATTGCTCCATTGTTGTCACAATAGAGCTCTATCGGATCAGCTATGCTAAGAACCACCCCAAGCTCAGTAATGAACTTATGGATCCAAACTGCCTCCTTTGTTGCTTCTGATGCAGCAATATACTCGGCTTCTGTTTTAGAATCAACGACTGTGTCTTGCTTTGAACTCTTCCAGCTCACAACACCACCATTAATGCAAAACACGAACCCTGACTGCTATCGATAATCATCCTGATCGGTCTGAAAGCTGGCATCACTGTAACCCTTTACAGCTAGCTCGTCATCGCCTCCATATATCAAGAACTTAAGAATATTCTTGACTGCTATCCAGTGGCTTTCACCTGCATCTGACTAGTATCTGCTCGTCATGCTCAAAGCATACGAGACATCAAGACGAGTATATAGCATGGCGTACATGATAGATCCTATGGCTGAAGCATAAGGGATCTGATCCATGTGGTCTCTCTCCTCTCTAGAAGTGGGACTTGAGTCTTCGAAAGACTCACATCATGTGACATCAGCAGAAATCCTTTCTTGGAATTCTGCATGGCAAACTGTAGTAATACCTTGTCAATATATGTACTCTGACTTAGGCCAAGCAATCTCTTAGATATATCTCTATAGATCTTTATTCCTAGAATGCAGGCTGCTTCACCTAAGTCCTTCATTGAGAAACAATTCCCTAGCCAAGTCTTTACAGTCTGCAGCAAAGGGATGTCGTTCCCAATGAGTAGTATGTCATCCACATACAATACAAGGAAGACAACTGTGTTCCCTATAACCTTCTTGTAGACACAGGGTTTATCTTCATTCTTGATGAAACCAAACTATTTGATTCCATCATCGAATCGAAGATTCCAGCTCCGAGAAACTTGCTTTAGTCCTTAAATGGACTAATGCAGCTTGCATACTCTGCTAGTATGCTGTGGATCTACAAAACCCTCAGGTTGTGTCATGTACACATCCTCGAGTAGATTTCCATTCAGAAACGCGGTTTTGACATCCATCTACCAGATCTCATAATTGTGGTATGCTGCAATAGCAAGCATGATCTGAATGGACTTAAACATCGCTACTGGAGAAAAGGTTTCATCATAGTCAATACCATGAATTTGCTTGAAACCTTTAGCTACCAGACGACCCTTATATATAAGTCCATCCATGTCAGTTTTTCTCTTAAAGATCCACTTACACCTAATGAATTTTACCCCTTCAGGTGGATCATCCAAAGTCCATACTTGGTTGGTGTACATGGATTCCATTTCGGATCTCATGGCCTCTAGCCATTTCTCAGAATCTGGTCTCATCACAGCTTCCTAATAGGAGGTAGGCTCATTCTCAATGAGCATAGCATCATCATGGTTAGACTAGAAAAATGAGTAACTCTCAGGCTGACGACGTTGTTGGGTTTTTCGGGCCGCGAAAACCCCGAATCACCCAAAGCCGTAGATCCATGCAAGGAAAAACCGAATGAAATACAAGTACGAGTTTCAAAAACTTTAGATCTACTCCTAGATCTATGTGTTAAGAAATATACCTTGAAGCGTGCCCTTTCGCGTTCCCGCTCGTCCAAGGAGTTGCCGGATCTCTAGACCGTCAAGCGTCGGTCCTCTAGAAGTATCCACACGGACGCGTAGGTGGAGAAAACCTCACACAAAGTTGTGCTAGCACCTTGGTAAGATTCGGCCAAGCAAGGAGGAGAGGGAGAGGGAGAGCTTAAGGAAGAAGGAAGAATAATGCACACTTGAATGAATGAATGAAAATCAATTCAACCCATTCAAAATGTGGCCGGCCACTATCTTCATGTGTAACTCCCCATTAAATGCAATTAATGTGAAGTTATTAAGAAAACGGCTTTGTAACTTCCATGAGGTGGCACCCATGATGATGTGGAGTAACATCATTGGTCCACTTCAATGCCAACTCACTAATGAGGTGGCATAAAGTCAAGTCAAACTTGACTTTTAATCTTCCTCTCAAGTCAAGTCAAACTTGACCAAATCTCTTCCATGGTTGATCGAATCCAACCATTTGATTCAAGTCAACTTAATATAATGAATCTAATTCATTTAATTAAATTGATTCAATGAGGCAAAATCTAAATTAGACTCATTGAACACATGAATCAACTTGAGTTGAACTCAAGTTAGCCCAATTAGGATTACTCTTAATCCAATTTGATTCATCAAATGAATCTAATCCTCTTGGTTCATCATATGAACCTAATCTCCATCTAATTGTCCTAAGTATGTGACCCTATCGGTTCTTGTAACGTTGGCAATGCCCTAAACCCATTTAGGAGCATAAGTAATGAGCGGTATCTAGCAACACATCATTACTACCAAAGTTACAAGAATGTCGAGATCCAACATCACCTTGTGACTACTAATTGTGACTCCTCGCAATATATGACAAGTGTCCTTCTATCCTAGACATCTAGATTGGTCAATGTGAGGCATAGACCGTGTCATCCTCTGACCAATCTAAATCTTGAACTCCAAGTAGACTCACTAAATCAAATGAGCTCAATATCTTATATTGACTCATTTGGGCATGGCCATGCACTTCGTGGTCTCACTTTATCAAGAATACCGATGTCTCTCCCGTCATATAGGAGGGATAGATCCCATCTACATCACTCACATCCCTCTGCATAATTTGTTATATACCCAGTAATCGCCTTTATAGTCCACCTAGTTACGGGTGACGTTTGACGAAACCAAAGTACATAACTTCTTATGTAGGGATCTATGGTGACTTCAGGTCTAAGGACTAGTAGTCATACTAATAGCCACATGAGAAAGTATATGACACTCATATAACGATCCATGATACTTTCTCATGGCGGGTCATTCAGTATACATTCTCTAATGTATACCCATGTGTCAACTTGATATCTCTATATCCATGACTTGTGAGATCAAGTCATCGAGTTGACCTACATGCCAGTCTTATTGCATTAACATTGTCCCTGAATGTTAATACTCGACTAGGAATGATTAATAGTAGTGTTCCCTATATCATCTCACTATCGGTTCAACTAACCGATTGATATAGGTGAGAACCGTCTACTCAGGGACATTATTATACTTAGTTTATTTGGCACCAATACAAGTATAATAACCAAAATCCAAATGCCCTTTATTTATAAAGAATATGATACAATAAGTCCAATATACAATCATCAAATGATTAGCTCTAGGACTCTAGCTAACAATCTCCCACTAGCACTAGTGCCAATCAGTGTAGGCTCTAAGTCCAAATGACCTAGTGTGACCATCATGCTTCCTCTGTGCCAAAGCCTTGGTCAAGGGATCTGCGATGTTAGCCTCTGTAGGTACTCTGCAAATCTTTACATTTCCTCTCTCGATGATCTCTCGAATGAGATGGAAGCGCCGTAGTATGTGTTTGGTCTGCTGGTGTGAGCGAGGTTCCTTCGCCTGTGCTATAGCTCCATTGTTGTCACAATAGAGCTCAATGGGGTCAGCAATGCTAGGAACCACCCCAAGTTCAGTGATGAACTTGCGGATCCAAACTGCCTCCTTTGCTGCCTTTGATGCTGCAATATACTCAGCCTCTGTTGTAGAATCAGCTATTGTGTCCTGCTTCGAACTCTTCCAGCTGACAACACCACCATTAATGCAAAATACGAATCCCGACTGTGATCTATAGTCATCCTGGTCGGTCTAGAAGCTAGCATCACTGTAACCCTTTACATCTAGCTCATCATTGCCTCCATATATCAAGAAATATTCTTTAGTTCTTCTTAAGTACTTAAGAATATTCTTGACCGCTATCCAGTGACTTTCACCTGGATCTGACTGGTATCTGCTCGTCATGCTCAAAGCATACGAGACATTAGGTCGAGTACATAACATGGCGTACATGATCGATCCTATGGCTGAGGCATAAGGGATCTGATCCATGCTGTCTCTCTCCTCTCTAGAAGAGAGACCTTGAGTCTTCGAAAGACTCACGCCATGTGACATCGGCAGAAATCCCTTCTTGGAGTTCTGCATGGCAAACCGAAGGAGTACCTTGTCAATGTATATACTCTGACTTAGGCCAAGCAATCTCTTAGATCTATCTCTATAGATCTGTATCCCTAGAATGCGGGATGCCTCACCTAAGTCCTTCATTGAGAAGCAACTCCCTAGCCAAGTCTTGACAGACTGAAGCATAGGGATGTCCTTCCCAATGAGTAGTATGTCATCCACATACAATATGAGGAAGACAACTATGTCCCCTACAACCTTCTTGTAGACACAAGGTTCATCTTCGTTCTTGATGAAACCAAACTATTTGATTGCATCATCGAATCGAAGATTCCAGCTCCGAGAAGCTTGCTTTAGTCCATAAATGGACCTATGCAGCTTGCATACTCTACTAGTATGCTGTGGATCTACAAAACCCTCAGGTTGTGTCATGTACACATCTGGAGCAGGTTTCCATTCAGAAACGCGGTTTTGGCATCCATCTGCCATATCTCATAGTCATGGTAGGCTGCAATAGCAAGCATGATCTGAATGGACTTAAACATCGCTACTGGAGAAAAGGTTTCATCATAGTCAATACCATGAATCTGCTTGAAACCTTTAGCTACCAAGCGACCCTTATAGATAAGTCCATCCATGTCAGTCTTTCTCTTAAAGACCCACTTGTACCCTATGGGTTTTACCCCTTCAGGTGGATCAACCAAAGTCCATACTTGGTTGGTGTACATGGATTCCATTTCGGATCTCATGGCTTCTAGCCATTTCTCAGAATCTGGTCTCATCATAGCTTCCTGATAGGTGGTAGGCTCATCCTCTATGAGCACAACGTCATCATGGTCAGACAAGAGAAATGAATATCTCTCAGGCTGACGACGTACCCTATCAGACCTGCGAAGAGGTATGTCTACTTGAACTGGTTGTTGTTCCTCAACTCCTTGTGGAACATCATCCACAACACTTTGTGGTTCCAGTTCAATTTCCATCGAGGCATCAGTGCTATTGTTCGCATCTTGAACTTCTTCAAGATCGAACGCGCTCCCACTAGTCTTTCTAGAAACAAAGTCTCTTTCTAGAAAGACCCCAGTCTTTGCCACAACTATCTTGTGCTGACTAGGAATGTAGAAGTAATATCCCTTAGTTTCCTTGGGATATCCAATGAAATAGTACTTGTCGGATTTGGGTCCTAATTTGTCTGAGACTTGACGTCGTACGTAAGCCTCACAACCCCAAATCCTCATGAAAGACACCTGGGCATCTCTCCAAGTCCATATCCTACATGGTGTCTTTATCACGACCTTGGATGGAACTCGATTGAGAATGAAAGCTGTCGTGTCTAGAGCAAAGCCCCAAAGGTATGTCGGAAGATCTGTGTGACTCATCAAAGATCGTACCATATCTAATAGGGTACGATTCCTCCTTTCGGATACACCATTCCACTGTGGTGTTCCAGGAGGAGTGAGTTGGGATAGAATCCCACACTCAGCTAGGTAGTCATGAAACTCATGGCTAAGGTATTCTCCACCTCGATCTGATCGAAGTATCTTAATACTCTTGCCAAGCTGGTTCTATACTTCATTCTTGAATTCTTTGAACTTTTCAAAGGATTCAGACTTATGTGTCATCAAGTACACATAACCATATCTACTGAAATCATCAGTAAATGTGATGAAGTACCTATAACCGCCTCTAGCAGCAACATTGAAAGGACCACGTACATCACTATGTATGAGTCCTAACAAATCAGTTGCTCTCTCGTTGTGCCCACTAAAGGGAGTCTTGGTCATCTTGCCTCGTAGGCATGACTCGCATATCTCATATGATTCAAAATCAAATGAGTCCAACAAACCATCCTTATGGAGTTGGGATAAGCGCTTGTCATTTATATGACCTAAGCGACAGTGCCAAAGGTAGGTTTGGTTCATGTCATTAGACTTGAACCTCTTGGTATTTACGTTATAGATAGGGCTTTCAAGGTCTAGAATATAGAGTCCGTTTATCAGAGGTGCTCTACAATAGAACATTTTGTTTAAGTAGACGGAACAACATTTGTTCTTTATAGTAAACGAGAAACCTTTCTTGTCCAAACAAGAAACTGATATAATGTTCTTAGTTAATGCAGGCACATAACAGCAATCGACTAACTCTAGTACAAGCCCAGAGGGCAGAGATAAACAGTAAGTCCCTACAGCAACAGCAGCAACCCGTGCTCCATTGCCTACTCGTAGGTCCACCTCGTCCTTTGTCAATGCCCTGCTATTTCTCAGCGCCTGCACATTAGTACAAATGTGAGAAGCACATCCAGTATCTAATACCCATGATATAGAAATAGATAGATTGACTTCTATAACATATATACCCGAAGTGGAAGTCTCACTTCGCTTCTTCTTAAGATCCTCCAAGTATACCTTGCAGTTCCTCTTCCAGTGCCCGGTCTGACCGCAGTGGAAGCAGGTAGCATCCTTGGTGACCCCTCCTTTAGGCTTCAGTGCCTTGCCTTTGCCCTTGGCTTGGGACTTTCCCTTGCCTTTGGGCTTGCCTTTGCCCTTATGCTTCTGGACCATCAGAATGGGCTTAACCTTCTTAAGGTTAACCTCAGCAGTTCGTAACATACTTAGGAGCTCGGGCAGTGGCTTCTCAATCTCGTTCATGTTATAGTTCAGAACGAATTGACTATAGTTATCCGGCAAGGATTGCAAGATTAAGTCAGTGGCCAGCTCTTGGCCAAGTGGGAACCCCAGTCTTTGTAGGTTCTCTATGTATCCAATCATCTTGAGTACATAAGGACCTACGGGAGCCCCGTCTGACATCTTGCACTGAAACAGTGCCATAGAGATCTCAAATCTCTCATGCCTCGCTTGTCCCTGATATAGTTGGTGAAGATTCTCAACCATATCGTAAGCGCCCATCAACTCGTGTTGCTTCTGAAGCTCAGAGTTCATGGTCGCGAACATTAGACAGGACACATCTAATGCGTAGTCTTGATGCTTCTTGTAAGCATCTTTGTTTGCTCGCGGGGCATTGGCAGGAGGAGCCTCCGGAATGGGCTGCTCCAGAACGTACAGTTTACGTTCCTGGGTGAGAACTATTCTCAAGTTCCTGTACCAGTCCAGGAAATTCGCTCCGTTGAGCTTGTCCTTCTCAAGGACAGATCGCAGGGAGAAGGAATTCGTGTTCGACGTCATGGTTATCTACAACAGAAAATTTGCAGAATTAAATATCATATTCTTTTAAAATCATTTAATTAGGCCTTTAATTAAATGATGCTCCCACTGAATTCTATAATTTTTGTGGGACAAGATCCACATCATACTAACCCTTGAGTTAACTTTGGCTAATACGCCCAAGGCTTAGTATGATCGGTAGGTAACGATTACCAATTACATCTCTTTGCAACTCTTGTTTATAGGATCAAGATCCATATTTATATTAAAACTCGAGTTAGCTTTGGCTAATACGCCCGAGAGTTAATATAAGCGTGATTTTGTCCTACCTTTCCAACTATTGGAAGAATGCCTATAGTTGACTCGATCCAACCGAGTAACTAGGAATACTCAATATAATTGAGTTTGTATTCACCCATGCGTTGATAGGCGGAACCAAGATTGTCCCTCCTTACCCTACCAAGATAATATGTATTGCTCTACTTTGGCAGATTCAACAATACATGTGATCGAGGTAGTGATAGGTATCACGGCACGGTTAGGCATTAGAGTTGAGTCGATTGAGATCTAATCTAATCGAAAAAGGATGCATCTTGTGCACGACTTAGATCTAATCTAATCGCAAGGGTGCATCATGTGCACGACTCAGATCTAATCTAATCGTAAGGCACTAATTAATTAATTACTTATTAAACATGCATCATATACATAAGCAATTAACTAATTAATCTATTTGTGATTTAGTCATGGCCCTACTACGATCTTCTCAAACCAATGAGAAGATCGAATGGTCAACCTAGGGTCAACAACTTCTCCAAGCTCCTCCCTTTGACCACCTTGTGTTGCTCGTGCCCGCCTCGGAACTCCGTCTCGTGTGGACCCTCCACCGCTCCAATTTGTACATTACAATTTGAAACTCGAGTTACATTCGAGTCTAAATCTAATTTACAACCAGAATATATGAGAAAGGCACGACGCGCAAGTCGCGGAAAAAAAATAAAAACATACAACACGCGCAAACACATAACGGCACGCAGGCCGTATTATGAATTACAACACAATCCAATCATATTGGGTTTTTGGGCCATGACTATCACAAAATTAATATATAATTCAAAATTATATATTTTCATAATTTTATATAATTTTAAAATTAATTTTTACAATTTTTACGAGTAAAATTTCCCGGCGGTCCCGTTTAGCGGTTTCGGGCGCAATCGCGGAACGGATCCCCTTGCGGGGCCAGGGGAAGCGCCCCTACCCGTGATCTAACCATCGCAAGGGTTCCATTTGCGATCCTACAGCACCTTAGCCCGCTGTCCCAAAACAATTTAGGACGAAACCTTTGAGAAGAATTTTCCCGGCGGTCCCGATTAGCGATTTCGGGAGCAATCGCGAAGCAAATCCCCTTGCGGGGTTAGGGGGAATGCCCCTACCCATGATCTAACCATCGTGAGTTGCTCCTAAGCGATCCTACAGCGCCTTCGCTCGCTGTCCCAAACGGATTTGGGTCGAAACATCACCGTTTTGGAAAAATCTTCCCGGTAGTCGAAGCCTACAAGCGTCTAAACACTTGTGCTTCGATTACTCGAGAAAAATACTCATAAAAACCAAAAAATCATAATTTTACAGAAAATTACAGAAACTTTAGTTTTCATAAAACCAAAAATTAAACTCGTACAAGCCTTGCACGTGGCTCTGATACCACTGTTTTTTTTGGCACCAATACAAGTACGAGTTTCAAAAACTTTAGATCTACTCCTAGATCTATGTGTTAAGAAATATACCTTGAAGCGTGCCCTTTCGCGTTCCCGCTCGTCCAAGGAATTGCCAGATCTCTAGACCGTCAAGCGTCGGTCCTCTAGAAGTATCCACACGGACACGTAGGTGGAGAAAACCTCACAAAAAGGTGTGCTAGCACGTTGGTAAGATTCGACCAAGCAAGGAGGAGAGGGAGAGGGAGAGCTTGAGGAAGAAGGAAGAATAATGCACACTTGAATGAATGAATGAAAATCAATTCAACCCATTCAAAATGTGGCCGGCCACTATCTTCATGTGTAACTCCCCATTAAATGCAATTAATGTGAAGTTATTAAGAAAATGGCTTTGTAACTTCCATGAGGTGGCACCCATGATGATGTGGAGTAACATCATTGGTCCACTTCAATGCCAACTCACCAATGAGGTGGCATAAAGTCAAGTCAAACTTGACTTTTAATCTTCCTCTCAAGTCAAGTCAAACTTGACCAAATCTCTTCCATGGTTGATCGAATCCAACCATTTGATTCAAGCCAACTTAATATAATGAATCTAATTCATTTAATTAAATTGATTCAGTGAGTCAAAATCTAAATTAGACTCATTGAACACATGAATCAACTTGAGTTGAACTCAAGTTAGCCCAATTAGAATTACTCTTAATCCAATTTGATTCATCAAATGAATCTAATCCTCTTGGTTCATCATATGAACCTAATCTCCATCTAATTGTCCTAAGTGTGTGACCCTATAGGTTCTTGTAACGTTGGCAATGCCCTAAACCCATTTAGGAGCATAAGTAATGAGCGGTATCTAGCAACACATCATTACTACCCAAGTTACAAGAATGTCGAGATCCAACATCATCTTGTGACTACTAATTGTGACTCCTCACAATATATGACAAATGTCCTTCTATCCTAGACATCTAGATTGATCAATGTGAGGCATAGACCGTGTCATCCTCTAATCAATCTAAATCTTGAACTCCAAGTAGACGCACTCGATCAAATGAGCTCAACATCTAATGTTGACTCATTTGGGCATGGCCATGCACTTAGTGGTCTCACTCTATCAAGAATAGCGATGTCGCTCCCGTCATATGGGAGGGATAGATCCCATCTACATCACTCACATCCCTTTGCATAATTTGTTATATACCCAGTAATCGCCTTTATAGTCCACCCAGTTACGGGTGACGTTTGACGAAACCAAAGTACATAACTCCTTATGTAGAGATCTATGGTGACTTCAGGTCTAAGGACTAGTAGTCATACTAATAGCCACATGAGAAAGTATATGACACTCATATAACGATCCATGATACTTTCTCATGGCGGGTCATTTAGTATACATTCTCTAATGTATACCCATGTGTCAACTTGATATCTCTATATCCATGACTTGTGAGATCAAGTCATCGAGTTGACCTACATGCTGGTCTTATTGCATTAACATTGTCCCTGAATGTTAATACTCGACTAGGAATGATTAAGAGTAGTGTTCCCTATATCATCTCACTATCGGTTCAACTAACCGATTGATATAGGTGAGAACCGTCTACTCAGGGACATTATTATACTTAGTTTATTTGGCACCAATACAAGTAAGTATAATAACCAAAATCCAAATGCCCTTTATTTATAAAGAATATGATACAATAAGTCCAATATACAATCATCAAATGATTGGCTTTAGGTCTCTAGCTAACAATCTCCCACTAGCACTAGTGTCAATCAGTGTAGGCTCTAAGCCCAAATGACCTAGTGTATTGGTGCCAAACCCTATCAGACCTACGAAGAGGTAGGTCTACTTAAACTGGTTGTTGTTTCTCAACTCCTTGTGGAACAATCTCATCATCCGTAACACTTTGTGGTTCCAGTTCAACTTCCACCAAGGCTTCAGTGCTATGGTCCATATCCTGAACTTCTTCAAGATTGAACGTACTCCCACTAGTTTTTCTAGAAACAAAGTCCCTTTCTAGAAATACCCCAGTCTTAGCCACAACTACTTTTTGTTGACTGGGAATGTAGAAGTAATATCCATTCGTTTCCTTGGGATATCCTATAAAATAGCACTTATCGGATTTGGGTCCCAGTTTGTTTGAGACTTGACGTCAAATGTAAGCCTCACAACCCCAAATCCTCATAAAAGACACTTGGGCATCTCTTCCAGTCCATATCCTATATGGTGTCTTTATCACAGCCTTGGATGGAACACGGTTAAGTATGAAGGCTGCTATGTCTAGAGCATAGCCCCAAAGAGATATAGGAAGATCTGCGTGACTTATCATAGATCGCACCATATCTAATAGGGTACAATTCCTTCTTTCGGATACACCATTCCACTGTGGTGTTTCAGGAGGAGTGAGTTGGGATAGAATCCCACACTCAGCTAGATAGTCACGAAACTCATGGCTAAGGAATTCACCACCTCGATCTGATCGAAGTATCTTAATACTCTTGCCAAGCTGGGTTTGTACTTCATTCTCAAATTCTTTGAACTTTTCAAAGGATTCAGACTTATGTGTCATCAAGTACACATAACCATATCTACTGAAGTCATCAGTAAATGTTATCAAGTACCTATAACCGCCTCTGGCAGCGACATTGAAAGGGCCACATACATCACTATGTATAAGTCCTAACAAGTCAGTCGCTCTCTCACTGTGTCTACTAAAGGGAGTCTTGGTCATCTTGCCTAGTAAGCATGACTCGCATGTCTCATATGATTCAAAATCAAATGAGTCCAACAAACCATCTTTATGGAGCTGGGATAAGCGTTTGACATTTATATGACCTAAGCGATAGTGCCAAAGATAGATTTGGTTTATTTCGTTTGACATTTGATTTAAATTTTTAGCTTCCTTGAACCCTAAAATTTGTTCATGGCTAAAACCTTCATGAAGAGGAAACCAAGCTCTAAACAACATGCAAGCATAAATATCTAGCTAAATTCATATCATATCATAAGAAGATTCGTGAGCATGCTAGTTTTAGTTTAAAGGTTCCTTAGACCCTTAAAATTTGTTCATGGCCGAAACATAAAGAAACATGTGTCTAGATTTCAAGCAACATCAAAACATGATAACCCTAAGTTAGCTTTATATCATATCCTAAGGAGAGCCATGAACATGTTAGACTAAGTTTTAAGCTCTCCTAGGTCTTTCATTCACATCATGACCGAAACCCTATAGTGTAATACCAACTCATATAAGCATGCAAACACTTAGAATCTTTCATACCATTTCATAAAGAAGGTCATGAGCATGATAACCTAAATTTTAACCTCTCCTAATCCATTATTTCAAGTCTTGGCCAAACACTTCATGAGCATGTATTTAGGTTTTAAGCAACATACAAGCATAAGAACACCAAACCAATCTCTTATCATAGCATACATATCATAGGGGCATAGTGATCATGGTTAGTTTAGGTCTTAAGCTTTCCTAGATCTTTCATCTACACTTGGCCGAAAGTTCAACCTTGTGATCCTAGGTTTCAAGCATTCTAATCTTATGGAAAACATAAACAACTTGTACCACAGGTGAGGGGATACTTACATCCTTTCGCTTATTGTTCCTATGGAAAATGGTACCCTTGTGAGGAGGAAGAAGGAGCTTCTCTTCCTAGTTCTCCCTTTTGTTTTCTCTTTCTTGTAAGGAGTAAACCTTGAGACTCCTTCTTAGGAATTAGTTTTCTTGGAGAGAAAACCTTAGCTTGGATTTTAGAAATGAGGGAGAGAGATGTAATACCCACTAAGCTTGTAAGATAAATATATGAATGTAGGATTTTTGCCTTAGAAAAATAATAAGAAGTGGGTTAAAGCAAAAAGAAATAAAATGAAACAAGAAGAAGAGGAGGTTAAGGATTGAACCTTGAACCTCTTATATTATAATTCATAGGATTAATTAGTAGAAACCAATTGGGATAGAGAGAAGATATTGATAGCAAAGGAGGGAAACTCATGATAAGGGTGAGAGTAAAAGTTAGCCAAAAGAAAACAAGAAAAGAGCAAGAGAAAGGCAACTTGCCTTCCTTCTTTCTCTCCCTCTTTCTTTATTCATTTTGCCGAAAATTTAAGAGGGAATTAAAGGGATTCATTCCCCCTTATTTCATCATGAATGGTGAGAATAAATTAGAAAATAAAATAAATAAATGAAAAATAGAAAATGGGTTAAGGGAGAAGGAAAGCAAAAAAATCAATTTTGCTACCTCTTCCCCCTTAACATAAAAGGGAGCAAGAAAAGAGAAGGTTATTTTTCTCTCATTTTCTCTCATTCTTCCTCTCCCTCACCGAAACCATCAGTCCCCTCTCCTCCATCTTCGGCCCCAAAGCCAAGGTTTTCTCCTAAGAAAGCCTAAGATACAAGGAGGACTAAGCAAGGGAATCAAGGGAAAGGAACTAGAAGAAGAGGCTACTTCTTCCATCACCATACCTTAGATCCACAAGCGAAAAGGATGTAAGCTTCCCCTCACCTGTGGTACAAGGCTTTTTATGTGATTTTCGGATTTTATAAGGATTAGAAAACCTAGGAAGGAATTTAAGAAAAATTCGGCCAAAGAAAGGGTTTTCAAATCTAGGAAGGTTTAAACAAGTCCTTATTTCATGATATTTTTTTATGCTATGTAGGAAGGATTTTCTTCATGTTTTTATACCTAAATGATGCTTGATCAGAGGAGTACCTAACCCTAGCAAAAATATTTTAAAGAGGTTAGGGAAAATATTGTGTAACCAAACTAATGCAAGATTCTCTCTTTGAATTATTAAGGATCTTTTATTGGTTTTCTTGCTTAAAAGTTACTTGGAACCAAAAGAAATCCATTTATATGTTTCGGCCAAGAAAAGGGCTTAGGGTTAGGAAGACCTTTAAATTTTAAGTAACCATGTTTGTATGATAGAATATAGAGTTTTCTTAAAGAATTGCATGTTGAACATTGCTAGAAATTCATGAACTCTTATTTTAGATTTTCGGCCATGATAGGATGGATAGTTTAGAAAAGCTTAAACAAAATTCTAATATGCTCAAGACCTCTGTGATATTATGATATGAAAGTTGTTTAATGTTCTTATGTTTAAATTGAGTATAGGAAAATTAGTTACATGATATATGACATGTAAGATCACAAGGGTCCTAGCTTGTTTATGAACCAACTTTGTATATGATGTTCTTAGTAATTTTTTCCATGAAACTTACTTAGGTTTCCATGCTTTAGGCCACTTAAAACCTAGTTTAAAGAATGGTAGGTTTCGACCATGAGGAAAAATAAAAGAAAAAGGGAAAGAAACCTAGGAAGCCTAAGACACAATTCACATGTATGTTTATTATGCTTGTCTTTATACATGCTATGAAACTTGTATGAATTCTTATGCTTTTAGGCTATTTGAAGCAAGTTTATATACTGTTGAGTTTCGGCCAAGTAGGGTTTAAAAGACCTAGAGGCCTTAGAAATGAAACCAAATGTGTTAAAAGTGCTTCTTATGAAAATAGGATAATGTGTTGATTGTGTCACATGCTTGTAAAATTTTTCCATGACCTAAATGGACTATTGTATGTTTCGGCCATGAAGGAATAGATGCCCTAGAAACCCTAGAACAAGAATTAAATATGCTTATGTCACTTTACATGGAATATGATAAGTAGAAAGACAAAGTTCCCATGTTATATGTTGTTTAATGACCTAATTGAGGCTAGGGTAAGTTTCGGCCATACATGTTGTATAATGTTTTGTTATGAATTTATACATGATGTTAGTTCAAGTTCACATGCTTGTATGTTTGTTTTTAGCCCTCATGAACACTTGTTAAAAGTTTGACTATGACATATGTTAAGGGCTTGAAGGACTTAGGAACTAGCTCAATATGCTTACTATGTTACTTGGAAAAAATGCTATAAATGTGGTTTAAGGTTTCCATGCTTTCATGACATTTGGGACCTTGTTTATATACTGATAGGGTTCGGCCACATGAGTTTAAGGACTTGGAGAACTTAGAAACCAAGTAAATCATACTTATAATGCTTCCTATGAAATTCATGTAATGATAATTTAGGTTTCACATGCTTGGAGGTTATTTTTACCTAAATTGAGACCTAAGGGGGTTCGGCCATGATAGGAACCCAAGGGTTTAGGAAGCTTAGAACCCAAGTTAACTATGTTACCATGTTTCTTATGATAGTATAATCACATGATACACCCTTATGCTTAACCATGTATGCTTGTGATTTATACCTTTTTATGATATGATATGTGGATAGAGATATGCATGTTTTATGATATGATATGTGTTTAGAAATATGCATGCTTTGATGATATGTTATGTGCTTAGAATATGCATGCTTGATGATATGCTATATGTTTAGAATATGCATGTTTTTATGATATGATATGTGTTTAGAAATATGCATGCTTTGATGGTATGTTATGTGCTTAGAATATGCATGCTTGATGATATGCTATATGCTTAGAATATGCATGCTTTTTATGATATGCTATGTGGAAGGAAATATGCACACTTTGATGATATGCTATGTGCTTAAAATATGTATGCTTTTATGATATGCATGTTAATATGATGTATGCCTAAGTGATGCATACTTTTACATGATGTATGCCTAAGTGATGCATACTTTTATGACATGATGTATGCCTAAGTGATGCATACTTTTATGACATGATGTATACCTAAGTGATGCATACTTTTATATGATGTATGCCTAAGTGATGCATGCTTGTATGATGTATGATATGTATAAGTATGACATGTATTTTACTTTGAATGACTTGTACCAAAAGGGTGGGCTCCTTATGCGCCCCTAGGTCGAATTACGGGCCTAGTAAAGGGTGGGCTCCTTACGTGCCCCTAGGTCGAGCTACGGGCCTAGTTTCCTAGTAGGATCAAGACTAGCTACCTTGGATCTACTTAGGATGCGCGCATTATGTATGTATGTGGTACTAAGCCGGGATCCCCAATATGTTGATATTATGTTCAAGTATATATGTAAGAAGAAATGGTTTTAAAGATCATGAGACATACACATGTTTTTCGGATACATGTTTTCAAAATCATATTGCATATACTTTATGATCATGTTGTGATAATGCTATGATTTATGATATGCCATGATTAGATATGACTATGATATGTTCCATGCTATGCTTTAAGGGATGAGATGCCATGATTAGATATGATTATGTTATATTTCATGCTATGCTTTAAGAGATGATATGCCATGACTAATTATGATTTTGTTATGTTGCATGATATGATTAAAGAGTATGATATGTTATGCCATGACTAGTTGAGATCATGTTATGTTGATATATTCTTTGATTATGTAATGATTTTTGGTTTTAGTGAGTAGGAAAGGAACTTACTGAGCCATGAGTGCTCACAGCTTACTTTCCTTGTACCGCAGATAAAGGAAAAAGCTGGATGTGCTAAAGGAGCAGCAGGAGAGGCAAGAAGATGTGTGTGGCTGTGGCTAGGCAACCCAATAAGAACCTGCTTTAAGAACTTTTAAGAATTACGCTTTGGTTTCATAAATTGTAGTACTAAATGGGTGACTTGATGTTATGTTTCTATTTATCTTGTTATCATGTTATGGAAACCATATTAGTGTAGTTCGGATATGCAAACAAAAGAAAAGTTTTTATTAATCTAAGAAAAATTATTTTAAGTCTTCCGCTGTAATATGTACGTAGAGTATCGTAACCCCGTCCCTTAGGGTTAGCAGGGAGGGCAAGCGTTACAAGAGAGCTCTATGTCTCGGTGGAGAAGGAAGAAGGAGAAAGAAGGAGGAGGAAGAAGAAGGAGGAAGAATTAACAACTTTCCTTTCCCTTTTCTTCTCTCAATCCTATTTATTCCTCATGTAAATGAAACATGTCTTCATTCATCCCCTTAACCCCTCTATCTCTTCCCTCTCTTAATTCCCACGAAATTAGAGGAAAAAAAGAAGGAAGGCAACTTGGCTTTTGCTTGCTTCTTTCCTTAACCAAGAGGAAGAGGAGGTAAGCTACTTGGTTTTATCTTGCTCATTTACTTAACTATCCTCTTACTTTTAACTACAATTTCCATTCTTTTCTATTCATCTAGTATTCATTACTCTAGTGGTTACCATACACCAATTTAACTCTATTATTTGTGGGAGGTTCAAGGTTCAAACCTTAACCTCACTTTCTTTTTATTTCATTTTGGTTTCTATTTCCATTTCTCTCTTCTTTTTTTTTCTTTTATTCTGAACGAAAAATACTCATAGGTATAGCTTATCATTTCGTGGGTGTTACATTGAGTCTTCAAAAGACTCATACCATGTGACATCGACAGAAATTCTTTCTTGGAATTCTGCATGGCAAACCGTAGTAATACCTAGTCAACATATGTACTCTGACTTAGGCCAAGCAATCTCTTAGATCTATCTCTATAGATCTTTATGCCTAGGATGCAGGCTGCTTCACCTAAGTCTTTCATTGAGAAACAATTCCCCAGCTAAGTCTTGACAGACTGCAGCAAAGGAATGTCATTCCTAATTAGTAGTATGTCATCCACATACAATACAAGGAAGACAACTGTGTTCCCAACAATCTTCTTCTAGACACAGGGTTCATCTTCATTCTTGATGGAATCAAACTGTTTGATTGCATCATCAAATCGAAGATTCCAGCTCCGAGAAGCTTGCTTTAGTCCATAAATGGACTATGCAGCTTGCATACTCTGCTAGTATGCTGTGGATCTACAAAACCCTCAGGTTGTATCATGTACACTGTTGGGTTCTTCGAGCCGCGAAAACCGCTTTTTCGCGTCGCGGAAACCCCGAAGGACCCAAAGCCATAGATCCGTGCAAAGATTCGTATACAAAATTCGAAAAACTATTTCTTGTACGAGTTCAAAAACTGATCTACTACTTAGATCTACGAGGAAAAAGTGTTTACCCTTGATGCGCGCCCTACGCGAATCCCGCTCTTCCAAGGTGTTGCCGGATCTCAAGACCGTCAAGCGCCGGTCCTCTAGAAGTATCCACACGGACAACTTAGGTGGAGAAAACCTCACACAAAGGTGTGCTAGCACCTTGGTAAGGTTCGGCCAAGTAAGGAGGAGAGGGAGAGGGAGAGCTTGAGAAGAAGGAGGAAGAAGATGCACCACTTGAATGAAAAATCAAATTCTCCTTTTTTTCCCAAAGTGGCCGGCCACTCTCCATGGTAAAACCACCAAATTAATTGCATTAATTGCAATTAATATGAAACCATTAAGAGTTGTAACCCCCATGAGGTGGCACTCTAGGATGATGTGGATCAACACCATTGGTCCACATATTGCCACCTCACTAAATGACATGGCAACATGTGTAACCTCCTCATTTAATGTGGGCCGGCCACATTAAATGCTATGGAGGCTTGTAACCTCCATGAGGTGGCACACATTGATGATGTGGAGCAATCCTATTGGTCCACATCTTGCCAACTCACTAGTGATGTGGCAAAAAGTCAAGTCAAACATGACTTTTTCTCTTCCTCTCAAATCAAGTCAAACTTGATCAAATCTCTCTCATGGTTGATCTAATCCAACCATATGATTCAAGCCAACTTAATATAATGAATCTAATTCATTAAATTAAGTTGATTTAAACATGAATCAACTTGAGTCCAACTCAATTAGCCCAATTTGGATTACTCTTAATCCAATATGATTCATCAAATGAATCTAATCCTCTTGGTTCATCATATGAACCAAATCTCCATCTAATTGTCCTAAGTGTGTGACCCTATAGGTTCTTGTAACGTTGGCAATGCCCTAAACCCATTTAGGAGCATAAGTAATGAGCGGTATCTAGCAACACATCATTACTACCCAAGTTACAAGAATGTTGAGATCCAACATCACCTTGTGACTACTAATTGTGACTCCTCACAATATGTGACAAATGTCCTTCTATCCTAGACATCTAGATTGATCAATGTGAGGCATAGACCGTGTCATCCTCTAATCAATCTAAATCTTGAACTCCAAGTAGACTCACTCGATCAAATGAGCTCAACATCTAATGTTGACTCATTTGGGCATGGCCATGCACTTAGTGGTCTCACTCTATCAAGAATAGCGATGTCGCTCCCGTCATATGGGAGGGATAGATCCCATCTACATCACTCACATCCCTCTGCATAATTCGTTACATACCCAGTAATCGCCTTTATAGTCCACCCAGTTACGGGTGACGTTTGACGAAACTAAAGTACATAACTCCTTATGTAGGGATCCATGGTGACTTCAGGTCTAAGGACTAATAGTCATACTAATAGCCACATGAGAAAGTATATGACACTCATATAACGATCCATGATACTTTCTCATGGCGGATCCATAATACTTTCTCATGGCGGGTCATTCAGTATACATTCTCCAATGCATACCCATGTGTCAACTTGATATCTCCATATCCATGACTTGTGATATCAAGTCATCGAGCTGACCTACATGCTAGTCTTATTGCATTAACATTGTCCCTGAATGTTAATACTCGACTAGGAATGATTTAGAGTAGTGTTCCCTATATCATCTCACTATCGATTCAACTAATCGATTGATATAGGTATGAACCTTCTACTCAAGGACGCTATTATACTTAGTCTATTTGGCACTACTTTTGCCTAAGTATCACTTAGGACTTTCCTGCAAGCTCCATGAACTTTGTTAGATAACACCACCACTTAACTTTGAGCCCTTTGCCATAATCAAAACTCAGGTTCGATCATCTGGTGCTCACTGCACCAACATATGATATACATGAGTCCATACAATCATCAAATGATTGGCTCTAGGGCTCTAACTAACATACACATCCTTGAGAAAGTTTCCATTCAGAAACGCGGTTTTGACATCCATCTGCCAGATCTCATAATCGTGGTATGCTGCAATAACAAGCAAGATCCGAATGGACTTAAACATCGCTACTAGAGAAAAGGTTTCATCATAGTCAATACCATGAATTTGCTTGAAACCTTTAGTACCAAACGACCATTATAAATAAGTCCATCCATGTCAGTCTTTCTCTTAAAGACCCACTTACACCTAATGGGTTTGACGCCTTCAGGTGGATCAACCAAAGTCCATACTTGGTTGGTGTACATGGATTCCATCTCGGATCTCATGACTTCTAGCCATTTCTCATAATCTGGTCTCTGTTGGTGCAACCTTAGGTCAAGGTTGACCTGGTTGACCTGACTCGAGTTGACCTGAATTGAGTTGTATTTTGATGTTTGACGAGAATAAAAAAGTTTTATTATGATGTTTGACGAGAATAGAAAAGTTCTATTCTGATGATTGACGAGAATAGAAAAGTTGTATTCTGATGTTTGACAGAATACAAACTTGGGAGATTGTGGGTGCAATCTTTGGTCAAGGTTAACATGGTTGACCCGAGGTGAGTCAACCTGATTCGGGAAATCCTGGTAAGTGAAGCCAGGTGAAAGTCTTGGTGAGTGAAGCCAGGCAAGGGAAAGTCCTGGTCAGTGAAGCCAGACAGTTGGAAAATCCTGGTAAGTGAAGCCAGGTGAAAGTCCTGGTGAGTGAAGCCAGGCAAGGGAAAGTCCTGTTGAGTGAAGCCAGGCAGTTGGAAAATCCTGATAAGTGAAGCCAGGTGAAAGTCCTGGTGAGTGAAGCCAGGCAGTTGGAAAATCCTGATAAGTGAAGCCAGGTGAAAGTCTTGGTGAGTGAAGCCAGGCAAGGGAAAGTCCTGGTGAGTGAAGCCAGGCAGTTGGAAAGTCCTGGTGAGTGAAGCCAGGCAAGGGAAATCCAGATAGGTCAAGGTTGACCAGACATCTGGTGAAAAGTCCAAGTATGGAGACTTGGCATGAGAAAAGTCCAAGTATGGAGACTTGGCACGGAAAAGTCCAAGCATGGAGCTTGGCACGGGAGAAGTCCAAGTATGGAAGCTTGGCATGGGAAGTCGGAGAGGGCTCGGTAGCTCGTTCTCCGGACTAGGTCAGAGAGGGCTCGGTAGCTCGTTCTCAGGACCAGGTAGGGTTTAGGGCTGGGAGCTCTAAACCTGGATCGGTCTGGTGACCGATCCAGTGATACACTGGTTGACTGATCGGTCTGGTGACCGATCAGTAATCATACAGAAGCGAAGAAGATCGGGAGAAGAAAGAGGGGGATCGATCTGTGGACCGATCCACCTGAGTCCTGATCGGTCCACAGACCGATCAGAGAGTTGGGCAACTCTCTGTGAAGCGTGTTGATCGGTCTGGGGACCGATCAGAATAGGTCTTGATCGGTCCCAAGACCGATCAGAGAAGGTCTGGACCGATCAGGGTGGAGCCTGATCGGTCCAGCTCTAGCCGTTAAGTCACAACGGCTAGATTTCTGCTGTGTCTTCTGCCCTCTTCACAGGTTCGCAGGTTCAGGGATATAAAGGGGTCGAGTGCCTCTACAGTAGGCGACTGCCTCTCTTTTCTTTCTGATCTTACTGCAATCAGAGCTTTGCTGAGCTCTCATTTTCCTGAAGCTTCGTGGAAGCTTCCTTCGGCTGGTTCCTATTGTTGTAGGTGTTTCGTGAAGTTGCTGCTTCATCCAGTCGACGAGAAGGCAAGCTGTGTTTTTTACATTCTTACTGCCTTTGTATTGTGCTGTATCTTTGTACTCCTATCTTGCTGTTGCAAGAAGTTTGTGGCGAGGTTTCTCCACCCAGAAGGAGTTTCTATTAGCCGATTTTCCAGGGTCTCATCCACCGACGGATTGATAGGCTTCGTCCACCTTACGGACACGCCGAGGAGTAGGAGTATCATCTCCGAACCTCGTTACATCATCGTGTTTGAGGTTTGATCTTCTCCACTTTCGTTTCTACTCTTTATTTCCGCTGCGCTAACCTAAATTGTAGGAAGAAACGAAAATTTGGGGTCGGCTATTCACACCCCCCCTCTCTAGCCGCTATCCGAAGGTCCTAACAAGTGGTATTAGGGCAAGGTTGCTCTTCATCAGATTAACACCCAAGGGAGCACAAGCTAGAGAATGGATGGACTTGGAGAAGACGTCACGATTCCACCCTTCTATGATCACGACGACTTCGCGTTTTGGAAGGTAAGAATGAAGTACTTTCTTATGACTAACTTAGTTAATTGGAATTGTGTACAAGTAGATTTTGTTCCTCCAAGGGATGAAGAAGGAGAAATTCTTGAAAAGAAGAGGTGGATGAAGGAACAAATCCACCAATCCGTAATCAACGGCGAGGTAATGAAAATTTTTGAATTCTCATTACCTAACAATATCTTGTGTAAGATAGGTGGTTACAACAATGCCAAGGAATTGTGGAACAACTTGGCCAAGTTCCATGAGGGAAGCTCCAATTCAAGTCATGAAGAGGAGTCAAGTGAGTCAAGTAGCTCACTTCATGGAGGTAAGGAATTAGAAGTTGAGGGCTACTCAACATCTAAGGAAGAAGAGGAGGAGAGTTCTTCTTCAAGATTGGAGCAAGAAGAAGAAGCTTCTACCTCCGGAAGGGATGAAGGAGAAAGCTCATATCCACCCTCAACACTAGGTAACTCAAGCAATTTAATTTCTTGTAAATTACATATAATGTGCTTTGAGTGTAGGGAATATGGACATTACAAGAGTAAGTGTCCAAGGAGGATTAGGAAGACTCCACCGGCGCCAAAGGTCAAGAAAGCCGGAGTCCCGATACGCAAGGGTAAGGAGCACGTGGTGTGCTTCCAATGCAAGCGAAGGGGACACTATAGGAGCCAATGTCCGAGGGGGAGGCAATCTCACAAGGACAAGAGACCGAGCACGTCTATAGGGGGAGCTAAGGCAAACCCTAAGGTAATCTCTAAGGTACATTCTTGCAATTCTAGTAGGATGCATGCTAGTAGCCTTATTGCTATTGTCAATAATAATAAGCATGATAACTATAGTAACCGATACACGTGCTTAGGTGCCAAACATGTTAGCCTAGATAAGGACAATACTAGAAAAACCAACCCTAGAATTAACTCATCTAAGGTTAAGGAAAACCTAGGTAGGAATCCCAAAACAACTAGACATATGCCTAGGAATACCTCAAAGAAAAATGGAAAATTAAAGCTTGAGGTATTAGAGAAGGAAAATCAAGTCTTGAGGTCAAGACTTGACAACTTAGAAAAGACCCTTAAGAATTTAGAGAAGTCAACTCAAGGGTCTAAGGGTCAGAAATCAAAGCCCAGGAACATGAGAGGTTTGGGTCACAAACCTAAGACTCAAGTGATCAAGCCCACTTATCATAATGTTCCATTCGATTATGGAACAAGACCTAGGGCTAGAAAGACCATCACCAAGGTCAAAAGGGGAGTCACCCCTAGAGTTGATCTTGATGAGTCCCAAATGACCAAGGCTTTAAAGCCTAGGAGGGTCATTAGGAGGGTTGCTAGGGAAGTCATCCCTAGTGAATATTTAGTGAACCCAATGAGCTCCAATAGGTATTGGGTTCCTAAGAGCGTGATTCCATCACGCTAGATGGTTTAGGGTGTGCCAACCTTACTTGAATAGGTAGTTAACCTAATCATGGCAAAAGGTGGCACTTCAGGAATTTTCAATGTGTAATCAAGCCTTGAAAATGAAATGGAGAGTTATTCCTAAGGTGATTAGGATGTGCCAATCACATTTGAGGAGTTTTCTAGGATCAATCTAATTGGTACATAGTGATCTAAAAGTCTTTAGTATATGATTTTAGGTCTATTACACTTAGGAATATAGAATTTATGGCAAAATGATCAAAATTATCAAAAATGGCAACTAAAACTAGAATTAGGTATTTTCTATACCTTTATATGTTATTTGCCATATATTGTTTGTCATATGCCATGTCATGACATCATATCTAATTTACTATCATTTGAAATGTCATGATAATGCTTAGGTTAGTTATATATCATGCTTTATTTAAGTTTCATACTTTATGACATGACATCATGACATTGGCACATGTTTTCACTTATGATATTTTTTTATGCCATGTCATCATCTCTTGCATATATGATCAATTAAATTGATTTAAGGATAAAAACTCAATTTGATATGGAAATCAAATTGTTGTCTAGAAAATGCATGAGAACTTAGCTTAAGATGACCTAAACCCATATCTCACATCAAAATTGACTTGGATGTGTTTGATACACCTTAGATGTGTGTGAGATATTAGGATTATGAGTTAGGATCAAGGTGCATAGCTCTTGTACCTAGATGAGCCTAGTTCATAATTGAGGATAATAGGGAAAGCTTGTGTACAAGTCATGTACACTTAGCCCTAAGATTGTGATCCTAAATTGAATGGTTTAAAATCATTTCAAAATTGATTTGAAAAACCTTGATGAAGCTTTTCTAGTGATAGCATTCATCATTGAGCAAGTTGATACAAAGTTGAGGTAAACTTGAACTATTTCAAAGTTTTTAAACTTTGTATCAAGATTTAAAAATGGAAGTTATTTTCATAGAAAACTATTTTTCCATAATAGTATATGTTATGAGGAATGTATCCTCAAAATTTTATAATTTTTGGAATTTTCTGTAATTTTGTAGGGGTTTCTGAATTTCGGGAGGAAGAAATTCAGAAATCAGACATGTGTGACCGATCAAGAGGTTCCCTGATCGGTCCAGGGGATGCTGGATCGGTCACTGGACCGATCCAGGGAGCTCCTGATCGGTCTGGTGACTGATCGGGCATGCCAAATTCTGTCTGAAATTTCTGAAATATGCTGTCTGAAATTTCTGAAATTTCAGCTGAAAGTTAAAACACAGTTTGTGTTTTGGATTTCTAAAGGTTTGAAACTCTCCGAGACATTGTTGGTGCAATGGTCAAGGGGGAGTTGACCTTTAGGGGGAGTTTTACCTATTGGTCAGGCGGGAGTTGACTTTTAGGGGGAGTTTTTACTCGTCATGATTAGTGATATGGGGATTATCACTAAGTTGATTGTTGACTTTAGTATCAAGGGGGAAATTAAGGGTTTCAATGAAAGGTATGGGACTTTCATTAGGAAGAAACTCTTGACCTTGAATCACTCTTTTTGATGTGTGTCAAAAAGGGGGAGAATGGGAGAATGTCTAAAGAATGTTCAAGGAAGAACATTAGATTTTGGGGAGAATGTTCAAGGAAGAACATTGGAAAACCTAAGTTAGGTTATCGGGTTAACCTAACTTGATTATGGTTTTTGTCAAACATCAAAAAGGGGGAGATTGTTGGTGCAACCTTAGGTCAAGGTAGACCTGGTTGACCTGACTCGAGTTGACCTGACTCGAGTTGTATTTTGATGTTTGACGAGAATAGAAAAGTTCTATTCTGATGTTTGACGAGAATAGAAAAGTTCTATTCTGATGTTTGACGAGAATAGAAAAGTTGTATTCTGATGTTTGACATAATACAAACTTGGGAGATTGTGGGTGCAATCTTTGGTCAAGGTTGACCTGGTTGACCCGAGGTGAGTCGACCTGATTCGGGAAATCCTGGTAAGTGAAGCCAGGTGAAAGTCCTGGTGAGTGAGCCAGGCAAGGGAAAGTCCTGGTGAGTGAAGCCAGGCAGTTGGAAAATCCTAGTAAGTGAAGCCAGGTGAAAGTCCTGGTGAGTGAAGCCAGGCAAGGGAAAGTCCTGGTGAGTGAAGCCAGGCAAGGGAAATCCAGATAGGTCAAGGTTGACCAGACATCTGGTGAAAAGTCCAAGTATGGAGACTTGGCACGAGAAAAGTCCAAGTATGGAGACTTGGCACGGAAAAGTCCAAGCAGGGAGCTTGGCACGGGAGAAGTCCAAGTATGGAAGCCTGGCATGGGAAGTCGAAGAGGGCTCGGTAGCTCGTTCTCTGGACCGGACGAAGTCGGAGAGGGCTCAGTAGCTCGTTCTCCGGACTAGGTCAGAGAGGGCTCGGTAGCTCGTTCTCAGGACCAGGTAGGGTTTAGGGCTGGGAGCTCTAAACCTGGATCGGTCTGGTGACCGATCCAGTGATACGGCTGATCGGTCTGGTGACCGATCAGTAACCAAACAGTGTGTTTCTGTGAATTACCTGATCGGTTTGGTGACCGATCAGTAATCATACAGAAGCGAAGAAGATCGGGAGAAGAAAGAGGGGGATCGGTCTGTGGACCGATCCACCTGAGTCCTGATCGGTCCACAGACCGATCAGAGAGTTGGGCAACTCTCTGTGAAGCGTGTTGATCGGTCTGGGGACCGATCAGAATAGGTCCTGATCGGACCCAAGACCGATCAGAGAAGGTCTGGACCGATCAGGGTGGAGCCTGATCGGTCCAGCTCTAGCCGTTGAGTCACAACGGCTAGATTTCTGCTGTGTCTTCTGCCCTCTTCACAGGTTCGCAGGTTCAGGGATATAAAGGGGTCGAGTGCCTCTACAGTAGGCGACTGCCTCTCTTTTCTTTCTGATCTTACTGCAATCAGAGCTTTGCTGAGCTCTCATTTTCCTGAAGCTTCGTGGAAGCTTCCTTCGGCTGGTTCCTGCTGTTGTAGGTGTTTCGTGAAGTTGCTGCTTCATCCAGTCGACGAGAAGGCAAGCTGTGTTTTTTACATTCTTACTGCCTTTGTATTGTGCTGTATCTTTGTACTCCTATCTTGCTGTTACAAGAAGTTTGTGGCGAGGTTTCTCCACCCAGAAGGAGTTTCTATTAGCCGGTTTTCCGAGGTCTCATCCACCGACGGATTGATAGGCTTCGTCCACCTTACGGACACGCCGAGGAGTAAGAGTATCATCTCCGAACCTCGTTACATCATCGTGTTTGAGGTTTGATCTTCTCCACTTTCGTTTCTACTCTTTATTTCCGCTGCGCTAACCTAAATTGTAGGAAGAAACGAAAATTTGGGGTTGGCTATTCACCGCCCCCCCCTCTCTAGCCGCTATCCGAAGGTCCTAACAGTCTCATCACAGCTTCCTGATAGGAGGTAGGCTCATTCTCAACGAGCACATCATGGTCAGACAAGAGAAACGAGTATCTGTCAGGCTGACGACGTACCTATCAGACCTACGAAGAGGTATGTCTACTTGAACTGGTTGTTGTTCCTCAACTCCTTGTGGAACAACCTCATCATCCACAACACTTTGTGGTTCCAGTTTAACTTCCATCAAGGCTTTAGTGCTATGGTCCATATCCTGAACTTCTTAAAGATTGAACGTACTTCCACTAGTTTTTCTAGAAACAAAGTTCATTTCTAGATATACCCCAGTCTTAGCCATAACTACTTTGTGTTGACTGGGAATGTAGAAGTAATATCCCTTCATTTCCTTGGGATATCCTATAAAATAGCACTTATCAGATTTGGGTCCTAGTTTGTCTGAGACTTGACGTCGAACGTAAGCCTCACAACCCCAAATCCTCATAAAAGACGCATGGGCATCTCTTCCAGTCCATATCCTATATGGTGTCTTTATCACAGCCTTGGATGGAACACGGTTAAGTATGAAGGCTGCTGTGTCTAGAGCATAGCCCCAAAGAGATATAGGAAGATCTGTGTGACTTATCATAGATCGCACTATATCTAATATGATACAATTCCTCCTTTCGGATACACCATTCCACTGTGGTGTTCCAGGAGGAGTGAGTTGGGATAGAATAGCTAGATAGTCATGAAACTCATGGCTAAGGTATTCTCCATCTCGATCTGATTGAAGTATCTTAATACTCTTGCCAAGCTGATTTTGTACTTCATTCTTGAATGCTTTGAACTTTTCAAAGGATTCTGACTTATGTGTTATCAAATACACATAACCATATCTACTGAAGTCATCAGTAAAGGTAATGAAGTACCTATAACCACCTCTGTCAGCGACATTGAAAGGGCCACATACATCACTATGTATAAGTCCTAACAAGTCAGTCGCTCTTTCGCTGTGTCCACTAAAGGGAGTCTTGGTCATCTTGCCCAGTAGGCATGACTCACATGTCTCATATGATTCAAAATCAAATGAGTCCAGCAAACCATCTTTATGGAGCTGGGATAAGCGTTTGTCATTTATATGACCTAAGCGACCAGAGATATGTTTGGTTCATATCATTTGACTTGAACGTTTTGGTATTTAAGTTATAGATGGGATTCTCTAAGTCTAGAATATAGAGCATGTTCATCAGAGGTGCACTACAATAGAACATATTGTTTAAATAGACGGAACAACATTTGTTCTTTATGATAAACGAAAAGTCTTTCTTGTCCAAACAAGAAACTGAAATTATGTTCTTAGTAAGAGTAGGCACATAACAACATTCATCTAACTCTAGTACAAGCCCAGAGGGCAGAGATAGAAAGTAAGTCCCTTTAGCAACAGCAGCAACTCGTGCTCCATTGCCTACTCATAGGTCCACCTCACCCTTCGTCAATGCCCTGCTATTTCTCAATGACTGCACATTAGTACAAATGTGAGAAGCACATCCGGTATCTAATACCCATGATGAAGAAATAGATAGATTGACTTCTATAACATATATACCTGAAGTTGAAGTTTTACTTCTTTTCTTCCAGATATACTTTGCAGTTTCTCTTCCAGTGCCCGGTCTGACCGCAGTGGAAGCAGGTAGTATCCTTGGCAACCCCTCCTTTGGGTTTCAGTGCCTTGCCTTTGCCCTTGGTTTTGGACTTTCCCTTACCTTTAGGCTTGCCTTTGCCTTTGCCCTTTTGCACCATCAAAATGGAGTTAGATTTTACCTTCTTAAGGTTGAGCTCAGCAGTTCTTAACATGCTTAGCAGCTCGGGCAGGGGTTTATTAATTTCGTTCATGTTGTAATTTTGAACAAATTGATTGTAACTATCCGGCAAGGATTGCAAGATCAAGTCAGTGGCCAGCTCTTGGCCAAGTGGGAATCCCAACCTCTGTAGGTTTTCTATGTATCCAATCATCTTGAGTACATATGGACCTACGGGAGTCCTATCTTGCATCTTGTACTGAAACAATGCCTTAGAGATCTCGTATCTCTCATGCCTTGCTTGTCCTTGATATAGTTGACGAAGACGTTCAATCATATCATAAGTAGTCAACAACTCATGTTGCTTCTAAAGCTTAGAGTTCATGGTTGCGAGCATGAGGCATGGCACATCTAATGCGTCATCTTGATGCTTCTTATAAGAATCTTGGTCAGCTCGCGTGGCAGTGGCAGGAGGTGTCTTGGGAATGGGCTGCTCCAGGATGTACAGTTTTCGTTCTTGTGTGAGAACGATTCTCAGATTCTAGTACCAATCCAGGAAATTAGCTCCATTGAGCTTGTCCTTATCAAGGACAGAACGCAGAGAGAAGGTGTTCGTGTTTATCGACATGGCAATCAACAATAGAAAAATGTAGAAAATAAATATCATATTCCACTAATCATTTAATTAGGCCTTTAATTAAATGATGCTCCCACTGAATTATAGAATTTTTGTAGAATCAAGTCATGGATGTGGTCAAACCACACTTACTAGATTCTAACCGATTAGCTATAATTCATGCGGGACAAGATCCACATCATACTATGCCTTGAGTTAGCTTTGGCTAAATCGCCCAAGACTTAGTATGATCGGTAGATAACGAATTTATCAATTACATCTCTATGCAACTCTTGCTTATAGGATCAAAAATCTCATTTACATTAAAACTTGAGTTAGCTTTGACTAAATCGCCCAAGATTTAGTATAAATGTGTTTTTTATCCTATCGTCCAATAATTGGAAAATGCCTATAGTTATACCCGATCCAATTTAGTTAACTAGTTATACTCAATCTAATTGAATTTGTACTCACCCAAGCCTTGATAGGCGGGACCAAGATTGTCCCTCCGCACCCTACCAAGATAATATGCATTGCTCTGCTTTGGCAGATTCAACAACAACATGTGATCGAGGTAGTGATGGGTATCAAAACTTGGTAGGCATTTCGAGTTGAGTTGATTTAGATCTAATCTAATCGTGGATTCGTATCTTATACGCATCAAGGCACTAATTATCCTACTCTAGCATGCATCACATACACACAAGCAATGATAATTATAATTAATTGTGATTAGGTCATGGCCCTATTACGATCTTCTCAAGCCAATGAGAAGATCGGACGGTCAACCTAGGGTCAACAACTTCTCTAAGCTCCTCCCTTTGACCACCATGTGTTGCTCGCACCCTCCTCGTCGTTCCTTCTGAAGTGGACCTTCCACCGCTCCATTTTGTACATTACAAAAAGGTGAAACTCGATTTACATTTTAGTCTAAAACTATTTTACAACTGGAATATTAAAACAGAGGAGGCACGACACGTAGGTCGCATATCAAATACAACACGCACAATCTAAAAATGGGCGCAGGCCATATTATGAATTACAACACATTTATCCAATCAAATTGGGTTCTTGGGCCATGACCATCACAAAAATTATACATAATTCAAAATTATGTAATTTCCATAAACTTCTATAATTTTACTATTGATTTTACGATTTTATGAGTCGCAACTTCCCAGCGGTCCCGTTTAGCGATTTTCGGGCGCGATCGCTAGACAATGCCCCTTGCGAGGTTAGGGGCAGTGCCCCTTCTTGCGAAATGAATCACACGAGTGTCTATTTACGATCTTACAGCGCCTTGAGCCACTGTCCCAAAATAATTTGGGCGAGACCTTGCCGATTCGGAAGGTTTTTCTCGGTAGTCGAAGCCTACAAGTGTCAAAACACTTGTTGCTTCGCCTCTATGCGAAAAATACTCATAAAATACATAAAAATAGAAAATTTACAGAAACTTATAGATCTGATATTTTTCATAAAAATATAAAACGAAACAAGTATATGCTTCGCACTTGGCACTGATACCATTGTTGGGACTTTCGAGCCGCAAAAACCGCTTTTTGCGTTGCGGAAACCCCGAAGTCTTGCCACGAATCCGTGCGAAGATATATAAAATTTTACATGTACATGTTTCCTAATCCTAGATCTACACTAGATCTACAAGAGAGGGGTTTATACCTTTGAAGCGAAGCCCTTCGCAAATCCCGCTCGTCCAGAAGGGTTGCCGGATCTCAAGAGTGTCAAATGTACACTCCTCTATGTGTATCCACACGAACAATAGGTGGAGAAAAATACAACTAAGAGTGTGCTAGCACCCTTAGAAGGTCACGGCAATGGAGGAAGAGAGGGAGAGAAGAGAGGAAGAGAAGAGGAAGAAAAAGACCTCTTGAATGAGCACACAAATGCAATCACTCACACATTCAAGTGGCCGGCCACAATAGAGAGGTTATAAACCTCCATGGGATACCAAGAGTCATGGCTCTTGGTCTCCCTCATGAGGTGGCATTTGGTCAAGTCAATCTTTGACCAAATGATGTGGCCTTGATGATGTGTAACACCATCATTGGCCGGCCCTATGCCAAATCACAATGACATGGCATTTGGTCAAGTCAAAGTCAAGTCAAACTTGACTCTTCATCTTCCCTCTTAAGTCAAGTCAAACTTGACCTCTTATCTCCCATAGTTAACCAAATCCAACCATTTGATTCATATCAATTTAATCTAATGAATCTATATTCATTGGATTAAATTGACTTAATGAATCCAAGTCTAAATTAGACTCATTTAACACATGAATCAAATTGAGCCCAACTCAATTAGTTTAATTTGGATTACTCTTAATCCAATTTGGTTCATCATATGAACCTAATTCTCTTGGTTCATCATATAAACTCATTCTCAATCTAATTGCCCTTTGTGTGTGACCCTATAGGTTTTTATAACATTAGCAATGCTCCTAAACCCATTTAGAAGCATAAGTAATGAGAGGTATCTAGCAACACATCATTACTACCCAAGTTACAAGAATGTTGAGATCCAACATCACCTTGTGACTACTAATTGTGACCCTTCACAATATATGATAATGTCCTTCTATCCTTGACATATAGATTGATTAAATTGAGACATAGACTGTGTCATCCTCTAATCAATCTATATCTTGAACTCCAAGTAGACTCACTCTAAACAAATGAGCTCAATATCTCATATTGATTCACTTGGGCATGACCATGCACTTAGTGGTCTCACTCTATCAACAATGATGATGTCACTCCCGTCATATAGGAGGGATAGATCCCATCTACATCACTCACATCCCTCTGCATAATTTGTTACATACCCAGTAATCGCCTTTATAGTCCACCCAGTTATGGGTGACGTTTGACGAAGCCAAAGTATGCAACTCCTTATGTAGGGAACCATGGTGACTTCAGGTCCAAGGACTAATTAATAGTCATACTAATAGTCACATGAGAAAGTATATGACACTCATATAACGATCCATGATACTTTCTCATGGTGGGTCATTCAGTATACATTCTTCAATGCATACCCAAATGTCAACTTGATATCTCTATATCCATGACTTGTGAGATCAAGTCATCGAGATGACCTACTGCTAGTCTTGTCGCATTAACATTGTCCCTGAATGTTAATACTTGACTAGGAATGATTAACAGTAGTGTTCTCTATATCATCTCACTATCGATTCAATCAATCGATTGATGTAGATAAGAAACTTCTACTCAAGGATGCTATTATACTTAGTTATTTGGTACCAATACAAGTGAGTATAATAACCATAAAGAAATGTCTTTATAAACATATAGAAATATGATACATCGAGTCCATACAACAATTATCATATGATTGGCTCTAGGGCTCTAACTAACGTAACCTTCTTATGGTTGATCTCAACAGTTCTCAACATACTCAGAAGCTCAGGCAGTGGCTTGTCAATTTCATTCATGTTGTACTTCATGACGAATTGACTGTAGCATTCTGGCAAGGATTGCAAGACCAAATCAGTGGCCAGCTCTTGGCCAAGGGGGATGTAACGCCCGCCCCTCTACTCCCCTAAGGCAGGGACGGGGTTACTTGCTTGAATCATACAAACACACATATATATACATATGAAATCATGGCAGCGGAAGTGAGGTTTAAAAGTTTGATTTAATCATAAACATATTAACTAAACATGACATGTGAACAATATAATCATATCACATATTAAACATGCTAACAAGCTAATCGTTTAACATAACATGTGAACATCCTAGTATTCATGCATATAACTTGATTTACTATCAACCATTTGAGACATGATTCATGATATCATAAGCATATTAACATGAAACAAGAAGAACATAAGTGCATAAATTATCCATACTAGCTCAAGTTATTATCAAAAGCATAAAGTCAAAACATGTTTCTCATGCACAACTTAGATACATATAAGTTTGAAACCCAAATGGATCTATTCCACCATGCCACTGCCACACACATAATTTGCCCTGCTGCTCCTCTTTGTGTAGCCATTCCTTACCCTTTTCTGTAGTACAAGAAAAACATAAAACTATAAGCACATAGGCTTAGTAAGTTCCTTTCCTACTCACAAAATCATAAATCATAAACCAGCCATAGAGTAGTGACATGTTCATTTAAGTATCATAGGCATATCTCAAAAGAGCATAAGCATAACATATGAGAGCATAATCAAAAGGTAATAGCATATTCATCTAGGCATCATAAACATATCTCAATGGAGCATTTTTTTTCTAAAGCATAAAGATCACATAACATGAAATATCTCCATAGCGCATTCTTCTAAAGCATAAGAAATCATATATCATGAGACATGTAGATGCAAGATGTTCTTTTGAAAACATGTAACGTATAGCATGAATGAGTAGATGCGAGATGTTCTTTTGAAAACATATATCATATAGGTACTTAAACATAATCTCAACATGAGGGTCCGGCTTTGTACCACATACATGAATTTGCGTGCATCCTAAATAGATCTAAGGTAGCTAATCTTGAACCTACTAGGAACTAGGCTCGTTTCCTTGACCATCGACCTAGGGGCAACTTAGGAGCCCATCCCTTTTTACTAGGCCCGTTTCTTTTACCATCGACCTAGGGGCAACTTAGGAGCCCATCCCCGGTACAAGCCATACAAATGTAAAATAACATATCATGATTCTTGTCACATCATAGCATATCATGTTCTTGTCATATCATAGCATATCATGTTCTTGTCATATCATGAAGAGTGCTCTTAATCCCAACTTAAGGGAAGCATCTCTTAGGCTTTTCATCATACATAAGCCTTACATAAGCATAACATGATGGCATAAAGTGCACATAACATATGGCATGTCATAAGGAAAACATAACATGATAGCATAAGTGCACATACATATAACATATCATAGGTAAGAATAACATGATGGCATAAGTGCACATATCATATGGCATATCATAAAAAAACCTAGCATGATGGCATAAGTGCACATATCATATGGCATGTCATAAGAAAGCATATCATGATGGCATAAGTGCACATACATATAACATATCATGGGTAAGCATAACATGATGTCATAAGTGCACATGTCAATTAACATGGTGACATGAAATTCATATCATATTATAAGGAACATATAAGCATGAATCATGGGTTTTCAAGCAACATAACAACATGGAATCAATATCCTAATATCTCATAGTATTTAGCATGACATGTGAGGCCCTTTGGAACCCTAGGTAACTCCTTAACATAGTTTCCTTGTCTTGGCCGAAACATGTAAGCATGACTCTATTCTTTTTTTTCCAATTTAAAGCATGAAACCTTTACACCATACATAGCATAGCAAGTGAAACTCTTGGTAAGCATATAGAAGTTTCTAACCCTAATGCACAAGCCTTGGCCGAAACCTATAAGCATGTGTCTAGGTTTCTTTTAACAACCTAAAGCATGAAACCTTTAAACTAACATCATATGGTGGGTTACTTATCATGAGGAATTATAACAAGCATAATTAGGTTTCTACATTTCCTCTAATCCCTTTTATTTTTACTTGGCCGAAACCCTAAGGCATCATAATAACTTCTTGTGCAACCTAAAGCATGAAAACATTTAACTAGCATCATATAGTAGGTTACATATCATGAGAAGTCATAAACAAGCATAGTTAGATCCTAAATTTCATCTAACCCTTTTTATTCTTCCTTGACCGAAACCCTAAAGCATCATTCTAACTTTTTGTGCAACCTAAAGCATGAAAACATTTAACTAGCATCATATAGTAGGTTACATATCATGAGAGGTCATAAACAAGCATAGTTAGATCCTAAATTTCATCTAACCCTTTTTATTCTTCCTTGGCCGAAACCCTAAAGCATCATTCTAACTTATTGTGCAACCTAAAGCATGAAAACATTTAACTAGCATCATATAGTAGGTTACATATCATGAGAAGTCATAAACAAGCATAGTTAGATCCTAAATTTCATCTAACCCTTTTTATTCTTCCTTGGCCGAAACCCTAAAGCATCATTCTAATTTCTTGTGCAACCTAAAGCATGAAAACATTTAACTAGCATCATATAGTAGGTTACATATCATGAGAAGTCATAAACAAGCATAGTTAGATCCTAAATTTCATCTACCTTCTTTTATTCTTACTTGGCCGAAACCTTAGGAGCATGGATCTAACTTTTCATTCAACCTAAAGCATGAGATCATTAAACTAGCATCACATAGTAGGTTACATATCATGAAGAGTCATAACCAAGCATAGTTAGGTCCTAAATTTCATCTACCTTCTTTTATTCTTACTTGGCCGAAACATGTAAGGCAAGACCCTAGTTTTCAAGCAAACTTTAAGCATAAAAACATACGAAGCTACTTGTACTGCAGGTGAGCGGAATACTTACATCCTCTCGCTTGATTCACTAAGAGAATACCCTTGCTTCGTGAAACTTCCCTAGGAAGGGGACCTTAGCTTGGTTCGGCAATGGTGAGGAAGGATGGCTTGATTTCGGTGGAGAGGAGGAGGAATGAGGAAGAGGGAAGCAAAAATGAAGTTTTCCTTTCCTATTTTCCTATTTATTCTCAATGAAGGAAGAAGGCAAAACCAACTTCTCATTGAAAGAAGAAGAAGAAAACTTAAAATTTTCCTTCTTAATGAAAGGGAGTCTTCTCTTTCCCTACCTTTAACTACAATTTCCCTCTCTTTTATAACAGCACACCCCTACTGGGGCTACTGGTTATTACCTAGAACCACTTTCTAAGAGGTCCAAGGTTCAAACCTTGGTCATACCTCTTTTTGGTTCTAATTTTTCCTTTTATTTTGGAAAAATCCACATAAGGCCTATTCTAATCATGCAACAATTCATATGAAATCATTAGGGATCCTATGGGTGTTACAGGGGAATCCCAACCTCTGTAGGTTTTCTATGTACCCAATCATCTTGAGTACATATGGACCTATGAGAGTCCCGTCTTGCATCTTGCACTGAAACAGTGCCTTAGAGATCTCGAATCTCTCGTGCCTTGCTTGTCCTTGATATAGTTGACGAAGATGTTCAACGATATCATAAGCACCCATCAACTCATGTTGCTTCTGAAGCTCAGAGTTCATGGTCGCGAGCATGAGACAGGACACATCTAATGCGTCATCATGATGCTTCTTATAAGAATCACGGTCAGCTCGCGTGGCAGTGGCAGGAGGTGCTCCAGGACATACAGTTTTCGTTCTTGTGTGAGAACAATTCTCAGGTTCCTGTACTAGTCCAGGAAGTTAGCTCCATTGAGCTTGTCCTTATCAAGGACAGAACGCAGGGAGAAGGTGTTCATGTTTGACGACATGACAATCTACAACAGAAAATGAAGAAAATAAATAATCATATTCCACTAATCATTTAATTAGGCCTTTAACTAAATGATGCTCCCACTGAATTATAGAACTTTTGTAGAATCAAGTCATGGATGTGGTCAAACCACACCTACTAGATTCTAACCAACTAGCTATAATTCTTGTGGGACAAGATCCACATCATACTACGCCTTGAGTTAGCTTTGGCTAAATAACCCAAGACTTAGTATGATCGGTAGGTAACTAATTACCAATTACATCTCTATGAAACTCTTGTTTATAGGATCAAGATCTGCATATATATTAAAACTTGAGTTAACTTTCGCTAAATCGCCCAAGAATTAATATAAATGTGATTTCGACCTATCTACCAACCATTGGAAAATGCCTATAGTTAAACCCGATCTAATTGAGTTTAAATAGTTTTACTCAATCTGATTGAGTTTGTACTCACCCATGCGTTGATAGGCGGTACCAAGATTGTCCCTCCGCACCCTACCAAGATAATATGCGTTGCTCTGCTTTGGCAGATTCAACAACAACATGTGATCGAGGTAGTGATGGGTATCACGGTATGGTAGACATTTTGAGTTGTCATGATTAAGATCTAATCTAATCGTTGATGTGTATCATATACGCGATTTAGATCTAATATAATCGTGGTGCATCATATACACGATTTAGATCTAATCTAATCGTTAAAGAACTAATTAATTACTCTACACTAGCATGCATCACATACACACATAAGCAATTAATTAAATTTTGTTAGTCATGGCCCTACTACGATCTTCTCAAGCCAATGAGAAGATCAGACGGTCAACCTAGGGTCAACAACTTCTCCAAGCTCCTCCCTTTGACCGCCATGTGTTGTCGCACCTCCTCGTAACTCCTCCTCGAGTGGACCTTCCACCGCTTCAATTTTTGTACATTACAAATTTGAAACTCGAGTTACATTCGAGTCTAAACTATTTACAACAGGAATATAAAATAAAGGAAGGCACGACGCGCAGGTCGCGATCATATACAACACGCACAAACACACACAATGGCACGCTGGCCATATTATGAATTACAACACAATTTTTCCAATCTAATTGGGGTTTTGGGCCATGACCATCACAAAATTATGCATAATACTAAATTATGTATTTTTCATCAATTTCTATATTTTTTACTACCCTTTTTACAATTTTATGAGTCAAAATTTTCCGGCGGTCTCGTTTAGCGATTTTCGGGCGCGATCGCGGGACAATACCCCTTGCGGGGTTAGGGGTAGCACCCCTTCTCATGAAATGAATATCACGAGTGTCCTACGACGATCTTACAGCGCCTTAAGCCATTGTCCCAAAATGATATGGGCGAAACCTTGCCGTTTCAGAAAGGTTTTGTCAGTAGTCGAAGCCTACAAGTGTCCAAACACTTGTTGCTTCGCCTATACGAGAAAAATACCCATAAAATCTATAAAAATTGAAAATATACAGAAACTTACAGATCTGAATGTTTTTCATAAAAACAAAAATGAAACTCGTACACGCTTCGCACGTGGCTCTGATACCACTGTTGGGACTTTCGTGCTGCAAAAATGACTTTTTACGTTGCAGAAACCCCGAAGTACCATGCCACTGGATCCGTGCGAAGATAAAAATTTTGTAATTTCGTGTACAAGTTTCTCTAATCCTAGATCTACCTTAGATCTACATGGAAGAAAGATATACCTTTCTAGAGAAGCCCTTCGCTTATCCCGCTCGTCCAAGGTTCGCCGGATCTCAAGGGTGTCAAGTGAACATCCCTCTATGTGTATCCACACGAACGATTAGGTGGAGAAAAACCTCTTAAGTGTGCTAGCACTCAAGGAGGTTTCGGCCAAGGTGGAGAAGAGGGAGAGAAGAAGAAAGCAAGGAGGAAGAAGATGGAGTTACAAAACAAAAATGAAACTCTCTCAATGAGTTAAGTGGTCGGCCACTTCAAGGAGAGGTTTTAAACCTCCATGGGATATCAAGAGTCACAACTCTTGATCTCCCTCATGATGTGGCACACACATAAGCCAACCTTGATGATGTGGAACATCATCATTGGCCCACTTAATGCCAACTCACAAATGAAGTGGCAATGGTCAAGTCAAACTTGACCACTTCTCTCCCATGGTTGATCAAATCTAACCATTTGATTCTAATCAATTTAATATAATGAATCTCTATTCATTGGATTAAATTGATTCAATGAAACATAATCTAAATTAGATCCATTGAACACATGAATCAAATTGAGTCCAACTCAATTAGTTTAATTTGGATTACTCTAAATCCAATTTGGTTCATCACATGAACCTAATCCTTTTGATTCATAAAATGAACCTAATCTCCATCTAATTGTCCTTTGTGTGTGACCCTATAGGTTCTTGTAACGTTGGCAATGCTCCTAAACCCATTTAGAAGCATAAGTAATGAGCAGTATCTAGCAACATATCATTACTACCCAAGTTACAAGAATGTTGAGATCCAACATCACCTTGTGACTACTAATTGTGACTCTTCACATTATATGACAAGTGCCCTTCTATCCTTGACATCTAGATTGATCAATTTGAGGCATAGACGGTGTCATCCTCTGATCAATCTAAATCTTGAACTCCAAGTAGACTCACTCTAATCAAATGAGCTCAATATCTCATATTGACTCACTTGGGAATGGCCATGCACTTAGTGGTCTCACTCTATCAAGAATAACAATGTCACTCCCGTTATATAGGAGGGATAGATCCCATCTACATCACTCACATCCCTCCGCATAATTTGTTACATACTCAGTAATCGCCTTTATAGTCCACCCAGTTACGAGTGACGTTTGACGAAGCCAAAGTATGCAACTCCTTATGTAGGGAACCATGGTGACTTCAGGTCCAAGGACTAATTAATAGTCATACTAATAGTCACATGAGAAAGTATATGACACTCATATAACGATCCATGATACTTTCTCATGGCGGGTCATTCAGTATACATTCTCCAATGCATACCCATGTGTCAACTTGATATCTCTATATCCATGACTTGTGAGATCAAGTCATCGAGTTGACCTACATGCTAGTCTCGTCACATTAACATTGTCTCTGAATGTTAATACTTGACTAGGAATGATTAAGAGTAGTGTTCTCTATATCATCTCACTATCGATTCAACCAATCGATGATATAGATAAGAACCTTCTAGTCAAGGACATTATTATACTTAGTTATTTGGCACCAATACAAGTAAGTATAATAACCAAAAAGAAATTCCTTTATATACATAATACAACGAATCCATACAAAAATCATCATATGATTGGCTCTAGGACTCTAACTAACAGAGTTAGCTTTGGCTAATCACCCAAGACTTGTATAAATAGGTAGGCAACGTGTACCAATTGGACAAAATCCATATTATACTTTTCTTGAGTTAGCTTTGGCTAATCGCCCAAGATTTGCATAACTTAGGTAGACAACGTTCACCAATTACATCCTATGTAACTCTTGTATCCTTTGATGAACAACACTGTTTGTTCGTTTTCCCATCTTATGAAATACATATTATAATTCATCTTGAGTTAGCTTTGGCTAATCGCCCAAGACTAGTATAATATGATTTTCATCTTATGGGATATGCCTTTAAGTTCTCAATCCAATTGAGGTAAATTAAGTCATACCCAAAGGTCAATAGTCGGACATCACAATTGTCCTGTCGCACTCTACCAAGATAAAACGAGTCACTTTGCTTTGGCAAACTTGACTACAGATGATCGAGGTAGTAGTGAGTACCAAACTTTGGTAGGCATATGTAAATGACCTAATTACGTTAGCTACACATGCATCACATACATCATGGCATATATCAACATATACACAAGTTTAAACGTGACATGGTTATGGCCCCATAAACTATGATCTTCTCAAGCCAATGAGAAGAGTGATAAGTCAACCTAGGTACAAGCAGCTTCTCCAAGCGCTTCCTTGGTTGCCATGTGTTGTTGTCCTTCCTTCCTTTTCACCCGTCATCCAGAAGACTATCTCTTTCTAATTTTGTACATTACAAAATCTAAAGAAACTCGAGTTACATTCGAGTGCAATCTAATTATAACAAGAATAAAGGGAATGAAGGCACAACACGCAGACCATATTATAAATTACAACATTACACACATCCAATCACATTGGGGTTAAAGGGCCATAACCATGCACCATGCCATTTATATTCACAATATACTAATGACATAAAATTTACTAGGATTGGAGCAACTAATTATGAGCCGCAACGCCATGGCGGTCCCAAGACGCACAGTGGAAAAACCTATTTCCTCCAAAAGATCCATGCGAAGGGAAACATAGTCTTATACTAAGTTAGATCTAAAGACATGATAGAGTTATACCTTTGAAGCATGCTCACGATCTCCTGCCTCTACGGTATTCACACGAACAAGTCTTGCCTTCGTTTGTCGCACAAACTCAACAAGATGGAGAAGAACACACAAGGTTGTGCTAGCAACCTACAAGTGTGTTCCGGCCAAGATGGGAAGGAGGAAGAAGAAGAAGCAAAAGAGACCTTTCACCTCCTCAAGTGATGAAAATCTTATGAAAAATATCATCCAAATGATATTTATCGCCATCCCATGGAATACCAAGAGTCTCCACCCTTTCATCTTCTAATCTAATGGCTCAAAATCAACCATTCAATCCAATGGTTGAATTTTGACCATTCAACTTTCTTGGTGAACTCAAGTTCACCCAATGAGTCTAACCCATTGATTCCCATGCAATTCGACTCAATCCAACAATTGGATCTAATTCGGATTACACTTAATCCAATGAGTGGGTTCATTCGAGTCTAACTCAATGATTAATCCAAAAAGTCTAATCATAACAATCTCCCACTAGCACTAGTGTCAATCACCACTAAGATGACACCAACACTTTGGATTTACCCATTATTCTTAATATCCTTTGTATTTTAGTCAAACTAAAATACCCGTCTCCATATCTATTTGTTCTTTGTGTGTGACCCTGTAGGCTCTCGTAACGTTAGCAATGTATCCAAATCAACATTTGCGATACATAAGCAATGAGTGGCATATAGCAAGGCATCATTGCTACCCAAGTGACGAGAAAGTCGTGATCCGACCTAACCTTTCCGTGGCTATCATGTTGTATGACTTGGTCCCTCTATTCTTGATATCTAGATTGATCAATGAGGCATAGACCGTGTCATCCTCTTATCAATCTTTGTGTTTCTTGATCTCCAAGTAGACACACTCAATCAAATAAGCTCATTATCTCATATTGACTCATTTGCGCATGGTCATGTTTTCTTGTGTCCAACTAATCAAGGGGCCCACAGATATCATTTTTATCATATGGAAGGAATAGATTCCATCTACATCACTCACATCCTTCTATATAATTTATTGCACACCCAGTGATCGACTTTATAGTCCACCCTGTTACGGGTGACGTTTGACGATACCAAAGTATACAACTCCTTATGTAGGAAACCGTAGTGACTTCAGGTCAAAAAACTATTCATACCAATAGTCACATGAGAATGTTTATGACACTCATACGACGATCCATGAAACATTCTCATGGCGGGTTATTCAGTATATATTCTCTAATATATACCCATGTGTCAACCTGATATCTCATATCCATGAATTGTGAGATTAAGTCATCCGTTGACTTACATGTTAGTCTCAATACATTAATATTGCCCTTGTATATTAATGCTCGACTAGGAATAGTTAAGTAGTAGTGTTCTCTACAATATCTCATTATCAATTCAACCAATTGATTATTGTAGATAAGAACCTACTACCCAAGGACATTATTATATTTATTCAATCGACACTGAACTGCAATAAATATAATAACCCTTTAACCTTTGCCTTTTATTAATAGTGATATATGATACAAAATGAGCCCTTTACAATCATCTCATAATTGGTACTAGGGCTAATACTAACAAACAGGAGCAGGGGTTATATAATCCACATCATCTTCTTCCATACCCTATGTCTCCAGACACTCAAGGATTATGAGAAGAACTATTCTACTCATGACCTTAAGCTTGCAGCAGTGGTTTTCGCTCTCAAGATTTGGAGACATTACTTGTATGGAGCTCAGTGCAGAGTGTATACAGATCATCAGAGTCTGAAGTACTTCTTCACTCAGAAGGATCTGAATATGCGACAACGTAGATGGCTAGAACTGGTCAAAGACTATGACATAGATATCCTCTACCACCCAGGAAAAGCGAATAGGGTAGCAGACGCCCTCAGCCATAGGATCGATCATGTACGGTTGAGTAGACGGTTCTCACCTATCATGGGTGTTCCCTATATCAGCCATAGGATCGATCATGTACGCCATGCTATGTACTCGATGTTAGTTAGAGCCCTAGAGCCAATCATTTGATGATTGTATGGACTCATGTATATCATATTCTTGTATATTAATAAAGGCTTTTGTTTGGTTATTATACTTATTTATATTAGTGCCAAATAGACTAAGTATAATAGCGTCCTTAAGTAGAATGTTCATACCTATATCAATCGATTAGTTGAATCGATAGTGAGATGATATAGGGAACACTACTCTAGAATCATTCCTGGTCGAGTATTAGCATTCAGGGACAATGTTAATACAATAAGACTAGCATGTAGGTCAGCTCGATGACTTGATCTCACAAGTCATGGATATAGAGATATCAAGCTGACACATGGGTATGCATTAGAGAATGTATACTGAATGACCCGCCATGAGAAAGTATCATGGATCGTTATATGAGTGTCATATACTTTCTCATGTGGCTATTAGTATGACTATTAGTTCTTAGACCTGAAGTCACCATGGATCCCTACATAAGGAGTTATGTACTTTAGTTTCGTCAAACGTCACCCGTAACTGGGTGGACTACGGGTATATAACGAATTATGTAGAGGGATGTGAGTGATGTAGATGGGATCTATCCCTCCCATATGACGGGAGCGACATCGGTATTCTTGATAGAGTGAGACCACTAAGTGCATGGCCATGCCCAAATGAGTCAACATTAGATGTTGAGCTCATTTGATCGAGTGAGTCTACTTGGAGTTCAAGATTTAGATTGATTGGAGGATGACACGGTCTATGCCTCACATTGATCAATCTAGATGTCTAGGATAGAAGGACACTTGTCATTATTTTGTGAGTAGTCACAATTGGTAGTCACGAGGTGATGTCGGATCTCGACATTCTTGTAACTGGTAGTAATGATGTGTTGCTAGATACCGCTCATTACTTATGCTCCTAAATGGGTTTAGGGCATTGCCAACGTTACAAGAACCTATAGGGTCACACACTTAGGACAATTAGGTGGAGATTAGGTTCATATGATAAACCAAGAGGATTAGATTCATTTGATGAATCAAATTGGATTAAGAGTAATCCTAATTGGGCTAACTTGAGTTCGACTCAAGTTGATTCATGTGTTAAATGAGTCTAATTTAGATTTTGACTCATTGAATCAATTTAATTTAATGAATTAGATTCATTATATTAAGTTGGCTCGAATCAAATGGTTGGATTAGATCCACCATGGTAGAGATTGAGTCAAGTTTGACTTGACTTGAGAAGGAAGACCAAAGGTCAATTTTGACTTGACCTTTTGCCACCTCATTGGTGAGTTGACATTAGGTGGACCAATAATGATGTTCCACATCATCATGGGTGCCACCTCATGGAAGTGACAAAGCCACTCTCTTAATGGTTTCATATTAATTGCAATTAATGCAATTAATGTGATTTTATGGTTTCATATTAATTGCAATTAATGCAATTAATGTGAATTTTGAAATGTGGCTGGCCACTTTGTTTTGGGTGAAGAAATTCATTTTTCATTCACTAGTGTGCCTCTTCCTCCTTATCCCTCTCAAGCTCTCCCTCTCCCTCTCCTCCCTTGGCCGAACCACATAGGTGCTAGCACACCTTGGTTTTGGTCATCTCCATCTAGTGTGTCCATGTGGATACTTCTAGAGGACCGGCGCTTGACGGTCTTGAGATCCGGCATCATTTGGACGAGCGGGAACGCGAAGGGCATCGCATCAAAAGTATAAATGGTTTATCCTTATGTAGATCTACTGTAGATTAAAGTTTTCAAACTCGTACTCGTATTTTCGTTCGGTTTTACCTTGCACGAGATCCGTGGCTTGGGCGATTCGGGGTTTCCGGACGCGAAAAGCGGTTTTCGCGGCCCAAAAAACCCAACACTCGACCTGATGTCTCGTATGCTTTGAGCATGACGAGCAGATACCAGTCAGATCCAGGTGAAAGTCACTGGATAGCGGTCAAGAATATTCTTAAGTACTTAAGAAGGACTAAAGAATATTTTTGATATATGGAGGCAGTGATGAGCTAGCTGTAAAGGGTTACAGTGATGCTAGCTTCCAGACCGACCAGGATGACTATAGATCGCAGTCGGGGTTCATATTTTGCATTAATGGTGGTGCTGTCAGCTGGAAGAGTTCGAAGCAGGATACAGTAGCTGATTCTACAACAGAAGCCGAGTACATTGCTGCATCAGAGGCAGCAAAGGAGGCAGTTTGGATCCGCAAGTTCATCACTGAACTTGGGGTGGTTCCTAGCATTGCTGACCCCATTGAGCTCTATTGTGACAACAATGGAGCTATAGCACAGGCGAAGGAACCTCGCTCACACCAGCGGACCAAACACATACTACGACGCTTCCATCTCATTCGAGAGATCATCGAGAGAGGAGATGTGAAGATTTGCAGAGTACCTACAGAGGCTAACATCGCAGATCCCTTGACCAAGGCTTTGGCACAGAGGAAGCATGATGGTCACACTAGGTCATTTGGGCTTAGAGCCTACACTGATTGACACTAGTGCTAGTGGGAGATTGTTAGCTAGAGCCCTAGAGCCAATCATTTGATAATTGTATTTTGGACTTATTGTATCATATTCTATATAAATAAAGGCATTTGGATTTTGGTTATTATACTTACTTGTATTGGTGCCAAATAAACTAAGTATAATAATGTCCTTCAGTAGATAGATGGTTCTCACCTATATCAATCGGTTAGTTGAACCGATAGTGAGATGATATAGGGAACACTACTCTAAATCATTCCTAGTCGAGTATTAACATTCAGTGACAATGTTAATGCAATAAGACTAGCATGTAGGTCAACTCGATGACTTGATCTCACAAGTCATGGATATGGAGATATCAAGTTGACACATGGGTATACATTAGAGAATGTATACTGAATGACCCGCCATGAGAAAGTATCATGGATCGTTATATGAGTGTCATATACTTTCTCATGTGGCTATTAGTATGACTACTAGTCCTTAGACCTGAAGTCACCATAGATCCCTACATAAGGAGTTATGTACTTTGGTTTCGTCAACCGTCACCCGTAACTGGGTGGACTATAAAGGCGATTACTGGGTATATAACAAATTATGCAGAGGGATGTGAGTGATGTAGATGGGATCTATCCCTCCTATATGACGGGAGAGACATCGGTATTCTTGATAGAGTGAGACCACGAAGTGCATGGCCATGCCCAAATGAGTCAATATGGGATATTGAGCTCATTTGATTTAGTGAGTCTACTTGGAGTTCAAGATTTAGATTGGTCAGAGGATGACACGGTTTATGCCTCACATTGATCAATCTAGATGTCTAGGATAGAAGGACACTTGTCATATATTGTGAAGAGTCACAATTAGTAGTCACAAGGTGATGTCGGATCTCGACATTCTTGTAACTTGGGTAGTAATGATGTGTTGCTGGATACCACTGATTACTTATGCTCCTAAATGGGTTTAGGACATTGCTAACATTAGAAGAACCTATAGGGTCATACACTAAGGACAATTAGATGGAGATTTTGTTCATATGATGAACCAAGAGAATTATATTCATTTGATGAATCAAATTGGATTAAAAGTAATTCTAATTGGGCTAATTGAGTTGGATTCAAGTTGATTCATGTATTCAATGAGTCTAATTTAGATTATGACTTATTAAATCAATTTAATTTAATGAATTAGATTCATTATATTAAGTTGGCTCGAATCAAATGGTTGGATTAGATCAACGATGGTAGAGATTGGGTCAAGTTTGACTTGACTTGAGAAGGAAGACCAAAGGTCAATTTTGACTTGACCTTTTGCCACCTCATTGGTGAGTTGGCATTAGGTGGACCAATGATGATGTTCCACATCATCATGGTTGCCACCTCATGGGAGTTACTAGTGAGTGCCACCTCATGGAGGTTGCATTCCCTCTTTGATGACAACTTAATGAATTAATAAGGGGGTTACATTTGGGAAATGTGGCCGGCCACAATTTGAATGAAAAATGGATTCATTTTCATTCAAGTGATTATTATTGCATCTTCTTCCTCTCAAGCTCTCCCTCTCCCTCTCCTCCTTGCTTGGCCGAATCTCACCAAGGTGCTAGCACACCTTTGTGTGAGGTTTTCTCCACCGACGTGTCCGTGTGGATACTTCTAGAGGACCGACGCTTGACCGTCTAGAGATCCAGCAATTCCTTGGACGAGCGGGAACGCGAAAGGGCACGCTTCAAGGTATACTTCTTAACACATAGATCTAGGAGTAGATCTAAAGTTTTTGAAACTCGTACTTGTATTTCGTTCGGTTTTCCTTGCACGGATCTACGACTTTGGGTGATTCGGGGTTTCCGCGACGCGAAAAGCGGTTTTCGCGGCCCGAAAAACCCAACATTTGACTTATGTCATTTGATATACATAGTAGTGAATTTAACAAGTTGCATTAATTATGTCCTTTATTTGTTTCGGTTAGTCACTACCCAATATCTGATACATGATTGCTTGATTGCTTGATTGCTTGATTTGAATCCCATGTATACTTTATTTGTTTATACATGCTTAGAGGGGGTAGTGATATACCATGCTTCACCATGTTCAGGACCTAGGTTTTATACCTTCTGTGTACCTTTGATTTGATTTGATTCGTTGACCAATGGTGCACTTTTATATACACATGGATTAGGTCAGGATATTTTGTGGTTAGTGTCATGCACCATTTGCATGATTGCATGCTGTGCGATAGTCTGCTCCATTATTGTTGAGCACATCGCCAGTTTCATGGATCTGCACACACCACCACTCATGGGTTAGTGGTCGATTTGGGCAGAGTGTGTTGCAGCAGGGACTCTGTTAGGCACCGTTGGTCCGCTCATGGGTAGTGTGACACAACGTGTTATCCGGCAGGGATTCCTCCCCGTCATCATGTACCGGGAGTTGAGATCATTGCACTCCCCCATTTATGATTTGGGGTAGGAGGATAGGTGTACTCCGACAGCATCCCGTCCACTCGGTCACTCATCAGGAGTAGTGACGACAGAGTGCACGGTTGTCACAGCCCTACCCACTCAGCCTCACTATTCTGTGAGATGATTGACTGGCGTCAGGGGTGACCAGGACGCATCATTGGCATCATATGCATGATGCATTTATTGCTTGTGTTTGTGTTTGCTGCATTTATATGCTGCATATTGTTTGGATACCTATGTTTGACATGCATACAGGATTTCCCTATCCCTCAGACTGTTTGACCTTATACTCAGGTCCTGGTTAGTACAGTTTCTCTCCTGTTTACTTCAGATGCATTTTTATCTTTCTTATATCAGGAGACTGTACGCATGATTAGTGCTAGGTGTTATTTCCCTACTTTGTATATCAGTTGTACCTGCTGAGTGTTGGACTCACCCCGCCTCCATTGTTTTTATTTTCAGGTTGATGCTGTCAGGAGGGAGTTCCAGTCGCTAGTCCTCACTACACGTAGTGCTAGATCCCTGCAGACCTCGATGATTTATCTATCATTTAGTTTTGTTCTTATTTGATTATGTGTGGACTTGGTTATTTGGATACTTGGACATTGTATGTCCTTTTTTGCGATATTGATCGATGTTCTATTCGATATGTTTTACTACATGCCTGCCTGGACGACAAAAGAGGTGAGTTCGTCGGATTTGAGTTTTACGAGTGTAGTGGAGTAGGGTGGATTTCGAGTCAGAGTATTATTTTACTGTTTAATTATCTTAACTGCGTGGTTGTGACAGCCAGAGGCTGAATAAATTATAAATACTGCGTGGTGTTTGCTTTTACTTATTGTTATTATTCCAGCCGCCTGTGGCTGATGTATATGTGATATGTAGAAATTTCATATTGTCCGCCGTACAGGGGAGATGCTGCCGAAATTTCTTCGGACATGGATTCCTCAGGGGCGTGACAATTTATTTGGTATCAGAGCGAGGTTTACGATACCTGCCTTTCATGTTTTGGATTTGTGAGTTAAGCTGATACCAATTTATTGGTATCAGAGCAGGTTAGGATACCTGCTTTTGGTGTTTTGGATTATTTTTAGGTTAGCCAGGTTTGCGAGTCAAACTGGGCATTTTCAGATTTCTGTTGTGGTTATGTTTCGGATTTCCGTTTCGGATTTATATGGATTTCCGACGATTTTCTCGTTCGGAATTTTGAGGTCAAATTGGGGACTGGACAGCGACGGAACATCTCCAGACAGCAAATAGGTATGATGTTTATTTTATGATTTTTATACTTGTAGTAATATCTGTAATTTAATTTAACAGATATGAGACGATCTACTCGTATTGCTGCGAGACGTGGTGCTGGACGACCACGTGCGAGGACCACGGGATCTCTGGATATGCAAGAGATGCCCACTGTTAGTGAGTCTGTCAGTCAGGGACTGACTCAGCATGCTTCGGGCACGTTGGGCTCTCAGACCCCGACGGCTCCTATAGAGGTACCTAACTCGGTTGTGCCGAGCGTACCTATCCCTATAGTAGTTCCGGTACCATTACCTACCGTACCTCCAGCTGCGGCCACTTATGTTCACGCGGCAGTACCACCGACGGCTTATGCTTCAGTATATACAACAGCACTGGGAGTTCCTCCTCCGGTTTATTCCGCGGTACCACCTGTAGTATCAGCTCCAGTGTTTCCGCCAGTTCCTGCAGCCGTCCCAACACAGCTCACTGATATTGTCGCTGCACGAGCTAGGATTCCAGCATTGGCTGAGTCGATGAAGACTCGTTTCACTCTTATCCACGGAGATCTCGATCCGAGTATGGCTCTGTCATGGATAGAGACTATGGAGCAGACTTTCTTCTATATGGCTTGCTCCGAGTGGGAGAAAGCAGAGCTGGCTGCCTACCATTTACGGGATGAAGCTAATGCCTGGTAGATTACTCAGCGTTCTATTATTGGTGAGCTCAACGTCACGTGGACCAGGTTCAGAGAGGCTTTTGAGAGCCGCTTCTTTCCACTGTCTTATCAGATGGCTCGCCGACAGGATTTTATGAATCTGAGGCAGAACAACCGCTCAGTGACCGAGTATAATACTGAATTCCACCGGTTGGCTAAGTTTTGCCCAGAGTTAGTTGCGGAGGACAGAACTCGCATGATGTAGTTTATTCAGGTACTGGATGGTTATCTGCATGTACGGCTTGCCGGTTTAGGGATCACATCTTACTCTGATGCACTGGATCGAGCTTTGATGATAGAGTTAGCTCAGCAGACAGCATATCCGGACAAGAAAAGGAAGCATACTGGTCAGGCATCAGGGCAGATCCAGCAGACACAGACGATCGGACAGCAGTAGAGTAGTCGCGGTCGGTCAGGTCAGGGTACTTATGGGGTATCTCGTAGGCCTCAGAAGTCAGGGCGGTCTTCTTCAGGACGTTCCCGATTTTCTCAGCAGAACCGGCAACCATCTCCCAGTGATACTCATTGTTTCAGATGTGGATCCAGAGATCACCTCACCCCAGCTTGCTCTCTGGGACAGTCAGTTTGCTTTTATTGCAAACTGCCGGGGCACCAGAGCCGAGATTGTCAACTGAAGGCTCAGCACACGGCTTCCGGAGGGTCAGGTCAGAGGGGACAGTCTAGTCAGTCAGGGGCATATCGAGGAGGGCAGAAAGCCCATTCTTCACAGCGTCGGCAGGGAGCAGCTCCCACTGTAGCAGCTGCATTTGGCATGCTTGGACAGGAGTACTCTAGTGCTTCTGTAGCACCCCAGAGTTTTGTTCCAGGACCTTATTATCCGACTCAGGGGCAGTACCAAACTCAGTTCCAGCCAGCTACACAGTATCAGTCACCATCCTCTCAGTCTTCTCTGGCACATGGTCCAGCAGTGCCTCAGTGGCAGGCTTCTGGCCAGCCGCAGCAGCCGCTGGCAGCGTTACCACCTCCTATGTTCAGCGGGCCGACGGATCAGTTTTCCGCGGTACGATTTCCATTTATGCATTTTCCGCTGATATTTTGATTGATACTGGTAGTTCGCACTCTTTTATATCCCGTACCTTTATGCGGGAGATTGGTAGATTACCTACTGTTAGATTGCAGTGGTTGACCATCTCCCTACCGTCCGGTGATATTTTAGACGTCACCCAAGAGGTCAGAGGTTGCCCGTTAGACTTTGGCAACATGACACTTACGGTAGATCTTCTAGTATTGGAGATGATCGAGTTTGATATCATTCTTGGCATGGATTGGCTGTCAGTATATCATGCTACCGTTGATTGCCAGATGAGGGTGGTCACTTTCCGGCCTCCAAACCAACCCTCATGGAGTTTCACTGGCATCAGAGATGACGACATCTCGATTATTTCGGCAATTCAGGCGCAGAAGCTGCTGTCTCACGGCTGTCATGGTTTTCTATTATCTCTGATTAGTACTGAAGACAGCAGCAGTTCGCAGCTCTCCGACGTTTCTGTAGTCCGAGAGTATCCAGATGTATTCCCTGAGGAGCTTCCTGGTTTGCCTCCCAGAAGGCCAGTGGAGTTCACTATTGAGCTGATTCCGGGAACCTCACCGACATCGAAAGCTCCTTATCGTATGGCACCAAAAGAGTTGAACGAGCTGAAGGTTCAACTCCAGGAGCTTTTAGATAGGGGATTTATTCGCCCTAGTGTTTCACCATGGGGTTCTCCAGTTCTGTTTGTCAAGAAAAAAGATGGTACTATGAGGTTATGTATTGACTACAGACAGCTGAATGCAGTGACCGTCAGAAATAAATATCCATTACCACGGATCGAGGATTTGTTTGATTAGCTCAGAGGTACATCAGTGTATTCTAAGATTGATCTGCGATCTGGATATCATCAGTAGAGAGTCAGAGATTCTGATATCCAGAAGACAGCATTCCGTACCCGGTACGGACATTATGAGTTTTTGGTAATGCCATTTGGGCTTACCAATGCTCCAGCGGTGTTTATGGACTTAATGAACCGCATTTTTCTGGAGTATCTGGATCAGTTTGTTATCGTTTTCATTGATGACATATTGGTCTACTCGCATTCCGAGGAGGAGCATGCACAGCATCTTCGCATAGTCTTGGAGACTCTTAGACGACATCAGCTGTACGCGAAGTTCAGCAAGTGTGCATTCTGGTTATCCTCAGTCGGTTTTCTGGGACATGTGGTTTCTAGCAGAGGTATTTCAGTTGATCCTCAGAAGATCGAGGCTGTCACCGGTTGGGAGCAGCCGAAGTCAGTTTAGGAGATTCGCAGTTTTCTGGGATTGGCCGGATATTACCGACGTTTTGTCGAGGGTTTCTCGCGTATTGCTATGCCGCTGACACGCCTTACCAGGAAAGGCGTGAAGTTCATGTGGTCCGAGGATTGCGAGACCAGCTTTCAGGAGCTGAAGCGGAGATTAGTGTCGGCTCCAGTTTTGGTTTTACCTTCCGAGAGGATGGTTGTACTCTATCCGACGCTTCTCTGGGTTTGGGCGTTACGATGCAGCACGGCAGAGTAGTCTCTTATGCTTCTCGTCAGTTGGAGGAGCATGAGAAGAACTACCCAGTTCATGACCTGGAGTTAGCCGCCATCATTTATGCATTGAAGATTTGGCGCCATCACCTGTACGGCATTACATTTGAGATTCTTACTGATCATAAGAGTCTCAAATATATTTTCACTCAGAAGGAGCTTAATCTCCGACAGAGGAGATGGATGGAGTTCCTGAAGGATTACGATTGTACCATTAGCTACCACCCGGGAAAAGCTAATGTGGTTGCAGATGCACTTAGCAGGAATTCCAGAGGGACTTTGGCTTGTCACCGAGTTTCAGTTACAGACTTGATTCAGGGTTTCTCTGAGTTAGATCTTGAGGAGTAGGGACCGACAGAGCAGGGTATTCTTGTTACCATGGATGCTCAGTCGTCGATCAGGACGAGGATCCGAGAGGCAAAGGCTGGTGATCAGCATTTGCAGTTTGTTAGTAGTCAGATAGCTTCCGGGCAGCAGACCGAGTTTACACGAGACGAGGAGGGTGTTATATACTTCCGAGGCAGATTATGCGTACCTCAGTCTCATCCGGTCTTACAGGAGCTACTTCAGGAGGCACACCGTTCTCGATTTGCGATCTATCCAGGCGGGACCCATATGTACTGAGACTTGAGGCGTTCCTATTGGTGGAATGGCATGAAGAAAGCATCGCGGATTTCGTAGCTAGATGTCTTATTTGTCAGCAGGTGAATGCTGAGCACCAGAGACCTGTAGGATTACTTCAGCGGATTCCTATTCCTGAGTGGAAGTGGGATCACATTACCATGGACTTTGTGGTAGGGTTGCCGAGGACACGACGAGGTCATGACGCGATTTGGGTAATCGTTGATCGATTAACCAAATCCGCGCACTTTTTAGCGATTCGGAGGACTGATCCCCTGGATCGATTGGCAGATCTGTATTGTCGGGAGATCATCAGACTACATGGTGTTCCGTTGAGTATCATTTCGGATAGAGATCCACAGTTCACGTCTCATTTTTGGCAGAGTCTGCAGCAGACCTTGGGCACACAGCTCCGTTTCAGTACAGCTTTCCATCCACAGACAGATGGACAGTCAGAGAGGACCATTCAGACTTTAGAGGATCTGCTGAGGTCATGTGTTATGGATTTTGGAGGCAGTTGGGAGGACCATCTGCCGTTGGTAGAGTTTGCTTACAACAACAGCTTCCATTCGGCTATCTAGATGGCACCGTTTGAGGTGTTGTATGGTAGGCCTTGTCGGACACCCGTCCTCTGGGATGAGGTTGGAGAGGCTCAGTTGTTGGGACCTCATAGAGTTCAGCAGGATGCAGAGTTGGTCCGTACTATCAGACGGAGGATGTCAGAGGCGCAGGACCGCCAGAAGAGTTATGCTGATCGGAGGCGCAGACCACTAGAGTTTTCTGTTGGCGATCATGTGTTTCTGCGGGTTTCACCCATGAAAGGGGTGAAGAGATTTGGCCTCAGAGGTACGCTAGCTCCGCGGTACATTGGCCCATTCGAGATCTTGGAGAGGATCGAGGCGGTAGCTTACCGACTGGCACTACCACCGTCCCTGGCAGGCGTCCACGATGTATTCCACGTATCTATGCTGCGGAGATACGTGCCCGACCCGACGCATGTGCTGGCAGATATTCCAGTTCCAGTTCAGCCTGACATTACTTATGAGGAGGTTCCGGTACGGATTCTCGACCGGAAAGAGTGTCAGTTGCGGACAAAACTATCCGGCTGGTTAAAGTCGGATGGCAGCATCATTCGGACGACGAGGCTACTTGGGAGCTCGAGGACACTATCCGAGCTCGATATCCCCATCTTTTCACTTGAGGTATGTGATTTATTTACCGTTCAGCATTTATACTCTATATCTGTTGTTAGTACTTGCTGATGGTAGATAACGAAATTTGGGAACCAAATTTTTATAAGTGGGGGAGAATGTAAAATACCGGAAATAGGCGAATATGAATAAGGGAATTTTCCAGAATTTTTGGACATTTTTCGGGAATTTTTCGGAGCTCTTATGGACGAGTTAACGGGGATGAAAACGGGGCCCGGAGAAAAGCCTATTTAGGCTACCCAATTAAGCGAGGAATTGTTTCTTTTATAATTCCTTTTTACATTTTCTTATTTCTTTTCCTTATTTCTCTTCCTCGCCAAAAACCCGCTGCCCTCTTCCCTTATTCTTCCCGACGCCGAGCCCTAACCGCCGGCCCGGCGGTTTCTTCCTCGCCGAAGCTTTAAACCCCTCGGCCACCTCCTTTTCTTCTTCTCCTCATCTTCTTTGTGCCGATTCCTTTCAGCCCTCTCCTTGCGCTAACCAGCGCCGCAGCAAACCGCCGCTGCCTCCCTCTCCCTGCCGGCAACGCCCCCTCCTCACTGCCGCCGTGATGCCAAGCGCCACTACATAGAGCCGACACCTTCTTCCCTTCACCGACGCGGATCCAGCCGAGCTCTGGTGCCGGCTGCCACCACTGTGCCTTGCCGCCGCGACTCCTCCTCTTGTGGGCTCGCGACACAGCCGACAAGATCCTTTGCCCTAGTGCCCTCTGCCATTGATCAAGTCCCCGGTGAGGTTTAGTTTGGTTGGAAATTCTGTAGGTGCAAGGATTTTGATTAATTGTTGATCTGGTTTGTTGAGGTGTTGACCTTTTGATTCATTTCGATCCGATAATTGCAGTAGGTTGTGTTGTTTTGGTGGATCCGGAAATTGGGGTGTTGTGGGCTGCTCTTTGGTCCAACAGCCACTACTTTTGGCAGTAGATCAGTGACCCCGACTGGGATATTGAGGTAAGGTTTAGGGTTTTGAACTTCGAGTAGATTGATTATGTTTATGTTTGGAATAGGTAGATTTGATTAGCTTTAGACTTTTAATCTAATGTTATGATTAGGGTTAACGGAAATTAACCCTAGTTAATTGTTGGATTTAATTTAGGAAGGTCGAGATTATGGTTTAGGGTTTTTCCCTAAAATTGTTCTTAAGGATTTTTATTTAGCTATTCGTTTAATTTGTAGCTAAATAAAAATGTATGTTTGAAATCACAGGACTTTGACGCGAGACGAGTATCTCGGAGTCAGATTTGGACCATTTTATCGGAGGCGGGTACTTTTGACTTATGTCATTTGATATACATAGTAGTGAATTTAACAAGTTGCATTAATTATGTCCTTTATTTGTTTCGATTAGTCACTACCCAATATCTGATACATGATTGATTGATTTCTTGATTTGCATCCCATGTATACTTTATTTGTTTATACATGCTTATAGAGGATAGTGATATACCATGCTTCACCATGTTCAGGACCTAAGTTTTATACCTTCTGTGTACCTTTGATTTGATTTGATTCGTTGACCTATGGTGCACTTTTATATACACATGGATTAGGTCAGGATATTTTGTGGTTAGTGCCATGCACCATTTGCGTGATTGCATGTTGTGCGATAGTCCGCTCCATTATTGTTGAGCACATCGCCAGTTACATGGATCTGCACACACCACCACTCATGGGTTAGTGGTCGATTCGGGCAGAGTGTGTTGCAGCAGGGACTCTGTTAGGCACCGTTGGTCCGCTCATGGGTAGTGTGACACAACGTGTTATCCGGCAGGGATTCCTCCCCGTCATAGTGTACCGGGAGTTGAGAGCATTGCGCTCCCCCATTTATGATTTGGGGTAGGAGGATAGGTGTACTCCGACAGCATCCCGTCCACTCGGTCACTCATCAGGAGTAGTGACGACAGAGTGCACGGTTGTCACAGCCCTACCCACTCGGCCTCACTATTCTGTGAGATGATCGACTGGCGTCAGGGGTGACCAGGACGCATCATTGGCATCATATGCATGATGCATTTATTGTTTGTGTTTGTGTTTGCTGCATTTATATGCTGCATATTGTTTGGATACCTATGTTTGACATGCATACAGGATTTCCCTATCCCTCGGACTGTTTGACCTTATACTCAGGTCCTGGTTAGTACAGTTTCTCTCCTGTTTACTTCAGATGCATTTTTATCTTTCTTATATCAGGAGACTGTACGCATGATTAGTGCTAGGTGTTATTTCCCTACTTTGTATATCAGTTGTACCTGCTGAGTGTTGGACTCACCCCGCCTCCATTGTTGTTATTTTCAGGTTGATGTTGTCAGGAGGGAGTTCCAGTCACTAGTCCTCACTGCACGTAGTGCTAGATCCCTGCAGACCTCGATGATTTATCTATCATTTAGTTTTGTTCTTATTTGATTATGTGTGGACTTGGTTATTTGGATACTTGGACATTGTATGTCTTTTTTTGCGATATTGATGGATGTTCTATTTGATATGTTTTACTACATGGCTGCCTGGATGGCAGAAGAGGTGAGTTTGTCGGATTTGAGTTTTACGAGTGTAGTGGAGTAGGGTGGATTTCGAGTCAGAGTATTATTTTACTGTTTAATTATCTTAACTGCGTGGTTGTGACAGCCAGAGGCTGAATAAATTATAAATACTGCGTGGTGTTTGCTTTTACTTATTGTTATTATTCCATCCGCCTGTGGCTGATGTATATGTGATATGTAGAAATTTCAGATTGTCCGCCGTACAGGGGAGATGCTGCCGAAATTTCTTCGGACATGGACTCCTCTAGGGCGTGACACAATGTGTGAACAAAAGGGTGATGGTAATAAACGCCCAAGGTGAACTTGAGTCGGAAGATGAGGATGAAATAGTTGAAGGAGTGCCACAAAAAGAGGATAGTGATGATAAACAACATGCTGTTATTGGAGACTTATTGGTGGCCCGACGAGTTCTCAATCTACAAGCTAAGGAGGAAGAAGGTAATGAAAGGGAGAATTTGTTTCATACCCATTGCTTTGTCAATAATAAGGTTTGCAGTGTTATTATTGATGGGGGGAGTTGCACTAATGTGGCAAGTACTAATTTGGTGGAGAAATTATCACTACCAACTCGGAAACATTCGCGACCTTATCGACTCTAGTGGCTAAATGATTGTGGAGAAATCAAGGTAATAAAACAAGTCTTGGTAGCAATCTCCATTGGCAAATATGAAGATGAGCTGTTGTGTGACGTGGTTCCCATGCATGCATGCCATCTATTGTTGGTAAGACCTTGGCAATTTGATCGAAAGGTAACACATGATGGCCTCACAAATAGGTATAGTTTTATTTTGAAAGGACAACCTATTATTCTTGTACCGTTGACTCCAAGACAAGTTATGGAGGACCAGTTGAGACTACAAAAAGCAAATGAAAAGAAGAAAGAAAAAGAAATTGAGAAAAAAAAAATTGAGAAAAAAGAAGTCGAGGAAAAGAAAATGAGAAGAAAGAAAATGAGAGGAAAGAGACAAAAGAAGTGGGCAAGGAAAAAAAAAAGGAGAGAGAAAGAAAAATAGCTTTTATGCAAAAAAAAAAGTGAGATCAAAGGAGCTTTGTTTTCAAATCAGCTGCCCCTTATCCTTTTGTATAAGGAGGCACTCCTGAGCACTAATGACCTTATCAGTTCTTTGCCTAGTGTTATTATTTCTCTCTTACAGGAATTCGAGGTGGTCTTTCCTGAAGAAGTTCCACATGGAATTAGAGGAATTGCGCACCAAATTGACTTCATACCCGGAACATCCATTCCAAATCGACCTGCCTAGCAATCCGGAGGAAGCAAAGGAACTTCAGAGGCAAGTTAATGAATTATTAGATAAGGGGTATGTTCGAGAAAGCATGAGCCCTTGCGCCGTGCTTGTGTTACTCGTTCCCAAGAAGGATGGAACATGGAGGATGTGTGTGGATTGTCGAGCAATCAACAACATCACGGTAAAGTATCGCCATCCAATTCCTAGGATTGATGATATACTTGATGAATTGCATGGTTCTTGTGTGTTCACAAAAATTGATCTTAGGAGTGGATATCATCAGATTAGGATGAAGGAAGGTGATGAATGGAAAACTGGTTTTAAAACCAAGCATGGCTTATATGAATGGTTAGTAATGCCTTTTGGCTTAACTAATGCTCCTAGCACTTTTATGTGTTTGATGAACCATGTTTTGCGTGCTTTCTTAGGAAAATTTGTAGTTGCGTATTTTGATGATATTTTGAATTATAGCAGAAACTTAGAAGAGCATGTTACACATTTAAGGTTAGTTTTGAGTGTGCTAAAAGAAGAAAAGCTTTTTGCTAACCTCGTTAAATGCTCCTTTTGTACGGAGAAAGTCGTGTTTCTTGATTTTGTTGTTAGTACTAAAGGCATTGAGATGGATGAGGAAAAGGTGAAAGCAATCCAAGAGTGGCCAACACCGACAACAATTAGCCAAGTGAGGAGTTTCCATGGTTTGGCCAGCTTCTATCGACGGTTTGTTCGTAATTTTAGCAATATTGCAACTCCTCTTACTAAAGTCATCAAGAAAAATGAGTCATTCAAGTGGGGAGAGGAGTAAGAGAGGGTCTTCAACATTTTGAAAGAAAAGCTAAGTTCTACTTTACTAATCCTACCAGATTTTTCTAAAACATTTGAAATCGAATGTGATGCTTCTGGTGTTGGTATAGGTGCTGTGCTTATGCAGGAGATGAAACCCATTGCTTACTTCAGTGAGAAGTTGAGTGGAGCCACTCTCAACTATCCCACATATGACAAGGAGATGTATGCATTGGTGAGAGAATTGGAGACATGGCAACATTACCTATGGCCAAAAGAATTCGCGATTCACATAGATCATCAATCTCTAAAGCATTTGAAGAGCCAACATAAGTTGAACCGACACTATGCTAAATGGGTAGAATTCATTGAGACATTTCCTTCTGTGATCAAATACAAGCAAGGAAAGGAGAACGTAGTTGCTGATGCACTATCTCGAAGGTATGCTTTACTGTCCACTTTAGATGCGAAGTTACTTGGATTTGAATATATCAAGGATTTATATACTAATGATACTGATTTTTTTGATGTGTTCAAAGCATGCGATAAGGTTACATTTGGTAAGTTCTATAGGCATGATGGGTTTTTATTTCGTGAAAATAGATTATGTGTGCCTATGTGTTCGTTACGTGAATTATTCACTAGGGAAGCCCATGGTGGTGGTTTGATGGGTCATTTTGGCGTTACTAAGACTTTAGGGGTTTTACAGGATCATTTCTTTTGGCCTCATATGAAATGTGACGTGGAAAGAATCTGTGAGAAGTGCATCACTTGCAAACAAGCTAAATCTAAATTGAAACCCCATGGCTTGTATACCCCTTTGCCTATACCTAGTGAACCTTGGACTGATATTTCAATGGAGTTTGTTTTGGGGTTACCCCAGATCAACAGGGGGAGAGATTCAATTTTTGTTGTGGTAGATAGATTCTCCAAAATGGCACATTTCATTCCATGTCATAAAATCGATGATGCATCGCATATAGCTGAATTGTTCTTTAAAGAGGTTATTAGGTTGCATGGAATGCCTAGGACCATTGTCTCTTATAGGAATGCAAAGTTTTTGAGTTATTTTTGGAAGACTTTGTGGGGGAAATTAGGAACTAAATTGTTGTTCTCCCCAAACTGATGGGCAAACTAAAGTGGTCAATCGAACCTGGTCCTTTTTTACTTCGTGCGGTCATTAACAAGAATTTGAGAATATGGGAAGATTGTCTACCTCATGTTGAATTTGCTTACAATAGGAGCATACATTCTGCGACTAAATTTTCTCCATTTGAAATTATTTATGGTTTCAATCCTGGGGGTTACCAGGATTCATAAACTCTAATACTTAAGCCTGGAGGTTTAGAGTTCGAATCCTGGGGCCGGCAAAAATCCAAGGAGTCCACGAGCGACATGAGAGGTCGAATGGGCCGCCAAATGGGCCAAGAGGGCCGGGTCGTTACTCTTGGCCCATTTGACGGCCCATTTGGCGACCTCTATTGTCGTCGACCGACGACCCTTTGCCGTGTCATTACTCACTAGGACTTTCTGTAACACCCATAGGATATTTAGCAAGATTTTAGATATTTTTCTCATCATGAATAAAAATAGGCCTTATGTGTAAATTTGCAAAATAATAAAAATAGAACAAAAAAAAAAGAGATGACCAAGGTTTGAACCTTGGATCTCTTACTAGATACATGTATGCGTTAAGCAATAGACCAAGAGAAGTTATTGTTTGAGAGAGAAGTGACAGTATAGTTAAGAGTAAGAAAAGAGCTTCTTTCATTTAGAAAGAGAAGTTAGAGTAGCCTTCTTCCTCTCAAGAGAAAAGAGGATTCTTGCTTCCTCTTTTCGTTAAGGAGGAGTAAAAGAAAGGAGAAGGAAAAGTGCATTTTCCCTTCCTCCTCTCATGATGAATAAAAGGTATGTTGTCTCGTTGTTCTTCATATTCTTCCTTCACTTGCACATTTAGAGCACGCCTAGTGACAAGGGCTTCACCTTCAACGGCATACTCTTCTACATCACTTTCCATCAATGGTGGCAAGGCATTATCATCTTCAGACTCACTCTCAGTTTCAATATCACCATTTTCTTTCAAAAGCATACTTCTTTTGTTTGGACATTGTGAAGCGATATGTCCTCTTCCCAAACACTTAAAGCATTTAATATCTCTATTTCTTGAAGATTGGATAGGTTCTTTACCTTTAACCAATGGAGAATTAGCATCTTTATTCTTCAAAAACTCGGTCTTACTGTTTGATGCAACTTTATCATCTCTTTTGTTCCAACTAGATTTCCAAGTGGATGAATTAGAACTTTGACCATGTTTGATTGAACCCTTCCTTTTGAGTTGCCTTTCAACTTTCATGGACATATGCACCATATCTTCAAGCTCCACATAATGTTGCAACTCTACTATATTTGCAATTTCTGAATTCAAACCTTGTAAAAATCTTGCCATGGTTGCTTCTCAGTCCTCCTCCACATTGGCTCGAATCATGGCAATCTCCATCTCTTTGTGGTATTCCTCCACGGTCTTGGATCCTTGGGTTAGACTTTGTAGCCGTTGGTACAAATCTCGATAGTAATGTGATGGAATGAACCTCTTCCTCATAATTGATTTCATCTCTTCCCAAGTGCCAACGGGTCTCTCGTTGTTTCTTCTCCTGCTTAGAATAACTTGATCCCACCAAATAATAGCATAATCAATAAATTCGACAGCAGCAAGTTTTACCTTCTTCTCTTCATAGTAGTTGTGACAATCAAATACTAATTCCACTTTCTTTTCCCACTCCAAATATGCATCTGGATCACTTTTGCCTTGAAAAGAAGGAATCTTCAATTTGATATTTCCCAAGTTTCTATCAACATAATCAGTCATCCTTCCCCTTCTACCACCAATTCTGATGCCACCAGATCTGCCACTAGAAACTCTATCATCAATGTCCTCAGAAATGCCATCATCATCATCGTTGTTGTCTTCACGGTTATATTGCCTTGAAATTCGTGTGGGAACTCTACCAGCTTGGCTATTTTGCAATTCAGTAATTACAGCATCTTGTCTCTCCAATCTGTCGAGGATTTGATTGAATCTGATTTCCATGCGTTCCAAGTGTTGTCTCAAGGCACGTTGTTCAAGTGTTTCTCTAGGTCTTGCTTCTTCTCCACTTGTCACCATTAATGCAATCTGTTGTCACTCAATCACTCAACTCGCTAATGTTAGCTCTTTAAGGAACTTAGAATTGTGGCAATTCCTTGTAAACGATCATTGACTGATTGAAAATCCCAAAGGTATAGGATAAAAGAAAGGAAATGATAGAAGAATGCAAATTGCAGAATTGAAAAATTAAATTAAGTTCAGAAAGGACATTTGCTAGAATTGAATCTAGGCAAAACTTATGCGAATGCGAGACTAAGAGATAAAGATATTTGAAATAAGAACTGAAAAGGATCTTGCCAGAACTTAATTTAGGCAGGTGTAGAATTAAATCTAGGCAAAACTTTAAAAGAAATGCGGAATAGGAAAGTGTAAGTATATTAGGCAAAACTTTAAAGGAAATGAGGAATAGGAAAGTGCAAGTATATTAGGCAAAACTTTAAAGAAATTACGGAATTGGAAGGTACAAATATACTAGGCAAATTATTAAAGAAAAATACGGAATTGGAAAGTGTAAATATAATAGGCAAAACTTTAAAAGAAATGCAAAATTGGAAAGTACTAGTATAGAAATAACAATTCCCTACACTCAACTTTTTTTTTATTTTTTTTTGAATTTCGGCCCTTTTTTTTTTGCTGAAAAAAATAAATTTTTTTTTTGAATTTCGGCGTTTTTTTTTTTACAATTTTTTTTTTCCGATTTTTTTTTTTTAAATGTCAACTCTTTTTTTTTTTACCGAAAATAATTTGCTAGCACCAAGACGAATAAAACTCACTAGGATTGAGATGATAATGATAAGCAGATAATTTTGAACAAATTGACAAAGTTTCAAGCACAAAGAGAAAAGGATAACCAAATCGATTTAGAAAAACATGGCTCTGATACCAAATGATGTGAACCCAACGAGAGAGATATCTCAAGAACCCACAACGAATTGAAAACAGAAAGAAGGAATGTCTAAGTCGTTAAGATGGATGAAAAGAAACCTCGACCCAATGCTTAGAAAAGCACGAACCTTGGTATAGAAGATGGAAGACGCCACAACCTTGGGATTGAGGTTGATAAGTCTTCGAACGCCACAAGGAGATGCCTTGATAAGTTCAAGTTCAATGAAGAACCAACAAGCGAGAGTTTCTTAGAAGTTTATTTCTTGGTTTATGAAGTTTCGGCCATGAGAGATTTTAGGGTTTCATGAAGCTTAAAACCTAATTTAGAATGCTCATAGACTTCTTTATGATATGTTATGAAATTGGCTAGGTATTCGTGTTTGTATGTTGCTTAGAAGTTTATCTCTTGTTTTATGATGTTTCGGCCATGAGAGGTTTTAGGGTTCCATGAAGCTTGAAACCTAATTTAACATGCTCATAGACTTCTTTATGATATGACATGAACTTGGCTAGGTATTCATGTTTATATGTTGCTTAGAAGTTTATTTCCCTTTCATGAACTTTTGGCCATGACTATATTCTAGGGTTCAAGGAAGCTTAAATTTAAACTTAGCAAGCTCATGGATTTCCCTTATGATATGATATGAAGTTAGCTTGGATTCTTATGCTTGTATAAAACTTAGTTTCATGCTCTTAAAGGTTCGGCCACAACCAAGTTAAAATGCCTAGGAAGCTTAGAACCTACTACCTATGCTCATGGTATTCTTTATAGTGTATGACATGAAATTGATTTAAGGTTCACATGCTTATATGTTGTTGTAACCTAAAACTAAGCATGGTGACTTTCGCCCACCATATGAAATTAGGGTTAGAGACCCAATTATGACTTTGCTAGTTGTCTCCCATACTAGGATGTGAAATGGTCGATGCTAGTAAGAGTTTTTTTTCATGTATGATTATGTTTTCCTATGATGCTTTATATGTTTATTTAAGGATGCTCATGAACTATGCATGATGATGACTCTTATGATGTGTTTTATGCTTAAGTATGCTTTATGATAAGACAAGTAACATGCTTATTTATGTATGTTTATGAACTATGCATGAAATAATTCTTTTATGATGACTATGTACCCAAGCATGTATGATTTCAAATATGTAGCATGCTCATTTACGTAAGCTTATGAACCAGGCATGATAATGATTTTCTTTTATGATGACTATGTGCCCAAGTATGTATGCCTTATGATATGATAAGTAAATGGCTAAGAGTTGCTTCCCTTAAGTTGGGATTAAGAGCACTCTTCATGTTAAGACAAGAGCATAACATTTATGATGATATGATGTGACAGTTATGATGATATGATATGCATGACATGTATTTTACTTTGTATGGCTTGTACCAAGGGTGGGCTCCATAAGCGGCCCTAGGCCGACGGACTATGAACGGGTCTAGTAAAAAGGGATGGGCTCCTTAGTACGCCCCTAGGCCGACGGACTATGAACGGGTTTAGATCCCTAGTAGGTTTGGGGCTAGCTACCCTGTCCTAGGGATTGCGCGCATTTATGTATGTATGTGGTACAAGCCGGGCCCTCATGATGATGATATTATGTTTAAGTATTAAAAGATATGTTTAAAGACATCTTGCACTTGACATGGCATATGTTTTAAAAAGACATGTTGCATAATGCACCCATTCATAATATGATATGTTTTTATGAATTATATGACATGATGTTATGACATACTCTTATGATTTATAGGACACGATGTTATGAGGTGTTTTGTTTATGATTCATATGACCTGATGATATGTTATGCTTCTATGATTCACATCACATGATTCCTTTATTTATTATATGTCAGAGTATGATTTTTCTTAATAATATGATATAATAGGAGGCTATGTTCACATGATATAATGTAGATGATTTTGTCTCCATTGATTATATGCTTGTATGACTATGATATGAGATACGGTTTTTGTGAGTAGGAAAAGGATCTTACTGAGCTTGTGTATTCATAGCTTACTTTCCTTGTACCACAGATAAAGGCAAGGAATGGATGATCTAAGGGAGCTGCAGGAGAGGCGAGGAAGTGTGTGTGGCAGTGGCTCGGCTAAGATAAATAAAGACCTGCTATGTTATTTTTTTCTGTTATGTCTGACATGAACCAATTGTATTTATGTTACATTCCAGTATAACTTCATGACATTTCCGCTGCTTTATGTTACTCGAAAGAAATTTTAAATATGCATGTATCCTGGAATAGTTAAGTAAGTAAGTAGCCCCCCCGTCCCTTTAGTAGCAGGGAGGGCGAGCGTTACAGTTTGGTATCAGAGCCAAGTTCGCCTTTCCACTGCACACACATCGAGTCTCTTTCTGCCGCTCCAAGTAAGAATTTTTATGCTTAGTATATTTCTTTTTATGATGCTTATGCTTAGTTTATTTTTCTTTTATTTATAATGCTTTAATAGTATGCATGCTTACTTTATTCTTTTAGGTCACAGTTCTAGTTTAGGTTGCATGATGGTAGGTTAGGGATGATAACACAACAACCTTACAAATAATTAGAAATGATGATACCCTTTCGTTAGCCTGGTTAGAAACGATAATAACTTACGCTAGCTCGATTGTCATTAATGAAGACAAGGATGGCTAGAAGACGTAATACCAGAACAGAAGAGACATCACCTCCACCTGATCTGATGCATGTAGTTACCGAGCTCCAGCGTCAGGTTACGGAACAGCAGCAGATGATCACTACTTTGCTGAATCAACAGGGGAATCCTGCCACCCCGCCAGGACACCAGAACGTAGTACCAGTAATACCTACAGCTGTACCAGTACCACCGGCACCTGCACCACCGGTAGGCCCAGCTCCAGTGGTTCGTTAGGAGGCATATCTGATTCAGTGGCAGAGACTGAAGCCGGAAGCTTTCTCATGTAACTGTGAACCATGGGACGCACAGGCCTGGTTCAAGACTGTGGAGAGCATAGTGGAGTTACTGGATTGGCCGGAGCATGAAAAAGTCAAATGCGCATCATTCTGCCTTACTGGAGATGCCAGGATGTGGTGGGACAGAGTGAAAGCAAAAAAGACAAATAAATCAGATGAGATGGAGAGACTTCGAGACGGAATTTTTCGAAGAATTTTTCCATATGTGAGTCACAAATAAACACTATGATGAGTTCACCAAGTTCCGGCAAGGTGATCTATCAGTCAATGAAGCTGTTAAGAAATTTAACCACCTAGCACGCCTGTGCCCAGAGTTGGTCAACACGGAGAGAGAAAGGGTCAAACTTATGAAGAAGATGCTCAGACCTGAGATAGCCCTGAACGTGGCCGGCGGAGTTAATAGACCGCAGACCGCCGAAGAATTAATCTGCAGCGCTCTGATCACGGAACACTATCAAAAGGCGATGAATGAGGGCAAGAATCAAACTCAGTCAGGAGGACAGAAATCACAAAGTACCCGAACCAGCTGGAAAGGAAATCACAGTGGCAAGAGGAAGCAATGGAATGATTCCAAGAGTGGTCCAGTGATGTGCGTAGATTATATACTCTTTTATGCATGTTTTTACGCACATTTACATACTTTGAGCATGCTTGATCTATGCATTTTTATACTTCCAGCTTTCCTTTTAGCATATTTACTCTTTTGGTTCGGAGATCTGCTTTTTATGCATTTTCTGTACACAGGAGTCGATTTGGTGAAGAATCTACATCCTTGGGCAAGCATTGGAGGAAACAAAGGGAGAAAGCACCGGGCCGTGTACCTCACACGACCCTGCACTGGTATGGAGCTCGGGCCGTGTGGAGTTTGGCACCAACAGAAGTGGAGAATGACATGGCCGTGTGAACTTCACACGGCCGTGTCAAGATTTGAAGCCAACCAGAGCAGAAGCCTTACATGGCCGTGTGGATCTACACGGCCGTGTGAGGTTTCCAGAGTGGCCGTGTGCACCACACGGCCGTGTAGCATTTCCAGAGACTAAGCAGGCTGTGGCCGTGTGAACCACACGGCCGTGCAGTTTTGGCAGAGAAGGAACTGGACATGGCCGTGTGAATCTCACACGGCCGTGTCACGGGGCCGTGTGGCGCCCGATTCCCTCCTCTATTTAAACCCTCCTTCATGAATTGAAAGGGGATCTCTCCCCCTTTGGGAGAAGGCAAGATTTGGTGGTTTCCTCCCATTCTTGGGAGGATTTCTGGGCGATTCAAGGGGAGTTCTTGGCGATTCCGGCTCCGGAGCGAGGATTGGATCCGAAGACGAAGCTTCTTCGTAGATAAGTTTTCTCTTTCCCCCCCTTTTCTTGGTTTCTTGGATTGGGGATTTAAGGAATGCTTATATTCTCTATTTCTTCGGGTTTTCTTCCTCGATTCATGGAGTAGATCTTGTATTCTAGGATGAAGGGAGTATTTGTATGATGGATTGATGTAATCTCTTATGGATTTGCCATTCTCTTGTTTCAATGACATTATCTTGCTTGTATCAATTGGATCTTGAACGATTAAAGATGATTTGTGCTTAATTCTCATTCTTGATTAATTGTTTGAATTTCTTATGGACTTTGTAAAGATAAACTCTCGCTCGATCATCCGAGGGATCCACGTGACAGGTGCAAGCCCGTGTAAGGACGTTTGAGAGACAATCTTGAAGAGGAAATAGGAATATTCAAGAGAGTAGGATGGATTTTGTGATTAGTTTCTTGTATCTTGATAGATTGATAAGTCGTGGGCTTCTACGTTGATATCCGAGGAAGGCATAGTAATAGGTGCACTTCTGTGTAAGGACAACATAGGTTCATTTCTAATTAATCCTATTTAGATACATTTCTCAGTCCTTAGCCGGTTTTCTATTGCAAGAGAGAACCGGCAACTTTCTACATGTTTGGCAATTGAGGGATAAGAATTGGTGAACCATTTACATTCGAGAAATCATACAAAGAAATCGAAACTCCTAGAATCTCCCTTTATCATACCCCAAAACACTAAACTCTTGTTAGTTGATCTTTAAGATTAGATTTGTTTACCTTACTTTGCTTTTGAAACGATTGGATAGTTGTTTGGCTAATTCGCATTGAGACATTTCTAGTGCTTATTCCAGTCCCTGTGGATACGATAATCTTTTATATTACTTGCGACATTTCCGTACACTTGCGGAGAGCGAACAAGTTTTTGGCGCCGTTGCCGGGGACTGCGCTATAACATTAGGAATTATCAATTGAGTTAGACTAAACATAACATTTGTTTTCCTTTCATATTGCATAGTTGTAACTAATCATTAGATTTCTGTTTTTACCTTCTTGTATAACTTTCACTTCTTGTTAGTTCTTTTTGTACAAATTTAATTCTGCATTTTTTATTCTTTTATTTTCCTTTTTTCTGTTGAATTGTCATTTGCTATCTTGTTCTTGTGTATGCGAAGATCTAACTTTGCAGGGGAATTCTTTCCTTTTGACCCTGAGATTGATAGAACCTTCCATAAAAGAAGAATTCTGCAAAGGCAAATTGAAGAACAGGAACATTTGAACATAGCAAATAGACCACTTAAGGATTATGCAGCACCCTATGCAAGAGGTTTTCGATCTAGTATTTCAAGACCTTCAGTGGAAGCTAACAACTTTGAGATCAAACCCGCAATCATATCTATGGTGCAGCAGAACCAATTTGGTGGAGGACCTCATGAAGACCCCAATCAACACTTAGAGGTCTTTTATGAAATATGTGGGACCATGAAAATGAATGGAGTTCCTTCAGATGCAGTTATATTATTATTATTTGGGTTTTCTCTAAGAGATAGGGCAAAGCAATGGCTGAATTCTTTAGCCCCTAATAGCATCACCACTTGGGAGTAGTGCGAGCAACAGTTTCTTGATAAGTTCTATCCACCAAGCAAAACAGCTCATATGAGAAATTTAATTGCGAGCTTCAAGCAAACTGACTCAGAATCTCTTTTTGAAGCATGGGATAGATATAATAGTATGCTCAGACAATGCCCACATCATGGGTTGGAAAGATGGTTAGTGTTGCACACTTTTTACAATGGTATCAATTATCATACCAAAGTGTCCCTTGATTCAGCTGCTGGAGGGGCACTTATGAACAAAAGCTTAGATGAAGCCGAAGAAATCATTGAAAGTGTAGCACAAAATCATCATCAATGGGCAAATGAAAGAAGTGGTGGCTATTCCTCTGTAAACCCAACAATTAAAGCATCAGGGAAGTTTGATGTAGATGCAGTCACTCTTTTGTCTGCAAAATTGGATGCTCTTACAAAGAAATTTGAAAATATGGGGACTAGTGCTAATATGGTCAATGCTATTAGTACATCTTGTGAAGTATGTGGGAGTTCAGAGCATTCAAATGACTCATGTCCATTGGGAGCTATCACTGCACAAATCAATCAACTTGAACAATGTGATGCAATCATGAGCTACAATCAAAGGCAGAACAACCCATACTCAAATACTTATAACCCTGGATGGAAGAGTCATCCAAATTTTTCTTACAGAAATAATCAAGATCAAGGACCATCTATGGGGGCAAGACCAAATTTTCAAGTTGGGCAACAAAATTTTCAACATCTATCTTCTCAAGGCTTACCAAAGTCAAATGTTGAAAAGATGCTTGAAGAAATTGTCTCAAGTCAGAATGAAATGAAGCAAGATATAGCAAAGCTCATTCAAAGAATGGATAATTCTGATAAGCATCAAAGGATCCAGGATAGTCAAATTGCCCAACTAGCTTCCTCATCATCCAGAGCACCAGGACAGCTTCCAGGAAAACCTGATGTGAATCCTATGGAGCATTGCAATAGGATTGAGCTTAGGAGCGGACGGACCTTGGGAGACTCCCAAGTGACTGCTTCAAAAGGGATACAAAAAGAAGAAGAGCTCTCTCCTCCTATACCAAATCAGATTCAAGCTAAAGAGGAGAGTACCATTGAGGTTGAAGAGACTCTTCCACTGAACCATTAGAGCAAAGCTGTCCCTTTTCCTCAGAGACTTACAATGCTCAAGAAGGATGAAGAATTTGGCAAGTTTCTAGAAAAGGTTAAGGAAATTTGTGTAGAGGTACCTCTTATTGATGCTATTCTACAAATGCCTAAATTTGCCAAATTCCTGAAGGATCTCATGTCAAATAAGAGAAGAAGAGGAGAGGTCGAGACCATTGCGCTTAGTGAGGAATGTAGTGCTATTTTTGAGAAGAACACTTCTCCAAAACTGAAGGACCCAGGGAGCTTTTATATTCCTTGCAACATAGGAAAAGAATTTTTTGAAAAAGCTTTTTGTGATTTGGGGGCGAGTGTTAGCCTCATTCCCCTATTCAATTTGTAATAAATTAGGTCTCAAAAACATTAAACTTACTACTATGGCACTTCAACTTGCCGATCATTCCTACAGGTACCCTTTGGGTATTATAGAAGATGTGCCAGTAGAGGTGGATGGGAATGTCATTCCCACAGACTTTGTCGTGTTGGACATGGAAGAGGACCCTAGGATTCCTATCATATTAGGAAGACCTTTCCTTACTACAGCTGGAGCTATAATTGATGTCAAAAATCATAAGCTTTCTTTAGTAATTGGTAAGGAAAAGTTGGAATATGATTTATCTAATATCTCTAACCATGTCTCGTCTCTTTTAAATGCTTGTAGCAGGACAAGCATTTATAAACTTGAGGAATGGAATTTCCATCCTCATGGAAGGCCACCAAATGAAGGAGACAATGTGGTGGAAGATGTTGGGAGAAGATCTCCCAACAAAAACGAAAAGTATATCTGTCCTCCAAGGGCGAGGAAAAGAAGCGAATGATAAAGTTTGGTCGAGCTAAAGACCTTAAACAAGCGCTTCTTGGGAGGCAACCCAAGGGTTCTTTTAGTTAGTTTTGATTTGTATTGTAATTTCTTTTAGTTTGATGCATTCTTTTGATTTTGTTTTCAGGTTAGGTGCAAAACAGAGTCAGGCCGTGTGCTATACACGGCCAGGCAAAGGTTGCAGAGAAGGGAAGTGCTTGGGCCGTGTCATCCAGACACGGCCGTGTGGGATCTCCCGAGGAGAAAAAGGTATAGGCCGTGTCCTAGACACGGCCGTGTAAAGAATCCCGAGAGGAAAGATGAAGAGGCCGTGTCCCAGACACGGCCGTGCGAAGAAACCGGTGAAAGAGGAGGTTTAGGCCGTGTCACAGACACGACCGTGTCAGGAATCCAGAGAAGGAAGAGGGGGAGGCCGTGTAGATCTACACGGCCCGTGTAGGAGAACTATTAAAGTCTTCTTCCTACCTCGCACGGCCAGATCTTGGCCGTGTTCCGCACACCCCCAGCTCTCCAAAACATATCTTTTTCTCCCAATCTCTTAAAAACTCCTCTCTAATCTCTCGAGATCTCTTAGATCCGATTCTCCTCCTCTCTAAAACTTGAACTTTTTGTTCTCTTAACCTAAGATCTTTTGTTCTTTGAAGTTTTGTTCTTTGAGTTCCACAACTCTAGATAATTCTTCCCCTATCTAAACTCATCAAGATGTCCAATATTTTGAAGAGACTTCGCAAAGGAGGTGGTGGATCTAGTGGAGACAAAGAGAGGGAGCCATCAAGGGACAAAGGAAAGCAACCAGTGAAGGGCAAAGGCAAAAGGACTTCACGCAACGAAGGTAATGACAATGAATTCAATATTGTGTTTAGAAATGATGATCAAGAAACTAGATTTGCAATTCTTGTCAATAGAAAGATAGTGTGTACTAGATATATGGACCCAACTGTTCTTGATATGCTTGGAATTAGGGAAGATGTAGATTTGATGATTGGGTTTTTGGATTGGAGTGATATTATGTACACCCATTTGCCTACATATCCTCGTCTTGTTTTGGAATTTTTGAGTTCATTGGATGTCCATTTTACTAATGAAGATGATTATTTTGGAAAAATCTCTTTTAGACTAATGAATCAAGAATTTCTATGGGCATTTAGTGACTTTAATTCTTGTTTTGGATTAACCACCGGTAGCCCTCGTAGGTTTGATCCAAGGTTTAATTGGAATCATTTTTGGAATGCAATAACTGGGTTAGATCAATCTTATGAGCCTTCAAGAGCTAAGGCCTCCCATATGCAAAACCCCATTTTTAGGTACCTACATAGAGTCATGGGTAAAACTATTTTTGGTAGGGGAGAGAGTGATGGGGTGGTTAAGAAGATAGAGCTTTATGCTTTATGGGCTATGCTTTATAAGGTTGAATTTGATTCTGGTTTTCATTTTGTTCAAACCTTATTAAGATCTGCTAGGGCGTCATCGGGATCAATTATTTTTGGTGGTTTGATTACCCGAATAGCTTGTAATTTAAATCTTGATGTTGATGGGTTGGAAATAATTCATGGTAATGACATGATTGACATTGATGCATGTCTTGCTATGAAAATGATCGTTCGGGATGAGAATGGTTTTGCGTTTCCTAGGAGGACTGGTTCTCCTCTACCCCTTCCTTTTCCTGAACGAACTACTATTCGTAACCCGGCTAATTGGGTAATTTCCGAGTTAGATTTTGAGGATAACCCTTCTATACCTGGAGACACTGAGCCACATCATGAGCCCTCGTCATATGGACACCCGCAGCCTTCTAGTTTTATGGAGCCCGCTAGGCATTCTTTTGCATATGGCACGGGATCTTCTAGGTTTGATTTTTCAGATTTTCGTACGTCTCTAGAATCACTTCATGAGAAGCAAGATTCCCAACGAAAAATGTTGGAGGGGCGCTTCTCTTTATCTGATGATCAGTTTAGGGAGGTACAAAATCATTTTCAGTTTACGAGGAATTTCCAAGGTCAAGTGGCTGAGTTTGTGCAGGATTATGATACTGATCAGGCTAGGATGAGAGATTTTATGCAGAGCATGATGCTTACTATCCAACAAGTAGATGCTTTATATGAGTATCATAGATCTTTGGGTGAGATTCCAGGTTTTCCTAGTTTTCCTATTGGCCAACCACGTCGTAGACCTCCTTTCCCTCGTCCACCTCCACCTCCTCCACCATATTGATTTCATCGGGACGATGAAAAGTTTAAGTCTGGGGGGGTGTTATGTACTGTTTAGTTTGGTTTTCAGTTTCTTTTTGTTTTTGTTAGTTTTTCATGTTGGTTCTTATTTTCATTGCTTGTTGCTTTATTTTGCTTATTTTTGAAATAATCATGGCATCATGGCAAAAAAAAAAAAAATTTTTTTTGAGAACATCAAATCTTCACTTATATGCTTTCTTGGATTCAAGTGAAATGTTAGCACGAGTATTGTCTTGATTCATGATGTTCGAATGATGCTAGTAGTAAACTTTATGTACTTCTTTTCTCTATCTTGGGTAGCATGAAACAAGCTAAGAATCTTATGGTGATGAGTTTTAGTTTTGGTTCAACCTTAAGGATTTTATCTTCACTACACTTGTGCTTGATGCTTGAATAGTTGATGTCATTGAAATAGTCATGATTCATCTTGTTTGCTTAGTACTTGGTTTCCATGGTGATTTCTCAACTTTCATTTTGGTTACTGGATGAGGCTCAAATCATTAAAGCTCATTTGGAAAAATCAAAATATCCCAACATGTGTGCTAAAAATTACATTTGTGAATAAGTTTTGCACAATGCAAACACTTAAAAAAAAAAAATAATAAGGGATATAAAAAACAGTTGTCATGAGTGGAATCTAGCAAGTCACCCCTTTGAGATCGAGTTAGGTTACTGGGGAAATGACTGTTTAGCTTCTCTTGAGATTGAGCACACCTTTGAGACCTTGGGTTAGTTGAGAAATATGAACCAAGTGAATGGTGAGTAAGTGCCTATCACTGGTTACTTGTCTTTCACTGGAAACACTAGGAATTCAAATTTGATGACGACTTGACTAGGACATGGATTGAAACTTGAAGAGTGTTGAGTTACTTTTACACTGTGCACAAGATTCTTATGCTTGAACCATACTTTACTTGTTTCTATGATCATGCTTTCTAATGAAACTTTTTGATAGAGTTAGGAAAGTGCACTAGGTTTTATGAATGTGTTGTAGAACATATGAATTTAGACTGCGACATTTTGCTTGAGGACAAGCAAAGGTTTAAGTCTGGGGGTGTGATGTGCGTAGATTATATACTCTTTTATGCATGTTTTTACGCACATTTACATACTTTGAGCATGCTTGATCTATGCATTTTTATACTTCCAGCTTTCCTTTTAGCATATTTACTCTTTTGGTTCGGAGATCTTCTTTTTGTGCATTTTCTGTACACAGGAGTCGATTTGGTGAAGAATCTACATCCTTGGGCAAGCATTGGAGGAAACAAAGGGAGAAAGCACCGGGTCGTGTACCTCACACGGCCCTGCACTGGTATGGAGCTCGGGCCGTGTGGAGTTTGGCACCAACAGAAGTGGAGAATGACATGGCCGTGTAAACTTCACACGGCCGTGTCAAGATTTGAAGCCAACCAGAGCAGAAGCCTTACATGGCCGTGTGGATCTACACGGCCGTGTGAGGTTTCCAGAGACTAAGCAGGCTGTGGCCGTGTGCACCACACGGCCGTGTAGCATTTCCAGAGACTAAGCAGGCTGTGGCCGTGTGAACCACACGGCCGTGCAGTTTTGGCAGAGAAGGAACTGGACATGGCCGTGTGAATCTCACACGACCATGTCACGGGGCCGTGTGGCGCCCGATTCCCTCCTCTATTTAAACCCTCCTTCATGAATTGAAAGGGGATCTCTCCCCCTTTGGGAGAAGGCAAGATTTGGTGGTTTCCTCCCATTCTTGGGAGGATTTCTGGGCGATTCAAGGGGAGTTCTTGGCGATTCCGGCTCCGGAGCGAGGATTGGATCCGAAGACGAAGCTTCTTCGTAGATAAGTTTTCTCTTTTCCCCCTTTTCTTGGTTTCTTGGATTGGGGATTTAAGGAATGCTTATATTCTCTATTTCTTCGGGTTTTCTTCCTCGATTCATGGAGTAGATCTTGTATTCTAGGATGAAGGGAGTATTTGTATGATGGATTGATGTAATCTCTTATGGATTTGCCATTCTCTTGTTTCAATGACATTATCTTGCTTGTATCAATTGGATCTTGAACGATTAAAGATGATTTGTGCTTAATTCTCATTCTTGATTAATTGTTTGAATTTCTTATGGACTTTGTAAAGATAAACTCTCACTCGATCATCCGAGGGATCCACGTGACAGGTGCAAGCCCGTGTAAGGACGTTTGAGAGACAATCTTGAAGAGGAAATAGGAATATTCAAGAGAGTAGGATGGATTTTGTGATTAGTTTCTTGTATCTTGATAGATTGATAAGTCGTGGGCTTCTACGTTGATATCCGAGGAAGGCATAGTAATAGGTGCACTTCTGTGTAAGGACAACATATGTTCATGTCTAATTAATCCTATTTAGATACATTTCTCAGTCCTTAGCCGGTTGTCTATTGCAAGAGAGAACCGGCAACTTTCTACATGTTTGGCAATTGAGGGATAAGAATTGGTGAACCATTTACATTCGAGAAATCATACAAAGAAATCGAAACTCCTAGAATCTCCCTTTATCATACCCCAAAACACTAAACTCTTGTTAGTTGATCTTTAAGATTAGATTTGTTTACCTTACTTTGCTTTTGAAACGATTGGATAGTTGTTTGGCTAATTCGCATTGAGACATTTCTAGTGCTTATTCCAGTCCCTGTGGATACGATAATCTTTTATATTACTTGCGACATTTCCGTACACTTGCGGAGAGCGAACATCCAGCAAACAAGCAGCTCACGTTTCCTCAGTGTACCACCTACGGGAAGAAACACCCGGGAATATGTCGTATAGGTACAAATAGATGCTACAGCTGTGGAATGGAAGGACATATGGCCAGAAACTGTCCTACACAGATCCAGACACCTACCCCTCCTCAAGTTCAGAACAGAGGTGCTCCCCCACAGCTACACCTACTGCAAGCTGCGATAGAAGGCCCACAGATAAGTCAAGGGAGATTGGAAGCTCCGCCAGTAGCGACGGATGCCAGAATTTTCCCCATCACCAAGGAGGATGCGGCCAATGCTTCTACGGTCGTCACAGGTCAGCTACCTAATTTTAGTCAATATACTAAAGTTTTATCTGATACTGAAAGTGAATCACTATCTAATGCTGAAGGCGAATCAATAGTAAAATTTATTGGGAAGCCGAGAAACATTACGTGTCACTGGGTCGAAAATATGTCCGGGCAACTCTCTACCCTGACCTTAGCACCGACATTATTCGACAATATATTGGAAAAGCAAACTAGTGACCAAAGCCTCCAAAGGATTAAGCAAGAAACCTTAGAGGGAAAAGATGACGGATTCCGTATTGAGGACAGTGAATATTATATCTCAGGGATTGATTATGTATTCCAGGGGATCCAGAGTTGCGAAAGAAGATACTGGAAGAGGCCCATGCAACACCCTATGTGATGCATCCGGGTTCCACTAAGATGTACCAAGATCTGAAAAAGAAGTTCTGGTGGTCCGGTATGAAAAGAGACGTGGCTCAGTATGTCGGTACCTGTTTGATCTGCCAGCAGGTTAAAACAGAACACCAGAGACCTGGAGGATTACTACAGCCAATCCGAATTCCAGAATGGAAATGGGAAGATATCTCTATGGATTTCATCTCGGGATTATCTAAGACGACAAATGGTTACGACGCTATATGGGTAATCATGGACAGATTGACGAAATCTAGCCACTTTCTGGCGATTAAGATGACCTATTCTGTTGAACAATTAGCTCAATTATATGTCAAAGAAATTGTCAGATTACATGGGATTCCTAAGACCATTATTTCTGACAGAGATGGTCGTTTTATTTCCCATTTTTGGGAATGTGTTCAAAAAGCCCTTGGCACCAAGCTATTGTTCAGTACTGCCTTCCACCCTCAGACTGACGGACAAACGGAAAGGGTAAATCAAGTACTAGAAGACATGTTACGGGCTTGCGCCTTAGATTTCAAAGGGAGTTGGTGCCGATATTCAAGTATAGCGGAATTCGCATACAACAATAGTTACCAGGCTACTATTGGAATGACACCCTACGAGGATCTGTACGGAAGGAAATGTAGGTCCCCTATATGCTGGTACGAGATGGTGAAAAGAAGGAGATGGGAGTCCAAATAGAATTCATTGACAACACCACCCGTGCTATACAGAACATCCGCCAAAGAATAGAAACAGCTCAGAGCCGACAAAAGAGTTATGCAGATAAAAGACGAAGGCCCTTAGAATTCAGTGTCGGAGATGCAGTGTTCCTTAAGGTAGCTCCTATGAAAGGAGTGATGAGGTTCGGAAAGAAGGGAAAACTAAGCCCGCGTTATGTAGGCCCATATCAAGTTCTGAAAAGAGTTGGCAAGGTGGCCTACGAAATAGTGCTACCTCAGGAGATGCCAGCTATCCACAATGTGTTCCATGTTTCGATGCTAAAGAAATGTATTCCGAGCACAGACCAAGTGATCGAACCACAAACCGTACAAATACAAGAGGACCTAAGTTACATGAACCGACCGGTTCAGATATTGGATCGAAGTATCAAAAGACTAAGGAACAAAGAGGTACCATTAGTAAAGGTCCTGTGGCAAATTCAACGGTTCGAAGAAGCCACATGGGAGCGAGAAGACGATATGAGACAAAAGTACCCGAAATTATTTTAAGTTCGAGGACAAACTTTTATGAGGTATGGGGGACTGTAACACCCATAGGGTACTTAGCAAGATTTTAGACATATTTTTTATCATGAATAAAAATAGGCCTTATGTGTAAATTTACAAAATAATAAAAATAGAACCAAAAAAAAAAAAGAGATGACCAAGGTTTGAACCTTGGATCTCTTACTAGATACATGTATGCGTTAACCAATAGACCAAGAGAAGTTATTGTTAGAGAGAGAAGTGACAGTATAGTTAAGAGTAAGAAAAGAGCTTCTTTCATTTAGAAGGAGAAGTTATAGTAGCCTTCTTCCTATCAAGAGAAAAGAGGATTCTTTCCTCTTTTCATTAAGGAGGAGTAAAAGAAAGGAGAAGGAAAAGTGCATTTTCCCTTCCTCCTCTCATGATGAATAAAAGGGGAAATTAAAGAAGAAAATTCATTTTCTCCCCTTCCTCCTCCCTCCTCCTTTTCCCCGTGACCAAGAGCATCTCCCCACCCCCATTGCCGAAACCCAAACAAAACAAGAAGTTCCTCTCTAGGAAGGCTCCACAAGCAAGATTTCCTCCTTAAGTAAATCAAACAAAGATGTAAGTATCCCCTCACCTGTGGTACAAGTCGCTTACAATATTTTCGAAAGGTTAGAACACTTAAAAATAAAAATAAAAGGAGAAGAACCCATGCTCATGGATCTTATTATGTTATGATATGAACTTAGTTAAAAATTTATGTTGGATATTGTTTAAGCTTGATCTTCTTCTTGCTATGTTTCGGCCATGAATATGCTAGGGCTTTAAGAAGCTTAAAACTTAATTTAACATGCTCCTAGACTTCTTGATGATATGTTGTGAACTTGGCTTGGTATTCATGCTTGTATATTGCTTAGAAGTTTATCTCTTGTTTATTGAAGTTTCGGCCATGATGAAATTAGGGTTTCATGAAGCTTAAAACATAATTTAACATGCTCCTAGACTTCTTGATGATATGTTGTGAACTTGGCTAGGTATTCATGTTTGTATATTGCTTAGAAGTTTATCTCTTGTTTATTGAAGTTTCGACCATGATGAAATTAGGGTTTCATGAAGCTTAAAACTTAATTTAACATGCTCCTAGACTTCTTGATGATATGTTGTGAACTTGGCTAGGTATTCATGTTTGTATATTGCTTAGAAGTTTATCTCTTGTTCATTGAAGTTTCGGCCATGATGAAATTAGGGTTTCATGAAGCTTAAAACTTAATTTAACATGCTCCTAGACTTCTTTATGATATGTTGTGAACTTGGCTAGGTATTCATGTTTGTATGTTGCTTAGAAGTTTATTTCTTGGCTTATGAAGTTTCGGCCATGAGAGATTTTAGGGTTTCATGAAGGTTAAAACCTAATTTAGCATGCTCATAGACTTCTTTATGATATGTTGTGAACTTGGCTAGGTATTCATGTTTGTATGTTGCTTAGAAGTTTATTTCTTGGTTTATGAAGTTTCGGCCATGAGAGATTTTAGGGTTTCATGAAGCTTAAAACCTAATTTAGCATGCTCTTAGACTTCTTTATGATATGTTATGAAATTGGCTAGGTATTCGTGTTTGTATGTTGCTTAGAAGTTTATCTCTTGTTTTATGAAGTTTCGGCCATGAGAGGTTTTAGGGTTCCATGAAGCTTGAAACCTAATTTAACATGCTCATAGACTTCTTTATGATATGACATGAACTTGGCTAGGTATTCATGTTTATATGTTGCTTAGAAGTTTATTTCCCTTTCATGAACTTTCGGCCATGACTATATTCTAGGGTTCAAGGAAGCTTAAATTTAAACTTAGCAAGCTCATGGATTTCCCTTATGATATGATATGAAGTTAGCTTGGATTCTTATGCTTGTATAAAACTTGGTTTCATGCTCTTAAAGGTTCGGCCACAACCAAGTTAAAAGGCCTAGGAAGCTTAGAACCTACTACCTATGCTCATGATATTCTTTATAGTGTATGACATGAAATTGATTTAAGGTTCACATGCTTATATGTTGTTGTAACCTAAAACTAAGCATGGTGACTTTCGGCCACCATATGAAATTAGGGTTAGAAACCCAATTATGACTTTGCTAGTTGTCTCCCATACTAGGATGTGAAATGGGAGATGCTAGTAAATGTTTTTTTTCATGTATGATTATGTTTTCCTATGATGCTTTATATGTTTATTTAAGGATGCTCATGAACTATGCATGATGATGACTCTTATGATGTGTTTTATGCTTAAGTATGCATGCTTTATGATAAGACAAGTAACATGCTTATTTATGTATGTTTATGAACTATGCATGAAATAATTCTTTTATGATGACTATGTACCCAAGCATGTATGATTTAAAATATGTAGCATGCTCATTTACGTAAGCTTATGAACCAGGCATGATAATGATTTTCTTTTATGATTACTATGTGCCCAAGTATGTATGCCTTATGATATGATAAGTAAATGGCTAAGAGTTGCTTCCCTTAAGTTGGGATTAAGAGCACTCTTCATGTTAAGACAAGAGCATGACATTTATGATGATATGATGTGACAGTTATGATGATATGATATGCATGACATGTATTTTACTTTGTATGGCTTGTACCAAGGGTGGGCTCCATAAGCGGCCCTAGGCCGACGGACTATGAACGGGTCTAGTAAAAAGGGATGGGCTCCTTAGTACGCCCCTAGGCCGACGGACTATGAACGGGTTTAGATCCCTAGTAGGTTTAGGGCTAGCTACCCTGTCCTAGGGATTGCGCGCAATTATGTATGTATGTGGTACAAGCCGGGCCCTCATGATGATGATATTATGTTTAAGTATTAAAAGATATGTTTAAAGACATCTTGCACTTGACATGGCATATGTTTTAAAAAGACATGTTGCATAATGCACCCATTCATAATATGATATGTTTTTATGAATTATATGACATGATGTTATGACATACTCTTATGATTTATAGGACACGATGTTATGAGATGTTTTGTTTATGATTCATATGACCTGATGATATGTTATGCTTCTATGATTCACATCACATGATTCCTTTATTTATGATATGTCAGAGTATGATGTTTCTTAATAATATGATATGATAGGAGGCTATGTTCACATGATATAATGTAGATGATTTTGTCTCCATTGATTATATGCTTGTATGACTATGATATGAGATACAGTTTTTGTGAGTAGGAAAAGGATCTTACTGAGCCTGTGTGCTCATAGCTTGCTTTCCTTGTACCACAGATAAAGGCAAGGAATGGATGATCTAAGGGAGCTGCAGGAGAGGCGAGGAGGTGTGTGTGGCAGTGGCTCGGCTAAGACAAATAAAGACCTGCTATGTTATTTTTTTCTGTTAGGTCTGACACGAACCAATTGTATTTATGTTACATTCCAGTATAACTTCATGACATTTCCGCTGCTTTATGTTACTTGAAAGAAATTTTAAATATGCATGTATCCTGGAATAGTTAAGTAAGTAAGTAGCCCCGTCCCTTTAGTAGCAGGGAGGGCGGGCGTTACACTTTCCACCCCTGGTCAGTGGATTTTTGCCTCCCCCAGGATTCGAACTCTAAACCTCCAGGCTTAAGTATTAGGGTTTATGAATCTTGGTAACCAAGTGAGATCTAAATTGTCACGCCCCGGAGGAGTCCCTGTCCGAGAAAATTTCGACAACATCTCCCCTGTTCGGCGGACAATCTGAAACTTTTCTACATACTCACATACCTCAGCCACATGCGGCTGGAATAATAACATGTAAATAAACCATCACCACGCAGTTTATATAAATATAAGCAAACCAAAGCAGTAATACCATGACTCAAAATCAACCCTACTCAACTACACTCGTAAAGCTCAAATCCGATGAACTCACCTCTTCTGCCGTCTAGGCAGGCATGTAGTAGAATAAATCCAAATCATACCAAAAATCCATCAAACGATAAGAATCCATACAATATCCATATGTAAAACAATACAAGACTAAAAACAAAGTCTGATAGAGAAACTAAGATAAAATAACAACTCAAGACCAGCAGACGACAAGCACTACGTGCAGATGGGGACTAGCGACTGGAATTGCTCCGGACAGCCTCAACCTGAAAATATAACAACAATGGAGGCGGGGTGAGTCCAACACTCAGCAGGTACAACTGATATGCAAAATAAAGTAAATAACAGACAACACTAATCATGCGTACAGTCTCCTGAATACGAGAAGGATAAATGCAACTAAAACAAAAATTGGAGAAAACTGTACTAACCAGGATCAAGGTAAAAAGGTAACAGGTCGTCAGACCGAAGGTGTCATAATCCTGTATGCATGTCAATCATATGCATCCAAATAAATGCAGCAAGTAAATGCAGCAAACACAAACAATAAATGCATCATGCATATGATGCCAATGACATGGTCACCCCTGACGCCAGTCAGCCATCTCACACACAATGGTGAGTCTGAGTGGGTAGGGTTGTGACAACCGAGCACACTGACATCACTGCCCCTGATGAGTGACCGAGTGGACGGGATGCTGTCGGAGTATACACATACTCCTACCCCGAAATAATAAATGGGGGAGCGCAATGCTCTCATCTCCCGGTACACGATGACGGGGAGGACTCTCTGCCGGCTACTACGCTGAGTCACACTACCCATGAGGGGACCAACGGAGCCAAACAAAGTCCAACTGCCTGCCGGCTACAACGCAGCAACAATAAACCAACGGAGCCAAATATAGCGAAACTGTCTGCCGACTACCACGCTGAGTCACCAGACCAACGGAGCCAAACAGCAGAACTGCAACACACCTGTCTGATATACCATTAACCCATGAGTGGTGGTGTGTACAGATACATGTAACTGGCGATGAGCTCATAATAATGGAGCAGACAACTGCACAGCATGCAATCATGCAAGATGATGCATGACTCTAAACATGGCAATATCATGAATAGCATAGCAAGATCCACACATAAATAAAAGGTGTACCACAAGTCAATGTATCAGATGGAAGGTACACAAATAGATAGGGTATCAAATAAATCCTAGATCCTGAACATAATGTATCATATGGTTGGATCACTACCGAAAGCATGTATGGTCAAATAAATAATAACATGCACTGCATATTAAGTAAACAAGCAACATATAACAGATCATGTAGTGACCAACCGAAACAAATGGAAAACACAATCATTGCTATATGTTAAATACATTATTATGCATATCAAAAGACATAAGTCAAAGTACCGGCCTCCGACAAAAGAAAGGTCCAATTTCAACTCCGAGATACTCGTCTCGCATCAAAGTCCTGTAATACCAAACATACATTTTTATTTAGCTACAAATTAAACGAATAGCCAAAAAAAATCTTTAAGAACAATTTTAGAGAAAACCCCTAAACCATAAATCTCAATCTACCTAAAACAAATCCAACTAATCAACACAACACAATTATCGAACCTTAATTAAATAAAATCAATTGGTCAACTAGGATTAGTTCCTTAACCCTAATCATTTCTTATCGCCCCCATAACCCTATCCTTTTCATAGCTAGAATTAAATCTAATTCGTATTCAAAATTACCTCCTCCACTTACCTAATTCTTAAGCCTCAACCGGTAACGTTGCTGCCGGAACAGAGGTAGTTGCTGGAACCCATGCAATAACCTTCAATCTCAGCCAAGGCAATTTACTGCCTGAGAGGATTAGCGCCTGGAAATCAGGTACTCCACAACACAAAATCCTGGTAGAACAAACCCTCAGTGCTGGAATCAAAGGAATCAAGAAGAAGATCAAGACTAGGGCTCGGCAGAACCTGGTGGCCGGTGAAGGTGGGTCGGCGTCGGCAGAGAGGCTCAGTAGTGGTGAATCAGCAGAGGCGATACCTAGGGCACGCGGTGGCCGGCGCTAGGATTGTGCCCGCACGTTGCCGGCGCTAGGGCTGTGCCCGCACGTTGCCGGCGCTTGGACAGGGAGGAGGAAGGAGTGCCGGCACTGGAAAGGCGACCGACTGTCGACTATGGTGGCGGCGGCGCATCGCTCGGCGAGGAGAAAGAGCACCCGGCGGTGCTGTCGGGTGGAGAAGGCGCAGAGAGGAGAGGAAGTAAACGGGGCCGAGAAGAGGAACGAAGAAATGAGAAGAAGATGTCGCCGAGTGAGAAGAGAGGAAGAAGGGGAACCGCTCGGGGTCGGGGAAATAGGGCACGCACGGCTTGCGGGAAAAGAATAAGAGAAGAAGAAAAGAAAAAAAAAGAAAATAAATCTTTTCCTCATTAAAACAGGGTAGCCTAAACAGGCTTTCCCGAACCCCGTTTTTATCCCCGTGAACTCGTCCATACGAGCTCCGAAAAATTCTCGAAAAATTTCCAAAAATTCCGGAAAATTCCCTTATTAATATTCTCCTATTTTCGGTATTTTACATTCTCCCCCACTAATAAAAATTTGGTCCCCAAATTTCGTTATCTACCATCTGCAAGTACTAACAATAGACAGAAAGTATAAATGCTGAACGGTAAACTAAATAACATACCTCAAGTGAAAAGATGGGGATAACGAACTCGGATCGTATCCTCGAGCTTCCAAGTAGCCTCCTCGTCCGAATGATGCTGACATCCGACTTTAACCAGCCGGAGAGTCTTGTTCCTCAACTGACGCTCTTCCTGGTCCAGAATCTGTATCGAAATCTCTTCATAAGTGACGTCAGGCTGAACTGGAATGGATAGTATTGGTGTTTGCACTGTTTAATTAAATTTTTATAGCATCTTTGTTTGAATGAACCTGGTGACATGACTCATGGGTGACATTATCATATATCATGATGCACAAATACTAAGGCATTTAGCTCGACTGGTAGTTGTGCATTGGCATCATTGACACGAATGACAAATTCCTCAATCTGCAGTTTACATATTCATTAATATGTTGTTTCGTTTACTTCGCATAAGCATTGTTGATTTTGTAGCTTATTATCTGCCGTTGAAGCACCATCTTTCTTAACTGAATGGTTGGCAACAACCATTCTTGCATAGTTTTTATTGCACTGGAGGAAACAAAGGTTCAAACTTCGTGCAATGGCATGACATGGCATTTCATAGCTACAGGCCATGGACCATCCCCATCATCCTTAGTCCAACTTCAGCCATTCATCATTCATGCTTTTCCTTAGCATGAAACTGACGAGTGTCTTTAGACCTCCAGGCTTCGGCTGTAAGGTCATTATTTTTGCAGAATTTGGTGGTCTTCGGGAACACATTTCAGTTTCTATGATCTGGAATTCAGACATCAAGCTGTGAGCTGAGAGCTAGCGAAAATTGCGTGTCTGGAAGCTGGTTTAGTACTATCCAACATTCATTGCCTTGATTCTATTAATGGAGAAGGATTGGTTGTACACAGGAAGGATTTTGGGTAATCATCCACTCTTTTCTACATGCCCTACTTAGAAAAATATTGAGGATCGGCAAAGAATAGCCCCAACAAGTTTGGCATAGGGCACTTTGGATAAGTGACAAAAGAGAACTTTTTACATCGCCTTAGTGAGTTCATGACAGACTTCTTGACAAGGGGAGAGGTTGTAGCACCCTAGAAAAACAAACCTGGTGTGTGTCACGAAATAAACCTTTTTGGTAGGCAAGATGTAATTCTCAACCTTACCAAGAAGATCAAGTTTGCCTCCGAGCATTAATGGCAAACCAGCCAACAGCTATCCTCCATGTATAAAAGTTGGATAAGCATAGAAGAAAAGGGAAAACTAGGGCCCGACATCACAATAAACCAAGATAAAGATGGAGCAATTGGTAGGTGGTTTGAAGGCTCAATTAAATTTCAAAGGCAAATGGAATAGGAAAAGTTTGGCACACCAAATTGGCGCTCTAACTTGAAGCTGAAGTAATCGTAGAAGATTTTGAGTGAGTTGCCACTCATTTCCAGAGATAAGTATAAACTTATTGTTCTTAGTTTCAAACGAAGTAAAAAAAAATGTGGTTTGAGAAGTATTCGACAATAACACTAATATTCTAATTTGGCAAATTCGGGTGTAGGCCCGTTTCTACTAGGAGATTAATACTCTCTCTGTTATTGGCGAATATTGATAAGTTATTCATGATAGCAATGATAAAGAAAGGGAAATGCAAGGAGATGGAAATAATAGGTGATCTGTACTGCAAAGAAAATTGTAGTATTTCTAAAAGTAAAATAAAGACAAGGTCAACTACAAAGTAGTCTAACCAAGTTTTGAAAACTAGTTTCCAAGGTAGGTGACATATCTTTTTATGACCAATAAAGATATCTATGCTACCCAAGTATTATTACGGGTACCAAATTATAAAATTAAATAAAAACATCATACCTATCTGCTGTCTGGAGATGTTCCGTCGCTGTACAGTCCCCATTTTACCTCTAAATTCCGTACAAGAAAATCACCGGAAATCAATGCTAAAATCCGAAACAAATACCCAGTTTGACTCGCAAACTTGGGTTAACACAAAATATCCAGAATACCAAAAGCAGGTATCACACCCTGCTCTGATACCAATTCCAATAAATTGGTATCAGATAAATCTCAAGATCCATAACATGAAAAATCAAAACAAGTATCGCCAAACCTTGGCGCTCTGATAACAAATAAATTGGTATCAGGTTATCCCAAATATCCAAAATACGAAAATAAAGATCGTAAAACTGTGCTCTGATACCAAATAAATTGGTATCAGATAAATCTCGAAAAATCCAGAACACATAGCAAGTATCGTATACCTGCTCTGATACCACTAAATTGTCACGCCCCACAGGAGTCCCTGTCCGAGAAAATTTCGGCAGCATCTCCCCTGTACGACGGACAATCTGAAACTTTTCTACATCCTCATATACCTCAGCCACATGCGGCTTGAATAATAACACGTAAATAAACCATCACCACGCAGTTTATATAAATATAAGCAAACCAAAGCAGTAATACCATGACTCAAAATCAACCCTGCTCAACTACACTCGTAAAGCTCAAATCAGATGAACTCACCTCTTCTGCCGTCCAGGCAGGCATGTAGTAGAATAAATCCAAATCATACCAAAAATCCATCAAACGATAAGAATCCATACAATATCCATAAGTAAACAATACAAGACTAAAAATAAAGTCTGATAGAGAAACTAAGATAAAATAACAACTCAAGACCAGCAGAGGACTAGCACTACGTGCAGATGGGGACTAGTGACTGGAACTGCTCCGGACAGCCTCAACCTGAAAATATAACAACAATGGAGGCGGGGTGAGTCCAACACTCAGTAGGTACAACTGATATGCAAAATAAAGTAAATAACAGACAACACTAATCATGCGTACAGTCTCCTAAATACGAGAAGGATAAATGTAACTGAAACAAAAACAAGAGAAAACTGTACTAACCAGGATCAAGGTAAAAAGGTAACAGGTCGTCAGACCGAAGGTGTCATAATCCTATATGCATGTCAATCATATGCATTCAAATAAATGCAGCAAGTAAATGCAGCAAACACAAACAATAAATGCATCATGCATATGATGCCAATGACATGGTCACCCCTGACGTCAGTCAGCCATCTCACACACAATGGTGAGTCTGAGTGGGTAGGGTTGTGACAACCGTGCACTCTGACATCACTGCCCCTGATGAGTGACCGAGTGGACGGGATGCGGTCGGAGTACACACATACTCCTACCCTGAAATAATAAATGGGGGAGCGCAATGCTCTCATCTCCAGGTACACGATGACGGGGAGGACTCTCTGCCGGCTACTACGCTGAGTCACACTACCCATGAGCGGACCAACGGAGCCAAACAAAGTCCAACTGCCTGCCGGCTACAACGCTGCTACAATAAACCAACGGAGCCAAACAGAGCGGAACTGTCTGCCGGCTACCACGCTGAGTCACCAGACCAACGGAGCCAAACAGCAGAACTGCCACACACCTGTCTGATATACCACTAACCCATTAGTGGTGGTGTGTACAGATACATGTAACAGGCGATGCGCTCACAATAATGGAGCAGACAACCGCACAGCATGCAATCATGCAAGATGATGCATGACTCTAAACATGGCAATATCATGAATAGCATAGCAAGATCCACACATAAATAAAAAGTGTACCACAAGTCAATGTATCAGATGGAAGGTACACAAACAGATAGGGTATCAAATAAACCCTAGATCCTGAACATAATGTATCATATGGTTGGGTCACTACCTAAAGCATGTATGGTCAGATAAATAATAAGATGCAGTGCATAATAAGTAAACAAGCAACATGTAACAGATCATGTAGTGACCAACCGAAACAAATGGAAAACATAATCATTGCTATATGTTAAATACATTATTATGCATATCAAAAGACATAAGTCAAAGTACCCACCTCCGACAAAAGAAAGGTCCAATTTCGACTCCGAGATACTCGTCTCGCGTCAAAGTCCTGTAATACCAAACATACATTTTTATTTTGCTACAAATTAAACGAATAGCCAAATAAAAATCTTTAAGAACAATTTTAGAGAAAACCCCTAAACCATAAAACTCAATCTACCTAAAACAAATCCAACTAATCAACACAACTCAATTAATGAACCTTAATTAAATAAAATCAATTGGTCAACTAGGGTTAGTTCCTTAACCCTAATCATTTCTTATCACCCCAATAACCCTATCCTTTTCATAGCTAGAATTAAATCTAGTTCGTATTCAAAATTACCTCCTCCACTTACCTAATTCTGAAGCCTCAACCGGTAATGTTGCTGCTGGAACAGAGGTAGTTGCTGGAACCCAAGCAATAACCTTCAATCACAGCCAAGGCAATTTACTGCCTGAGAGGATTAGCGCCTGGAAATCAGGTACTCCACAGCACAAAATCCTGGTAGAACAAACCCTCAGTGCTGGAATCAAAGGAATCAAGAAGAAGATCAAGACTAGGGCTCGGCAGAACCTGGTGGCCGGTGAAGGTGGGTCGGCGTCAGCAGAGAGGCTTAGTAGTGGTGAATCAGCAGATGCGATACCTAGGGCACGCGGTGGTCGGCGCTAGGGCTGTGCCCGCACGTTGTCGGTGCTTGGACAGGGAGGAGGAAGGAGTGTCGGCACTGGAAAGGCGGCCGGCTGTCGACTATGGTGGTGGCGGCGCATCGCTCGGAGAGGAGAAAGAGCACCCGGCGGTGCTGTCGGGTGGAGAAGGCGCAGAGAGGAGAGGAAGTAAACGGGGCCGAGAAGAGGAACGAAGAAATGAGAAGAAGATGTCGCCGAGTGAGAAGAGAGGAAGAAGGGGAACTGCTCGGGGTCGGGGAAATAGGGCACGCACGGCTTGCAGGAAAAGAATAAGAGAAGAAGAAAAGAAAAAAAAAAAGGAAATAAACTTTTCCTCATTAAAACAGGGTAGCCTAAACAGGCTTTCCCGGGCCCTATTTTTATTCCCGTGAACTCGTCCATACGAGCTCCGAAAAATTCTCGAAAAATTTCCAAAGATTCCGAAAAATTCCCTTATTAATATTCGCCTATTTTCGGTATTTTACATTGGCGTTCACTTGGCTATCTGGATTCATAAACTCTAGTACTTAGCCTGGAGGTCTAGAGTTCGAATCCTGGGGAAGGCAAAAATCCACTGGCCAGGGGTGGGAAGACCTAGTGAGTAACGGCACGATCGAGGGTCGTCGGTCGACGACATAAGGGATCACCAAATGGGCCGCTAATTGTACCGCCCAAGGGACCGCCAAATGGGCCGCCCAAGGGGTCGGGTCGTTACATTTGTTGGTGGGGTTCATATCATCCGGAAGTGATAATTGATAACTGATCTCTCCTATCTTCACCTCTTCGGTATACATCAGGAGATCGAGTCGAACACATGAAGCTCAAGTCCATCAGGAGACCAAAACCAATTCCTCCTCTAGGTCCCTGTTTTAGCCTCTTATTAAAAGCATTTTTATCCACCCAAAGCCCAGCTTCTTACCCAAGCTAGGGGTCGGCCACATCCTTGCTTGGTGCCCAAGCAAGTGGCTGACCAACAAACTGTCTGCACCAGGTACACCCCAACAAAATGGTGTGGTAGAATGAAGGTATAGGACTCTTATGGAAATGATTAGGTCGATGATGAGTTATTCAGAATTACCAAATTTGTTTTGGGGATATACTCTGGAAACGACAATGAACATAGTACCTTCAAAAGTCAGAACCCTCTACTTCCATAGAATTGTAGAATGGGCGTAAGCCTAGTCTGAAGCATATTCGGATTTGGGGTAGTCTAGCACATGTGCTGAAGGGAGACACTGATAAGTTGGAATCACGTACAAAAGTTCGCTTGTTTGTGAGTTATCCTAAAGGAACAAAAAGTGGTTTATTTTATAGTCCTAAAGATCAGAAGGTCATTGTTAGCACCAATGCCCGATTTTAGAAGAGGACTATGTAATGAACCACAAGCTCATGAGTAAAATTGTTCTTGAAGAAATAAGAGAAGACACATCTACTTTAGTACCAACGGTACAAGATGAGATACCACAAGAAACTGCAACACGTGTCACAAATGATGTACAATTACAAGCAGTGTCATGTCGTAGTGGGAGGGTTTTTCGGCAACCTGATAGATTCATGTTTTTAGGAGAGTTTTCGGACTTGATCCTTGGTGAACATGAACCTGATCCCTGGACATATGATGAAGCACTCCAAGATAAAGATGTAGCATTGGTCTATCTATGGACTAAAACAAGCTTTGAGATCTTGGAATATCCGGTTTAATCTTATGGATTTATTTAGTGTCCGGATGAGTCTTGTGTATACAAGAAGAGTGATGAAAATGTGGTGGTATTTCTTGTACTATACGTAGATGACATTTTGCTCATTGGCAACAATGTCAAAGTGTTGTCAGACGTAAGGGTATGGTTGTCCAAGCAGTTTGATATGAAGGATTTGGGAGAATATGGACATATTCTTGAGTTCAAAGTAATAAGGGATCGCAAGAAAAGAATGTTGTACTTATCCCAAGCTTATATATCGATACTATCCTAGCTTATTTTAGCATGCAAAACTCCAAGAAAGGTTTTCTACCTTTTCGACATGGAGTACCTTTATCTAAAGAGATGTGTCCTAAAACATCAAATGAGATAGAGGACATAAAGACAGTTCCTTATGCTTCGACTATAGGTAGCCTAGTGTATGCAATGCTATGTACAAGATCGGATATCTATTTTGTCGTAGGCATGGTTAGCAGATATCAAAGTAATCTAGGACAAGGACATTGGACTGCCGTAAAGTATATATTAAAGTACCTGAGAAGGACTAGAGATTATATGCTGGTTTACCAGGAAGATAATTTGCTCCCTATGGATTACACGGATTCTGACTTCCAATCAGATAGGGACAATAGCAAGTCGACCTCGGGGTATGTGTTTACTTTGGGAGGTGGAGCCATAGCATGGAGGAGTGCTAAGCAGAAATGTATTTCGGACTCTACTATGAAATCTGAGTATGTGGCAACCTCTGAGGTAGCCAAAGAAGCTGTATGGCTCAGAAACTTCTTGATAGACTTAGATATGATTCCTGGTTTGCCCAAAAATTATCATAATTTATTGTGATAATAGTGGTGCAGTAGCAAACTCGAAGGAACCACAAGCCTATAAGGCAAGTAAACCCATTGAGCGCAAGTATCACCTAATACGAGACATCATAAAACAAGGAAAAGTTGTTGTCGCCAAGATTGTATCAACAGATAACCTGGATCCTTTCACTTAGGCCCTTCAGGTAAGAGCTTTTGATGGGCATGTTGAGGGGATGAGAATCAAATGTATGGTAGCATATATGGCAACATAGTCTTTTAGTATAAGTGGGAGATTGTTAAGATGTATACTAAATGCCTAGCTTTTTGTATGAACATTTATTTTTGAATGAGAATCACATTGGTCAAATGTCTGCATTTAGTAAAATGTAGTTGTCCATTTAATTTATATTGTAGATAACATAGTGTGTGGTGTCACACAGAAGATCATGTTATCAGTTCCTTATAAATTATAAATAGTTGCTCACGACCAAGATGGATTGGGACAAACCATTGGAATGATTGTAGTGTAATTTGGTACTAGTTTATCTTGACTATAAAATTACACTAGTACACTATGTGTGTATTGAGTAAGATCATTTGAGGTTGTTCCTTTTATGCTGACTGCATAAAAAAACATAACCCATGTTATTATGGATGTGTGTACTCTTAATCCCGATATAATAACAAGCACATATACTTTGTATTTATTTCTTTAATTTATCAATAGGTGAGATGTATTCGTTAAATCAATTGGCCCGATAAGTTACGAAATAATATTATTTATATGGTGTGTTATTGATTATAGAAGGAAACTGTGTCCTAGTTATCTAAGTTGATGATGCCCCCTTGAGGAGCTCATAAGGATTATCAAGTAAACCCTGCAGGTGGACTTAGTTCGGCATGATAATAAAGTTGAGTGGTACTACTCTTGGAACTAGATATTAATTAAGTGAGTTGTCAATAACTCATTTAATTAATGGACATTCGATATCTTAAACACAGGAAGATTAATGCACTCATGATAAGAAGGAGCCCATAATGTAATATGGGATTAGTGTCGTAGTTCAATAATGACTCTTTAGTGGTATAAGTTATTATTGATGAACTTGAGTTGGGTGTTTGGGTCGAACACAGGAAGCTCAAGTCCATCAGAAGGCTAAAACCAATTCCTCCTCTAGGTCCCTGTTGTAGCCTCTTATTAAAAGCGTTTTTATCCCCCTAAAGCCCAGCTTCTTACCCAAGATAGGGGTCGGCCACATCCTTGCTTGGTGCCAAAGCAAGGGGTCGGCCAAGCCCATCTTGGTGTTCAAGATGTGGCCGACCAAGCCTTGCTTGGTGACCAAGCAAGGGGTCGGGCACTAAAGAAATAAAAAGAGAGATTTTAATTTTTTTTAAATCTTTCATTTTATAGCAATCTACAAAGGATTAAATGAGAGATTTTAATTTTAAAATCTTTCCTTTTTTGAAGCCATCCACATGGTTTTAAAAGAGAGTTTTAAATTTTAAAATCTTTCCTTTTTTGTTGCCATCTGTAATGGTTTAAAAAGTGAGATTTTAATTTTGATAAAACTTTCCTTTTTTGTAATCATGATTTAGAAGAGAAGTTTAATTTTAAAATCTTACAATGTTTAAAAGAAAGAAATTTTAATTTGTTAAACTTTCCTTTTGTAACCATCACAATAGAAAATTTAAAAGAGAGAGATTTTAATTATTATTAAAATTTCCTTTTATGCCATGACCAAGGATTATAAAACAGAGGTAGAGGGTGCCTTATGGGAACAACACATTTCCATATTTCTCTTGTTCCCTTAGGGTCGAAACCTAAGATTTCCCTCTTCTCTTTTCCTTGGTGGCCGACCCTTCTCTCTTTCTCTTCTCCATTTGTTTTCTTCTCTTAAGGCTGGCGACACATCAAGCTCCATCTTCTTGTGGCTGGTTTGGCTGGAGGGGAAGAAGAAGAGAAGGAAGTTTCCTATTTTGGCATTCCTTGGGTGGCCGAAACTTGTAGGCAAAGAAGAAGATTTGGGTGGATTTCATCTTGGTAGATCGTCGCCCACACGACGTCCAAGAGGAGGAGAGGAATACAACAGAAGATCAAGAGGTCTTTAGCTGTAAAGAAAGGTATAACTAATTATTTGTTTCCGCTGTATAATTAGTTTATGTTCTTTGTATGGATCCTAAAATACCAACACAAGAGGCTATCGATTTTGTATTTCAATTTTGTGTTTCTATTGTGGTCTCTATAGTTAAACCTAAGGTTACTGTAAGAAGTTTAAATATTCAATTTCTTTAAAAGGCTTTGTCTAGGAAGTGGTGGATGATCCCATACCCAAGAAGGCCGAGTGCCTCGCCATAGTTAACCTGGAAGCCAATCTTTGAAATAGATATTTAATTAACTTCTGTAATATGGTTTAACTTCTGAAGAACACATGAGTTGCACTTGGAGTAAAAATGTTAAGTGTGTTTCCAATCCAAGTTTAACTTCTGGAGAACAACTTGGATTAAAAATGTCAAGTTTTGTTTGCAATCCAGGTTTAACTTCTGTAGAGCACATGGGCTGCTAGGAAAAGTTCTGTGCTTGTACAAATTTATATACAGGGGAAACAGAACGAAATTCTGAGTAGCACCAAACAATTGGTATTAGAGCTAGTTTTCTGCCTCTGTGTGTTTGGTTTTCAGTTAAATTGTGCACTTTTCATACATACATTTAGGCAGAATAATAGTAGGATGTGCAAATAGATTAACTCTATGGTTGTAGGTATCCTAGTTCCAACTATTATGACCCTATTGTGTTTGTGTGTGATTGGACCCTCGGGGATGTCGAGGGCATTTTATGTAAAATACCGGAAAAAATAGGAAATATTAATAAGGGATTTTTCTGGAATTTTTGGAAATTTTTCGGGTATTTTTCGGAGCTCGTACGGACGAGTTAACGGGGACAAAAACGGGGCCCGGGAAAAGCCTGTTTAGGTTACCCCGTTTAAGCGAGGAAATATTTATATTTACATTTCCTAATTCTTTTTCTTTTTCTTATTTTTATTTTTCGTTTTTCCGGTGTCCTCACCCAAATCTCGCCGAGTCCTCTTCTTCCCCGCGCCTTCTCCCCCTCACGGCGAATTTGCCCTAACCGCAACCGCAAGGAGGCGGTTTCCTCACTTCCTTGCCGTGCCCTAGCCGTGCACCGCCGACGCCTCCTTCTCACTGCCTCTCCTCCGACAGTCGTTCGTCCCCGCCTTACACTTCGATCTCTTCTCCACTGTGCGCCCCTCAACGCCGGCGTCGCCTCGCTGAGCCGCCGCACTCCTCTTCTCCGAGCCGATCCATCTTCGCCAGCCGACGAGAGCCAAGGGAAGCCGGTTGCTTCTTCTCCGACGCGACATTGCTACTGCCACCCGACGCCGACCTCCTTCCCCGGTGCCCCTGCCGTCGGCGACGCCCAGAGCAGTGCCGGTCATCTTCCTCCTTTCTCCCAAGTCCGACTTCATCTGTGCCCTAGTACATCTGCCGGCCAATTTCTCCTTTGTTCTAGTATCGGTGATTGTACCTCCTTCCCTCTCTTGGCGGACGACTAGAGTCGTCGTAAAACAGGAGCTTAAGAAGGAGGCTGAGGGAAACAGTAGTCCGGCAATGGGATTGAAGGTGAGGGATTAAGGTTTGGTTTTGAATTTTTTTGCTATGTTTGTGTCCTGCCGTGAGCAGTAATGTGTTTGGGCTTTAGCCATTCTTATTGAGGATGATCCACAGCTTCGGACATAACTTCCAGCAGCAAGATCTGTGGTTGTGAGTTGGCAGGAAGATACTTAGAGTGAGGTAAGCTTCGGTTGTTGATTAGGATTGTTGTTTGATTGGTTATTATCGATCTTGATTTCATCTGATCCGAACAGTGAAGAATTTCAGCAGCCAACAACCCTTGACGGCAGTAACTTCAGCCAACAACTCTTTGATTCCAGTACAAACCCGTGGCTGTGAATTTAGGTATGGTGTAGGATAATGGATCCTTGTTATAGATTGAGTTGGTTTAAAATTTATCTAATGGAACGGTTAGGGTTAAGACAATTAACCCTAGTCAATTGTTATATTTTAATTTAGGTAGACAAATGGTTATGTGGATTAGGGTTTTCCCTAATTTAGTCTCGTGGATTTTGTTTAGCTATTTAAATTCTTATGAATTTTAGCTAAATAAAAATATATATATTGATTGGTACAGGACTTTGACGCGAGACGAGTATCTCGGAGTCAGATTGGACCTTTCTATTTTCGGAGGCGGGTACTTTTGACTTATATCAATTGTACCTACTGAGTGTTGGACTCACCCCGCCTCCATTGTTGATATTTTCAGGTTGATGCTGTCAGGAGAGAGTTCCAGTTGCTGGTCCCTGCAGACCTCGAGGATAGGATTTGGTTTCCGTTTTGGTTTCTTTTCTGTTCTAGACTATTTAAAACTTGTTATGTTTTAGATTTATTCCACCTATGGACGTTGTATGGATTTTATGATGTCGATGAAATTGGATTTGGTTTTATTCTACTACATGCCTGCCTGAACGGCAGAAGAGGTAAGAAAAATCGGATTTGGGCTTTACGAGTGTAGTTGAGTAGGGTGGATTTCGAGTCAGAGTATTATTACTGCGTGGTTGTGTCAGCCAGAGGCTGAATATATATATAAACTGCGTGGTGATTGATTTTATTTATTGTTATGATTCCAGCCGCCTGTGGCTGAGTATTTAGTGCTTGTAGAAATTTTTGATTGTCCGTCGTACAGGGGAGATGCTGCCGAAATTTTCTCGGACAGGGACTCCTCTGGGGGCGTGACATTTTATGTGTGTGCATGATTGTAATTATTAATTACAGCAAGAGCTGTATTAATTTTAGGATTTTACATTTTGTTCGATCTAGATTACATGTACATTCCCTTGTGGAATATAGGATCGATAAATGTAAAATTTTATTTTTGTCGCAGATTGTATCCTTGCGAGGCGTGGTGTTATTTGAGGACCAGAGGCGCAGCGGAAAAGGCGGCGGCGGCTAGGCTTGGTGGCACACGGAGGACAGCTATGAATGAGACCATAATAGTTGGAAAATTATTTTTCATATTTATTGCCTTTTATGCTGTTTATATGTGTTGCGTGTGTGTGCATGTTATAATTCATCGCTTTAAATAACTAAGTGGGAGAGGAATTATTTAAATTCCATGGTCTACATTACTGGTTTGTAAGTGATGCATTCAAACTTGCGCGTTGGCTTTGAGTGCCTTCCTCCACATCGGATGAGTTTGTTTGCGGATCACTAGATTAAACTTCCTTTATGGATGATTATAGAAAATTATTTAGGTTTGTGTGATCTTCTCCATCTGAAGGGGCACAATCCTATTTAATGGACTAAGTATCAGGTAATGATATATACTTAGGCACATTTAATAGTATCCTCCCCATCGGAGTCACTGCTATTATTTGTATGACCGAAGAAAAACCAACTATTAATTTTATTTTTCATAAAATTAAGTTGACAAGATAATAAAATTAATGGGTAAAACCCTCTCTTATAAATGTTTGAATTTGTATACGTCCACACTATCGTGGCATACAAAATTCAAGGTGTTTTGTGGTGTTGGTAAATTTAAATGATATTGTTTGAGTAATCAATATTATTTTAAATTCTAAAGTTTTGACTAAATATTTTGTGATTCTTAGGATTCCAAATGACTTTCAATCCTCTTGCTGATATATTAAAAGAGAACAAACTTACTAGTCCAAATTACATTAATTGGAAACAAAACTTGGACTATCCTCGTAAAAGGGAGAACAATAAAGGTGTATCTTATTCATTAGTTCTTGAAACATGTTTAACGGTGTTATCTATCGGTACCTGGTTTGTAGATACGGGAGCCACTGATCATGTCTGCAATTCATTACAGGGGTTCCAGGAAACCCGACAACTATATGAAGGAGAAATCACCGTCTACATGGGTGATCTACAAAAGTAGCGGCTATTGCAGTGGAAGATGTTTATTTATCCTTTGATAAGAATAAAACATTGATTTTGAGAAATTGTTTTTATGTACCAAGTTTTAGAAAGACTTGTTTGGATGGATAATCTGTTCCTTTTGATGACAAAGTAGTTGTCAAGAAAAATAGGGTAGCTATCTGTTCTGGTACATTGGTTGGCAATTTGTATACTCTAAATCTAATAACTCCCACGATGCAATAAATGGAAATTAATAACACATCTTCAAATTCAAATAAGAGAAAGCAGCCTTCGGAAATGAACCAAACATATCTTTGGCATATAAGGCTAGGTCATATTAACTTGAGTAGGGTTCAAAGGTTAATAGCCGATGGACTTTTGGGTTCATTGGTAGTGGAAAACTTTCTAACCTGCAAGTCTTGCTTGGAAGGAAAAATGACAAAGAGACCTTTTAAGGCTAAGGGGTAGAGAGCCAAAGATGTGTTGGAATGGGTTCATTCTGATTTGTGTGGACCTATGACTATCCAGGCAAGAGGTGGTTTCGAATATTTTGTTTCTTTTATAGACGACTATTCGAGATACGAGTACATTTACTTGATGCGCCGCAAGTCTGAGTGCTTTGATAAGTTCAAAAAATATAAGGCTGATGTGGAGAAACGTCATGGTAAAAGTATCAAGACACTACGGTCTGATCGTGGTGGCGAGTACCTCTTAGGAGAGTTTAGGAGTTACTTATCTGAGGTCGGGATTCAATCCCAACTGTTTGCACCTGGTACACCCCAACAAAATGGTGTGGCAGAATGAAGGAATAGAACTCTTATGGAAATGGTTAAATCAATGATGAGTTATTCAGAATTACCAAATTCATTTTGGGGATATGCTCTGGAAACGATAGTATACATTATGAACTTGGTACCTTCTAAGTCAGTACCCTCTACTCCCACAGAATTGTGGAATGGACGTAAACCTAGTCTGAAGCATATTCAGATTTGGGGTAGTCCAGCACATGTGCTAAAGGGAGACATTGATAAGTTGGAATCACGTACAGAAGTTCGCTTGTTTGTGGGTTATCCTAAAGGAACGAAAGGTGGTTTATTTTATAGTCTTAAAGATCAGAAGGTCATTGTTAGCACCAATACCCGATTTTAGAAGAGGACTATGTAATGAACCACAAGCCCATAAGTAAAATTGTTCTTGAAGAAATAAGAGAAGACACGTCTACTTTAGTACCAACAGTACAAGATGAGATACCACAAGAAATTGCAACACGTGTCACAAATGATGCACAATTACAAGTAGTGCCATGTCATAGTGGGAGGGTTGTTCAGCAACCTGATAGATTCATGTTTTTGGGAGAGTCTTCACACTTAATCCCTGGTGAACATGAACTTGATCCCTGGACATATGATGAAGCGCTCCAAGATAAAGATGCAGCATCGGTCTATCTATGGACTGAAGCGAGCTTCGAGATCTTGGAACATCCAGTTTAATCTTATGGATTTATTCACTGTCCGGATGAGTCTTGTGTATACAAGAAGAGTGACAGAAATGTGGTAGTATTTCTTGTACTATACGTAGATAACATTTTGCTCATTGGCAACAATGTCAAAGTGTTATCAGACGTAAGGTTATGATTATCCAAGCAGTTTGATATGAAGGATTTGGGAGAATTTGGACAAATTCTTGGGATCAAAGTAATAAGGGATCGCAAGTAATAAGGGATCAAAGTAATAAGCTAAATCGACTAGCAGCATATGCTAATCAATTAAGGCTGATTTTAAGTGATTAAAAGATTTACCTAATCGCTTAAGGCCTTGATTTCATCTTATATAAGTTTATTTAGGTTGATTAAGCCATGTTTAGTCATGTTAACTATCCTTAACCCTAAGGAATTCGTATATGAACATTTAAGGGTAGTTTTCTTGTTGAAACAATAAAGGATTAGCTAAAAGAAGACTAAATTTAAGTTTAGCGTAAGGTTTATTTCAAAGTTGAATTTTAAACCTAAAAACTTCAAATTTTGGTTTTTCTAAGGGTTTAAAAACTCTAAGTTATTGTTGGTGCAATGACAAAAAGTTTGGTGTATATTTCAGGGAGAGCTACTCTTTAAAGACATAACTTAGATTTAACAATTGAAGGTTGAAAACATTCATTATTATGAATGCTCAAGGTTGAGCTTGAGAGACAATGGAAGATGGAAAATCTTCATTGTCATGGATGATTAATGCTTAAGGGTGAGCATTGGGCACAATGAAGGGTATGGGACCTTCATGGTGATGTTGTGAACAACAAATGAGGTTGTGAACAACATGAGGTAACTCTTTAGGAGAAGAGTTTTTGATGTGTGCCAAAGGGAAAATTCTCCATGTTCACAGGGGGAGGTTGTGAAACCCTTATGTTAAGGGGGAGAATGTAGGAAACCCTCATTTAATCTTTGTCATGAAAAAGAAGTTAGAACTTATGGATGAACCTAACTTAAAAATATTATCAAATATCAAAAAGGGGAAGATTGTTAGTGCAATTTCCCTAGGCCAAGGTTCACTAGTTTGACTAAGCTTGAGTTGGCTCAAACTTGCGTCTTGATGTTTGAGTTTTAATGTTTCACAATATATAGAGATTACATGTGTAATTGTCCTTTTGGAGAGATTATTGGTGTAATTCCCCTTTGGTCAAGGTTTGCCCAGTTTAATATGAAGAAGAGTAAAGTAAGTCAAGGTTGACAAGATACTTGACTGATGAGTCCTGACTGGAGGTTAGGCAAGGGCAAGACCAAAGGAAAGGTTGACAGAAGAAGAAAATCTAAGTGGGTTAATGTTGACTGGACACTTGGTGTGAAAATCTTGATAAGTGAAGGCAAGTAAATAGCCCTAGTGGTGAAGCTAGGCTATTTACCTGCCTTGTGGTGGTAAATAGCCCTAGTGGTAAATTTGATGCACTAGGGCTATTTACCACTAGGGCTATTTACCTCGATGAACAAGGGCTATTTACCACTAGGGCTATTTGATGGTGGATCTTGTCCCACGAGAATTATAGCAAATTTGATGTGAACCTCGACGAACAATGTCGCAAGACCCAGCAGCAATAAGATTGGAACTCAGTTCCGGGATCGTCCAAAGGAGGTTTCAGAGGGATGGAATATTGACCCGTTGATTATAGAGAATCAAGAACCAATATTATGAGAACAATGGAGAATATCGACCCAATGATTATAACAAAACCAAGAACCAATATTATAAAAGTCCTGAGAATTACAAGTGCTCACCCGTAATCCCTGCAGAGTTGCTGAAGAACAACAAGGAGGAAAACTCTCTCAAAATATAATGTTTGCTACCCTCTTTGATATCTACTCAAGACATTATATAGAACTGAAAATGGTAGTTTCCAAGGCATGGAAAGAGAAGAGAATGAATGCAAGTCTTCATGCACACTCCCTTTCCAACAAATGGTAGTTTCCAATGCATGGAAAGAGAAGATGATGAATGCAAGTCTTTATGCACACTCCCTCTAGCTGTCCTCCAACTTGGGAATTCGTCCAAAATGTAAGTGGCATTAAATGGCACACCAATTCCAACTAGAATGGTGTGTTTTCCCACCATTCTAGTATGGTATTCGGCTAGGAACATGTTGCATCATGATATTCCATTCTTCTGCAGTTAATTGACCCATTTTAGGGTCGACTTGTATGAAGTTGATCATTCGGCATGGCATCGACTGTAACTCCATAGCCTGCCCTTCCAAGATACTAGATGTCAATGCTTGTTGATCCTGTCTGAGAAGCTGGACAAGACGGAGATCTGGGAGAAAAAACCCACTGCTGATGGAGAATAATGCCTAGAGAACGCCGATCCGAGAAACCCAAAGCGGATCCAAGAAGATGAAGCCCCAGAATGTCCTCTCGATGCAAGATACTAATGGCGATGAAGAGATCCAATCGAAGAACACTGGCTTCGGAACTCCCAAGGCTTCCTGCGCACAAGAGACCAACCAACACTACCGTCAGTGACCTAAGAACGGGGTGGGAATCCCTGGCTAGACCCTCCGACGCTCAAGTTAGTGATCTCTCTTGGTGTGGAAGAAGGAGGAAAAAGATGAACAATGGTTGAAAATTAGGGTTATGAATGTGCGCAATGATGTGAACTTACCAGCCAACGGAGAGGATTCCCCTTTTTATACCACTTCATATAACCTCCGTAGTCATGAAGTGGACCCCGGTTTGTTAGCGTTTGTTATGAGATGACGTAAGTTGTGTACTTGTGGTAAATGACTTTTAAGGAATCTTCTTTGTACCCCAGATGTACCTTCTTTATCGTCTAGTACCTGTAAAATAGTCTGAAAACACATTTCCCGTCAAAATATATATAACACCTGTTATACAATCATATACTACAAATATCTTCATTAACCATTTTATTTAAAATACTACTTCTCTTCTGTATCACAAGTTCTTTTAAAGTATTTCTAACTTTCCTACTCGCGCCTCCTGTTTTACTATATTATATATAACTTTGTTCTTTGTATTGATCGGGGCTGAGCTTAATTAAGTTTGATCAATTATTATTGCTTCTCATGAGGCTTAGTGCTCGTTCGTGCTACTCTATGTTTATTATCCCAACTGACACCGGATTATATCTTATTAAGTATGTAATTTTTATCAAGTATCTTATCAAGGTATTATTCAACCTGACCGGTGTTTGACTCTCCTTTTTAAAGGTATGTCTCGACCGATATTGGCCAACCTCCTTTGAGGTATATCTCATCCGATATTAGCCTACCTCCTTTGAGGTATATGCTGATTGATATGGGTCTGCTTCCTTCGAGGCATATCTCAACCGGTATTGGCCTACTTACTTGGAATTATATCCCGGCCGATATTGGCCTACCTCCTTAGAGGTATATCTCAGTCGACACTGATCTAATCACTCGGAAGTATATCCCGGCCGTATTGGCCTACACCTTTTGAGGCATATGCTGATCGATATGGATCTGCTTCCTTGGAGGCATATCCCGACCGGTATTGGCCTATTTACTTGAAACTATATCCTGACCGATATTGGCCTACCTCCTTTAAGGTATATCCCGGCCGATATTAGCCTACCCCCTTAGAGGTATATCCCGGCCGATATTGACTTATCTTTTCCGTTTGGTTATCTCCTTTTCCCTTCCTTACCGAGGACCCATGAAACCTAACTCATATCACTAGCCTTCCCTTCAAGTCTAGTCGAAAGAGGTGTAGACGACTGACTAGACACAAGTCTGATTTTGTTTTTTCCTATCCGTGACTCTGCCATAGATATTGAAGTGACCTTACAGATTTTATGTACAACTATCCTGTGGCTTTGTGTACAGTGATCCCGTGAACCTTAGTATAGTGGTTCCTTGGGTCCCTTCATCCTTTAAATAGGGTTGCATCCTTCTCTTCGTTCATCGCCTACCTCAGTTCGTTTCCTTTCCTACTGATCTTTCCTCCTGAGTGTATGTCCTTAGATCCCCCTCTTTGGGGGCAACTTTTGTTGGACAAGGCGAGATCTATATATGAGTTTATTCAAGTTTTTGCTTCGGCTAACTCTAAGGTTCGAGGAACTGTCTCAAGAGATGAAGTTTCTCAAAGTCTAGAATTTTCATCCAAAGGTGCCAATGCTCTGAAGGCTCAAGAAACTTCAAAGAGGTTTTCGTTACTCATGGAGGGCCAACTGAATAGCCCATGGATGTCATGAGAAGGGCACAACACGTGCTATCGACGGGCTAAGCTTGTTAGCTCTAGTTGTAGAACTCCAGGGCTTGTGGAGTGGAGAGGTTCTTTCAGTCACCTTTGCACCATGGCCTGAATAGATCCATCCCCTTCCCCTTTCCCTTGAATCTTTCTGCTTCATAATTTTCTTCGTCCCGGGCAAAATATTGCCACTTCTGCGCCTTGACAAGCTCGGACGAGCTTCCTCGGCGTTAGGTAAAATGTTTCCACTTCTGCTCCATGGTAAGTTTGACTACAGTGGGACTAAAATTTCCTAAGCATCTCAATGTTTGTAATTTTTGTTATCTGTTTGAGGTTTAATGTTCTGAGGGGAAATGTAATGTTATGTACTTGACGAAATTCTAAATGTAAAAACAATCTTTTGTATTGAATTAAGCAACTCTATTGAATCCTTCTGATTCATAAGCATAAATGTGATGTTGTGCTTGTTACTTCTTCGTATATCCTATGTATATATATGGCCAAAGCTATCTTGACCACTGTAGTACTTCTCTATTATAGCTAACGTTATACCGACCAATATTAGTTTATCTATCATAAACAATGTTATTTAAACTGATAGTATACTTGTCTAACATAGCCAAATTTATGTCGGCCGAAAAATTATCTTGATCAACGCTAGTTTGCACCTTATAATTTAAAATCTGTTATGCGCCTAAATCGCTATCCTTAAATGTTTTTGTCCTTAGCCTAGGCTTAGTCAAACTCAGTCCCTCTCCCTATATTATGTCTAGTTAATTACGTCTCCTTTCAAAACTTCCTAGTTGGTGATTGGCTCTTCCTCTAGTAAGGGAATGTTGGAAGCGTACTACGAGGTGTTACCAACCCAGCGTGATCCGATCTGTCGCATCCAGTATAAATGTTTCTTTATGATTATATGACACACACTTTCTCTTACTGCCACGTCAGGTAAGCCTTTGCCTTTTTCCTGTGATCCTCAGCGTCTGCTGAGATAAAAACATTTTGATCTGACGACGGCTATGTGTTTTTCAAACCCTAAACCCTTTTATCTTCTTTTCAACTTTGTCCCTTCTTTTCTTACCTTAGCGTTCTCTTCTCGCTGCAGTTTTCGACCAAACCCCGTGCTCACCGTTTCTCGGCGATCTTCTTTCTTGCTTTCAGTAAGTAATCTGTTGTTTGTTAGTCTCTACTCTTGTCTATGCTGAGGAAGCAATTGCTCCTTGGTATGTCCACATGTCTTCCTCCTTTGACAAAAATGCTAGGCTTACCATCTGTCGTCAGTATGAAATTCTCCGGGAATATGACATTATAATTCCAAAACTAGGTGATCGTCCTCATCATCCCCCTACTAATTGCGTGACTTTTTTCAAAGATTAGTTGATAGGAGGTTTAAGGTTTCCCATTCCTCCGTTTCTAATCGAAATAAGCCAGTATTTTGATATTCCACTACAACAGTTTGCCCCTAATGCCTTTCGTTATCTATGCGGTGCTTACATGCTGTTTCGCTTGCTAGATATTCCTCCTACTCCTCAAAACTTTTCATGTTTTCTTATCCCAAATGTTCAGAACCTGGTGTTTTCTTATTCCAGTCACGAACTAAAATGGTTCTTTTTGAGGATATGCCCTCGTCTCTTAAAGCTTGGAAATCTCGCTTCTTCTTCATAAAGTTTCCTGGACCCATTCCTTGGTCTTATGCTTGGAAATCCTCCTTACCCTCTTTGCCTGATGTCAGAGAGCTCCATCTTCATCCTACTTTTCCTATTTATTATGGAAAGTTGTTAAATCGTCGACTTTCTATTCCCAAATGGCTGAGAATCGATCTTCTATACTTGTTTGGCCTAAGCCCCGTCAATCCTGATACACAAGGCTCTTTAGGTAAAACCCTGTTTCTTTCTTGTTGATTTCAACTAACTAAACTATTTTTCTTTTCTATGTAGTGGAGGGCTTTTATGACGCTCTGATCGATGAAGAACTGCGTCTGGAGGAGGACACAATTCGTGCCAAAGAAAAAGAGCTTCTGGCTGCTATTACTCCTCCGCTTTTAGTCGAAGAACCGGCTCCTTTAGTTGAAGTACCCAGCTCTTCGAGAGTTCTTGAGGCTTCTGAAGGTCTTCCTGCAGAAATCCCTGCTGTTTCTTTACTCGCTGTTGCTTTTCCAGTGGTTGCTGTTACCTCATCGTCTGCCCCTCTTCCTATGTCTCCTGGTAGCCCAGGTAAATCGATAGCTGAAATTGCTACTGGCAAGTGTCCGGGGCGCAAACTCACCAGGGTTCCTCCGTCAAAAAGAAGGCTTATCCTCCCTGCTGACGAACTGGTTTCAGAAGGTTTTGTTCCTGCTGACCTTCTTTCTGATGAGCCTACTCTGGCTGAACTTTACTCTTCTCTTAGTTTTCCTACCTCACCTTTCTCTCATGCCAATGCTTCTGGCGATGTCTCTTTCACCTTTCCATTGTCTATTCCATCGTCTGGACCTTTACCCTCCTCCCCTTCTTCTTATTTAGTCTTTGCTCCTCCATCTATTCCTACCTCCTCCTTCTCTGCTACTTCTTCTACTATTCCTGTCCTCCTCATATTGCTAGGAGGTCCCTTCGCCAGCGCTTGGGATGAAGTTCGTCCCGTTTTTGAAGAACTCACTATTCCCGAAACAATTGATCGTTTTTCCCATAATGAGAATCAGGTATGTACTAGTGCCTACTTTCTATTTTTTAGCGATTATCTCACAGCTCTTTATTATATTTCCAGCGATGGATAGAAAACATGGGCTTATCTCTGATGTACAATTTATACAATGAGAACAAGAAGCTGAGATCAGAGAATGATAAGCTAAGACAACAGGTTATTGAGTTATCTTCTGCCACACTTTCCTCTGTCGCCAAGAAACAACTTGAAGCTCAGATTGAAAATCTTCAAGCACAATTCAAATCAGCTACAGATCTTAACCAAGAATTAACTTCCAAAATTGGCGAACTAAAGGCTGATTATGAAGCAGAATTGGCTGAAAAACTCAAAGTCCTGCAGCTGAAAGAAAATGAAATAACTTCCTTGAACACCTCCCTTAATTCAGTTAAAACTAAGGTTTCTGTCAAAGAGAACGAACTGAAGACTTCTCGAACGGCTCTCGTGGTCTACAAGGCGAACGAAGATACTCGTTACAAGGAACGGGCCACCACCATGATTGAATCTCCTAAATTCAATAGGCCGATCGTGAAGTCAATCTTAGCAGCCTTTACTGCGGGAGCTAAAGGGGCGATTCAACAATTGCGAGAGGAAAACTACTTATCTCGTGATCCCTCTCCCAACTTCCTAAATCATCGCAAACTTATTGAAGACAAGCCTCCTGATCTATTCCCTCAGCTGACCCTAGTATGACTTTCCTTTCTTACTTAGATCCGAACCCTTGTAAAGGAGGACTAAAACTTTGTGATGACAATCTAGTAGACTCATGTAAAGTTGATTATCCTTTTTTATTGTTAACTCTACTCTTCCTTACGACAATCGTCTATTTTGTTTAAATATGTTAAATGTCACTTGGCTGGTCCTCACCCAACATATTATCTATTTAGACTGTTTCCTCATGACCGAGCGGTATATACTAATGCTGACAAATACCGTCCGATATTTCATAGATTAATTGTGTCTCGTTCATTCCAGTATAGTTCTATTGCAATATTCTCAATATCGGTCGATTCGTTCTACTTGATTGATTTACGCTCGTATCTACGTATGTCATCTTATGTATTAACCAAATTTCATATGGTTTTATCATAGTGTATGCCATTTGCCTTATCATGATAAGCCTTTGGTCGACATATTTGAATGGCATTTATCTCGGCCGATCTATTATGACCGCCCGATTCATATTTATGAACTTCGTCCGGTATCCTTTAACCAAGTTCGGTCTATTAATTAATACCTTGTACCCAACTTTTGCCTGATTTTATTAAACAAATAATCCGAACTTATAATCACTTGACCACTTTTTCTTTATATCCGTCAAACTTTCTTAAGAATTGTATCTAGGGAAACTCTACGCACTTTTCGAGGAAGAACTTAACTTCACCTCTCTTTCTTGGGGTTCATTTCCCTTTTTTAAGGTTTGATTTTATCCTTTAATGTTATCACCCATTTATGACGATTGGAATTCCGAGTACTTTTTCTTTTCTTGTTTTCTTCTGCTATCTCTATTTGGGGGTTTTAGCACAGGACCGAAAGGAAAACAAGGGTTTTAAGAAGTTTTCTTCCACTTTTCCACATCTCTCTTCATCTCCCTTGACTCCTCTTCCTTCTACTGTTTCACTATGGCAACTTCCCCTCCTGCGTGGTTTCTCTCGTGTGCTTCTGACCTTATAGATACAGAAGAAGTGGATTTAAAGGCGACCTATGGTTTTCCTTTTTATATAGCTCATTCCCGCTCCTTAGGATAGTCCACATCTTCCTCCTTTAGGGTGCATATCTATCTTCCGAGATCAAGTCCTACAAGGTTTTCGATTTCCTCTTCACCCTTTTTTCTCTGACGTAGCCTCTATTTTAATATTCCACTCAATCAGTTTGTCCCTCAATTCTTTTCTATCCTTATGGGTTTTGTCGGGGTATCTAAACTGTTAGATTTTCCTTTATCTCCTCGTCTTTTTCATCACTTCTTTGTTCCTCGTCGAGTAGATGTTGGTGTTTTCAAATTCCAATCTCGTCCCAAGGCCATTTTGTTCATCCGAATTCCTCCTCAGGGGGAATGGTATCACAAATTTTTCTATATGCGTCTCCCTTCTCCTCCTCTGTTTCCCATTCAATGGATATATGATCTACCTCCGCTTCCTAGCACCCATAATCTTCTTAATGATCTCTCTGTTGCCTTTGCCTTATCTAAATTGAGGGGAGTAAAATTCAGCTTACCGCATCTAATTGTGGAGGGTTTGATGTTTCATTTTGGGATAAGTAATATTGACACCCCTTTGGATGGATCTTTTGGTATGTATAAACATTTCATTCCGCATTTACTGATGAGTATATCTCTTTTATAATGGGGTTTAATTCCTGTGTTTCAGCTGATGTTCTTCTTCCAGCTTTTATGTACAAGAATCCTGCTATGACTAAGTCCTTTGTTAATAATCTTGGAGAAGAATGGTTGCGAGCTCGTCGGGCTAATCCTAATTCCTCCACCCTGGGTTTGCTATCTGAAGAAGAGCAACAGGCAGAGGCTGTCGTGGCCATGGAAGAGGAAGAAGAAGAGCCTTTTGTTGCCTTAGTCAAAAAGCCAAAGCTTACTGAGGATGCCTCCTTTAGCGATTTCTTTGGTACTTTTGTGCAAGCTCCTCTTGTCTCGACGCCCATTTCTCTCGAGAGAGGTAAGACACCGATAACTCCTACCCATATTATCTCTAATCCTTCTCTTAGGATGATGAGACCCGGTCTGCTCATCCCCTCTTCTTATGCTATTATTTCAGCTCCTTCTGCTTCTGAGATGGCCATTATCCCTTCTGTGTCTTCTGCACCTCTCGCATTGGCCTTGCCTCCTTTGGCTTCTGGGCCCCGGGCAAAACGGACACCTTGCCGGAGATCTTCTCCAAGTGCCAGGCCCTCAGCTATTCGTGTTTCCATGACTGAATCAGCCTCCCCTGCATTGCCACCTTCTATTCCATCTAGTTCTTCTTCAACTTCTTTTGTTTCTACTATTTCTTTTCCTTCCATTGCATCTTCTTCTTCCCTACCTCCTTCTTCCTCCATTCCCCGACCTTTATTTAAATAGGCTATGGGTCTGCCCTCTCAATTGGGGCAATCCTCTGATCCACCTAGCTATGGTTCTTTACAACTACATGGCCTATTGGCCGAATCTTGGCTACAGGGCCAAGAACAACTAAGGGGCCTTAGTCTTCCACATCGAGCCAACCGCCATAGTCGTCAGGCAATAGCTGTAAGTATTTCTGGTTATATGTTGTCAACTTCGTATCCTTATCTTTAACTGTATCATCATTTTGTTTAGTTCCTTGCCTCGAGTCTACACATCGACCAGCTACTTATGACTAGGGACCAGGAGAACAATAAGTTAAAAGCTCAACTAGAGACATTGAAGGTTACTTTACCTTCTTCTAATAACGACCTGGCTTAGTTGCAAGAGAAAGTGGCCTTGCAGGATCAACAATTGGGGGCCTTGAGACAGAAATTAGAGGAGTCATAGTAATTATTGAAAGATAAAGAGCTTGCAAGGAGAACTTTGGAGTTACAGGTGGATCGATTACATTCTGGTCTCCGACTGAAGATTGCTTTAAAGGAGAAAGCTCTCTTAGATGCTTCTCATAAAAGTCTTATTTTAGAGAAAGTAGAGAAGCTTCATAATGCCTGTCTTTCTGAACAAGCTCAAGACCTGGCTTCTCATGATTTTGCTATCCTACAGGAACAAGATCAAAGAAAGGCTTAAGATGTTGAGTTGTCACTGCTCCAGAAGGAATTGGAACAACTCAAATTGGAAAAGGATGCTTTAAAAGAGCAAAACACTAAATTGCAAGCCGATTTTAAAAGTTATAAGGAACAAGAGAAGAGTCGATGGGAAGAGTGGCGTCTGGCTTATCTAAAGTCTCTAGTGTTTGCCCAAGAATTTGTCCGTCGAATAGTAGGTGCTCTAAATCATTCTGTGTCGGGAGTTCTTCAACAGTTAAGAGAGAGTGGTTACCTACCCAAGGAACCTCCCCCTTCTTTCATAAGTCGTCGCAGACTTAACGAAGAACTACCCGCAGATTTAAAAAGTCCTTTTAATTAATCATGTCTATGTATATAAAAAGATTGTCCATAAAAAGACTTGTAATGTAAAAACTGGTAATGAAAAGAACTGTAACCAAAACATGGTAATTAAGTGATTACGATGTATAGGAAATTTTTGATACTTACCTGTTTCTCTATTGTGCTGGTTTGAGAATGCCTCTTTTGAAATGCTTCCGAGCATTGAGTATAAGTTTTACTCGAGAATTCCTTGCTTATCTCTTGAAGTTAAACCTTGTCTTGATGAATCCTGTTGCAGATAATATCTAGCGTGCTCCATGTTTCAAAAGAATGAGTAATCCTGAATGATTTTAGATAAGAATTTGTATAAGACTCCTGAGTTTCGATTTGAGTATAATATTCCAAGCGATTTCAAATAAAGATTTCCATGTAAATGGGCCTCCAGATAGAAAATGTGCCATATGCATAGATTCCCCCATGAACCCCAACTTCTGATCCAGTAAAATGTCAACCGATTTTGTGAACAAATCCATATAACTTTGTATTTCTCTTGCCAATATAATCCTGGTTGATTAGGCTTTGAAGTCTCCGGTTCCTCTTGTGAAGACCCGACCGAGTTACCTCATGAGATTTCTCGATCGACTACGTTCTGTGATGGTTTAAAATATCCAGTTCATTCCATGAAGACCCATCCGAGCTACTTCATGAGATTTCCCGATCGACTATGTTCTGTGATGGTTTAAAGTCTCCGGTTCCTCCCATGAAGACCCGTCCGAGTTACTTCATGAGATTTCCCGATCGACTATGTTCTGTGATGGTTTAAAGTCTCCGGTTCCTTCCATGAAGACCCGTCCGAGCTACTTCATGAGATTTCCCGATCGACTATGTTCTGTGATGGTTTAAAGTCTCCGGTTCCTCCCATGAAGACCTGTCCGAGTTACTTCATGAGATTTCCCGATCGACTATGTTCTGTGATGGTTTAATGTCTCCGGTTCCTTCCATGAAGACCCGTCAGAGCTACTTCATGAGATTTCCCGATCGACTATGTTCTGTAATGGTTTAAAGTCTCCGGTTCCTCCCATGAAGACCCGTCCGAGCTACTTCATGAGATTTCCTAATCGACTATGTTCTGTGATGGTTTAAAGTCTTCGGTTCCTCCCATGAAGACCTATCCGAGTTACTTCATGAGATTTCCCGATCGACTATGTCTGTGATGGTTTAAAATCTCCGGTTCCTTCCATGAAGACCCGTCCGAGCTACTTCATGAGATTTCCCGATCGACTATGTTCTGTGATGGTTTAAAGTCTCTGGTTCCTTCCTTGAAGACCTGTCCGAGCTACTTCATGAGATTTCCCTATCGACTATGTTCAGTGATGGTTTAAAGTCTCCGGTTCCTTCTGTTGGGTTTTTCGGGCCGTGAAAACCGCTTTTCGCGTCGCGGAAACCCCGAATCATCCAAAGTCGTAGATCCATGGAAGGAAAAACCGAATGAAATACAAGTACGAGTTTCAAAAACTTTAGATCTACTCCTAGATCTACATGTTAAGAATTTTACCCTTGAAGCGTGCCCTCGCAAATTCCGCTCGTCCAACGGTACGCCGGATCTCGAGAGTGTCAACGTAGACACTCCTCTAATGATATCCACACGAACAAGGAGTGTCTCTCACACTCAAAGGATGGAGAAGAGAGCCCCAAGTGTGCTAGCACTTTCTAGAGCTCTCGGATGGGATTGGAAAGGAAGAAACGAAGAAGATACAAAAAGGAAATCTTATACACTCACTAGTAGTATCATCCTTTGTGCTCTTCACTTTCCTTTATTCTCTTGGAACACAACTCATACACCCTCTCCTCACCATGGAAGTCACGGCAATAGCAAGGAGAAGCAAGCATCCAAGGAAGAAGAAGCTAGAATGAATGCAAATCAATTGCATTCACCCATCATCAAGTGTGTGGCCGGCCACACAAATGTAACCCCCTCATTTAATGTGGCCGGCCACATTAAAAGGAATGGGCGTGTAACCTCCATGAGGTGGCACACCATTATGAGGTGGTGATGATGTGGCAAGGATGTGTCATGCCATGTAGGATGAGTCAACCTACATGATGTGGCAATGCATCAAGTCAAACTTGATGTTAAACTTCCATTTGGTCAAGTCAAAATTGACCAATTTCTTCCTTGTTGAGTTAAATCCAACATTTGATTCAAGTCAATTTCAATTTAATGAATCTCAATTCATTAATATAAATTGACTCAATGAATCAAATTTAAATTAGACTCATTCAACAATTGAATCTAATTGAGTCTAACTCAATAAGTCTAATTTGAATCCAATCTTTGGTGCATCATATGAACCTAATCCAATTGGTTAATCATATGAACCTAATCTCCATCCACTTATTCTTTGTGTGTGACCCAATAGGTTCTTGTAACGTTGGCAATGTTTCTAAACTTCTTTAGAAACATAAGCAATGAGCGGCATCTAGCAATACATCATTGCTACCCAAGTTACAAGAATGTTGAGATCCAACATCACCTTGTGACTACTAATTGTGACTCCTCACAATATGTGACATTGTCCTTCTATCCTAGACATCTAGATTGATCAATATGAGTCATAGACTGTGTCATCCTCTAATCAATCTAAATTTTGAACTCCAAGTAGACTCACTCGATCAAATGAGCTCAACATCTAATGTTGACTCATTTGGGCATGGCCATGCACTTAGTGGTCTCACTCTATCAAGAATATTGATGTCGCTCCCGTCATATGGGAGGGATAGATCCTATCTATATCACTCACATCCCTTTGCATAATTTGTTACATACCCGGTAATCGCCTTTATAGTCCACCCAGTTACGGGTGACGTTTGACGAAACTAAAGTACATAACTCCTTATGTAGGGATCCATGGTGACTTCAGGTCTAAGGACTAATAGTCATACTAATAGCCACATGAGAAAGTATATGACACTCATATAACGATCCATGATACTTTCTCATGGCGGGTCATTCAGTATACATTCTCCAATGTATACCCATGTGTCAACTTGATATCTCCATATCCATGACTTGTGAGATCAAGTCATCGAGTTGACCTACATGCTAGTCTTATTGCATTAACATTGTCCCTGAATGTTAAAACTTGACTAGGAATGATTTAGAGTAGTGTTCTCTATATCATCTCACTATCGGCTCAACTAACCGATTGATATAGGTGAGAACCATCTACTCAAGGACATTATTATACTTAGTTTATTTGGCATCAATACAAGTAAGTATAATAACCAAAATCCAAATGTCTTTATTTATATAGAATATGATACAATAAATCCAAAATACAATCATCAAATGATTGGCTCTAGGACTCTAGCTAACACCTCCCATGAAGACCCGTCCATGTTCTGTGATGGTTTAAAGTCTCCGGTTCCTTCCATGAAGACCCATCCGAGCTACTTCATGAGATTTCCCGATCGACTATGTTCTGTGATGGTTTAAAGTCTCCAGTTCCTTCCATGAAGACCCGTCCGAGCTACTTCATGATATTTCCCGATCGACTATGTTCTGTGATGGTTTAAAGTCTCCGGTTCCTCCCATGAAGACCCGTCCGAGTTACTTCATGAGATTTCCCGATCGACTATGTTCTGTGATGGTTTAAAGTCTCCGGTTCCTTCCATGAAGACCCGTCCGAGCTACTTCATGAGATTTCCCGATCGACTATGTTCTGTGATGGTTTAAAGTCTCCGGTTCCTCCCATGAAGACCCGTCTGAGTTACTTCATGAGATTTCCCGATCGACTTTGTTCTGTGATGGTTTAAAGTCTCCGGTTCCTCCCATGAAGACCCGTCCGAGTTACTTCATGAGATTTCCCGATCGACTATGTTCTTATACCAATTTATGATGTTTGTACTGACCTTGTGATGGTTCTAAAATTTCTGAATTTTTCTTAGGGGAGCTGAATAGGTCTATAGGATTTCCCACTGTTGATTGCTCGAAAAGAGATTATAAAAGTTCTGCCAATACTTGTCAATCTGCATGAACCACATTTATTTTCGTGGCGGTATTTGCCTTGCAGTGCTTTTATTGAAAGAAATAGAGTACATGAACTGTAAGAATACTTGTCTTATTCTCCTCGGGAACTTACTTCAGATAATTATGATTTGTTCCTTCTGACATATTCTTAAGTAGCATAATCTTGTTAAGTCCGGTAAGGTTGTAAATGATTTGCACTCGAGGGACATTCCATAATTCTTCCTTCAGTATCTTGGAGATAATATGAACCTGATGCGAGATTTTCCACCACTTTGTAGGGTCCTCCCCATTGTGGTGCCAACTTACTGACATCCCCGACAGGTTTAATACGCTTTCATACTAAATCTCTTACTTGGAAAAATCTGGGGATGACCCTTTTGTTGTAATTTTGTCTCATTCGTTGTCGGTATGATACGAGACGAGCAGCAGCTTTATCTCTAATTTCCTCTATCAAGTCCAGCTCCATGAGTCGTCGACCCTCATTGTCTGCATCATATAATTGTCTTCTGTCATATTCTATTCCCACCTCAATGGGAATTATTGCTTCCCCCCCCCCCCATAAACTAATTGAAAGGGAGTGATTCCTGTAGCTTCTCGAGGTGTAGTATGATATGCCCAAAGAACGCTGGGTAATTCATCTACCCAGCTACCTCCGACATGATCCAGTTTGGTTTTTAAACCCCTTATAATTTCTATATTGGTTACTTCCGCTTGACCATTACTTTGCGGATAAGCCACAGAGGTAAAGGCCTGAGTAATACCGTAACTTTTGCACCAAGCTAAAATTCTATCCCCTTGAAATTGCCTTCCATTATCAGAGACTAATTTATGAGGAATGTCAAATCTGCATATGATATTTTTCCACAGAAATTTAATAACTGCATCTTCAGTAATCCGGGCAAGTGGTTCTACTTCTACCCATTTGGAAAAATAATCCACTCCTACCAATAAAAACCATCTTTGTGCAGTTGCCATAGGAAATGGGCCTACTATGTCCATGCCCCATTGATCGAAGGGACATGATACTATAGAGGTTTTCAACAACTGTATAGGATGATGTGAAATATTTTGATATTTTTGGCAAGACATACAAGTTCTTACCAACTTGTTGGCATCTTCGTGTAGAGTAGGCCAGAAATACCCTGCTAATAAGATTTTACGGGCCAAGGATCTCCCTCCTATATGACTGCTACATGAACCTTGATGCACTTCCTGTAGAATAAATCCTATATCTTCTGTGCCAATACACTTGAGCAGAGGTCTAGAAAAAGCTGTTTTATATAACTGTTCTCCAACCATAGTGTACTGAGCAGCTCTTTTCTTAAATACCCTTGCTTGTTCTGTATTACTCGGAAGAGTACCTTGCTGTAGATACAATATGATTTGAGCTCTCCAGTCGCCTTGAATTTCTGCGTCAGCTTGTCTTTCGATACAAGATATTAACTGAGTTTGTTCTACTAGCCGATCTAGACTCCATGGCACTATAGCAGAGGCTAGCTTGGCCAATTCATCTGCTACCTGATTCTCAGTTCGAGGAACTTTTTGTATATTTAATTCTTGAAACTGGGACTTCAACTTATCGAATGCCTCAACATATAGTTGAGCCTGTCATTATTAATTTCAAAATTGCCTGATAGTTATTGGGCTGCTAATTGAGAATCATAATAGATGAGTACTCGAGCTGCCCCTATATGCCGAGCGGCTTGCAATCCAGCTATCAAAGCTTCATATTCTGCTTCATTGTTAGTTGCTCTATAATTTAATCTGATAGAGAGTTGAAGTTTGTCTTCTCTTGGAGATATAAGAAGAATACCAATTCCGCTGCCCTGTCTAGTTGAGGAGCCATCTACATAAACTTTCCAGATGTTTTCTTCCTCGGGGCCTTGAACTTCTATAATGAAATCTGCTAGAGCTTGTGCCTTGATGGCTAAGCGAGGTTGATATTGTATGTCATATTCACCTAGTTCAGTGGTCCATTTGATCAGCCGACCTGATGCATCTGGGTTGAGTAACACTCGTCCGAGAGTACTGTTGGTTAATACAATAATTTCATGTGCTAAGAAATTTGGGTGCAACCTCCAAGCGGTCAATACAAGTGCATAAGCCAATTTTTCTAATGTAGTATATCTACACTCAGCTCCTTTTAATAAATGGCTAGAGAAATATACAGGTTGTTGTTCCTTTCCTTCTTGTCTAACTAATATAGAGCCTACAGCGTTTTCATTAGCCGACAAGTATACCCAGAGGGTCTCTCCTACTATAGGCTTAGCTAATACAGGAAGAGTAGACAAATAATCTTTTAACTCTTGGAAAGCCTTATCACATTCCTCGTTCCATTGAAATTTGTTTGCCTTCCTAAGTATTTTAAAGAAATGGAAGCTACGATCGGCCGACCTAGAAATGAACCTAGACAGGGCTGTAATCCGGCCAGTCAGTCTCTGAGCTTCTCTCATGTTGCCTGGAGGCTCCATGTTCTGAAGTGCCTTGACTTTGCTCGGGTTGGCCTCTATTCCCCGTTCGGACACCATATACCCCAGGAATTTTTCCCCTTTTGCTCCTGAATAAACATTTGCTCGAATTTAACTTAGCCCATATTGTCTTAATGTCTTGCAGGTCTCCTCTACATCCCTGCACAGATCAACAGCTTGAAGAGATTTAATTAAGATATCATCAACATATACTTCCATATTTCTCCCTATCTTCTTCTGGAAGACCTTATTCATAAGCCTTTGATAAGTTGCTCCTGCATTTTTTAATCCTAAGGGCATAACATTATAACAATAAGTACCTTCAGATATTATGAAACTGACCTTTTCTTGATCTTCTTTAGCTAAGAGAACCGATGATAGCCTTGATAAGCATCTAGCATAGAAATGTACTCACATCCAACAGTGGAGTCTACCAATTGATCGATCCTGGGTAATGGATAATAATCTTTTGGGCAAGCCTTGTTGAGATCCCGGAAATCAATGCACACTCGCCATTTGTTTCCTGGCTTAGAGACTAACACCGCATTAGCTAACCAGCTAGGAAATTGTACTTCCCTGATGTAACCAGCCTCCATAAGTTTAGTTATCTCTTCTTTGATGATTTGGTTCTGTTCCGCACTAAAATTCCTCTTTCTATGCATGACCGGCCGAGCATCCGGGAAGACATGTAAGGAATGCTCCATGACTGCAGGAGAAATGCCCGAGACTTCTTTGGGCGTCCAGGCAAATACATCATTATTCCTCTTCAGGCATTGTACTAGTTCGGTTTTCAGAGTGGGATCAAGATCAGCCGCAATATACGTAGTAGCTTCAGGCCGACCGGTTTAGATCTGAACTTCTACCTTTTCTTCATAAACCAGAACAGGCTGCTTCTCCTGAATGGCATTGACTTCCATTCTTTGAATCTTTCGGGCAGCGTTAGCCTCAGCTCGAACTATTTCTACATAACATTTTCGGGTTGTCTTCTGATCACCTCGCACCTCCCCAACTTGGTCATCAACAGGAAATTTAATTTTCTGACAAAAAGTAGAAACGACCGCCCTAAACTCGTTCAAGGCAGGTCGACCCAGTATCACATTATAAGAGGATGAGGCGTCTACCACCATGAAATAAGATCTCCTTGTTCTCATCAGAGGCTCCTCTCCTAGAGATATGACCAACTTTATTTGTCCCAGAGGTTGTACTTCATTGCCCGAGAATCCATATAGAGGAGTGACCATCTGTTGAAGTTCACTCGGGTCAATCTGTAGTTGATTGAAAGCCTTCTTGAATATAATATTGACAGAACTGCCCGTGTCTATGAAGGTACGCGAAATAGCGTAGTTGGCTTTCACTGCTTTAATGATCAGGGCATCATCATGGGGTATTTCTACTCCCTCAAGATCTCTAGATCCAAAACTTATTTCAGGACCAACTGCTCGCTCCATGCTACACACTACGGCATGAATTTCTAGTCTTCGGGCATGTTCTTTCCTGGCCTTATTAGAATCCCCATCAGTGGGCCCGCCTGCAATCATATTGATATTGCCCCGAACTGCATTACTCCTGTTTTCTTCTTGTCGAGTTGTCATGGCTTCAGAAGGAGCCTTTTCCGATACTTGACTTGTACCGGCCGGGGTGGGTAATGCATCCTGCCGAGGCTCGACCGGGCGATATTCCAACTTGAGCGGACTTTGCTATCTAGGGTACTGCTGCCGATAATAATTTTGCCTCTGATAACGGTCCCTATTAGCTCATTTATTTCTTAAAACAAAACAGTCTTCAGTATGATGACTGCTAGTTTTATGATAAGTGCACCATCTCCTTGGTGCCTCTGGCTGTATCTCCATGTGTTGTACTGATTGTGGACGATTTTGGTTGACGGTGAGGTGGATGAGTCGCTCTAGGCCCTCTTGGTGGAGGAACAGGGGCCGGAGCTTTCTTCTTAACCTGGATAGGAGAAGAGGTAACGCCCTCCTTCCTACGGGCGGCTTGAGCTTCTTCCACATTAATGAATTCGGTAGCACGCTCATTCAAGGAATAAAAATTAACAGGAGGATTTCTCACTAAATCTTTAAAGAAATCATTATCATTTAAACCTTGAGAAAAAGTGCTCACTAAGATTTTTGTGGTTAGGTACATCGATAGCTACCTGATTGAACCTTTTGATGTAGGCTCGGATGGACTCTTTGGATGCCTGCTTAATTGAAAATAGACTCCAAGGAGTCTTATGATACCTCTTGTTGCTGGAAAAATGGTGTAGAAAAACCTTCTTGAAGTCTTTGAATTTTTGAATAGACTTCTCTGGTAGTCTTTTAAACCAGCGTTGTGAATGGGAAATGAAAATTATAAGATAAGTATGTTGGATCGAGACCGCGCTAGAGGGGGGGGGGTGAATAGCGCTCGTGGCTAAAATCGTTCGATTATCGGAATCGTAAAACGTAAGAGTTAATGCAGCGGAAATTAAGTAAAGAGACACAGACACGAAGGAGTTACTTCGTTCGGAGCCTAAGGCGACTCCTACTCGAAGGCCCGCGATCCTTGATCACTTTCGGTGGGCAACAACTATAAATCCGTTAAATAGTTATAGATTGCAAGTACAATAATAAAATATACCAACAACAATGTAGAATCGAAAAGACTGAGCTCCGGGTCGTTGGGGTGTACTTGCAGCACTTCAGGATGGTCGTATTCGCAGCACGTTGCAGAAGATCGCTTTTCAAAATTCTTTTTGAAGCTGCACCTCAACCCTTCTTTTATATGCGGTTCCGGGCGCCTGGATCCCTTCCAGGCGCCTGGAGTGTGACGTGGCCAACCAACCAGGATGCTCCACGTGGCGAAGTCGCGCAGGGGATAAACTTTGGTCCCGGGCGCCCGGACCTCCGGGCGCCCGGACACTCTTTTTCCAGCAGGTTCCTCACCTGCAAACAAAGGTTAGTCCGAGCAAAATACCCTGCAAGACAGTGTTAGAATATGATAAAACATAGTAAGGAATAAACGACAGTCTTCGGACTGTCCGAGTCTGACTTTGGATTTCCAGCCGGAAACCCTAGGTCGACCCGACGCCTACTGTTCCCTCTGCGGGGAACGCGTCCTCACCTACTCCACTCAGGAGATGCTCAGCACCCGATGCTTCCGGACTTTCTGCTGGACATCCGCTTCCCCGGCTAGTCCAGTCTTTCACCTGGTTCGCGACACCAGGACTTTTCACCTAGGGTTACCACCCCCTAGGACTTTTGCCTGAAGCCCTCGACCTGCCAAGACTTTCCGCATAGGGTTACCACCCCCTATGACCTAGGGTTACCGCCCCCTAGGGTTTTCCCTTTGCCTAACCGCAGCTAGGACTTTCCTGAAATCCTCAAGTAGACTTGTTAGACTAACAAACATCTTAACTTTGAATTCTTTGCCGTTATCAAAACCCGAGTTCGATCGTCGGATGCTTCCCGCACCAATAATCTCCCCCTTTTTGATTATGGAAACACAAATTCAAAGTTAAGTAAACAAGCGAATAGATAGTCATTTTAAACATAGGCAAAATTTGCTAAGTATAGATGAACAAGGTAACTAAAGTAAATTTTGCACTATATACTCCCTCTTAAGTTTTGGCTCCCCCTTAACTTTTGCTCCCCCTTAATTTTTATCTTGAATTTTATATTTACTATATTTTTGCTACTCTCCCCCTTTGCCATAACTAAAAAAAATGGGCAATGTGTAAGGGGTTGTACATGATTAAAGTTAGCAATATTCAACAGAGTTTGGAAGTTAAGGTCAATTGGAATTTAAGATTTTAGGACCAGATTATTCATTTAAGTTCAGTTGGTCCTTAAGTCCAAGCACAAGTCATGTTTATATATTAGGTATCAGAGCCATAGAGAACAAAGAAATTGAGTATCTTTTGCCAACTGTCTAACCTTTAGTTACTTGCTGATTGTCTATAGGACAATAGCTTTTACTAGGTTAGTCAAGTTTAAGTTATTTAGGTCCAGATAGACTTGACTAGAGCTGGAGAACTTTAACTTGATTAATGTTTATTGCATATTTAACGTCCAGACTCATATTGATGCACAGATATAAGCATTCTTGAGTCCAGGCTATACCCTATGCATCTCACACCATTCTATGTTTTTCAGTCACAATCAAGGTAAACCTAGGTGTTTTGTGAGATGCTCTGGCTTAATTCTAGGGGAACATGATATCTAGGGGAAATCCTAGACTAAACCCAACTTTTGAAAGTCTAGTAAAATTGGAGTTTTGAAAACTGTTTTTCCTAGAATTTAAAAAAAAAATGTGACTAAAAACTAATTTATTAGATTAAGGTATAGTTAATCAAGCCTGAAGTGAAACTGTCCATTAGACTAAAAAGTCGATATAGATACAAGAGTCATAATAGAGTTGCTACAAGCTGTACTAGAGTCATAATAGAGCAACAGTAGGAGCTACTGAGATGATGAGGGAGGTGGTCCAGAACCCAGCGACCGGAGTAGTGTCAGGATCTCAGTGTGACGAGCTCGGTCGTCCTCTCATAGATCTCGGCGCAAGTCGGAGAGCTCCTGTCGTACGTCTCGTCGTAAGTCGGAGACCTCCTGTCGAACCTCTCGTCGAAGATCAGAGACCTCTCGTCGCATGGACTGATGAAACTCGGAGTTCTCGTGCCGGAGACTCGACATAGTCCTCTCTAGTCCGGAGACTCGATCAGCGAGAGTGCGGGGAGCTGGGTGTGGTGCTCGAGGAGGTGGTGGGGCAGGAGCAACCTCCTCAGGAAATAGTGCCAACATGAACTCATCATGCTCTGCCTCCTCCGCCTGCTGATGCTGTGCCCCCCTACGCCAGGACATGGTACCCTCATCGTCTATATGAATATTCGCTAGGGAAAAGTTCCTAGCTCCTATGATGTCAAACTCGGTCATGTAGCGGATGTCACCTCTGGTGACGTCAATGTGTAATGAGGCCATGTAAGCTGTCAGAATATGACAATAAGGCATATGTACTCGTCTGCTGGTCACGAATCCAGCTGCATAAATGATAGTGGAAAAGATGTGAAGACTGATGTCTATATCTAACCTCTGACACAGGGCATAGAGCAGGAAGGAGTGAAATGGACGCATCACCGCAATGTCGTGAGTGGTAAGCGGTAGAATACAAAGTACTAGAACCCTATAAAGGGCGTAGTCCTGAATTCTAAGGTTAAGTGACCTAAACTGGGTCTCAGTGGGATCACGCTGGTCCTCAAAGAAGGACGAATAGATCGTATCAAGGGTAATATGTGAGTAGGGATCTCCAAAAGGTAGCTCCCTAGGAGGGTAGCATAAAAAGGTGCATGGTGACTCTCGTAACCCTAGAAACTCACGTATGATGGTGGGAGATAATGTGATATCCGTGCCAGCTGCCCTAGTGGTATAGGAGTAGTCGTCTACTTTCACTAGGTTGTTGTAAAATTCGGCACATAAACTTATGTTTACTGCGCTGGCGCACTCAACTAGGTTTCGCAGCCTATAGTGGTTTATAGTCTCGGAGACTGGAATACAAGAGCGTAAAAAGAACGATCTGTCTATACATTTGGTTCTAATGGCCATGTAATTTGTTGACATAAACTTAATCCTAAGTTCTTCGGTGGGAAACCTAGGGTCAATGCTAGGGGTAGAGGGCCCAGCACCAGATTTAGTACGCTTCCTAAATATCAAACTAACATTACACTAAGAAGAAGAATTATAAGAAAGAAAGTTTAGGAGGGGATAAAAAACTTTTACCGAGGAGCCATTGTAATAAATTTTAGAACTGACGACCTCGGTTGAGTTACGACTCCGGATCAACCGCGGAAAATTTTAATTTTCAAAATCTTCGCAAATAAGCTAGGAAGCTTAAGGAGGAAGATTTGAGTGCAAGGGTAGGGGGCGCCTGCTGCCCCCTATATATAAGGGGTTCCGGGCGCCTGGACGTGTTCCGGGCGCCCGGGGTCGTGTGAGGCGGGGCGCCCGGGATCGCTGCGGGCGCCCGGGGTCTGAATACCGGGGGCGCCTGCCCCCGGTTTTTTACCGTGGTTTTCTTAAGCTTTAATTAATCTTAATGCAAGTATGATTAAAGATGCTAAAATTGATTCTTAACCATCTTTAATTGAGAATTAATTCAAATAATTTTGAAATTGATTTTGAAAAGTTTAAATAATTTTGAAATTGATTTTTGTAAAGATTTTTAAAAAGATTTTTTAAACAATTTTGAAATTGATTTTTGTAAAGATTTTGAAAAGATTTTTAAACAATTTTGAAATTGATTTTTGAAAATATTTTGAAAAGATATTTTAAATAATTTTGAAACTGATTTTTGTAAAGGTTTTGAAAAGATTTTTTAAATAATTTTGAAATTGATTTTTGTAAAGATTTTGAAAAGATTTTTAAATAATTTTGAAATTGATTTTTGTAAAGATTTTGAAAAGATTTTTAAACAATTTTGAAATTGATTTTTGAAAAGATTTTTTAAATAATTTTGAAATTAATTTTGAAAAGATTTTTAAATAATTTTGAAGTTAATTTTGAAAATATTTTTAAATAATCTTGAAATTAATTTTGAAAAGATTTTTAAATAATCTTGAAATTAATTTTGAAAATATTTTTAATTAATTTTGAAAATATTTTTAAATAATCTTGAAATTAATTTTGAAAAGATTTTTAAATAATCTTGAAATTAATTTTGAAAAGATTTTTAATTAATTTTGAAAATATTTTTAAATAATTAATTTTGAAAAGATTTTTAAATCATTTTGTAGTTAATTTTGAAAAGATTTTTAAATAATTTTGAAATTAATTTTGAAAAGATTTTTAAATAATTTTGAAATTAATTTTGAAAAGATTTAATTTTGAAGTTAATTTTGAAAAGATTTTTAAATAATTTTGAAATTAATTTTGAAAAGATTTTTAAATAATTTTGAAATTAATTTTGAAGTTAATTTTAAAAAAAAATTTAAATAATTTTGAAGTTAATTTTGAAAAGATTTTTAAATAATTTTGAAATTAATTTTGAAAAGATTTTTAAATAATTTTGAAATTGATTTTGAAAAGATTTTTAAATAATTTATTTTGAAAATATTTTTAAATAATTTTGAAATGATTTTTAAATAATTTATTTTGAAAAGATTTTTAAATAATTTTGAAATGATTTTTAAATAATTTTGAAATGATTTTTAAATAATTAATTTTGAAAAGATTTTTAAAAAATTTTGAAATTAATTTTGAAAAGATTTTTAAATAATTTTGAAATTAATTTTGAAAAGTTTTTTAAATAATTTTGAAATTAATTTTTAAAAGATTTTTAAGTAATTTTGAAATTTGTTTGAAAAGACAATTTTATTTCTTAGTCATCTCACTCGATCTACATTGTCAATCAGGGAATCTTATAATTGATGTGAGATGAATTGAGGTTCAATTTACAGGTTTAGTTTAACTTTGTGTTAGATTCAGGTTTAGCTTTGGGTTTAACAAGTAGGCATTCTTTGGATAAACTTCTGGGCTATGGTGAGTCACAAGGAACTCATTAAAGTAACCATGCCTTCGAGGTTTCCCAAATAGTCCTACCCACTGAACTTAATACTAACCCTTGGTCTAACTAGTTAGGATCCATTTAAGGGTAGCTTCGGTCAGTTCCACTTGGCCAAATGCACTAGGTCGAAGCCATATCTTCCTAGACATGCGATGCCCAAGTTTCCCTAACGTACTATCATCCAAAAATTTCACCAGTACTGTCTTTCAAGTTAAATCCAACCCTTTTTAATCTATCCTTAATTACCCTACCGGGTAGTCTACTCTTGTTTTACCCATTCCGAGTAAATTAGGTTCAGTTACCCTGTCGGGTAGTTCAGTTGGAGGTGCCAGCTAGTTTGGATCCTCTATCTACTTTTCACAATTTCGATTTGTTGAATTTTGAATTTGTTTTTTAATTTTGAATTTTGAATTTGATTTTTTAATTTAAGATTTTTATTTTAATTTCGAATTTTGAATTTTGAATTTGATTTTTAATTTTAGATTTTTAATTTAATTTCGAATTTTGAATTTTGAATTTGATTTTTAATTTAATTTCTAATTTTGAATTTTGAATTTTTAAATATATATATATTTTTTTAATTTTTAAATTTAATTTCGAATTTTTAAATTAAGATCGTTTTCATTTTAGCTTTCCCTGGATCACGGCCTCGATATGGTCTGTCGAGGTAGTATATTTGATCCTTCGGAACCCAGTATTGGCCAAGTCCAATTTGATTGATCAATTTGGACTTGGGGACCCATGCTTGGACTGATTTACTACTTTGTTTGTTTATTAAGGATAAATAGGATTTATATTTCTTTTTATATCCTAGCCCAGTTCTATTGTAGACGGCTCTTTGTGTCCCAAGAATTAGATCCAAATTCTTGGAGCCCAGAGAGAATTTTTCTAAAGTAGTTTTTAAATCTTTTAACTGATTTTTCAGATTTAAATTTTCTTTCTCAAGTTGTTGTACTTGAGTTGAATCTTCAGTTAAAGGTTTTGATTTAGTTACTTCTTTAAGAATGGTTACCTCTTTTAAAAGTGACTTAATTTTCAAATTTGACTTGGCTAATTTGCGAAGTAAATAATTGACTAAATTATTAAGCCTAGGAATACTTACAGCGGAGTCTGGCCCTTCGAAAACGGATGCGGATCCGTGGCTTTGTTCGGAGTCTGCTTCTGACTCGCTCTCGGATTCGCTGATCTGGTCCCGGGCCATCAATGCGAGTAAACTCGTTTGGTTGAGTTTGTCGTCTTCGTCCTCCGAAGAAGATTCGTCCCAGGTTGCCTTTAGGACTTTCCTTCTTCTTTGCTTCTTGGCTTCCTTTTGATTAGGGCAGTTGGCTTTTATATGCCCCTTTTGGTTGCACACGTAGCAAGTGACTTCGAACTTTGTCTTTGAGTTCTGTTGAGCCTCCTTGGATTGAACTGTCTTCTTTAGATCTTTCTTGTTGAAGCCCTTCTTCTTCTTGTAGAGTTTCTTTACAAGATTCACAAATTCGCTGGCCAGTTCATCTTCTGAATCTTCTGAATCGGGTTCGTCTTCTGATTCCGATTCAACTTTTCGCCGTCCTCTTGATTCCCGTGTTCGACTCGTTCCTGCAACCAAAGCAATCCCTTTCTCGGATGGCTGTGCATTAGTTTGTTCATGGAGTTCAAACTCACTAAATAATTCGTCTAATTTTAAGGAGGACAAATCCTTAGAGACTTTGTAGGCATCTACCATTGATACCCACAATGTATTCCTTGGAAATGAGTTTAAAGTATACCTTATGACGTCCCGATTCTCTATCTTCTGCCCGATTCCGTGAAGAGAGTTGAGGATGTCTTGGATTCTCGCATGTACAGAACTCGTCGTCTCGCCTTCCTGCATTTTTAGATTATATAACTTATTAAGTAATTAGATAATCTTTCATACCATGCTCTAGGGGCTTGTTTTAGTCCATATAGTGCTTTTTTTAATTTAAATACGTGATTAGGGTAGTCCATGTCTTCAAACCCTGGAGGTTGGCTTACGTAGACCTCTTCCTTGATAAAACCATTTAAAAAGGCTGACTTAACGTCCATTTGGTACAATTTGAATCCTTTATTGGCTGCATAGGCTAATAACATCCTAATGGACTTGAGTCTAGCTACTGGAGCATAAGTTTCATCATAGTCTAAGCCTTCGACTTGACTAAACCCTTTGGCTACTAACCTTGCTTTGTTTCTTACTATATCACCGTGATCATCCAACTTGTTCCTAAAAACCCATTTAGTGTCTATTATTGATTTATCTATGGGTTTAGGTACAAGGTCCCAGACCTGGTTTCTCTCAAATTGGGCTAATTCTTCCTGCATCGCAATGACCCAGTCTGGATCAGGCAGGGCTTCTTCTATAGTTTTAGGTTCAATTTTAGAAATTAGAGCAATCTGACTAAGGTTTCTATAGGACGATCCAGTTCTGACTCCTAGGTTTGGGTCACCAATTGACGATCCAATTGTTGGATCGAGACCGCGCTAGAGGGGGGGGGGTGAATAGCGCTCGTGGCTAAAATCGTTCGATTATCGGAATCGTAAAACGTAAGAGTTAATGCAGCGGAAATTAAGTAAAGAGACACAGACACGAAGGAGTTACTTTGTTCGGAGCCTAAGGCGACTCCTACTCGAAGGCCCGCGATCCTTGATCGCTTTCGGTGGGCAACAACTATAAATCCGTTAAATAGTTACAGATTGCAAGTACAATAATAAAATATACCAACAACAATGTAGAATCAAAAAGACTGAGCTCCGGGTCGTCGGGGTGTACTTGCAGCACTTCAGGATGGTCGTATTCGCAGCACGTTGCAGAAGATCTCTTTTCCTTACCTTGGTGTCGTCAGTGCCTTCGTGGAGTTCGATTAGCTTTTCCCAGAGCTCCTTTGCGGAGGTGAATGGGCCGACCCTGTTGAGCTCTTCCTTGGTAAGGCCGCACTGGAGGGTGCAGGTAGCTTTGGCGTCGGCTTCCACCTTTTTGATTAGAGAGGCGTCCCACTTCTCTCAGGGTGTCGGTTTGCCGTCGTCATCGGATGGTAGCTGAAGTCCCGTCTTAATGATCATCCATGTTTCGAACTGAATCTTCAGATACGTCTCCATTCTTCCCTTCTAGTAACCGAAATCATCTCCGGAGAATAGTAGGGGACGAACAGTACTGAACCCCTCTTGTTGAGACATTTTGATCTGAAAAAGTGCAAAAATACGAAGATCTATTCCAAGACTGAGTCTTGGATTAGTAGTGCTGGAGGCAGAAAAATGAGCTCAAGTGGTATTGACCAACTTTGAGCAAAAAACGATTCGATAAAAGAATTAAAATATAGCTATAAAGCTAAATGTTAATTGACCCCTTTTTTTTTTAAAAAAAAAAATACCACGGAAAAAATTTGTTTTGAAAGGTGGTTACACCAATTCAAAACGACCCCGCTCTGATACCAATTGTTGGATCGAGACCGCGCTAGAGGGGGGGGGGTGAATAGCGCTCGTGGCTAAAATCGATCGATTATCGGAATCGTAAAACGTAAGAGTTAATGCAGCGGAAATTAAGTAAAGAGACACAGACATGAAGGAGTTACTTCATTCGGAGCCTAAGGCGACTCCTACTCGAAGGCCCGCGATCCTTGATCGCTTTCGGTGGGCAACAACTATAAATCCGTTAAATAGTTACAGATTGCAAGTACAATAATAAAATATACCAACAACAATGTAGAATCGAAAAGACTGAGCTCTGGGTCGTCGGGGTGTACTTGCAGCACTTCAGGATGGTCGTATTCGCTGCACGTTGCAGAAGATCGCTTTTCAAAATTCTTTTTGAAGCTGCACCTCAACCCTTCTTTTATATGCGGTTCCGGGCGCCTGGATCCCTTCCAGGCGCCTGGAGTGTGACGTGGCCAACCAACCAGGATGCTCCACGTGGCGAAGTCGCGCAGGGGATAAACTTTGGTCCCGGGCGCCCGGACACTCTTTTTCCAGCAGGTTCCTCACCTGCAAACAAAGGTTAGTCCGAGTAAAATACCCTGCAAGACAGCGTTAGAATATGATAAAACATAGTAAGGAATAAACGACAGTCTTCGGACTGTCCGAGTCTGACTTTGGATTTCCAGCCGGAAACCCTAGGTCGACCCGACGCCTACTGTTCCCTCACCTACTCCACTCAGGAGATTTACCTGTTGCCAGCCGATCCTCCAGATCGACTGGACTTTTGCTCAGCACCCGATGCTTCCGGACTTTCTGCTGGACATCCGCTTCCCCGGCTAGTCCAGTCTTTCACCTGGTTCGCGACACCAGGACTTTTCACCTAGGGTTACCACCCCCTAGGACTTTTGCCTGAAGCCCTCGACCTGCCAAGACTTTCCGCATAGGGTTACCACCCCCTATGACCTAGGGTTACCGCCCCCTAGGGTTTTCCCTTTGCCTAACCGCAGCTAGGACTTTCCTGAAATCCTCAAGTAGACTTGTTAGACTAATAAACATCTTAACTTTGAATTCTTTGCCATTATCAAAACACGAGTTCGATCGTCGGATGCTTCCCGCACCAACAAAGTATATGGGTGTTATTTGCTTTAGAGCCTAAAAGTTAGAAGAATCAAAAAGAAAAAAAAAGAAATAAGAAAAATAAAAGAAGAGGTGAAGGTTTGAACCTTGAACCACTCACAAAGGATAGAAATAAAATTATGTATGATAACCACTAGCATAATGAATAACATGTGAATGGGAAATGATGGAAATTGTAGTTAAAAGTAAAGATATAATTAAGTGAGAGAACAAGAGAAAATCAAGTAACTCTCTTCCCCTTGTTTACCTCTTGGTTAAGAAAAGGAGTAGCAAAAGACAAGTTGTCTTTCTTCCTTTTTTCTTCTCTATTTTCGTGGAGTTTAAGAGAACAATGAAGAGAAGAGTTAAGGGGAAGGAATGAGGACATATTCTCATTAGAAAAATACATGCATGAATTAAGGAGGAAAGGAAGCAAAGTTCATCTTTGTAACTTCCACCCACTTAGCATAAAAAGGAAAGGAACTAAAGGATTTCATTTTTTTCCTTCTCCCTCACCCTTGCCGAAACTAGAAGCCTCCTCCCTCATTTCCACAAGCCAAGTTTTGGTTTCTCCCTAAGAGAAAACTAAACTACAAGAAGGAGCCTTCAAGGTGTACCCTTCCAAGCAAGAGAAATCAAAAGGAGTGCTAGAAGAAGAAGCTCCCTTCTTCCTCTTCACCAAGGGTACCAATTCTTTAAAGATTAACAAGTGAACACTAGGTAAGCTTCCCCTCACCTGTGGTACAATAGTTTATATGGTTTTCCATGAAGATAGATCACTTAAAAACCTAGGACTTGCTTTAGGAAAGATTCGGCCAAAACAAGAAGAAGAGCCTAAGAAATTTGTAACTAGATATGCTCATTATTTCTCTTGTGACATGTATTTTTATGTAAGAGGTTAATCTAAGGTTTCCACGCTAGAATAAATAATGAAAACTTAGATCCATAAGCCTTAGACTTTCGGCCAAGCATGAACAAGAAGACTAGGTAAGTTTAAGACTCAAACTAAGCATGTTTCCTTATTCTTGTGTTATGTACCCTATGATAATGAGGTTGTTAATTTTTTCTCTTACTTGTATGTTGTTTGAAACTCCATTTCCATGCTCATGAATATTCAGCCATGGAAGAAGTAAAGGCCTAGGAGAGTTTTAAACCAAAAACTAAGCATGCTAAGATTTCTCCTAAGACAAGACATGAAGCTAAAATGTTATGCCATGATTGTATGTTAGTTATGAATCTTATTTCATGCTTATGAAGATTCGGTTATGATGAGATTTGAAGTCTAGGAAAGTTTAAACCAAGGCTAGGAGGCTCATGACCTTCTTGATAAATGATATGAAACTAGTTGATGTTTTTATGGTTGCTTGTTACATAGAATTTTGGTTACATGTAACTTTCGGCCACACTAAGTTTTAAAGCTAGGATGTGTAGATATTTAACTAAGTTTACTCATGTTGTTCCTTGTTAAGATGCCATGAAAATTGTGTAGGGTTTCCATGCTTTTAGGCCATATGAAAAACAAAACCAAGCTCACATGTTTCGGCCACCTTTGGAATAAAGGCCTAGGAAAACTTAGAACCCAACTTATATATGTTCACGATGTTTCTTGTGATAAGTACTATGAAATGTAGTTGTGGTTTCCATGCTCTTATGCCACTAGAAACTTAGTTTCATGCTTGATAGGTTTCGGCCAATACTAGTGTAAAGGCCTAGAGAAATTTTGAAACCAACTTACATATGTTCATGATGTTTCTTGTGATAAGTACTATGAAATGTAGTTGTGGTTTCCATGCTCTTATGCCACTAGAAACTTAGTCCCATGCTTGATGTGTTTCGGCCACTACAAGTTTAAAGGCCTAGAGAAAATTTAGAACCCAACTTATATATGCTTATGATGTCTTGTGATGTATACTATGAAATGTAGTTGTGTTTTCCATGCTCTTATGCCACTAAAAACCTAGTTCCATGATAGATATGGTTCGGCCACTACAAGTTAATGGGTCTAGGAAGTTTGAAATTTAAAACAAATGTGCTTATGTTGTTCCTCATGAAAATGTATAAGATATTGGCTTAAGGTTCAACACTTCCATGCTACTTGTAACCTAGAATGAGACATGCTAGGGTTCGGCCATGATAAGATTAGGAGCTTAAGGAACTTAGAACCCAAACTAAATATGCTTAAGTAGTTCCTTATGAAATATGATACGATATGGGTTTAGGGTTTACATGTTTGCATGTTGCTTAGAACTTGATTTCTCTTCATGAAAGGTTTCGGCCATGAAAGAATTGGAAACCTAGGAGGGCTTAAAAATTTAGGTTAACATGCTTATGACCTTTCTTATGCTAGTATGTGAAGATAGCAGGAGATTTTTATGTTTGTATGTTGTCTAGAGATCATGCCTCTACTCATGACTTTCGGCCATATGGGTTTAGTGACCTAGATGTACCTCACATGCTATGAATGAATCAAGTGATGTTATTTAATGATTCCATGAATGGTTATGTCTTTTTATGATAAGTGATATGCTCTTTTATGTATGCTTATGATCCATGTATGTGCTATGTGTTCAATCATGCATGCTTTAGGATATGATAAAATGATATGTTCATTATGCAAGCTTATGATTCATGCATGTGCTGTGTGCCTAAATATGCATGCTTTATGATATGATAAGTGATATGTTCATGTTGTATGCTATGATTCATGCATGTGCTGTGTGCCCAAAAAAATACATGTTTTATGATATGTCAAGAAACATGATATGCATGAAAAAATAAGAACTATGATATGTATGACATGCTACTTTACTTTATGTATGGCTTGTACCAAGGGTGGGCTCCATAAGCACCCCGGGTCAATGGACTAAGAAACGGGCCTCGTTAGGGATGAGCTCCTAAGTGCCCCTAGGTCGATGGACTAAGAAACGGGCCTAGTATGTATGCCTTGTAGGGTTCAAGACTTGCTACCTTGGACCTACATAGGACGCGCGTATTTATGTATGTGGTACAAGCCGGGGCCCTAATCATGTTGAGATTATGTTTAAGTATGTATTGTATAAGTTTTCAAAAGACATGTTGCATATGTTGCATGATATATGTTAGGAGTTTACCATGTTTATACTTTATGATTATGCCATGATAGTTATGATGATGTTATGCTATGACAGGATACATTTGATGATCATGTTATGTTATGCCATGATACTTTATGTTATGTTACGATATGTCATGATATGCTCTTGACATGATACATTTGTCTTTATGCCTTATGCCTTATGCCTTGTGATTTTAATATGCTTTACGGTTTTTGTGAGTAGGAAAGGAACTTACTGAGCCATGAGTGCTGACAGCTTACTTTCTTGTACCACAGATAAAGGCAAGGAATGGATGTACTAGGGGAGCAGCAGGAGGGGCTAGAAGGATGTCTGCGGTAGTGGACTGGCTAAAAGAAAAGATCTGCTTTTGTTTAATAAGAAATTTGCCATGTTGATGTTTTTACTTTATGACTCCATGACCTTAAGTATGTGTTGGGTATTAAGACTCAATAAAATTATGATAGGTATGCTATGTGGTTCTTTTATGTCTATGGTGATTTTTAAGTAAGAAAAGGTTTTCTTTTATATTCTCTAAGCAAGACTTCCGCTGTGTTAAGTATGTATGTGTCTCAAGTAACCCCCGTCGCCTTAGCAGGAGGGGCGGGGCGTTATAGTTTGGTATCAGAGCCAGGTTAGCCATTCCACTACACACATGTCAAGCCTCCATCCTGCCGCTCCAAGTAAGATTTTATATGCTTAATGTAATTTTTGTTTTTGATGCTTTAATATTATGCATGTTTACTTATTCTTGATTTAGTTAATTTAATTTTTGATGCTTTAATATTATGCATGTTTACTTATTCTTGATTTAGTTAATTTAATTTTTGATGCCTTAATATTATGCATGTTTACTTATTCTTGATTTAGTTAATTTAATTTTTGATGCTTTAATATTCTGAATGTTTACTTATTCTTTGATTTAGTTTAATTTAACTATTGTTAATGCTCTAATATTCTACATGTTTACTTATACCTTGAATTAGGATAGGTATGCATGATGGTAGGATAGGAATAGTAATAACCTTATGACAGCGAATAGGGATAACAATAAATTGTTATTGTTTAATGAAGATAAGCATGGCTAGGAGACGTACTACCCGAGCACACGTGGCAATCACTCCACCAGATCTGACTCAGGTAGTCACCGACCTTCAACATCAGATCACGGAACAACAACAGTTGATCATGACCTTGATGGGTCAACAAGGAACCCCTACCACCCCACCAGTAGTTCAGAATGCAATGCCCGTTGTGGCAATAGTTGCACCAGTACCACCAGTAGCCCCTGCCCCAGTGGTTCGACAGGAGACCTATTTGATTCAGTGGTTGAGACTGAAGCCGGAGAACTTCTCGGGTACTTGCGAGCCGTGGGATGCCCAGGCCTGGTTCAAGACAGTAGAAAGCACAGTGGAACTTTTGGACTGGCCTGAATCAGAGAAGATCAAATGTGTATCTTTCTGCTTCTCCGGAGATGCGAGAATGCGGTGGGAAAGAGTTAAAGCGAAGAGGCAAATCAATCTGATGAATTGGACGGACTTCGAGAAAGAGTTGAGTGCTCACAGCTTACTTTATGCATTGAAGCTTTATTATTTATGCTATACGGATTTTGTGAGTAGGAAAGGATCTTACTGAGCCTTGAGTGCTCACAGCTTACTTTCCTTGTACCACAGATAAGGGCAAAGAATGGATGTACTAAGGGAGCAGCAAGAGGGGGCAAGGAGGACGCGTGTAGTAGTGACTTGGCTAAAGAGGAAAACCTGCTTTTAATTAATAAGAATTATGTTCATGTTGTTTCCTTTATAACTCTATGACACTTTGATGTGCGTAGATTATATTGTCACGCCCCAGAGGAGTCTCTGTCCGAAGAAATTTCGGCAGCATCTCCCCTGTACGGCGGACAATATGAAACTTTCTATATATCACATATACATCAGCCACAGGCGGCTGGAATGATAACAAAAAAATAAAAACAAACACCACGCAGTTTATGATATTCAGCCTTTGGCTGTCACAACCACACAGTTAATAATAGTAATCGATAACAATAGGACTCTGACTCGAAATCCACCCTACTCCACTACACTCGTAAAGCTCAAATCCAACGAACTCACCTCTTCTGCCGTCCAGGCAGGCATGTAGTAGAATGAAATCCAATATCATATCAAAAATCCATCAAAAGGTATCACTCCATACAATATCCATAGGAAAAATCCAAAGACAATACTAAAACAAAGTCTGATATAGAAAAAGGCCAAAATAAAACAAATAACGAACTAGTAGAGAACTGGCTCTACGTGCAGATGGGGGGCCAGCGACTGGAACTGCTCCGGACAGCCTCAACCTGAAAATATCAACAATGGAGGCGGGGTGAGTCCAACACTCAGCAGGTACAACTGATATGCATAATAAAACAAATAACAGACAACACTAATCATGCGTACAGTCTCCTGAATACGAGAAGGAATAAATGCAACTGAAACGAAATCAGGAGATAACTGTACTAACCGGGATCAAGGTACAAAGGTAACAGGTCGTCAGACCGAAGAAATCATAATCCTGTATGCATGTCAATCAAATGCATCCATACAAATGCAGCATATAAGTGCAGCAATCACAACAATAAAATGCAATAAATGCATATGGTGACCGTGCACTCGGACATCACTGCTCCTGACAGTGACTGAGTGGACGGAATGCTGTCGGAGTACTCCTGTCCTCTGGCCCCAAATCATAAATGGGGGAGCTCAATGCTCTCATCTCCCGGTACACGATGACGGGGAGGATATCTCTGCCGGCTACCACGCTGAGTCATCTGACCAACGGAGCCAAACAAAGTCCACCATCTGCCGGCTACCACGCTGCTACCCTATATGCCAACGGAGCCAAACAGAGCGGAACTGACTGCCGGCTACCACGCTGAGTCACCTGACCAACGGAGCCAAACAGCAGAACCGCCACACACCAGCCAGATATACAACTAATCCATGGGTGGTGTGTGCAGTACATGTAACTGGCGATGGGCTCAACCATAGTGAAGCCGACAATCGCACAGCATGCAATCATGATGCATGACACTAAGCATGACAATCTCATGAATAGCATAGCAAGATCCATACATAAATAAAAGGTGTACCACAAGTCAATGTATCAGATGGAAGGTACACAAACAGATAGGGTATCAATAAACCCTAGGTCCTGAACATGATGTATCACATGGTTGGGTCACTACCGAAAGCATGTATGGTCAGATAAATAATAACATGCAGTGCATAATAAATAAACAAACAACATGTAACAGATCATGTAGTGACCAACCGAATCAAATGGAAACACAATTCTTGCTATATGTTAAACACTTTATCATGCATATCAAAAGACATAAGTCAAAGTACCCGCCTCCAATAGAAAAGGTCCAAATCTGACTCCGAGATACTCGTCTCGCGTCAAAGTCCTGTAATACATGATATCTAGATTTAGCTAATTTCATATAAATAATTAGCTAAATCAAATCCTCGAGAAGCTATCATAAATCTGGATCCAATTATAAACTCTAATTAGATCATTTAACTCCTCAACTGATTCTAAATATTCCATTCGAATTAGGATTTGAAATAAACATAATCAAACATAACATCTTACCCGACTTAGCCCAAATTCAATACATATTCAACTAATCAAATAAATCCAAATTCTTTACCTCAATTCCCACAGCCAATCTTGCTGCTAAAAATCAAAGAGAAGCTGGAAGGTGTGACTGTCGGTTCCAAGATCAATCCACAGCAACGCAAACCCTACAGGAAACCTTCCCCACTGCTCGGATCAGATTGAGATACACAAATTACCCATTTATGAAATCCTAATTACCTAACACAATTTCTTACCTCCCAAAATCAACAAGACTCGGCTGGACCTGGTGGTCGGCAGCAGTGTGGTACAGAGACAGCGGCACGAAAGAGGGAACTTGGCCGACTGAGGTGGCTGTGAATCTGCTGGTCGGCTCGAACCTCACAGCGGCGACTAGGGCAGAGAGAAGATCGGAGAGGGGCGGTGGCTGTGAACCCAAACATCTAGGGCACAAGGAGTTAGTCGGCGACGAGAGCTCGGGTGGCTAGCGACCAGCCGCGACGCTGTGGCGTCGGAAATGGGGCGTCGACGCTAAGGCAGAGAGGATTCTCGGCAGCGGCGGCTGTGGTGGCGGCTGGGAACTAAGGCACGCCACTGCGAGGGCGAGGGGCGAAGAGGAGAGGCTAGGGCAAAGGCGACATCGGCACTGGGGTCAGATCTGGTAGCCGATATAGAGGAGGTGGCCGGCGGCGCTGTCAAGAAGAGAAAGAACTCGGCACTGGGGAGTATCAGCGGCGGCGACGCTGTGCCGAGATGTGGCAGTAGGTCGACGGGCAGATTCGTCGCCGGCGCTTAGGGGAAGAAGAAGAAGAACTAAAAGGAGAGGAAAAGGAGAGGAGAGAACCGCTCGTGCGGTTAGGGCTCGGAGGAGAATCGGGCGCGGGCGGCGTCGGCGCGAGGAGAAAAGAGAACGGCGAGGAAATAAAGAAAATATAAAGAAAAAGAAAAAGAAAAGGAAAAGGAAAAGAAAATAAAACTTTTCCTCATTTAAATGGGGTAGCTAAACAGGCTTTTCCGGACTCCATTTTTATCACCATCAACTCGTCCGTACGAGCTCCAAAAAATTCCCGAAAAATTCCCAAAAATTTCGAAAAATTTCCTTATTCATATTCGCCTATTTCCGGTATTTTACATTCTCCCCCACTTATAAAAATTTGGTCCCCAAATTTCGTTATCTACCATCAGCAAGTACTAACAATAGATATAGAAAGTATAAATGTTGAACGGTAATTTAAATCATATCCTCAAGTGAAAAGATGGGGTATCGAGCTCGGATGGTATCCTCGAGCTCCCAAGTAGCCTCCTCGTCCGAATGATGCTGCCATACGACTTTAACCAGTCGGATAGTCTTGTTCCACAACTGACGCTCCTTCCGGTCCAACCTTCGTACCGGAACCTCCTCATAAGTGACGTCAGACTGAACTGGAACTGAGACATCTATCAACACATATATCAGATCGGGTACGTATCTCCTCAGCGTAGATACGTGGAATACGGCGTGAACGCCTGCCAAGGACGGCAATAGTGCCAACCGATAAGCTACTGCTCCAATCCTTTCCGAGATCTGGAAAGGTCCAATGTATCGCGGAGCTAGCTTACCTCTGAGGCCAATCTTTTCACCCCTTTCATGGGTGAAACTCGCAGAAATACCTAGTCGCAAATGAAGAACTCTAAAGGTCTCTGACTCCAGTCAGCATAACACTTCTGGCAGTCTTATGCCTCTGACATCCTCTGTCTGATAATATGGACCACTTTGCCTCACGTTGAGCTCTATGAGGTCTCAACAACTGGGTCTCTCGGATTCTCGTCCTGATCGACGACTGAGCAACTATGGTAACAAGAATATCCTGCTCTGTCTGTCCCTGCTCCTCAATGTCTAACTCAGAGAAATCCTGAATCAAATCTGTGACCACAACTCGGTGGCAAGCTAAAGTCCCTCTGGACCTCTAGCTAAGTGCATCGGTAACCACATTAGCTTTTCTCAGGTGATAGCTAATGGTACAATCATAATATTTCAGGAACTCCATCCATCTCCTCTGTCGGAGATTAAGTTCCTTCTAAGTAAACAGATATTTGAGACACTTATGGTCAGTGAGAATCTCAATGTAATATTATAAAGGTAATGTCGCCTAATCTTTAGGGCAAAAATAATAGCGGTCATCTACAGATCATGTACAGGGTAGACCTTCTCATGCTCCTTCAACCGACGAGAAGCATAAGAGATTATCATATCGTGCTGCATCAGAACAGCGCTCAAACCCTAAATAGATGCGTCGGTGTAGAGGACATATCCATCCTCTCCAAATGGTAAAAACCAAAAATCAAAGCCGACACTAGTCTCCGCTTCAGCTCCTAGAAGCTGGTCTTGCAATCCTCAGTCCAAGTAAACTTCACGCCTTTCATGGTCACGCGTGAAAGTAGCATAGCTATGCGGAAGAAACCCTCGACGAAAGGTCTGTAATATCCTGCGAGTCACAAAAGACTGCGGATCTCCTACACTGATTTCGGCTGCTCCCAACGGTAACAACCTCTATCTCCTGTGGAACCACGGTACACTCCTACTGGTGATCGTGTGTCCCAAACATCATAACAAAAGACAATCCAAACCAGCACTACTAATAATCACATATAGATGTTCTCGTCGAATCATCTCTAGATCTATGCAAAGGTAGTGTACGTGACTCACCTCGGATCCGTAATAGATCACAACATCGTCCACAAAGATAATGGAAACCTATCCAAACATCCTCGACATACCAGGATCATCGAGTCCTTGAAAACATCTAAGGCACTGTAAGCCTATATGGCAAAAACCAAGACACATAATGTCCGTATCACAGACATTCCTATCCATAAGATTTCCGATAATAAATCGAAAAATCTGATCATCAATAACATAAATCACCAAAGAATAAATCCTCCAGAGTGAGAGCAACGCTCCATCACAGGAAACACCACATATGTGGGAGCAACGCTCTACCACAAGAAATCCTCAACATGTGGAAGCAACACTCCACCACAAATAATCTGAAATATGTATCTGCAATAAATATAGGAGCAATGCTCCGCTACCAGCAATCCGTGATATGTGGGAGCAACGCTCCACCACAAAACAATACCCAAGTACCCCAAGGCACCTAACTATCCAGCTAGAGACTGTACAAGATCTCTCTACCACAATTCGCTGTGGTTAGCCTAGGATATAACAACCTAGTAACTAATCAAATCCATCATCAACTCTATCAGCATCCTAGTGGGTCATCCACTGATAGGAAAATTAGTTGATGAGTTAATTCAACAAATGACATAATGCAGTCACTCCACATTCTGCATTCAGTATAAGTAGAATCATCATACTGCTACCAATGTATACACCTAGCACACATGCTCACACAACATATGTATGATCAACAAAATCCTCCAATTATTATACACCAAACATACTCACACCTCAGGTATATTCAGTATGATACCTCCAACAATACATACCGAACACGTGTGCAAAATCAATGTAGGTAAAATCAATAATACACCTCAAACAACACCCACATGACATATCTTCACCTATGCCCAGAGTATAACCAACATATACTTCCAATAAAGCATACTAAACTCAGGTGCACTCACAAATCAAACATATCAAAAAGTTACCTCAGATACCACACCAAACACATATGTACATATCCCAACTCAGATTAAATCGACAAAATGCCTCCATCAAAACACCACCGATGTACTTATACTACATCTCGGATTTAATCAACAAGATATCTTCAATAATACCTCCAGATACATACACCGAACTACATATCTATGATCCACAAGGAACCCTCAAATCATATCAGAACATGGATACATATACTACTTGCAAATGGACAGTCTACCACAGGACTCCTACAACCCAAAACAATCATGATATACATGTAACATAGACATGCAAAATCAGCACACTAGCTCAATCAAAGAGACCAACCTTATGCTACCAACACTCATGGGTTACCGGTATATCTAAACAAAATTCATGCATATGTATCAAGCATGAATACATCAATCAAAAGCAACCCAAAATAAAGCAGCCTAATCATCCAGTAACAACCCTGCTATAGATTCAAAGGAACTAGTATCAGACAAGAAAGATATACACACCATGGTATAATATTGCAAGTCAATGTCATACACTACCAAGACTATATCTAATGGGGAAAATTTTATCATCATAAATCCTAATGTACTCTTCCAGTATACACTAGTAACAATTGTATCCCATAAGTGTTAAGCAATTAGCTCTACACTTCCTTACATCAGCGGGGTCACATATCCTAAAGCACCCTCTAAGTTATCCCACCAGGTATATACAATCCACGGTCAAAATCTTCATGGAATAGGATACATCGATCCTTTATAAGCTATCCAAGCCGATAATGATATATGGCTAAATCAGTCATTTTCACGTCAGTACAAAACATGTACTCAAATGTGCTCTAGATACATAACTAAGCACAAATAACCTAAAGGTTCGAACCTCTAAAAACAGAATATGGTAATCCTCTACTGATCACCCAACAAAACTAAATCATTCATCTACTAACTAATCAAGAATACCTTAATCCTCCACAAGCAACTAAGGTATATCCAACCACATAATATCATATGTATAAATGTGTACAACCCAAAAGAAAAAGTCAATATTTAGGAACATCAAAACACTCTCATTTTCATCCTCAAAAATATAAGCCCACATAATATCAAATGAATCAGTCTCTACTCCCCATGAGGGCAAGTTAGCATTCAAAACATCAAATCATTATTTATCCACATAGTCTAATATCAGAGGAAGTAAACATCAATTTTATCATCCTGTTAACTAACCAAAACTAACCAGATTTATTAAAATCTCATAGGCACTCTAAACCATAAATTCTCTAGCACCCGATTTATAATCTGATCACCAACTATAATCATCAAACCTGTGAATATCATACATGACACTCACTATGTCACCATCAACGACAACCCAAATAATAGATCATCAAAAATAATTGACACTCACTATGTCACCATCAAAACAAATATCCAATAATAGATCATCAGACAACCACATAACATTTACTCTCACAAACCATTAGAAATCAACATATCACAATATCTGATCTCACAATATCCCTTAGCCTCAAACCATTCTCAACAATGATCAAACTTGCTAACTCCTCAATGACCAATTTTCATCGTATCGGGTACCTTAATATCCAAAATATATGAGTATAAAAAAAACTCTACTGGCTAAGTCAACAGGAATATGTAGGTATCATCCATTAGCCAGCTAACAATAGCAGAGGCTGGTATGTGCCTCCATTTCCTAACCAACTAGTAGTAACAAAAGCTAAAACTACTGGTGGTGAGATATATAAAATCACCAGAGACTATAATCCTTGATCTCTATGAGGGGCGACCCAGATCAGTGGCTAACCCATCACATGTAATATGGCTACAACAACCAGACATGTACTAAAGATAAAGTGCTATTAGATGTCATAACTATCATAAAATAAACATCATACCTATTTGCTGTCTGGAGATGTTCCGTCGCTGTCCTGTCCCCAACCTTTGACCTCACACTCCGAACGAGAAACATCGTCGGAAATCCAAATAAATCCGAAACGGAAATCCGAAACATAACCATATCGAAAATCCGAAAATGCCCCGTTTAACTTGCAAACCTGGCTAACCCAAATATCCAGAATACTAACAACAGGTATCCAATAAATCTCCAAAACACCAAAAGCAGGTATCATAACCCGCTCTGATACCAATAAATTGGTATCAGATAAATCTCGAAAATCCAAAATACAAAAATCCAACCAGTATCGCCAAACTTGGCGCTCTGATACCAAGTAAATAAATTGGTATCAGGTTATCCCAAACATCAAAAATACGAAAACAAAAGATCGTATACCTGTGCTCTGATACCACTAAATTGTCACGCCCCAGAGGAGTCTCTGTCCGAAGAAATTTCGGCAGCATCTCCCCTGTACGGCGGACAATATGAAACTTTCTACATATCACATATACATCAGCCACAGGCGGCTGGAATGATAACAAAAAAATAAAAACAAACACCACGCAGTTTATAAAGATATTCAGCCTCTGGCTGTCACAACCACGCAGTTAGTAATAGTAATCAATAACAATAGGACTCGGACTCGAAATCCACCCTACTCCACTACACTCGTAAAGCTCAAATCCAACGAACTCACCTCTTCTGCCGTCCAGGCAGGCATGTAGTAGAATGAAATCCAATATCATATCAAAAATCCATCAAAAGGTATCACTCCATACAATATCCATAGGAAAAATCCAAAGACAATACTAAAACAAAGTCTGATATGGAAAAAGGCCAAAATAAAACAAATAACGAACTAGTAGAGAACTGGCTCTACGTGCAGATGGGGGGCCAGCGACTGGAACTGCTCCGGACAGCCTCAACCTGAAAATATCAACAGGTACAACTGATATGCATAATAAAACAAATAACAGACAACACTAATCATGCGTACAGTCTCCTGAATACGAGAAGGAATAAATGCAACTGGAACGAAATCAGGAGATAACTGTACTAACCGGGATCAAGGTACAAAGGTAACAGGTCGTCAGACCGAAGAAATCATAATCCTGTATGCATGTCAATCAAATGCATCCATACAAATGCAGCAATCACAACAATAAAATGCAATAAATGCATATGGTGACCGTGCACTCGGACATCACTGCTCCTGATAGTGACTGAGTGGACGGAATGCTGTCGGAGTACTCCTGTCCTCTGGCCCCAAATCATAAATGGGGGAGCTCAATGCTCTCATCTCCCGGTACACGATGACGGGGAGGATATCTCTGCCGGCTACCACGCTGAGTCATCTGACCAACGGAGCCAAACAAAGTCCACCATCTGCCGGCTACCACGCTGCTACCCTATATGCCAACGGAGCCAAACAGAGCGGAACTGACTGCCGGCTACCACGCTGAGTCACCTGACCAACGGAGCCAAACAGCAGAACCGCCACACACCAGCCAGATATACAACTAATCCATGGGTGGTGTGTGCAGTACATGTAACTGGCGATGAGCTCAACCATAGTGAAGCCGACAATCGCACAGCATGCAATCACGATGCATGACACTAAGCATGACAATCTCATGAATAGCATAGCAAGATCCATACATAAATAAAAGCTGTACCACAAGTCAATGTATCAGATGGAAGGTACACAAACAGATAGGGTATCAATAAACCCTAGGTCCTGAACATGATGTATCACATGGTTGGGTCACTACCGAAAGCATGTATGGTCAGATAAATAATAACATGCAGTGCATAATAAATAAACAAACAACATGTAACAGATCATGTAGTGACCAACCGAATCAAATGGAAACACAATTCTTGCTATATGTTAAACACTTTATCATGCATATCAAAAGACATAAGTCAAAGTACCCGCCTCCAATAGAAAAGGTCCAAATCTGACTCTGAGATACTCGTCTCGCGTTAAAGTCCTGTAATATATGATATCTAGATTTAGCTAATTTCATATAAATAATTAGCTAAATCAAATCCTCGAGAAGCTATCATAAATCTGGATCCAATTATAAACTCTAATTAGATCATTTAACTCCTCAACTGATTCTAAATATTCCATTCGAATTAGGATTTGAAATAAACATAATCAAACATAACATCTTACCCGACTTAGCCCAAATTCAATACATATTCAACTAATCAAATAAATCCAAATTCTTTACCTCAATTCCCACAGCCAATCTTGCTGCTAAAAATCAAAGAGAAGCTGGAAGGTGTGACTGTCGGTTCCAAGATCAATCCACAGCAACGCAAACCCTACAGGAAACCTTCCCCACTGCTCGGATCAGATTGAGATACACAAATTACCCATTTAAGAAATCCTAATTATATAACACGATTTCTTACCTCCCAAAATCAACAAGACTCGGCTGGACCTGGTGGCCGGCAGCAGTGTGGTACAGAGACAGCGGCACGAAAGAGGGAACTTGGCCGACTGTGGTGGCTGTGAATCTGCTGGTCGGCTCGAACCTCACAGCGGCGACTAGGGCAGAGAGAAGATCGGAGAGGGGCGGTGGCTGTGAACCCAAACATCTAGGGCACAAGGAGTTAGTCGGCGACGAGAGCTCGGGTGGCTAGCGACCAGTCGCGACGCTGTGGCGTCGGAAATGGGGCGTCGACGCTAAGGCAGAGAGGATTCTCGGCAGCGTCGGCTGTGAGGGCGTCGCCGCTATTCCTTGTGGTGGTGGCAGCAGTGGAAACTAGGGCACGACTCGACGTCGGTGGGCAGAGATCAGGCTCGGATAAGAGGAGGCAGTGGCCGGCGCTAGGGCAAAGGCGACATCGGCACTGGGTCAGATCTGGTGGCCGATATAGAGGAGGTGGCCGGCGGCGCTGTCAAGAAGAGAAAGAACTCGGCACTGGGGAGTATCGGCGGCGGCGGCGCTGTGCCGAGATGTGGTAGTAGGTCGACGGGCAGATTCGTCGCCGGCGCTTAAGGGAAGAAGAAGAAGAACTAAAAGGAGAGGAAAAGGAGAGGAGAGAACCACTCGTGCGGTTAGGGCTCGGAGGAGAATCGGGCGCGGGCGGCGTCGGCGCGAGGAGAAAACAGAACGGCGAGGAAATAAAGAAAATATAAAGAAAAAGAAAAAGAAAAGGAAAAGGAAAAGAAAATAAAACTTTTCCTCATTTAAATGGGGTAGCCTAAACAGGCTTTTCCGGACTCCATTTTTATAACCGTCAACTAGTCCGTACGAGCTCCAAAAAATTCCCGAAAAATTCCCAAAAATTTCGAAAAATTTCCTTATTCATATTCGCCTATTTCCGGTATTTTACATATATACTTTTTTATTCATGTTTTTACGCACATTTACATACTTTAAGCATGCTTGATCTATGCATTTTTATACTTCCAGCTTTCCTTTTAGCATATTTACTCTTTTGGTTCGGAGATATGCTTTTTGTGCATTTTTTGTACATAGGAGTCGATTTGGTGAAGAATCTACATCTCTGGGCAAGCCTTGGAGGAAACAAAGGGAGAAAACACCAGGCCGTGTACCTCACACGACCCTGCACTGGTATGGAGCTCGGGCCGTGTGGAGTTTGGCACCAACAGAAGAGGAAGATGACATGGCCGTGTGAACCTCACACGGCCGTGTCAAGATTTGAAGTCAACCAGAGCAGAAGCCTTACATGGCCGTGTGGATCTACACGGCCGTGTGAGGTTTCCAGAAACCAAGCAGGCTGTGGCCGTGTGCACCACACGGCCGTGTAGCATTTCCAGAGAGCAGAAGGGTCCTGGCCGTGTGAGTCACACGGCCGTGCAGCTTTGGCAGAGAAGGAACTGGACATGGCCGTGTGAATCTCACACGGCCGTGTCACGGGGCCGTGTGGCGCCCGATTCCCTCCTCTATTTAAACCCTCCTTCATGAATTGAAAGGGGATCTCTCCCCCTTTGGGAGAAGGCAAGATTTGGTGGTTTCCTCCCATTCTTGGGAGGATTTCTGGGCGATTCTAAGGGAGTTCTTGACGATTTCGACTCTGGAGCGAGGATTGGATCCGAAGACGAGGCTTCTTCGTAGATAAGTTTTCTTTCCCCTTTTCTTGGTTTCTTGGATTGGGGATTTAAGAAATGCTTGTAATCTTCATTTCTTCGGATATTCTTCCTCGATTCATGGAGTAGATCTTGTATTCTAGGATTAAGGGAGTATTTGTATGATGGATTGATGTAATCTCTTATGGATTTTCCATTTTCTTGTTTCAATGACATTGTCTTGCTTGTATCAATTAGATCTTGAATGATTAATGGTGATTTGTGCTTAATTCTCATTCTTGATTGATTGTTTGGATTTCTTGTGGACTTTGTAAAGATAAACTCTCACTCGATCATCCGAGGGATCCATGTGACAGGTGCAAGCCCGTGTAAGGACGTTTGAGAGATAATCTTGAAGAGGAAATAGGAATATTCAAGAGAGTAGGATGGATTTTGTGATTAGTTTCTTGTATCTTGATAGATTAATAAGTTGTGGGCTTCTATGTTGATATCCGAGGAAGGCATAGTAATAGGTGCCCTTCTGTGTAAGGACAACGTAGGTTCATGTCTAATTGATCATATTTAGATACATTTCTCAGTCCTTAGCCGGTTATCTATTGCAAGAGAGAACCGGCAACTTTCTACAAGTGTTTGGCAATTGAGGGATAAGAATTGGTGAATCATTTACATTCAAGAAATCTTACAAAGAAACCGAAACTCCTAGAATCTCCCTTATCATAACCCAAAACACTAAACTCTTGTTTGTTGATCTATAATATTAGATTTGTTTACCTTCACTTTGCATTTGAAACGATTGGATAGTTGTTTAGCTAATTCGCATTGAGACATTTCTAGTGCTTATTCCAGTCCCTGTGGATACGATAATCTTTTATATTACTTGCGACATTTCCGTACACTTGCGGAGCGTGACAAGTTTTTGGCGACGTTGCCGGGGACTGCGCTATAACATTAGGAATTATCAATTGAGTTAGACTAAACATAACATTTGTTTTCCTTTCATATTGCATAGTTGTAACTAATCATTAGATTTCTGTTTTTATTTTCTTGTATAACTCTTACTTCTTGTTAATTCTTTTTGTACAAATTCAATTCTGCATTTTTTATTCTTTTATTTTTCTTTTTCTGTTGAATTGTCATTTGCTATCTTGTTCTTGTGTATGCGAAGATCTAACTTTGCAGGGGAATTTTTTCCTTTTGACCCTGAGATTGACAGAACTTTCCATAAAAGAAGAATTCTGCAAAGGCAAATTGAAGAACAGGAACATTTGAACATGGCGAATAGACCACTCAAGGATTATGCAACACCTTATGCAAGAGGTTTTCGATCTAGTATTTCAAGACCTCCAGTGGAAGCTAATAACTTTGAGATCAAACCCGTAATTATATCTATGGTGCAGCAGAACCAATTTGGTGGAGGACCTCATGAAGACCCCAATCAACACTTAGAGGTCTTTTATGAAATATGTGGTACCATGAAAATGAATGGAGTTCCTTCAGAAGCAGTTAGATTGTTATTATTTGGGTTTTCCTTAAGAGATAGGGCAAAGCAATGGCTGAATTCTTTGGCCCCTAATAGCATCACCACTTGGGAGCAATGTGAGCAACAGTTTCTTGATAAATTCTATCCACCAAGCAAAACAGCTCATATGAGGAATTTAATTGCAAGCTTCAAACAAACTGACTCAGAATCTCTTTTTGAAGCATGGGATAGATATAATAGTATGCTCAGACAATGCCCACATCATGGGTTGGAAAGATGGTTAGTGTTGCACACTTTTTACAATGGTATCAACTATCATACCAAAGTGTCCCTTGATTCAGCTGCTGGAGGGGCACTTATGAATAAAAGTTTAGATGAAGCTGAAGAAATTTTTGACAGTGTAGCACAAAATCATCATCAATGGGCAAATGAAAGAAGTGGTGGCTATTCTTCTGTAAACCCAACATTTAAAGCATCAGGGAAGTTTGATGTAGATGTAGTCACTCTTTTGTCTGCAAAATTGGACGCTCTTACAAAGAAATTTGAAAATATGGGGACTAGTGCTAATATGGTCAATGCTATTAGTACATCTTGTGAAGTATGTGGGAGTTCAGAGCACTCAAATGACTCATGTCCATTGGGAGCTATCACTGCACAAATCAATCAACTGGAACAATGTGATGCAATCGTGAGTTACAATCAAAGGCAGAATAACCCATACTCAAATACTTATAACCCTGGATGGAAGAGCCATCCCAATTTTTCTTACAGAAATAATCAAGATCAAGGACCATCTATGGGGGTAAGACCAAATTTTCAAGCTGGGCAACAAAATTTTCAACATCTATCTTCTCAAGGCTTACCAAAGTCAAATATTGAAAAGATGCTTGAAGAAATTATCTCAAGTCAAAATGAAATGAAGCAAGATTTAGCAAAGCTCATTCAGAGAATGGATAATTCTGATAAGCATCAAAAGATCCAGGATAGTCAAATTGCCCAACTAGCTTCCTCATCATCCAGAGCACCAGGACAACTTCCTGGAAAACCTGATGTGAATCCTATGGAGCATTGCAATAGAATTGAGCTTTGGAGCGGACGGATCTTGGGAGACTCCCAAGTGACCGCTTCAAAAGGGATACAAAAAGAAGAAGAGCTCTCTCCTCTTATACCAAATCAGATTCAAGCTAATGAGGAGAGTACCATTGAGGTTGAAGAGACTCTTCCACTGAACCATCAGAGCAAAGCTGTCCCTTTTCCTCAGAGACTTACAATGCTCAAGAAAGATGAAGAATTTGGCAAGTTTTTAGAAAAAGTTAAGGAAATTTGTGTAGAGGTACCTCTTATTGATGTTATTCTTCAAATGCCTAGATTTGCCAAATTCCTGAAGGATCTCATGTCAAACAAGAGAAGAAGGGGAGAGGTTGAGACAATTGCGCTTAGTGAGGAATGTAGTGCTATTTTGGAGAAGAACACTTCCCCAAAACTAAAGGACCCAGGGAGCTTTTATATTCCTTGCAACATAGGAAAAGAATTTTTTGAAAAAGCTTTTTGTGATTTGGGGGCAAGTGTTAGCCTCATTCCCTATTCAATTTGTAATAAATTAGGTCTCAAAAATATTAAACTTACTACTATGGCACTTCAACTTGTCGATCATTCCTGCAGGTACCCTTTGGGTATTATAGAAGATGTGCCAGTAGAGGTGGATGGGAATGTTATTCCCACAGATTTTGTCGTGTTGGACATGGAAGAGGACCCCAGGATTCCTATCATATTAGGAAGACCTTTCCTTGCTACAGCTGGAGCTATAATTGATGTCAAAAATCATAAGCTTTCTTTGGTAATTGGTAAGGAAAGGTTGGAATATGATCTATCTAATATCTCTAACCATGTCTCGTCTCTTTTAAATGCTTGTAGCAGGACAAGCATTTATAAACTTGAGGAATGGAATTTCCATCCTCATGGAAGGCCACCAAACGAAGGAGACAATGTGGTGGAAGATGTTGGGAGAAGATCTCCCAACAAAAACGAAAAGTATATCTGTCCTCCAAGGGCGAGGAAAAGAAGTGAATGATCAAGTTTGGTCGAGCTAAAGACCTTAAACAAGCGCTTCTTGGGAGGCAACCCAAGGGTTCTTTTAGTTAGTTTTGATTTGTATTTTAATTTCTTTTAGTTTGATGCATTCTTTTGATTTTGTTTTCAGGTTAGGTGCAAAACAGAGCCAGACCGTGTGCTATACACGGCCAGGTAAAGGTTGCAGAGAAGGGAAGTGCTTGGGCCGTGTCATCCAGACACGGCCGTGTGGGATCTCCCGAGGAGAAAAAGGTATAGGTCGTGTCCCAGACACGGCCGTGTAAAGAATCCCGAGAAGAAGGATGGAGAGGCCGTGTCCCAGACACGGCCGTGCGAAGAATCCAGAGAGGGAAGAGGGGGAGGCCGTGTGGATCTGCACGGCCCGTGTAGGAGAGTTATTAAAGTCTTCTTTCTACCTTACACGGCCAGATCTTGGCCGTGTTCCGCACACCCCCAACTCTCCAAAACATATCTTTCTCTCCCGATCTCTTAAAAACTCCTCTCTAATCTCTCAAGATCTCTTAGATCCGATTCTCTTCCTTTCTAAGACTTGGACTTTTTGTTCTCCTAACCTAAGATCTTTGTTCTTTGAGTTTCATTTTTCCAACTCTAGATAATTCTTCCCCTATCTAAATTCATCAAGGTGTCCAATATTTTGAAGAAACTTCGCAATGGAGGTGGTGGATCTAGTGGAGACAAAGAGAAGGAGCCATCAAGGGACAAAGGAAAACAACCAGTGAAGGGCAAAGGCAAAAGGACTTCACGCAACGAAGGTAATGACAATGAATTCAATATTGTGTTTAGAAATGATGATCAAGTAACTAGATTTGCAATTCTTGTCAATAGAAAGATAGTGTGTACTAGGTATATGGACCCAACTGTTCTTGATATGCTTGGAATTAGGGAAGATGTAGATTTGATGATTGAGTTTTTGGATTGGAGTGATATTATGTACACACATTTGCCTACATATCCTCGTCTTGTTTTGGAATTTTTGAGTTCATTGGATGTCCATTTTACTAATGAAGATGATTATTTTGGAAAAATCTCTTTTAGACTAATGAATCAAGAATTTCTATGGGCATTTAGTGACTTTAATTCTTGTTTTGGATTAACCACCGGTAGCCCTCGTAGGTTTGATCCAAGGTTTAATTGGAATCATTTTTGGAATGCAATAACTGGGTTAGATCAACCTTATGAGCCTTCAAGAGCTAAGGCCTCCCATATGCAAAACCCCATCTTTAGGTATCTACATAGAGTCATGGGTAAAACTATTTTTGGTAGGGGAGAGAGTGATGGGGTGGTTAAAAAGATAGAGCTTTATGCTTTATGGGCTATGCTTTATAAGGTTGAATTTGATTCTGGTTTTCATTTTGTTCAAACCTTATTAAGATCTGCTAGGGCATCATCGGGATCAATTGTTTTTGGTGGTTTGATTACCCGAATAGCTTATAATTTAAATCTTGATGTTGATGGGTTGGAAATAATTCATGGTAATGACATGATTGATATTGATGCATGCCTTGCTATGAAAATGATCGTTCGGGATGAGAATGGTTTCGCGTTTCCTAGGAGGAGTGGTTCTCCTTTACCCCTTCCTTTTCCTGAACGAACTACTATTCGTAACCCGGCTAATTGGGTAATTTCTGAGTTAGATTTTGAGGATAACCCTTCTATACCTGGAGACACTGAGCCACATCATGAGCCCTCGTCATATGGACACCCGCAACCTTCTAGTTTTATGGAGCCCGCTAGGCATTCTTTTGCATATGGCACGGGATCTTCTAGGTTGATTTTTCAAATTTTCGTACGTCTCTAGAATCACTTCATGAGAAGCAAGATTCCCAACGAAAAATGTTGGAGGGGCGCTTCTCTTTATCTGATGATCAGTTTAGGGAGGTACAAAATCATTTTCAGTTTACGAGGAATTTTCAAGGTCAAGTGGCTGAGTTTGTGCAGGATTATGATACTGATCAGGCTAGGATGAGAGATTTTATGCAGAGCATGATGCTTACTAGCCAACAAGTAGATGCTTTATATGAGTATCATAGATCTTTGGGTGAGATTCCAGGTTTTCCTAGTTTTCCTGTTGGCCAACCACGTCGTAGACGTCCTTTCGCTCGTCCACCTCCACCTCCTCCACCATATTGATTTCATCGGGACGATGAAAAGTTTAAGTCTGGGGGGGTGTCATGTACTGCTTAGTTTGGTTTTCATTTTCAGTTTTTAGTTTTTGTTAGTTTTTCATGTTGGTTCTTGTTGCTTTATTTTGCTTGTTTTTGAAATAATCATGGCAAAAAAAAAAAAATTTAGAACATCAATCTACACTTATATGCTTTCTTGGATTCGAGTGAAATGTTAGCACGATTATTGTCTTGATTCATGGTGTTCGAATGATGCTAGTAGTAAACTTTGTGTAGTTCTTTTTTCTATCTTGGGAAGCATTAATAAGCTGGGAATCTTATGGTGATGAGTTTTAGTTTTGGTTCAACCTTAAGGATTTTATCTTCACTACACTTGTGCTTGATGCTTGAATAGTTGATGTCATTGAAATAGTCATGATTCATCTTGTTTGCTTAGTACTTGGTTTCCATGGTGATTTCTCAACTTTCATTTTGGTTACTGGATGAGGCTCAAATCATTAAAGCTCATTTGGAAAAAATCAAAATATCCCAACATGTGTGCTAAAAAGTACATTTGTGAATAAGTTTTGCACAATGCAAACACTTATAAAAAAAAATAAAAAATAAATAAAAAAAAATAACAGTTGTCATGAGTGGAATCTAGCAAGTCACCCCTTTGAGACCGAGTTAGGTTACTGGGGAAATGACTGCTTAGCTTCCCTTGAGATTGAGCATACCTTTGAGACCTTGGGTTAGTTGAGAAATATGAACCAAGTGAATGGTGAGTAAGTGCCTATCACTGGTTACTTGTCTTTCACTGGAAACACTAGAAATTCAAATTTGATGACGACTTGACTAGGACATGGATTGAAACTTGAAGGGTGTTGAGTTACTTTTACACTGTGCACAAGATTCTTATGCTTGAACCATACTTTACTTGTTTCTATGATCATGCTTGTTAATGAAACTTTTTGATAGAGTTAGGAAAGTGCACTAGGTTTTATGAATGTGTTGTAGAACATATGAATTTAGACTGCGGCATTTTGCTTGAGGACAAGCAAAGGTTTAAGTCTGGGGGTGTGATGTGCGTAGATTATATACTCTTTTATGCATGTTTTTACGCACATTTACATACTTTGAGCATGCTTGATCTATGCATTTTTATACTTCCAGCTTTCCTTTTAGCATATTTACTCTTTTGGTTCGGAGATATGCTTTTTGTGCATTTTTTGTACACAGGAGTCGATTTGGTGAAGAATCTACATCTCTGGGCAAGCCTTGGAGGAAACAAAGGGAGAAAGCACCAGGCCGTGTACCTCACACGACCCTGCACTGGTATGGAGCTCGGGCCGTGTGGAGTTTGGCACCAACAGAAGAGGAAGATGACATGGCCGTGTGAACCTCACACGGCCGTGTCAAGATTTGAAGTCAACCAGAGCAGAAGCCTTACATGGCCGTGTGGATCTACACGGCCGTGTGAGGTTTCCAGAAACCAAGCAGGCTGTGGCCGTGTGCACCACACGGCCGTGTGGCATTTCCAGAGAGCAGAAGGGTCCTGGCCGTGTGAGTCACACGGCCGTGCAGCTTTGGCAGAGAAGGAATTGGACATGGCCGTGTGAATCTCACACGGCTGTGTCACGGGGCCATGTGGCGCCCGATTCCCTCCTCTATTTAAACCCTCCTTCATGAATTGAAAGGGATCTCTCCCCCCTTTGGGAGAAGGCAAGATTTGGTGGTTTCCTCCCATTCTTGGGAGGATTTCTGGGTGATTCTAAGGGTGTTCTTGACGATTTCGACTCCGGAGCGAGGATTGGATCCGAAGACGAGGCTTCTTCGTAGATAAGTTTTCTCTTTTTCCCTTTTCTTGGTTTCTTGGATTAGGGATTTAAGAAATGCTTGTAATCTTCATTTCTTCGGATATTCTTCCTCGATTCATGGAGTAGATCTTGTATTCTAGGATTAAGGGAGTATTTGTATGATGGATTGATGTAATCTCTTTTGGATTTGCCATTTTCTTGTTTCAATGACATTGTCTTGCTTGTATCAATTAGATCTTGAATGATTAATGGTGATTTGTGCTTAATTCTCATTCTTGATTGATTGTTTGGATTTCTTGTGGACTTTGTAAAGATAAACTCTCACTCGATCATCCGAGTGATCCACGTGACAGGTGCAAGCCCGTGTAAGGACGTTTGAGAGATAATCTTGAAGAGGAAATAGGAATATTCAAGAGAGTAGGATGGATTTTGTGATTAGTTTCTTGTATCTTGATAGATTAATAAGTTGTGGGCTTCTATGTTGATATCCGAAGAAGGCATAGTAATAGGTGCGCTTCTGTGTAAGGACAACGTAGGTTCACGTCTAATTGATCATATTTAGATACATTTCTCAGTCCTTAGCCGGTTATCTATTGCAAGAGAGAACCGGCAACTTTCTATAAGTGTTTGGCAATTGAGGGATAAGAATTGGTGAACCATTTACATTCAAGAAATCTTACAAAGAAACCAAAACTCCTAGAATCTCCCTTATCATAACCCAAAACACTAAACTCTTGTTTGTTGATCTATAATATTAGATTTGTTTACCTTCACTTTGCATTTGAAACGATTGGATAGTTGTTTAGCTAATTCGCATTGAGACATTTCTTGTGCTTATTCCAGTCCCTGTGGATACGATAATCTTTTATATTACTTGCGACATTTCCGTACACTTGCGGAGCGTGACACACTTCATCATTCTCTTTAGTATTATGGTTTAAGTTATGTTAAGCATGTTATGTGACTCATATGATAGGTAGTTGATGATAATGTGTTAAGAATAAAAGAAAGGTTTAAAGAAAATATATATATATATATATATATATGCTATAGATAAGACTTCCGCTGTTTTAAGAAGAAAGAATAAGTAACCCCCGTCAGCTTAAGCAGGAAGGGGCGGGGCGTTACACAGGATCACCAACTAAAACCTAAATCATCTCCCAAAACTAATTAGGTTTTAAAATGATCATTATTTAACCCCGATTAATGATTAACTTCCACAACCCAACTCTTTGATTGAATTAGGTTTAGCCTCCATCAACCTTAATTCTCACCAACTCATCCAATTGATTAGATTAAGTTTAATCAAGTCATTGACACCAAACTTTTGATACAAAATTCACAAATATGTAATTTATCCATCATCAAATCCTATTCATGGATTTACTAAACTATTTGAAGCTACTCTGGATTTAATCCAACAAATCTAGATTAACATCATTATCAATGATCCAACTCCTCCATAATGTTTCTCAAATATGATTGTAACATGAAAAAACTAAACGACTAGAACTAAGAGGTTAAAGAAATCCGTTATCCTACGACTTCTCCCAGCGGTTGTTCATTGTTTCAACAGCTTCAGTTTGGCTCCTTATCTGACAATAGTGAGATCACAGCAGTGGTAGGCACACTATCAAGTGTTGGGTTTTTCGGGCCGCAAAAACCGCTTTTTACGTTGTGGAAACCCCGAAACCCTGCCACCGGATCCGTTCGAAGAAATAAAATTTCGTAAAAACTTTCACGTACGAGTTTTCTAAGCCTAGATCTACTTTAGATCTACAAGATAAGAATTTACCCTTGATGCGAAGCCCTTCGCTTAATCCCTCTCATCCACGGTTCGCTGGATCTCGAGAGTATCAAAGTAGATACTCCTCTATGTGTATCCACACAAGCAAGAGATGGAGAAACCAAACAAAAGGTATGCTAGCACTTTGAAGGTCTCGGCCAAGGAGGAGGAGAGGGAGAGAAGAAAGCTTGAGGAAGAAGATGGAGGTTTCAAAACAAAATGAAAACTCCCAAGATGATTAAGTGGCCGACCACTTTCATAAAAGGCTTTTAAACCCCATGGAATATCAAGAGTCAAGGCTCTTGATCTCCCTCATGAGGTGGCACACACATGTGCTAGCCTTGATGATGTGGCACATCACCATTAGCCACTTAATGTCAACTCACCAATGAGGTGGCAAATGGTCAAGTCAAACTTGACCCTTCATCTTCCTCTCAAGTCAAGTCAAACTTGACCACTTCTCTCCCTTGGTTGATCTAATCTAACCATTGGTTCAAGTCAATTTTAATTTAATGAATCTCTATTCATTGAATTAAATTAATTAAATGAGTCTAAGTACAAATTAGACTCACTTAACACATGAACCAAATTGAGTCCAACTCAATTAGCTCAATTTGGATTACTCTTAATCCAATTTGGTTCATCACATAAACCTAATCCTTTAGGTTCATCAAATGAACCTAATCTCCATCTAATTGCCCTTTGTGTGTGACCCTATAAGTTCTTGTAACGTTGGCAATGCTCCTAAACCCATTTAGAAGCATAAGTAATGAGCGGTATCTACCAACACATCATTACTACCCAAGTTACAAGAATGTTGAGATCCAACATCACCTTGTGACTACTAATTGTGACTCCTCATGACAAGTGTCCTTCTATCATTGACATCTAGATTGATCAATGTGAGGTATAGACCGTGTCATCCTCTAATCAATCTAAATCTTGAATCCCAAGTAGACTCACTCAATCAAATGAGCTCAATATCTCATATTGACTCATTTGGGCATGACCATGCACTTAGTGGTCTCACTCTATCAAGAATATCGATGTCACTCCCGTCATATAGGAGGGATAGATCCCATCTAGATCACTCACATCCCTCCGCATAATTTGTTACATACCCAGTAATCGCCTTTATAGTCCACCCAGTTACGGGTGACATTTGACGAAGCCAAAGTATGCAACTCCTTATGTAGGAAACCATGGTGACTTCAGGTCCAAGGACTAATAGTCATACTAATAGCCACATGAGAAAGTATATGACACTCATATAACGATCCATGATACTTTCTCATGGCGGGTCATTCAGTATACATTCTCCAATGCATACCCATGTGTCAACTTGATATCTCCATATCCATGACTTGTGAGATCAAGTCATCGAGTTGACCTACATGCTAGTCTCGTCGCATTAACATTGTCCTTGAATGCTAATACTTGACTAGGAATGATTAAGAGTAGTGTTCCCTATTTCATCTCACTATCGATTCAACTAACTGATTGATATAGGTAAGAACTTTCTACTCAAGGACGCTATTATACTTAGTTATTTGGCACCAATACAAGTAAGCATAATAACCATAAACAAATGCCTTTATATATATAAGAATATGATACAACGAGTCCATACAACAATCATCAAATGATTGGCTCTAGGGCTCTAACTAATAGTAAGGCAGATCGACAATCTAATAGCATCTCTGTCCTTCCGCGGTGACCCACAATTGTCAGCCATGACTCCTTTCTCGGGATGGTAGAGGTGGTGTGACGACTAGGTAGCGACGATGCTGGTGTCTGGAGATGGGTTCTCTGCCATGGCTTCTCAATGGGGAAACTCACAATGGAATGGGCGACTGGAAGCAGGGGCTATCGGTGCACTAGGGTGAGATCTCTACCAGGGGAGGGGGTGGATCGGGAGAGTAGTGAGGGATCGATGAATGGATGGGTGACATCAATTATCATATGGCCGGGGGAGTCGCTATCCCAGCCTCACTCGAATGGGTGGCGTCGTCTCAGGGAGGAAGCTAGGACACGACTCGGAGCAAGCTGCACTAGCGTCGGCTAGCTCGCCATGGATGTCAGTGTCGATTGTCAGCCGTTGATGATGCTGCAGCTTTAGGGACGCCAGGTGACAATGATTGAGGTGGGAACTGGGATTGGGCAGAGGAGAAGGGAATCGACCGAATAACATGAGGAGAAAATGTTAGGTTTAGAAATTTATACCTAGGATTTGATTAACCAACTATAGGTTAATTTAATTAATCAACTCTCAACTTAATTAGAATATCTAAACAAACTTCCTCTTAGCCTAATAAATCTACCTCTTAAAATATGACATTCAAACTCTGATTAAATTCTAAAAAATTTCTAAAAATTCCCACAAGATTATTTCTCATTTAACGATATTATTTAATTATTATTTAGTTGTCATATTTAATATTCTCAACCACTTATAAAAATTTAGTCTTCAAATTTACCATTCAAATTAAGGGATTCTCATATAAGAGTAACAATAAGTAGTACACCCATATACTAGTCCATTCTAGTATCTCAAAAATTCTATAATGGTCTGGGATCCCTTATGCACTGCAAGATCTACTTCTAATATAGATAATCAGTGTTCTAAGGATTATGAATCCATTATACTTCCGCTACTCTGATATTGTGTTCCATTGTTGAAGGTGAATCCACTATATGTAGATGATCTTTCAAACTACTGTCGATGTCTGTCTCACATGCTGTAAGCAAGTCTTGTAGCGTGTAAATGGTGAGCTCTATCTGTATGTGTATTTGTTTGAAATTATGCACAAAATAAAATTCTGTACACCTGACTCATTGGAAACTCCGCCAAGTGATCCAAAGGGCCAGTCTATCAGGTTAGTTGGAATATGGACAGATTTGGTTAATCGATCCATGATCATCCAAATCAAATCATGCACTTTCCATGTGAGGTGTTTCGAAAATAACTCTACTAGTTTTTTGATGTCCTTTCTTCATATTGTTCAACCCGTAGAAATATTTTGAGTCTCGCTACAATCGGATATCTCTTAGAGGAACTATGAATCGTGGTCCTCGGAGCCCATCGTCTACCTCACAATCAGAGGTAGTAGAACTTTTTTATGTGAATGTGCCCCTCGGAGCCCATCGTCTACCTCACAATCAGAGAGTGTCTTCCTCCTCTTTGTAGTTTGCTTTCTCTTTAAGTTTACTGATGGCAACATTCATGGAAGCTATATCTATACATACACACCAAAATAGAAATTATAGTAATTTGCCTGAGTTAACATCAGTTAAGAATTGATCAGAATATCTTTATCCTCAAATAAGGTCATTTAAGTTAAACAACTATAATATCTAACTTTTCCTGGCACTATAAATATTGATCCTTACTTAACCATTAGAGAAACTCTTCACTCTTAATCAAGATTTCAGCAGGAAATCTACTTTAATCCTCATAGTGGTAACTTTTACTCTCACATGGAAAATTTTTCAAACAGAGATCCTGTACCCTAATTATTTTTCAAAATTAATTCCAAGTAAGATACTAAAGACTAAATCAAAAAATTCGTGTGCTACCCGATTCTTACCATGTGATGTTACTTTTGATATCATATAATCTCAAAATCTTCTGACAAAAATACCATGTTGTCTATTGCGTCTATCTTATAGATAAGACCTTGATTCAAAGTAGACTTTCACAAAGTTATTAAACTAGTTTGCATGTGACCTTCTTATAATTCTTCTCACATATCCAAATCAAACAGCTTATAGCATGCTCAATACAATGTCTAATCAGCAACATCAACAACAAAACAGAATTACACCAAAGAATATCTAACTAAATCTACAATCATCATGCAAATTGGAATAAAACCACACCACCCAAGGATTCAATAGTAGTAAAATTTCTCTATAGTCATCACATTCCAATTGTTTGGACTCTAGAGCTTGTTTATGCTGTTGTACTTTCTAAGACAGTATGAGAGACAATGCAATTGAATGGCCAAAGGATAACTTTTTGATTGAGTTGAATCTTTATCCTACATTTGATCATAACTGAACCTAATTCGATGCCAATTTCTCCATGCAGTAATGCCCCTAACTAATATAGCTGTAATGATTACTAGAAATGTCAGCAAAGCAATGTTCCTTCACTAAACATTAAAGGAATCAAGTTATTCAATATGATCACTCAAAGATCTGTCAACTTAAATGTTCAAATGACAGTCCTAAGCACGAGGAACAAAAAAATCAATATCTTCAAAAAGTAGGTTTCTTAGCCAAGAAATGAAATAATCATTCAGTTATGATCAGATCTCCTAGCTGTTAAGCCACTAACACCACTTTCTCCGTATTCTTGTGGGTTATATAGTCCTCAATATACCATCGAGGTTATCTAATCTTGTACATTTGGTCCATGAGTCAAAATATCCCATGAAACAGAGTAGACCTATTCTTTACTGACTGAGCCAACAAGGGTATGTGGCTCTATCTTTCACCCAACTGGTAGTAGCTAGGATTGGTGTGTTTGGTGGTATTCCCTTAGATTATAATCCTTAATCTCCAATCATTTGTTGATGGGCTCGACACCTACATCTAACTCGGTGTCAGTTGGTGTCATAGAAGAATATATTCTGTATGTTATGATCGGGTCCTATAATGTCAACTTATCATATTCATGGTTGTTCTCGACCCCGACTGTAAATAAGGCTGACTCACTTAGTGTCACCAAGCTAACACCAAGTTAGTGAGTGCTTAAGTAACATGTATCAAGACATTTACATAATTTAACTAAGTTGGATAAAGTCAAACTAACCATGCATTCATTCTTGCAACATTCAATTGATCTAACTATATCTAAAAAGGGTAGTGAAGCAACATAGGTATAACAACACTAGAGATATACCTTATACCCTAGAGCTCAGAGATGTTCTATCACTATCGGGTCCTAAAACTTAAAAAGTCACATCAAAAAAATAAATCACAAAATCTGAAACACAAAAATAGGCTTCGTAACTTGGGCTCTGATTGCAGCCATAGAGGTTACCTCGAACTTCACTTTTGGACTTGCTTGCACCGTCTTGGACTGAATCACTTTCTTGATGTCTTTCTTGGTGAACCCTTTCTTCTTTTTGTAGAGCTTTCATACAAGGTTGACGAGTTCCGCTGCTATCTCATCATCGTTGTCTTTTGAGTTTGGTTCTTCTTCTAAATCAGATTCGATTTGATAATTCTTTCTGGTCTCCTTTGTCTTGCTGGTACCTACAACCTATTTAATACTTTTCTCGGCCCAGCGTGCATTAATCTATTCGTGTAACTCAAATTCTGAAAATAGTTCATCTAATTTAATTAATGAAAGGTCCTTGGATACTTTGTAAGAATCTACCATGGATGCTCACAAAGTATTCCTCGGAAAGACATTGAGTGCATACCTGATTATATCATAGTTTTCTACCTTCTGACCGATTGCATGAAGACCATTCAACAAGTCCTGAATCCGCACATGAAGTTGGCTAACCGACTCACCTTCTCGGATTTTTATGTTATAAAATTTATTTAAAATCAAATCACGCTTGCTTACCTTCGTGTCGGAAGTTCCCTCCTGTATCTTAATTGTAACGCCCACCCTTGTTACCCTAGGGCGGCGCTACGTTCGTACATGCTTCAGTTATACTATGGCAGCGGAAGAACAAAATTTTTTTTTCCTTTTTAAACATTCATTTTATAAGCATGATATCACAGATTAAATGTGCATATGTTGATTCTATAACTAATCATATTAATTTGTCCGGATCGTTCTTTGCCGAGCCACCACCACACACATCACTATCTGCTCCTCCTGTTGCTCCTCTAGCTCATCCAGCTTCTTTATCTGCGGTACAAGGAAAGTAAGCTGTGAGCACTCATGGCTCAGTAAGTTCCTTTCCTACTCACTAAAACCGAAAATCATCGTATATTAATATCATGCGTAGTATCATAAGCATACGACATACAAGGGTATCATATTCATATCATGACATTATATCATCAGATAATTCAAGCACATATGTAGGCAATGCATCATGAATTTGAAAGCTTATACTTATAAGTACTTGAAATTCATATCATCATTAGAGGGGATCCCGGTTTGTACCACATACATAATGCGCGCGCTTCTTAAGTAGGTCCAAGGTAGCAAGTCTTGAACCCTACCATACATACATACTAGGTCCGAGTCTTACTCCATCGACCTAGGGCATTCAGAAGCCCATTTCTGACGAGGCCCGAGTCTTATTCCATCGACCCCGGGGTGTTTACGGAGCCCACCCTTGGTACAAACCATACAAAAATAATTTATCATGCATAACTATCATATCATATCCCTAACAATCTTTCATGCATTTCATTTTTCATTTCTTTTCATTATGTATAGCATTTCCTATGCTATCACATATCATGGCATTTACATAACATAAATTTCATTCTTTTCTCATTATGTATAGCATTTCCTATGCTAACACATATCATGGCATATACATAACATAAATTTCATTCTTTTCTCATTATGTATAGCATTTCCTATGCTATCACATATCATGACATATACATAACATAAATTTCATTCTTTTCTCATTATGTATAGCATTTCCTATGCTATCACATATCATGGCATATACATAGCATAAATTTCATTCTTTCTCATTATGTATAACACTTCCTAGGTTCCTTTCCCTTTTTTTTTATCTTCTAAACAAGAAAACAAATACATGATCCTTAACATTTCATAGGGAGAACCTCGTACTAGTTGGGTAAAACAATAATTTCCCTAGCCTCTTAAAACTATTTTTGGCCGAAATTCTAGGGTTAAGTACTCCTTTGATCAAGCATCATATAGGTGTAAAAACATGAAGAAGATCCCTTTTCCATGGCATAGAAAATCTATCATGTAGTGTAGACTTAGTTAAACCTCACTAGATTTCGAAAGCTCTTCTTAACCGAATTTTCTCAAACTTGTTTCTAGGTTTTAAAATCCTCATAAAATCTGAAAAATATATAAAAAGCCTTGTACCATAGGTGAGGGGAAGCTTACCTTCTTCGCTTAAGTTTCCTAGAGTTGAGAACTTGCTTGGACCTTTCTTCCTTGCTTGCTTTGCTCGGCACCAATGGAGGAGAGGAGTGGCTAGGTCTTTTGGTGGAGAGGAGGAGGAAGAAGAGGCTTCTCTTTCCTCTTGTGTTGCTCGGCAACAACAAGAGAGAAAGAGGGAGAGAGTGAAGAGGAAGAAGAGGTTCTTCCTCTTGTGTTGCTCGGCAACAAGAAGAAGAAGAGAGGGAGAGGTGAGTCTCGGCACAAAAGGGAGGAGAGGAGGAGAATGAGTGGGGGATGAAGTTGAAGTCACCCCTCCATGCCTATTTATACTAAAATGAGGGGAGGAAACTTGACTTGATTCATCCTCCCTATTCATTTCTCCCCTTAAATGACAAGAATATTCTAGAGAAATGCCTTTTGACTTCTCTCTTTTCTTTCCCTTAATTTCTCTCTTTTCTCTCCTTTAATTAAAATTTCTATCTCTCCTCTTACAATATCCTCTCCTATCCCACTTGGTTAACACATGCATGCATCCACAAGAGAACCAAGGATCAAAACTTGTTTATGTATATTTTTATTTCTTTTTACTTCCTTTTCCTTTTAAGTAGAAAGAATCCTTTCTTATTCTTAACTACTTAATCCTTTCTCTCCTTATCAATAATTCTCCTATCCCCTTTGGTATCCTATACATGTTCCTTACAAGAGATCCAAGGTTCAATCTCTCTTCTAACATTTTATTTTCTTTTGTACATAATAATTCGTATATTACTATATTATGCATTATGCATAAATATTTCATACATATATATATTATCTCATATTTCTTCCTTTTGTCCATATTAATTCCATACATTTTAAATCATGCATAGATGATTTATATTCTCAACTTTATTTTTCTTTCATAAAGTTTTAATCATCTAAATCCATCTTAATATTTAACTTAGAATATTTACACCTTCTTTTCATTCGTACTCTCATTATCCTTACTTTCTTTTCTAGGCTTTCTAGGGGTGTTACATTAATCAACTTTTCCCATAGTTATTTCGCTCTTGAGAAAGGGCTGACTCAGTTTAGTTCTTCTTTTGTCAGGTCGCATTGTAGAGTGCATGTTGCTTTGGCGTCAGTCTCAATTTTCTTCATCAATGTTGTGTCCCAGTTCTGGCATGACACTGGCTTTCTAGCGTCGTCGAGAGGAAGTTTGAGACTGGTTTGGATGATTATCCATATCTCGACTTGCATCTTGAGGTGGTACTCCATTCGGCTCTTCTAGTAGCCAAAATCCTTACCAAAGAAGAGGAGAGGGTGTGCAGTGCTATACCCTTCTTGGTGGGCCATTTAAGAAGAAATCTCACACACAATAAAAAGATAACAAAGATTCCAAGACTTGGTCTTCGATTAGTAGTGCGGGAACAAAATAATATAATAAAAACTCGAGTGGTGTTTGCACCGAGTTCGAGAAATGAAAGAACTCGATCGATAAAATAGATCAGAAGGCGACAATTTTTCTAATTCCGATTGACTCCAAAAATTAAAAAAATAGCATGAAAAGGAAAAAATTACATAAATGGTGGTTTCATCGATTCAAAGCAACCCCGCTCTGATACCAATTGTAGGATCGTAAAGCGCTAGAGGGGGATGAATAACGCTCATGGCTTTCACTTTCATTTTGAGTAAATATGCAGTGGAAAATAAAAATACACAACGCAAACACCAGGATTTTTACTTGGTTCAGAGCCTGTGGCGACTCCTACTCCAAGGCCCGCACGTAAGAGTGCTTTCGGTGGGCAATCACTATAAATTTTTAGAATTATAAGTACAATAATTAAATGTAATAATTGAAATTATACCGACAACTAAAAATAAAGAATTTAAAGCTTCCGGTCATTAGAGTCGAGTTACGGCTTTGTCGGATCATCTTTTGAGCAGCTCGAAGAAGCAGAAGTCGTTCATTGTGTTATATTCAACCTCTTGGTCGAAGTTGCTTTTATAGGCTATTCCGAGCACCGAGAACCCCTTCGGGCATCGGGATCATGTGGCTCAGCCACTCCATGAGCTCGACATCAGCTTGGTGATAACTTTTGAGTTCCGGGTTCCCGGACCGACTCCGGCTGCTTGGACCAGCTCCGAGCGCCCGGACCAGTTCCAGGCGCCCGGGCCAGCTTTTTCTAGCCCTTATTTTTCCATAAAATAAAGTTATTCCAGGCATAAAATAATATATATAAACTAAAGTTTGACATCCTCTAACTGTCCGATTCTGACTTTGAGTTTTTTCAAAACTTTAGGTCGAACCGACGCCTACTGGTCCCTCTTCGAAAAGCGCATCCTCACCTACTCCTCTTATGACAAGTGACCTGTTGCCAGATTGATCCTCCAAACCAACTGGACTTTTACTCAGCGTCTGAAGCTTCTGATCTTCATGCCGGGCATCCGCTCCATGACCCATCCAGACTTCCACCCGGTTCACGATACTAGGATTTCAACCTAGAGTCCCCGACTATAGAATTTTGCCCCAAGCCTCGACCCGCCAAGACTTTCCATCTAGGGTTACCACCCCATAAAACCTAGGGTTACCACCCCCTAGGGTTTTCTACCTACCTAACCTTAGCTAGAACTTTTTCCTAAGAATACTTAGGACTTTCCTGCAATCTCATTCAAACTCATTAGACTACAAATAACCTTAACTTTGAATCCTTTGTCATTATCAAAACTCAGGTTCGATCTTAAGATGCTTCTCCACCAACATGTGTTTCATGCATGAAACTATGAGTTTGGATTCATATTAAATGAAAATCGATTTTAGATGTATAGATGTCATATAAACTAATACTAGGGATGCATTATCATTTAGTATGGGAAAATACATCAAGAGAAATCTAAAACTAGGACTTTAGGTCAAGGTTCAATTGAACCATTTAGATAGTTTTAGATTTTGTATCAATCTTGGGATCCATCATAAATATATTTTTAAATATATTTTTTTCCAAGTAGATATGATAAAATAAACTTCTTCACAAAATTTGTAAATTTTAAAGGTCTGTGAAACTTTTGGTGTATTTCTAAAATTGAGTTCAGAATGTAGTTTGAGCTGATAAAGTGGTGTCAGTCAACTAGTAGCAATGTTCATTGAATACAGAATGGTTCTATGAGTTTGATTCTGTTGGTGCGGGAAGCATCCGACGATCGAACCTGAGTTTTGATAATGGTAAAGGATTCAAAGTTAAGATGTGTGGTGATCTAACAAGGTTCATGGAGCTTGCAGGAAAGTCCTAAGGGATACTTAGGCAAAAGTCCTAGCTGCGGCTAGGCAGGTGAAAAACCTAGGGGGTGGTAACCCTAGGTCCTAGGGGGAGGTAACCCTAGGTGAAGGAAAACCCTAAGGGGCGGCAACCTTAGGTCCTAGGGGGTGGTGACCCTAGGTGGAGAAAAACCCTAGGGGGCGGTAACCCTAGGTCATAGGGGGTGGTAACCCTAGGTGGAAAGTCCAGTCGGTCTGGAGGACCGGACTGGCATCAGGTAAATCTCCTGAGTGGAGTATGTGAGGACACGTTCCCCGTAGAGGGAACAGTAGGCGTCGGGTCGACCTAGGGTTTCCGGTCGGAAACTTGAAGTCAGACCCGGTCAGTCCGATGACTGACAATTTTATTTATCGTGTTATCTTTTTGTGTTCTAACTCTATTTTGCAGGTAACTAACAGTTTTATGCAGGGTTAGAACTGACCAGGATCGGTCGACCGAACCTTGGGAATCGGTCGACCGAACCTCCAAGCTACCACATCAGATCTCCAAAAGCTGGACCGCGTTCGACCAGGGATCGGTCGACCGGACCTCGAGATTGGTCTACCGAACCTGGGATAGGTGTCGACTGGATCAAGCCGAGGTATGCGGGTCAGAGGAGACTGATCGGTCGACCGAACCTTGGGATCGTTCGACTGAACACAGGGATAAAGTTTGACCAGATCGAAGCGGAGCGACGGATGGACGGATCAGATGCAGTGGAGATCATCTGATCGGTCGACCGAACATGAGGATCGGTCGACCGATCCGCTTCGGGTCAAATCTGATCCCGAGACTTGGGGATCTGGATAAGACCTTGCAGAGCTATAAAAAGAGGCCTCGAGGTGCAGCTCAGATATCGAATTCCGAACAGAAAACTCTGCTCTTCCTTGTGCTGCTGCTAACAACGCTCTGCTACTCCAACGAGTCGTTCCGAAGTTCTCTATTCTCTTTTGTCATTGGTATAATTTCTTTACTGCACTTACTTGTACTTATTCACTTGTAAAGATTTGCGCAATATAGTTGTTGCCCACCGAAAGCGGTCAAGGATCGCGGGCCTTCGAGTAGGAGTCGAAATAGGCTCCGAACGAAGTAAACACTTGTGTCTTTGCATTTACTTTACTTTTCATTTCCGCTGCGTTACTTTAGTTACTCGAACGATTTCCGTAAATCGATAAAATAGCCACGAGCGTTATTCACCCCCCCTCTAGCGCTTTCGATCCATCAATTGGTATCAGAGTGGGGTCATTTTGAATTGGTGCAACCACCATTCAAAATAATTTTTTTCATGGTATTTCCAGATTTTTCGGAGTCGATTAGCATTTGGCTTTATAGCCATATTTTAATTCTTTTCTCGAATCAATTTTCTGCTCGAGGTTGGTGCAACACCACCCGAGTTCGTGATCTATTTTTTTCATACCGCACTACTAATGCAGGACCAAGTCTTGAGATTTTCTTGTTGTTTATTTGTTTTATATAGTTGATCTAAATGGCCCTTCAAGAAGGCTACAGTACAGCCCGTCCCCCTCTATTCACCGAAGACGACTTCGGGTACTGGAAGGGTTGGATGGAGGCATATCTCCAGACTCATTTTGAAGTCTGGATGATTGTCAAAACCGGACTCCAACTACCAACTGATAGCGCCGACAAACCACTACCCTACGAGGACTGGGACACATCTCTGATTAAGAAGGTGGAAGCTAATGCCAAGGCGACCTGCACCCTCTAGTGTGGTCTATCAAAAGAAGAACTCAACCGCGTCGGCCCCTTCAGCAGTGCCAAGGAGCTGTGGGAGAAGCTCATTGAACTTCACGAAGGGACGTCCGACACCAAAGTAAGTAAAAGAGACTTAATTTTCAATAAATTATTTAATATCAAACTGCAAAAATGTGAGACAGCTGCCCAACTCCATGCCCAGATTCAAGATCTGCTCAACGGTCTTCATGCAATTGGACAGAAGGTAGACAACCGGGACATCATAAGGTATTCTTTAAATGCCTTTCCAAGGAACACCTTGTGGGCATCCATGGTAGATGCCTATAAGGTTTCTAAGGACTTATCTACCATTAAGTTAGATGAACTATTTGCAGAATTCGAACTTCATGAACAGACTAATGCACGCCCGACCGAGAAAGGGTTGGCTTTGGTTGCAGGAACAGGGAGAGTACGCGAATCAAAGATAAAGCGAAGAACCGAACCTGAGTCAGAAGGAGAAGAACCAGATTCGGAAGACGACGACGAGCTTACAACCGAAATAGTCAACCTGGTAAAGAAACTCTACAAAAAGAAGGGCTTCAACAAAAAGGATGTCAGAAAGGCCATCCAGTCTAAAGAAGCCCAATCAAGCTCGAAGGCCAAATTCGAAGTGACCTGCTACGAGTGCAATCAAAAGGGACACTTGAAAGCAAACTGCCCGAACCAAAAAGATCCAAAGAAACCAAGGAGGAAGAAGGCCTTGAAAGCAACGTGGGACGAGTCTTCTTCCGAGGAATCCGACGACGAAGAACTTGAGTAGACGAATTTTCTCGCGTTGACAGCCCGGGACTACACCAATGAATCTGGAAGCGAGGACGAATCGGAAGCTGACTCCGAGAGAAGCCACGGATCTGCATCCGTTTCCGAAGGGCCAAACCCCTCTGTAAGTACAAACCGTTTATATAGCTTGATTAATTATTTAATGCATAAAGTAGCTAAGTCCAAAATTAGAATCAAGTCGCTTCTGAAGGAGGTAACACTCCTTAAAAAAATGACTAATAACGAAACCTTGACTGATCCAGTTCAGACTGGAACCTCTACTCAAGTTCAAAAACTTGAGGAAGAGAATTCCAACCTGAAAAGTCAAGTCAAAGATTTGAAGACAACCTTAGAACGATTTTCCTTGGGATCCAAGAATCTTGACTTGATTCTTGGAACACAAAGGGCAATCTACAATCGAACTGGACTAGGATATAAATAAAAAAAGAAGTATAAGTCTTATTTATCTGTAATACAAAGAACAAATAGAAAAATGGTCCAAGCATGGGTTGCCAAGTCCAACCTGATCAATCAAGTTGGACTAGGACAGTATTGGGTTCCTAAGGATCAAATACATTACCTCGATAGACCATATCGAGGCTATGATCCAGGGGGAGCTAGAAGAAAAACGATTAAAACAAAATTTTGAAATTAAAATTAAAAATTAAATTATAAATTCAAAATTAAAAATTTGAAATTCAATTAAAAATTCGAAATTAAAATTAAAAATTTCAAATTAAATTAAAATTCGAAATTCAACTAAAATTCGAAATTAAAAATTAAAAATTCAAATAAAAATTAAAAATTAAATTAAAATTCGAAATTAACTTAAAATTTGAAATTCAAATAAAAATTTGAAATTAAAAATAGGAGGATTCAGAATAGCTGGCACCTGCAACTAAACAACCCGACTGGGTAACCAAATTTAATCTACCCGAAATGGGTAAACAAGAGTAGTCTACCCGGCAGTTAAATAAAATGGACTAGGTTTAGCTTGACCCACGGTACTGGTGAAGTTTTAGGATGATAGTACGTTAGAGAAACTTGGACATCGCATGTCTAGGAAGATATGGCTTCGACCTGGTGCATTTGGCCAAGTGGAACTGACCGAAGCTACCCTTAAATGGATCCTAACTAGTTAGACCAAGGTTTAGTATTAAGTTTAATGGGTAGGACTATTTGGAAAACCTCGAAGGCATGGTTACTTTAATGAGTTCCGTGTGACTCATCATAGCCCAGAAGTTTATCCAAAGAATGCTTACTTGTTAAACCCAAAGCTAATCCTGAATCTAACACAAAGTTAAACATAATCCTAAAATTGAACCTTAAATTCATCTCACAAAAAATTATAGGAGTCCCTGATTGAAAATTTAGGTCGAGTGAGATAACTAAGGAATTGAAATTCAAAATTAAAATTCAAATTCGTAATATGTTTTCAAAATTAACTTAAATATTTTTCAAAATTAACTTAAATATTTTTCAAAAATTAACTTAAATATTTTTCAAAATTAACTTAAATATTTTTCAAAAATTAACTTAAATATTTTTCAAAAAATTAACTTAAATATTTTTCAAAAATTAACTTAAATATTTTTCAAAATTAACTTAAATATTTTTCAAAAATTAACATAAATATTTTTCAAAAATTAACATAAATATTTTTCAAAAATTAACATAAATATTTTTCAAAATTAACTTAAATATTTTTCAAAAAATTAACTTAAATATTTTTCAAAAATTAACTTACTTAAATATTTTTCAAAATTAACTTAAATATTTTTCAAAATTAACTTAAATATTTTTCAAAAATTAACTTAAATATTTTTCAAAATTAACTTAAATATATTTCAAAAATTAACTTAAATATTTTTCAAAAATTAACTTAAATATTTTTCAAAATTTACTTAAATATTTTTCAAAAATTAACTTAAATATTTTTCAAAAATTAACTTAAATATTTTTTTCAAAAAATTAACTTAAATATTTTTCAAAAAAAAAATTAACTTAAATATTTTTCAAAAAAAAAATTAACTTAATTTTTTTTTTCAAAATTAACTTAAATATTTTTTTCAAATTATCTTAAATATTTTTTTTAAAAATTAACTTAAATGTTTTTCAAATTGAAATTAACCTAAATGCTTTTCATTAAAAATTAACTTAAAATATTCTCCAAACTTAACATTTTTCAAAAATACTTCAATCAAACTGTCTTTTGATCCATCTACTACTTTATGTGTAGGAATTGGATCAATGGATGTTAGAAAGTGGTTGCTCCAGACATATGACTGGAGATAGGTTGAAGTTCATTAAGCTAAAACTAAAGAATCTAGGGTCAGTTGCATTCGGCAACGATCGAAAACTGAAAGTAATCGGAAAAGGTAATATCGAACTTAATTCCGACTTTATTATTCGAAAAGTATTATTAGTTGAAAATTTTAATTTCAATTTATTAAGTATAAGCCAATTATGCGATACTGGTTATTCAGTTAATTTTACCAAGTCCGAATGTATAGTCAAACATATTGACAATCCAAAAATAAGACTTAAGGGCACTAGGAAAGATAATGTCTACACCATTTATCTACCCACACCCTTAATAAAGTGTTTTCTAACACAACAAGAGGAAATTGAGTTGTGGCACAGGAGATTGGGTCACACTCACACAAGACTCATTTCAAAAATGAGTCAAAATGGACTAGTTAGAGGATTACCCAAATTAAAAGTTATTGAAAATTCAATCTGTAATGCGTGTCAACAAGGAAAACAAACCAAGTCAACCCACAAGTCAACCAATCTAGCTAGAACTACTTGTTTACTTGAGCTCCTTCACCTAGACCTATTTGATTCACACGGAGCCAAGTCACTAAGCAAGAACCAGTATTGCTTAATTATAATAGATGACTTCTCTAGGTTTATCTCGGTAAAATTTCTAAAAACAAAAGATGAAACCTTTGAAATATTTAGTAATTTTTGCAAATTAATAGAAAATGAAAAAGATACTAAAATTAAAAGAATAAGAAGTGACCATGGAGGAGAATTTGAAAATCACAACTTTACTGAATTTTGTAAAATAAATGGGTACAAACATGAATACTCCTGCCCTAGGACCCCTCAACAAAATGATTTAGTAGAACGTAAAAACAGAACCCTACAAGAAGCTGCTAGAACCATGTTAAATGAATATAAACTATCTAATCAATTCTGGGCTGAAGCAGTTAGTACAGCATGCTACATTCAAAATAGGATCTTAATTAACAAATTACAAAATAAAACACCCTATGAAATTTTTTATAATAAAATCCCCAACTTAAACTACTTAAAAGTATTTGGGTGTAAAGTCTTCATTTTGAACACTAAAGACTACTTAGGGAAATTTACATCAAAAACAACCCCGGGAATATTTTTAGGGTATTCAACAACCAGTAGAGCATATAGAGTGTATAACAAAAATACCCTAAGAGTAGAAGAAACAATAAATATAATATTTGATGAAGAAAATAAATTACCCAACACAATAAATGAAAATACAGAAAATATCAACCCAATAAATAGAGAAGATGACGAAATTCAACCTGAAACTATTGAATCTGACGAACAAATCACTGACTCAAATGATATACGACCAACTAGAACAAGCACAAATCACCCATCTGACCAAATATTGGGTGACCCAACTGTAGGAGTCAGAACTAGATCGTCATATAGAAACCAGAGCCAAATAGCCTTGATTTCAAAAATCGAGCCTAAAACCATAGAAGAAGCCCTACCAGACCCAGATTGGACTCTAGCAATGCAAGAAGAACTGGCCCAATTTGAAAAAAATCAGGTCTGGGAATTAGTGCCTAAACCCGTTAATAAATCCATAATTGACACTAAATGGGTTTTTAGAAACAAATTGAATGATCAAGGTGAAATAGTTAGAAACAAAGCTAGGTTAGTAGCTAAAGGATTTAGTCAAGTAGAAGGGTTAGACTATGACGAGACCTATGCCCCAGTAGCAAGACTTGAATCCATTAGGATGTTGCTGGCCTATGCAGCACACAAAGGATTCAAGCTATTTCAAATGGACGTAAAATCCGCATTTTTATACGGATTTATTAAAGAAGAACTAGGTCAACCCCCAGGATTTTTATACGGATTCAAGCTAGGTCAACCCCCAGGATTTGAAGACTTAGAGCAACCAAATTATGTCTTTAAATTAAAAAAGGCCCTATACGGACTAAAACAAGCACCTAGGGCTTGGTATGAACGTCTGTCCAATTACTTAATATCAAAAGGATTTAACCAAGGTCAAATAGACCCAACCCTTTTCGTAAAGACCTTAGAAAATGACATTTTTATAGCCCAAATTTACGTTGACGATATTATTTTCGGTTCCACAAACTCTAAATTTCTAAAAGAATTCACCCAAGTTATGGAAAATGAATTCGAAATGAGTCTGGTAGGAGAACTTAATTTCTTCTTAGGTTTACAGATTAAGCAAACTAAAGATGGAATTTATATTTATCAAACTAAATATGCTAAGGAATTAATTAGAAAATTTGGCATGGAAAACTCAAAAATAATCAATACACCAATGGCTACAAATGATAAAATTGACTCAGACCTAGAAGGTAAGTCAGTAGACTTGAAATACTATCGAAGTGCAATAGGAAGTCTACTGTACCTAACTGCAAGTCGACCAGATATTATTTTTGCAGTAGGTATGTGTGCACGATACCAATCTTGTGCAAAAGAGTCTCACTTAACCCTTGTCAAAAGAATCCTTAGGTATGTTAAGAGAACCCTAAATATAGGACTATGGTACCCTAGATCTGGCACCCTTGACCTAACTGGCTACTCTGACTCAGACTATGCCGGATGCAAGCTAGATAGAAAAAGCACAAGTGGTAGCTGTCAATTTCTAGGACAATGCCTAGTAAGTTGGTCAAGCAGAAAGCAACACTGTGTTGCTTTATCTACCACTGAAGCTGAATATATAGCCTTAGGTGAATGCACATCTCAGTTGCTGTGGATGATGCATACTCTTAAAGACTATCAACTGGAGTATCATAAAACTAAAATCTCAATTGATAATATAAGCTCAATAAATCTAACAAAAAATCCAATTCATCACTCAAGGACTAAACATATAGAAGTGAAACACCACTTTGTAAGGGATCACATATCTAAAGGCGATATTGAACTCAACTATGTTGAGTCAAAATCAAACCTAGCTGACATCTTCACAAAGCCCTTACCTGAACTTGAGTTCAGCTCACTTAGAAGACAAATAGGAATGTGTTGGGGTAGAGTAGGTATTGAACTTCAAATCTGTTCTACTTGTTTTCAAAATAATGTTTTAAAAATTCTAGGAAAATATTGTTTTTAAAATTCCAATCTTACTAGATTTTCAAAATATGGAATTAGCTTAGGTTCTATACTAGAAATCATGTTCCCCTAGATTTAAACCAGAGCATCTCATAAACACCTAGGTATACCTTGCTTGTGTTTGCCAAACATAGAATGGTGTGAGATGCATAGAGTACAGCCTGGACTCAAGAATGCTTATTTCTGTGCATCAATATGAGTCTGGGCGTAAATACCTTATTAACAGTAATCAAGTCAAGTCTTCCCGCCTTAGTCAGATCTAACTGGACTAAAAAACTTAACTTGACTAACTAAGTGAAAGCTGCTGCCCTCTAGGCAATCAGCAAGTAGCTAAAGGTTAGACAGTTGGTGAAGGAAATGAGAATATTAAGCATGCTTGTACTTTAGGGCTCTGATCAAAACCAATTGTTTGCTATTTAACTGGACTCATGCTTGGACCAACAAAGTATTATTTTATTCAAAATTAATTCAGGTTGTACTTTCAAAAGTTAAATGTTTGCAAAAAGGCTAAGCTAAGTGAGTTATACAGTAACTTTCAAATTTTTTTTTCTTTAAACTTAGCCAACCTTGAATCCTGACCTTATAAATTCTTGCTAAGATATGTTTCTAAGTTCCCCTCCAGATTAATTCTTCACTTCACTAAAAGTACTAAAAATTATAGTTTTGCAAAGTTTTTTTTAATTTTAGGAGTCAACTTAGCACCTATCTCCTTCTCAAAAGCATAAATCAGTTTTGTTTTAAACTTATAACTTGCTTTCAAAAGATTTTTTTTTGATAAATGGCAAAGGGGGAGAGTAGGAAATTCACAAGTAAAAAGTAAAAATTTCAAAGTGAAAATTCAAAAAGCAAGCCTTGTATTAAGGGGGAGCTTAAGTGTTAAAAAGTAAAAATTTCAAAGTGAAAATTCAAAAAGGAAGCCTTGTATTAAGGGGGAGCTTAAGTGTTAGCTTAAATTATGCTTGTATTTGATTTTATATACTTAAGCTTGCTCACTTACATTTTTTTTAAGTATCTTATGCACTTGTTTTACTTAACTTTGAATTTCGGTTGTCATAATCAAAAAGGGGGAGATTGTTGGTGCGGGAAGCATCCGACGATCGAACCTGAGTTTTGATAATGGTAAAAGATTCAAAGTTAAGATGTGTGGTGATCGAATGTTAAGTACTGCTCCTTTACTACTTCTACCAGATTTTTCTAAGGTTTTTGAAATCGAATGTTATGCTTCTGGTATTGGTATAGGTGTTGTTCTTATGCAAGAAAAGAGGCCAATTGCCTACTTCAGTGAGAAGCTCAATGGTGCAGCGTTGAACTACTCAACATATGACAAGGAGCTCTATGCATTGGTGCGAGCTTTGGAGACATGACAACATTACTTGTGGTCCAAGGAGTTCATTATTCACACGGACCATGAGTCACTGAAGCATTTGAAAGGCCAAGGTAAATTGAATCGTAGACATGCTCGTTGGATTGAATTCATTGAAATGTTTCCTTATGTGATCCAATACAAGCAAGGAAAAGAGAATGTGGTAGCAGATGCTTTGTCAAGCAGGTACACCCTTATCTCTACCTTAGGGTCAAAGTTTCTTGGATTTGAGCACCTGAAGGAATTGTATGTGAATGATGCTGACTTTGCTGATATCTTTAAAGCATGCGAAAAGGGTGCATTTGATAAGTTCTATATGCATGATGGTTACTTGTTTCGAGAAAATAGACTTTGCATTCCCCAAAGTTCTTTGCGTGAGTTGCATGTTAGGGAGTCACATGGGGGGTGGATTAATGGGGCATTTTGGAGCTGTGAAAACCTTGGACATTTTGAAAGAACATTTCTTCTGGCCTCATATGAAAAGAGATGTTGAATGGATTTGCATTAGGTGCCTTGCATGTAAGAAAGCGAAGTCTAAGGTGCAACCACATGGACTTTATATGTCTTTGCCTGTGCCTAGCCACCCTTGGACTGATGTGTCAATGGATTTTGTGTTAGGTTTGCCTAGGGCTAGGAATGGCCGAGATAGTATTCTTGTGGTTGTGGACCAATTTTCAAAGATGGCACACTTTATCCCTTGCCATAAAACTGATGATGCTACACATGTGGCAAATTTATTTTTTAGGGAGGTGGTCCGTTTGCATGGGGTCCCTCGAACAATTGTTAGTGATTGAGATGTGAAGTTCCTAAGCCATTTTTGGCGAGTCTTGTGGGGAAAACTTGGGACAAAGTTGTTATTCTCTACCACTTGACACCCACAGACTGATGGGCAAACCGAGGTCGTTAATCAAACCTTGGGAAATTTGTTGCGATCTGCCATTGGGAAGAATTTGAAAGCATGGGAAGATTGCATACCATTCATTGAATTTGCATACAATAGGGTTACGCATTTTTCTACTAAGTATTCACCTTTTGAGATTGTCTATGGTTTTAATCCATTAACTCCATTAGATTTAATTCCATTACCTGTGGATGAGATTGCTAGCCTTGAAGGTCAAGCGAAGGCTGATTTGGTGAAAAGGATCCATGGCAAGGCAAGGCAACACATGTTGAGGAGGAATGAGCAAATTGCAACCGGTGCCAACAAGGGACGAAAGCCGATTACTTTTCAACCTGGAGACTGGGTCTGGCTTCATTTTCGAAAGGAGCGATTTCTGAAACGAAGGCAATCCAAGCTGAACCCACGTGGTGATGGACCATTTCAAGTACTGGAGAAAATCAATGACAATGCATACAAGTTCGATCTTCCAGGTGAGTACCAAGTGAGTTCAACCTTTAATGTTTCTGATCTTTCCCCTTTTGTTGTTTTAGATTCGAGGACGAATCCTTTTGAGGAAGGAGGGGATGATACAACTCCGGATAAGCTCCAAGCCAATGAGACAAGACTGCAAGTCGAGATGTACATCCCGAACCACGAGGAGCATGAAGAGGACTTGCACATGCTAGCTGATCTGATAATGAAAACAGAGGTCAAGCAAGTTCAACATGCTGTACAAGAATTGACATCTTGTATCTTGGAAGGACAGGCTATGAAGTTACAGTCAATGCCATGCCGAATGATCAACTTCATACAAGTCGACCCTAAAATGGGACAATTAGCTGCGGAAGAATGGAATATCATGATGCAACATGTTCCTAGCCAAATACCATACTAGAATGGTGGGAAAACACACCATTCTGGTTGGAATTGGTGTGCCATTTAATGCCACCTACATTTTGGACGAATTCCCAAGTTGGAGGACAGCTAGAGGGAGTGTGCATAAAGACTTGCATTCATCATCTTCTCTTACCATACATTGGAAACTACTATTTGTTGGAAAGGGAGTGTGCATGAAGACTTGCATTCATTATCTTCTCTTTCCATGCCTTGGAAACTACCATTTTCAGTTCTATATAATGTCTCGAGTATATAAAAAAGGGTAGCAACCATTATATTTTGAGAGAGTTTTCCTCCTTGTTGTTCTTCAGCAACTCTACAGGGATTACGGGTGAGCACTTGTAATTCTCAGCACTTTTATAATATCGGTTCTTGGTTTTCTTATAATCATTGGGTCGATATTCTCCATTGTTCTCATAATATTGGTTCTTGATTCTCTATAATGAACGGGTCAATATTCCATCCCTCCGAAACCTCCTTTGGACGATTCCAGAACTGAGTTCCAATCTTATTGTTGCTGGGTCTCGCGGCATTGTTCGTCGAGGTTCACATCATGGACTCAATTTGGTTCATGTGTTAGATGAGTCTAATTTGGACTTAGACTCATTGAGTCAATTTAATTCAATGAATAGCGATTCATTAAATTAAAATTGACTTGACCCAATGGTTAGATTAGATCAACCAAGGAAGAGAAGTGGTCAAGTTTGACTTGACTTAAGTAGGAAGAGAAAGAGTCAAGTTTTGACTTGACTTTGACTTGACCAATGCCTCATCATCAAGGCTTCTTCATTTGGTCAAGTTTGACTTGACCAAATGCCATCTCATGGAGGAGATCAAGAGACTTGACTCTTGATATTCCATGGGAATTTATAAGAATAAAGTGGCCGACCACTTGGGAGTTACACAAGGTGAGAATTTATTCTCATTCATTTCTTCTTCTTCCTCTCTAGGTTTCTTCTCTCTCTCTCCTCCTCTTTGGCCGAGACTTCTTGGAGTGCTAGCACACTCAAGATTTCTTCTCCATCTCTTGCTTGTGTGGATACACATAGACGAGTATCTACTTTGATACTCTCGAGATCCGGCGAACCTTGGACGAGCGGGATTAAGCGAAGGGCTTCGCATCAAGGGTAAATTCTTATCTTGTAGATCTAAAGTAGATCTAGGTTAGAAAACTCGTACGTGAAAGTTTTTATGAAATTTTATTTCTTCACACGGATTCGTGGCATGGGAATTTCAGGGTTTCCGCAACGCAAAAAGCGATTTTTACGGCCCAAAAAACCCAACAGTGATAACAGAGCCACATGCGAAGCGCGTACGAGTTTTATTTTGAATTTTATGAAATTCTAAAGATCTGTAAGTTTCTGTGTTTTTATGATTTTTATAGATTTTATGGGTAATTTTCTCGTATAAGCAAAGCACAAGTGTTTAGACACTTGTAGGCTTCGACTACCGAGAAAATATTTCCGAAACGGCAAGGTTTGGCCCCAAATCGTTTTGGGACAGCGGGCTAAGGCGCTGTAGGATCGCTTAGGAACACTCGCGATGGTTATATCGCGGGAAGGGGTGCTGCCCCTGACCCCGCAAGGGGCTTCTTTCCGCGATTACGCCCGAAAATCGCTAAACGGGACCGCCGGGAATTTTTACTCATAAAAAATTGTAAGAAAAATTACAGAAATTTAAAGAAATTACATAATTTAGAATTATGTATTATTTTATGATGGTCATGGCCCAAAACACCCAATTAGATTGGAAATTTGTGTTGTAATTCATATTATGGCCTGCGTGCCATTTTCTGTGATGTGCGTGTTGTATATGATACGCGACCTGCGCGTCGTGCCTTTCCTATTTTTATATTCCTGTTGTAAATAGTTTAGACTCGAATGTAACTCGAGTTTCACCTTTGTAATGTACAAATTGGAGCGGTGGAAGGTCCACTCGAGACGGAGTTACGAGGAGGGCGCGAGCAACACAAGGTGGTCAAAGGAAGGAGCTTGAGAAGTTGTTAACCTTAGGTTGACCATCCTGATCTTCTCATTGGCTTGAGAAGATCGTAGTTGGGCCATGACTAATCACAAAATATTTAATTAATTGCTTATGTGTGTATATGTGATGCAGTCTAGAATAGTAATTAATTAGCGCCTTAACGATTAGATTAGATCTAAATCGCGTACATGATGCGCCCTAACGATTCGATTAGATCTAAATCGCGTATATGATACACCTCGTCGATTAGATTAGATCTCAATCGCGTCAACTCGTAATGTCTACCATGCCGTGATACCTATCACTACCACGATCACATGTTGTTGTTGAATCTGCCAAAGCAGAGCAACACATATTATCTTGGTAGGGTACGGAGGGACAATTTTGGTCCCGCCTATCAACGCATGGGTGAGTACAACTCAATTAGATTGAATAACTAGTTAACTCAATTGGATCGAGTTTAACTATAGGCATTTTTCTATGGTTGGAAGATTGGACAAAATCACGTTTATATTAACTCTTGGGCGTATTAGCCAAAGCTAACTCGAGTTTTAATATAAATGCGGATCTTGATCCTATAAACAAGAGTTGCATAGAGATGTAATTGGTAATTAGTTACCTACCGATTATACTAAGTCTTGGGCGATTTAGCCAAAGCTAAATCAGGGCATAGTATGATGTGGATCTTGTTCCACATGAATTATAGAATTCTGTGGGAGCATCATTTAATTAAAGGCCTAATTAGATGATTAATAGAATATGATATTTATTTTTCTGCATTTTTCTGTTGTAAATAACCATGACGTCAAATACAAACTCTTTCTCCTTGCGTTCCGTCCTTGAGAAGGACTGTCACGCCCCAGAGGAGTCCCTATCCGAGAAAATTTCGGCAGTATCTCCCCTGTACGGTGGACAATCTGAAACTTCTACATAACACATATACCTCAGCCACAGGCGGCTGGAATAATAACAATAAGTAAAAACAATTACCACGCAGTTTATATAGATATTCAGCCTCTGGCTGTCACAACCACGCAGTTAATAATAGTAATCACGAACAATAGTACTCTGACTCGAAATCCACCCTACTCAACTACACTCGTAAAGCTCAAATCCGACGAACTTACCTCTTCTGCTGTCCAGGCAGGCATGTAGTAGAATAAAATCCAAATCATACCAAAAATCCATCAACATCTCAAAATCCATACAAAGTCCAAGTAACCAAACAAACCAAGTCTATAACATAGTCAAAAAGGAAACAAACAAAACCAGTAGATCCGTAAGTCTTCGAGTCTTCAGGGGACCAGCAACTAGAACTCTCTCTTGACAGCATCATCCTGAAATATAACAACAATGGAGGCGGGGTGAGTCCAACACTCAGCAGGTACAATTGATATGCAAAGTAAAGAAATAACACCTAGCACTAATCATGCGTATAGCCTCCTGATAAAAATAAAGATAAATGCAAACCGAAGTAGACAGGAGAGAATCTGTATTAACCAGGTCCCGGTATAAGGACAAACAGTCTGAAAGGTATAGAAGACCTGTATGCATGTCAAACATAGTATCCAAACAATATGCAGCATATAAATGCAGCAAACACAATCACAAACAATAAATGCATCATGCATATGATGCCAATGTCATGGTCACCCCTGACGCCAGTCAGCCAACTCAAAACAAAAGTGGGACCGAGTGGTAGAGCTGTGACAACCGTGCACTCTGCATCACTACCCCTGATGAGTGACCGAGAGGACGGGATGCTGTCGGAGTACACACGTACTCCTACCCCAAATCATATATGGGGGACCGCAATGCTCTCATCTCCGGGTACGCTATGACGGGGAGGGATCTCTAACGTGCTACACGCTGCATCACACTACCCATGAGCGGACCAACGGAGCACCGGAAGAGCCAAACTGACGTGCTACCACGCTGTGTCACGCTACCCATGAGCGTCACAACAGAGCACCGAACAGTGATGAAACTGGCAATGTCCTCAACAATAATGGAGCAATCTATCGCACAGCATGCGATCATGCAAATGGTGCATGTCACTAAGCATGGTAACATACTAAACCAACCTCTGGACATATAACAATGGGCACCATCGTGAATAAATCATATCAAGACATACTGATCAATAAGGTATCAAACCTAGGTCCTGAACATGTGAAACATGGTTATATCACTACCCATGAGCATGAAAAATCAGGTACGAGATCAATACGAGATGCAAACAAACAACCAATCAAACAGGTAACATGTATTGGGCAGTGATTAACCGAAACAAATAAGAAACACAATTAATGCAACATGTTAATTTCATTACTAAGCATATCAAAGACAATAAGTCAAAAGTACCCGCCTCTAATAGGAATGTCTAATCTGGTCCGAATACGACGTCGAGATACTCGTCTCGCGTCAAAGTCCTGTGATATCAAACATACATTTTTATTTAGCACAAATTAAACAAATAGCTAAATAAAAATTCTTAAGAATAATTTAGGGAAAAACCCTAAACCATAATCTCGACCTACCTTAATTAAATCCAACAATTAACTAAGGTTAATTTCCTTTAACCCAAATCATAACATTAGATTAAAAGTCTAAAGCTAATCCAATCTACCTATTCCCAACATAAACACAATCAATCTACACGAAACTCAAAACCCTAAACCTTACCTCAATATCCCTGTCGTGGTCACTGATCTACTGCAAAAAGGAGTGATTGCTGGACCAAAGAGCAGCCCACAACACCCCAATTTCCAGATCCACCAAAACAACACCACCTACTGAAATCATCGGATCGAAAGGTATCAAAAGGTCAGATCAAGCAGTGACGATTACAAACCAACCATTACCTAATTTCTACAAACCTATATAGAAAATGCAAACTACATTTCCTACCAAATCTGTTCTCAGCCGCAGCTTACCTCAACTCAGTGTCGACAGCTTCCTCATTGCTGAAGAACCCACAGAACCTCTCTGACTGTGGCAGTTAGGGCACTAAGGGTTGCGGTCAGGTACGTTGGATGCTGGCGGTGGGTTTCAGGGTAGCGCATAGAGGAGAGGAAGAACTAGGTTCGGCGCGGTGGACACACTGTGCCAGTCGGCTGTGGGTGGCAATGGCGGCGCAAGATCACAAGGGAGGCCGGCGGTGACTTCTTCCTAAATGCCGAGGCGACGACAGCTGCTCAAAGACTAGGGCTCAGTGTCGTGGAAATCAGAAGGAGGGCCGACAATCGGCGTCGGCTCACAAGGACGAGCGGCTCTTCTTGATCCCAGCGGCGGAAAGGCATCGGCTGTCGACGCTGCTCTGTGCGTCGCCAGCGGCTAGGGCACAGGGGAAAGAGGTCAACGTCGGCAGAGGAGAAGAAGAGATAGGAGAAGAGAGGCGTCGGCGCCTGTTAGGGCAAGGGAAGAAGGTTTCGGGCACACGTGGGTTCGGCGTCGGGTGCACGGGGAAAGAAGCGGAGGAAATAAAGAAAACGGGAAATAAAAATAAGGAAAAAGAAAAAGAATTAAACATATAAACTTTTCCTCGCTTAAATGGATAGCCTAAACAGGCTTTTCCGGACCCCATTTTTATCCCCGTCAACTCGTCCATACGAGCTCCGAAAAATTCCCGATAAATTTCCAAAAATTTCGGAAAATTCCCTTATTAATATTCGCCTATTTTCCGGTATTTTACATTCTCCCCCACTAATAAAAATTTGGTCCCCAAATTTCATTATCTACCATCAGCAAGTACCAACAACAGATATAAAGCATAAATGCTGAACGGTAAACAAATCACATACCTCGAGTGAAAAGATGGGGATATCGAGCTCGGATCGTATCCTCGAGCTCCCAAGTAGCCTCCTCATCCGAATGATACTGTCATCCGACTTAACCAGCCAAATAGTCTTGTTCCGCAACTGACGCACTTTCCGGTCTAAAATCCATACCGGAACCTCCTCATAGGTGACATCAAGCTGAAGGGAACTGAGATTATCTATCAACACATGTATCGGATCGGGTACGTATCTCCTCCGCATAGATACGTGGAATACGGCGTGAACGCCTGCCAAGGACGGCGATAGTGCCAACCAATAAGCTACTGCTCCAATCCTTTCCGAGATCTGGAAAGGTCCAATGTATCACGGAGCTGGCTTACCTATGAGGTTAAATCTCTTCACCCCTTTCATGGGTAAAACTCGCAGAAATACATGGTCGCAAATGGATAAGAGTCTCCGACTCGGGTCAGCATAACTCTTCTGGCAGTCTTATGCCGTTGACATCCTTTGTCTAATAGTACGGACCAACTCTGCCTCATGCTAGGCTCTATGAGGTCCCAACAACTGGTCCTTCCCAACCTCATCCAGAGGGTGGGTGTCCGACAAGGCCTACCATACAACACTTCAACGGTGGCATTTGGATAGTCGAATGCAAACCGTTGTTGTAGGCGAACTCTACCAATGGCAAATGGTCCTCCCAACTGCCTCCAAAAATCCAATACACAAGACCTCAGCAAGTCCTCTAGAGTCTGAAAGGTCCGCTCTAACGGTCCATCTGTCTGCGGATGGAAAGTTGTACTGAAACAGAGCTACGTGCCCAAGGTCTGCTGCAGTCTCTATCAAAAACGAGATGTGAACCGGGGGTCTATCTGAAATAATAGTCAACGGAATACCACGTGATCTGATAATCTTCCGGCAAAACAGATCTACCAATCGATCCAGGAAATTAGTCTTCCGAATCGCTAACGAGTACGCGGATTTGGTTAATCGATGAACGATTACCCAAATCGCGTCATGGTCTCGTCGTGTCCTCGGCAAACCTACCACAAAGTTCATAGTAATGTGTTCTCATTTCCACTCAGGATTAGGAATCTGTTGAAGTAAGCTGGCAGGTCTCTGGTGCTCGGCCTTCACTTGCTAACAGACAAGATATCTAGCTATAAAATCTGCGATGTCTTCCTTCATGTCGTTCCACCAATAGAAACACCTCAAATCTTGGTACATATGGGTACCGTCTAGGTGGACAGCAAATCGAGAGCGATGAGCTTCTTGAAGTAGCTCCTGTAAGACCGGATGAGACTAAGGTACGCATAATCTGACTCGGAAGTATATAATACCCTCCTCATCTCGTGTGCACTCGGTCTGCTACCCGAAAGCTATCTGGCTGTAAATAACTTGCAAATACTAATCAGCAGCCTAGGGCTCTCGTATCCTCGTCCTGATCAACGACTGAGCACCCATGGTAACCAGAGTACCCTGCTCTGTCTGTCCTTACCCCTCAAGGCCCAAACCGGAGAAACCTTAAATCAAGTCTGTGACCACAACTCGGTGGCAAGCTAAAGTCCCTCCGGACTTCCTGCTAAGCGCATCGGCAACCACATTAGCTTTCCCTGGGTGATAGCTTATGGTACAATCAAAAATCCTTCAGGAACTCCATCCATCTCCTCTGTCAGAGATTAAGTTCCTTCCAAGTAAACAGATATTTGAGACTCTTATGGTCAGTGAGAATCTCAAATGTAACACCATATAAATAATGTCGCCAAATCTTCATGGCAAAAATAATGGCGACTTGCCCAGATTATGTACAGGGTAGATTTTCTCATGCTCCTTCAACCGACGAGAAGCATAGGAGACTACCATATCGTGCTGCATCAGAACAACGCTCAAACCCTGAATAGATGCGTCGGTGCAGAGGACATATCCGTCCTCTCCGAAGGTAAAATTCAAAATCGGAGCCGACACTAGTCTCCACTTCAGCTCCTAGAAATTGGTCTTGTCATCCTCAGTCCAAGTGAACTTCACGCCTTTCCGGTCAGGTGTGTAAGTAGCATAGCAATCCGTGAGAAACCCTCAACGATCTCGGGAAATATCGAGCCAAACAGAGAAAGTTGCGAGCCTCTTCTATAGACTCCGTCTACTCCCAACGGTAACAACCTCGATCTCCTGTGGAACCACGGTATACTCCTATTGGTGACCGTGTGTCTCAAACATCTCACAGAAGACAATCAAAATACGCACTACTGATCTTCACATCTAGACGTTTCCATCGAAACATCTCTAGAACTATGCAAAGATGATGTGCGTGATACACCTCAGATCAGGAATAAAACACCACGTCGTCATAACGATAACGAATTCTGATCCAATATCCTAGGGATACCCAAATCATCTTGTCCATGAAAACATCTATGGCTCCGCAAGCCCTAATGGTAAAACCAATACACATAATGTCCGTATCACAGACATTCCCAATCCATAAGATCCTCGACAATAAACAGATCTGATCACCATCGATATCAATCACCAAAGAATAGATCCTCCAGTGTAAGAGCAACGCTCCATCACAAGAAATACCACATATGTGGGAGCAACGCTCTACCACAAGAAAATACCACATATGTGGGAGAAACGCTCTACCACAAGAAATCCTCAATATGTAGGAGTAACACTCCACTACAAATAATCTATAACATGTATCTGCAATAGATATGGGAGCAATGCTCCGCTACAAGCAATCCGAAATATGTATATGTGGGAACTCCGCTCCACCACAAACGATCCATAAGTGTCCAAGGCACCTAACTATCCAACTAGAGGTTGCACGAGATCACTTAACCACATATCACTGTGGGCAGCCAAAGGTATAAACAACCTAGTAAACAAATCAAATCCATAGTCAACTCTATCATCATCCTAGTGGGTTGGTCACCCACTAACAGGAGAATTAGTTGACAGGGTTATACAACCAATAACATAATGTAGACACTTAGCATTCTACATTCAACATAGGTAGAATCATCATGATGCTACCCACCATACACCTGGTACACATGCACACACAACATATGTATAATCGACATAATCCTCCAATTTGTACACACCAAACACACTCATAGCATAGGTATAAATTAGTGTGATACTTCCAACAATACCTATCAAACCCGTGTGCATATATCAACATAGGTATAATCAACAATACACCTCAACAACACTCACATGACATATGTACACCTATGCCAAGAGTATAATCAACGTAATACTTCCAACAAATCATAATCGACACGAGTATACTCTCAAAACAATCATATAATAAACAAGATACCTCAAATATTACACCCAACACATCTGCACATATCACAACTCAGATTAGATCGATAAGATACATCCAATAAAACACTCAAACATATGTGCACATTCCACAACATAGTTTTTTAATTGACAAATAACTCCAATAAACAATCAGATATGTATGTCTAACCACTCGGGTATAATCTACTAGAAATCCACAATAATCATATGTAAAAAGGTATACGACCCAAAAGAAAAAATCAATATTTAGGAACATCAAGACACTCTCATTTTCATCCTCAAAAATATCAGCCCACATAATATCAGATGAATCAGTCTCTACTCCCCATGAGGGCAAGTTAGCATTCAAAACATCAAATCATTATTTATCCACATAGTCCAATATCAGAGGAAGCAAATATCAATTTTATCATCCTGTTAACTAACCACAACTAACCAGATTTATTAAAATCTCATAGGCACTCTAAACCATAAACTCTCTAGCACCCGATTTATAATCTGATCACCAACTATAAACATCAAACCTGTAAATATCATACATGACACTCACTATGTCACTATTAACAACAACCCAAATAATAGATCATCAAAATAGTTATCCACTAATAGATCATCAAACAACCACATAACATTTACTCTCATAAATCATTAGAAATCAACACATCACAATATCTAATCTCCCAATATCCCTCAACCTCAAATCATTCTCAATAATGATCAAACATGATTACTCTCCAATGACCAATTTTCATCGTATCGGATACCCTAATATCCAAAAGATACGAGTATAAAAAAACTCTACTAGCTAATCCACAGGAATATATAGGTATCATCCATTACCCAGCTAACAATAGCAGAGGCTGATATGTGCCTCCATCTCCTAATAGTAGTAACAGAAGCTAAAACTACTGATGGTATGATATGAAAAATCACAGAGACTATAATCCTTGATCTCTATTAGGGTCGACCAAGATCAGTGGTTAACCCATCACATGTAATATGGCTACAACAACCAGACAGGTAATAAAGATAAAGTGCTAATAGATGTCCTAACTATCATAAAATAAACATCATACCTATTTGCCGTCTGGAGATGTTCCATCGCTGTCCAGTCCCCAACTTCTGACCTCAAAATTCTGAACGAGAAAATCACTGGAAATCCATATAAATCTGAAACTTAACCATAACGGAAATCCGTATAAACCGAAATAGACATCCAAAAATCTAGAACACCAAAAGTAGGTATCCATAACCTGCTCTGATACCAATAAATTGGTATCAGATAAATCTCGAAAATCCAAAATACAAAAATCCAACAAGTATCGCCAAACTTGGCGCTCTGATACCAAGTAAATAAATTGGTATCAGGTTATCCCAAACATCAAAAATATGAAAACAAAAGATCTTATACCTGTGCTCTGATACGACTAAATTGTCACGCCCCAGAGGAGTCCCTGTCCGAGAAAATTTCGGCAGCATCTCCCCTGTACGGTGGACAATCTGAAACTTCTACATAACACATATATACCTCAGCCACAGGCAGCTGGAATAATAACAATAAGTAAAAACAATCATCACGCAGTTTATATAGATATTCAGCCTCTGGCTGTCACAACCACGCAGTTAATAATAGTAATCACGAACAATAGTACTCTGACTCGAAATCCACCCTACTCAACTACACTCGTAAAGCTCACCTCTTCTGCCGTCCAGGCAGGCATGTAGTAGAATAAAATCCAAATCATACCAAAAATCCATCAACATCTCAAAATCCATACAAAGTCCAAGTATCCAAACAAACCAAGTCTATAACATAGTCAAAAAGGAAACAAACAAAACCAGTAGATCCGTAAGTCTTCGGGTCTTCAGGGGACCAGCAACTAGAACTCTCTCTTGACAGCATCATCCTGAAATATAACAACAATGGAGGCGGGGTGAGTCCAACACTCAGCAGGTACAATTGATATGCAAAGTAAAGAAATAACACCTAGCACTAATCATGCGTACAGTCTCCTGATAAAAATAAAGATAAATGCAAACCGAAGTAGACAGGAGAGAATCTGTACTAACCAGGACCCGGTATAAGGACAAACAGTCTGAAAGGTATAGAAGACCTGTATGCATGTCAAACATAGTATCCAAACAATATGCAGCATATAAATGCAGCAAACACAATCACAAACAATAAATGCATCATGCATATGATGCCAATGTCATGGTCACCCCTGACGCCAGTCAGCCAACTCAAAACAAAAGTGGGACCGAGTGGGTAGAGCTGTGACAACCGTGCACTTTGCATCACTACCCCTGATGAGTGACCGAGAGGACGGGATGCTGTCGGAGTACACACGTACTCCTACCCCAAATCATATATGGGGGACCGCAATGCTCTCATCTCCGGGTACGCTATGACGGGGAGGGATCTCTAACGTGCTACACGCTACATCACACTACCCATGAGCGGACCAACGGAGCACCGGAAGAGCCAAACTGACGTGCTACCACGCCGTGTCACGCTACCCATGAGCGTCACAACGGAGCACCGAACAATGATGAAACTGGCAATGTCCTCAACAATAATGGAGCAATCTATCGCACAGCATGCGATCATGCAAATGGTGCATGTCACTAAGCATGGTAACATACTAAACCAACCTCTGGACATATAACAATGGGCACCATCGTGAATAAATCATATCAAGACATACTGATCAATAAGGTATCAAACCTAGGTCCTGAACATGTGAAACATGGTTATATCACTACCCATGAGCATGAAAAATCAGGTACGAGATCAATACGAGATGCAAATAAACAACCAATCAAACAGGTAACATGTATTGGGCAGTGATTAATCGAAACAAATAAGAAACACAATTAATGCAACATGTTAATTTCATTACTAAGCATATCAAAGACAATAAGTCAAAAGTACCCGCCTCTAATAGGAATGTCTAATCTGGTCCGAATACGACGTCGAGATACTCGTCTCGCGTCAAAGTCCTGTGATATCAAACATACATTTTTATTTAGCACAAATTAAACAAATAGCTAAATAAAAATTCTTAAGAATAATTTAGGGAAAAACCCTAAACCATAATCTCGACCTACCTTAATTAAATCCAACAATTAACTAAGGTTAATTTCCTTTAACCCAAATCATAACATTAGATTAAAAGTCTAAAGCTAATCCAATCTACCTATTCCCAACATAAACACAATCAATCTACACGAAACTCAAAACCCTAAACCTTACCTCAATATCCCTGTCGTGGTCACTGATCTACTGCAAAAAGGAGTGACTGCTGGACCAAAGAGCAGCCCACAACACCCCAATTTCCAGATCCACCAAAACAACACCACCTACTGAAATCATCGGATCGAAAGGTATCAAAAGGTCAGATCAAGCAGTGACGATTACAAACCAACCATTACCTAATTTCTACAAACCTATATAGAAAATGCAAACTACATTTCCTACCAAATCTGTTCTCAGCCGCAGCTTACCTCAACTCAGTGTCGACAGCTTCCTCCTTGCTGAAGAACCCACAGAACCTCTCTGACCGTGGCAGTTAGGGCACTAAGGGCTGCGGTCAGGTACATTGGATGCTGGCGGTGGGTTTCAGGGTAGCGCACAGAGGAGAGGAAGAACTAGGTTCGGCGCGGTGGACACACTGTGCCAGTCGGCTGTGGGTGGCAACGGCGGCGCAAGATCACAAGGGAGGCCGGCGGTGACTTCTTCCTCAATGCCGAGGCGACGACGGTTGCTCAAAGACTAGGGCTCAGTGTCGCGGAAATCAGAAGGAGGGCCGACAATTGGCGTCGGCTCACAAGGACGAGCGGCGTGTCTTGATCCCAGCGGCGGAAAGACATCGGCTGTCGACGCTGCTCCGTGCGTCGCCGGCGGCTAGGGCACAGGGGAAAGAGGTCAACGTCGGCAGAGGAGAAGAAGAGATAGAAGAAGAGAGGCGTCGGCGCCGGTTAGGGCAAGGGAAGAAGGTTTCGGGCACGCGTGGGTTCGCCGTCGGGTGCACGGGGAAAGAAGCGGAGGAAATAAATAAAACGGGAAATAAAAATAAGGAAAAAGAAAAAGAATTAAATATATAAACTTTTCCTCGCTTAAATCGAAAGCCTAAACAGGCTTTTCCGGACCCCATTTTTATCCCCGTCAACTCGTCCATACGAGCTCCAAAAAATTCCCGATAAATTTCCTAAAATTTCGGAAAATTCCCTTATTAATATTCGTCTATTTTTCGGTATTTTACAAGGACAAGCTCAACGGAGCTAATTTCCTGATCTAGTACAGGAACCTGAGAATCGTTCTCACATAAGAACGTAAACTGGACGTTCTGGAGCAGCCCATTCCGGAGGCACCTCCTGCCACTGCCATGCGAGCTAACCGTGATGCTTACAAGAAGCATCAAGATGACGCATTAGATGTGTCATGTCTTATGCTCGCGACCATGAACTCTGAGCTTCAGAAGCAACACGAGTTGATGGGCGCTTATGATATGGTTGAACATATTCGTCAACTATATCAAGGACAAGCGAGGCACGAGAGATTCGAGATCTCTAAGGCACTGTTTCATTGCAAGATGCAAGATGGGACTCCCGTAGACCCATATATACTCAAAATGATTGGGTACTTAGAAAACCTACAAAGGTTGGGATTCCCACTTGGCCAAGAGCTGGCCACTGATCTGATCTTGCAATCCTTGCCAGATAGCTATAGTCAATTCATTCTAATTTATAGCATGAATGAAATTGACAAGCCACTGTCTGAGCTGCTTAACATGTTAAGAACTGCTGAGCTCAACCTTAAGAAGGTTAAGCCCAACTCCATTTTGATGGTGCAAAAGGGCAAAGGCAAGGGCAAGCCTAAAGGTAAGGGAAAGTCCCAAGCCAAGGGCAAAGGCAAGGCACTGAAACCCAAACGAGGGGTCGCCTAGGATGCTACCTGCTTCCACTACGGTCAGACCCGACACTGGAAGAGGAACTGTAAAGTGTACCTGGAAGATCTTAAGAAGAAGAGAAGTGAGACTTCCACTTCAGGTATCTATGTTATAGAAGTCAATCTATCTATTTCTTCATCATGGGTATTAGATACCGGATGTGCTTCTCACATTTGTACTAATGTGCAGGCGTTGAGAAATACCAGGGCATTGACGAATGGCGAGGTGGACCTACGCATAGGCAATGGAGCACGGGTTGCTACTGTTGCTGTAGGAACTTATCATCTATCTCTAACTTCTGGGCTTGTATTAGAATTAGATAAATGTTGTTATTTGCCTACTTTAACTAAGAATATAATTTCAGTTTCTTGTTTGGACAAGAAAGGTTTTTCATTTATAATAAAGAACAAATGTTGTTCGGTTTATTTAAATGATATGTTATATTGTAGTGCACCTCTGATGAACGGACTCTACATTCTAGACCTTGAAAACCCTATCTATAACATAAGTACCAAGAGGTTCAAGTCAAATGACATGAACCAAACCTATCTCTCGCATTGTCGCTTAGGTCATATAAATGACAAACGCTTATCCCAGCTCCATAAAGATAGTTTGCTGGACTCATTTGATTTTGAATCATATGAGACATGCGAGTCATGCCTTCTAGGCAAGATGACCAAGTCTCCCTTTAGTGGGCACAGTGAGAAAGCGACTGACTTGTTAGGTCTTATACATAGTGATGTATGTGCCCCTTTCAATGTCACTGGTAAAGGTGGTTATAGGTACTTCATTACATTTACTGATGACTTCAGTAGATATGGTTATGTATATATGATGACACATAAGTCAGAATCCTTTGAAAAGTTCAAAGAATTCAAGAATGAAGTACAAAACAAGCTTGGCAAGAGTATTAAGATACTTTGATCAGATCGAGGTGGTGAATACCTTAGCCATGAGTTTCGTGACTATCTAGCTGAGTGTGGGATTCTATCTCAACTCACTCCTGCTGGAACACCACAGTGGAATGGTGTATCTGAAAGGAGGAATCGTACCCTATTAGATATGGTACGGTCTATGATGAGTCACACAGATCTTCCTATATATCTTTGGGGCTATGCTCTAGACACAGCAGCCTTCATTCTCAACCGAGTTCCATCTAAGGCTGTAATAAAGACACCATATAGGATATGGACTAGGAGAGATGCCCAGGTGTCTTTTATGAGGATTTGGGGTTGTGAGGCTTACGTTAGACGTCAAGTCTCGGACAAACTGGGACCCAAATCCGACAAGTGCTATTTCATTAGATATCCCAAGGAAACGAAGGGATATTACTTCTACATTCCCAGTCAACACAAGGTAGTTGTGGCTAAGACTGGGGTATTTCTAGAAAGGGATTTTGTTTCTAGAAAGACTAGTGGGAGTACGTTCGATCTTGAAGAAGTTCAAGATATGGACCATAGCACTGAAGCCTCGATGGAAGTTGAACTGGAACCACAAAGTGTTGTGGATGATGTTGTTCCTCAAGGAGTTGAGGAACCATAACCAGTTCAAGTAGACTTGCCTCTTCGCAGATCAGATAGGGTACGTCGTAAGCCTGAGAGATACTCATTTCTCTTGTCTAACCATGATGACGTTGTGCTCATTGAGGATGAGCCTACCTCCTATCAGGAAGCTGTGATGAGTCCAGATTCCGAGAAATGGCTAGAGGCCATGAGATCCGAGATGGAATCCATGTACACTAACCAAGTATGGACTTTGGTTGATACACCTGAAGGGGTCAAACCCATTGGGTGTAAGTTGGTCTTTAAGAGAAAGACTGACATGGATGGACTTATTTATAAGGGTCGCTTGGTAGCTAAACGTTTGAAGCTAATTCATGGTATTGACTATGATGAAACCTTTTCTCCAGTAGTGATGTTTAAGTCCATTCGGATCATGCTTACTATTGCAGCGTACCATGATTATGAGATCTGGCAGATGGATGTCAAAACCGCTTTTCTGAATGGAAACCTGCTTGAGGATGTGTACATGACACATTTGTAGATCCACAGCATACTGGCAGAGTATGCAAGCTGCATAGGTCCATTTATGGACTAAAGCAAGCTTCTCGGAGCTAGAATCTTCAATTCGATGATGCAATCAAACAGTTTGGTTTCATCAAGAATGAAGATGAACCTTGTGTCTACAAGAAGGTTGTAGGGAACACAGTTGTCTTCCTTATATTGTATGTGGATGACTCATTGGGAAAGGCATCCCTTTGCTGTAGTCTGTCAAGACTTGGCTAGGGAGTTGTTTCTCAATGAAGGACTTAGGTGAAGCATCCCGCATTCTAGGGATACAGATCTATAGAGATAGATCTAAGAGATTGCTTGGCCTAAGTCAGAGTACATACATTGACAAGGTACTACTTTGGTTTTCCATGCAGAACTCCAAGAAGGGATTTCTGCCGATGTCACATGGTGTGAGTCTTTCGAAGACTCAAGGTCCCTCTTCTAGAGAGGAGAGAGACCGCATAGATTAGATCCTTTATGCTTCAGCCATAGGATCTATCATGTACACCATGCTATGTACTCGTCTTGATGTCTCGTATGATTTGATCATAACGAGCAGATACCAGTCAGATCCAGGTGAAAGTCACTAGATAGCAGTCAACAATATTCTTAAGTACTTGAGAAGGACTAAAGAATATTTCTTGATATATGGAGGCGATGATGAGCTAGCTGTAAAGTGTTACAGTGATGCCAGCTTCCAAACCGACCAGGATGATTATCGATCGCAGTCAGGGTTTGTGTTTTGCATAAATGGTGGTGCTGTGAGCTGGAAGGGTTCGAAGCAGGACACAGTCACTGATTCTACAACAGAGGCCGAGTATATTGCTGCATCAGAAGCAGCAAAGGAGGCAGTTTGGATCCGCAAGTTCATTACTGAGCTTGGGGTGGTTCCTAGCATAGCTGATCCCATAGAGCTCTATTGTGAGAATAATTGAGCAATAGCACAGGCTAAGGAGCCTCGCTCACACCAGCGGACCAAACACATGCTACGGCGCTTCCATCTCATTCGAGAGATTATCGAGAGAGGAGATGTGAAGATTTGCAGAGTACCCACAGAGGCTAACATCGCAGATCCCTTGACCAAGGCTTTGGCACAGAAAAAGCATGATGGTCACACTGATTGGCACTAGTGCTAGTGGGAGATTGTTAGTTAGAGCCCTAGAGCCAACCATTTGATGATTGTTGTATGGACTCGTTGTATCATATTCTTATATATAAATAAAGGCATTTGTTTTTGGTTATTATACTTACTTGTATTGGTGCCAAATAACTAAGTATAATAGTGTCCTTGAATAGAAGGTTCTTACCTATATCAATCGATTGATAGAATCGATAGTGAGATGATATAGAGAACACTACTCTTAATCATTCCTAGTCAAGTATTAACATTCAGGGACAATGTTAATGCGATGAGACTAGCATGTAGGTCAACTCGATGACTTGATCTCACAAGTCATGGATATGGAGATATCAAGTTGACACATGGGTATGCATTAGAGAATGTATACTGAATGACCCGCCATGAGAAAGTATCATTGATCGTTATATGAGTGTCATATACTTTATCATGTGGCTATTAGTATGACTACTAGTCCTTGGACCTGAAGTCACCATGGTTCCCTACATAAGGAGTTACATACTTTGGCTTCGTCAAACGTCACCCGTAACTGGGTGGACTATAAAGGCGATTACTGGGTATGTAACAAATTATGCGGAGGGATGTGAGTGATGTAGATGGGATCTATCCCTCCTATATGGCGGGAGAGACATCGATATTCTTGATAGAGTGAGACCACTAAGTGCATGGCCATGCCCAAATGAGTCAATATGAGATGTTGAGCTCATTTGATTGAGTGAGTCTACTTGGGATTCAAGATTTAGATTGATTAGAGGATGACACGGTTTATGCCTCATATTGATCAATCTATATGTCAAGGATAGAAGGGCACTTGTCAGATATTGTGAAGTGTCACAATTAGTAGTCACAAGGTGATTTTGGATCTCAACATTCTTATAACTTGGGTAGTAATGATGTGTTGCTAAATACCGCTCATTACTTATGCTTCTAAATGGGTTTAGGAGTATTGCCAACGTTATAAGAACCTATAGGGTCACACACAAAGGGCAATTAGATGGAGATTAGGTTCATTTGATGAACCTAAAGGATTAGGTCCATGTGATGAACCAAATTGGATTAAGAGTAATCCAAATTATGCTAATTGAGTTGGACTCAATTTAGTTCATGTATTAGATGAGTCTAATTTGGACTTAGACTCATTGAGTCAATTTAATTCAATGAATAGAGATTCATTAAATTAAAATTGATTTGAACCAATGGTTAGATTAGATCAACCAAGGGAGAGAAGTGGTCAAGTTTGACTTGACTTAAGTAGGAAGAGGAAGAGTCAAGTTTTGACTTGACTATGACTTGACCAATGCCACATCATCAAGGCTTCTTCATTTGGTCAAGTTTGACTTGACCAAATGCCACCTCATGGAGGAGATCAAGAGACTTGACTCTTGATATTCCATGGGAGTTTATAAGCCTAAAGTGGCCGGCCACTTGGGAGTTACACAAGGTGAGAATTCATTCTCATTCATTTCTTCTTCTTCCTCTCTAGGTTTCTTCTCTCCCTCTCCTCCTCTTTGGCCGAGACTTCTTGGAGTGCTAGCACACTCAAGATTTCTTCTCCATCTCTTGCTTGTGTGGATACACATAGAGGAGTATCTATTTTGATACTCTCGAGATCCGGCTAGCCTTGGACGAGCGGGATTAAGCGAAGGGATTCGCATCAAGGGTTAATTCGTATCTTGTAGATCTAAAGTAGATCTAGGTTAGAAAACTCGTACGTGAAAGTTTTTATGAAATTTTATTTCTTCACACGGATCCGTGGCATGGGAATTTCGGGGTTTCCGTAATGCAAAAAATGATTTTTGCGGCCTGAAAAACCCAACAAGTAAGTCCCTACAGCGACAGTAGCAACCTGTGCTCCATTGCCTACTCTTAGGTCCACCTCACCCTTCGTCAATGTCTTGCTATTTCTCAACGCCTGCACATTAGTACAAATGTGAGAAGCACATCCGTTATCTAATACCCATGATGAAGAAATAGAGAGATTAACTTCTATAACATATATACTTGAAGTAGAAGTCTCACTTCGCTTCTTCTTAAGATCTTCCAGGTAAAATTTGCAGTTCCTCTTCCAGTGCCCGGTCTGACCATAGTGGAAGTAGGTAGCATCCTTGGCAACCCCTCCTTTCGGTTTCAGTGCCTTGCCTTTGCCCTTGGCTTGGGACTTTCCCTTACCTTTAGGCTTGCCCTTGCCCTAATATTTTTGTACCATCAAAATGGAGTTGGGCTTAACCTTCTTAAGATTGAGCTCAGCAGTTCTCAACTTGCTAAGCAGCTCGAGTAGTGGCTTGTCAATTTCGTTTATGTTGTAATTCATGACAAATTGACTGTAGCTCTCCGGTAAGGATTGCAAGATCAAGTCAGTGGCCAGCTCTTGGCCAAGGGGAAATCCCAACCTCTTTATGTTTTTCTATGTACCCAATCATCTTGAGTGCATATGGACCAACGGGAGTCCCGTCTTGCATCTTGCACTGAAACAGTGCCTTAGAGATCTCAAATCTCTCATGCCTAGCTTGTCCTTGATATAGTTGACGAAGATGTTCAACCATATCATAAGCACCCATCAACTCGTGTTGCTTCTGAAGCTCAGAGTTCATGGTTGCGATCATGAGAAAGGACATATCGAATGTGTCATCTTGATGCTTCTTATAAGCATCACAATCAGCTCGCGTGGCAATGGCAAGAGGTGCCTCGGGAATTGGCGTCTCCAGGACGTACAGTTTCCTTTCCTGAGTGAGAACAATTCTCAGGTTCCTGTACCAGTCCAGGAAATTAGCTCCATTGAGCTTGTCCTTATCAAGGACATAACGCAGGGAGAAGGTGTTTGTGTTTGACGACATGGCAATCTACAACAGAAAATGCAGAAAATAAATATCATATTCCACTAATCATTTAATTAGGCCTTTAACTAAATGATGCTCCCACTGAATTATAGAACTTTTGTAAAATCAAGTCATGAATGTGGTCAAACCACACCTACTAGATTCTAACCAACTAGCTATAATTCATGCGGGACAAGATCCACATCATACTACACCTGGAGTTAGCTTTGGCTAAATTGCCCAAGACTTAGTATGATCGATAGGTAACTAATTACCAATTACATCTCTATGCAACTCTTGTTTATAGGATCAAGATCCGCATGTATATTAAAACTTGAGTTAGCTTTGGCTAAATCACCCAAGAGTTAATATAAATGTGATTTTGACCTATCTATCAACCATTAGAAAATGCCTATAGTTAAACCCGATCCAATTGAGTTTAACTAGTTTTACTCAATCTGATTGAGTTTGTACTTGCCCAGGCGTTGATAGGCGGGACCAAGATTGCCCCTCCGCACCCTACCAAGATAATATGTGTTGCTCTACTTTGGCAGATTCAACAACAACATGTGATCGAGATAGTGATGGGTATCACGGCATGGTAGGCATTTTGGAGAAGAAATTTCTTCTCATTCCTCTTCCTCAAGCGATGAGGAAAATGATGGAGCAGCCTATGCGTAAGATGGAGATCTCGTGGTGGTTAGGAGATTATTGGGAAGCCAAGCCAAGGTGCATGAGGAGGACCAAAGAAAAAATATTTTTCATACCCGCTGCCTTATTCAAGGTAAGACATGCTCTATGATCATTGATGGTGGAAGTTGTACTAATGTGGCAAGCACTAGGTTGGTCACCAAACTCAACCTCAAGACTACACCACATGCAAGACCATATAAACTCCAACGGCTAAGTAATAGTGGTGAATTGGTAGTGAACCAGCAAGTGTTGATTAATTTCTCCATTGGCAAATATGAAGATCAAGTTCTATGTGATATTATGCCTAAGGAGTCAAGCCACATTCTTCTTGGAAGACCTTGGCAGTTTGATAGGTGAGCTCACCATGATGGAGTTTCCAACAAGTTCTCTTTTGTCCACAATTCTCACAAAGTCACACTTGTACCGTTATCACCTAGGGAGGTTTGAGAGGATCAAATAAAAATGAGAGAGAAAAGAGAAAAAGAAGAGCAAGAGCTTAAGAAAAAGAAAGAGTGTGTGAAAAAGAAAATACTTGATTTTGAGGACAAAATTCAAAAGAAAGAGAGAAACAAATAGAAAATTTGTTTACAAGATGAAGTGAGGCGAAGAAAGCTTATTTGACAAGGTAGCCTATATTTCTTCTTTTGTGCAAGGAAACTTGCTTGGAATCTAATACTAACTCCTTGCCTAGTGATTTGTTGTCATTTTGCAGGATTTTGAGGATGTGTTTCCCAAGGAAGTACCTCACGGTTTGCCTCCAATGAGGGGGATTAAACACCAAATAGACCTTATTCCTAGCGCTTATCTGCCCAATAGAGCATCTTATAAGAGCAACCCTCAAGAAACAAAGGAGATACAAAATCAAGTAGAGGAGTTATTGCAAAAAGGATGGGTCAGCGAAAGTTTAAGTCCTTGTGTTGTATCCGTAATTCTAGTGCCTAAAAAGGATGGATCATGGAGGATGTGCACTGACTGTAGAGCCATCAACAACATCACAATTCGATATAGACATCCTATCCCTTGACTTGATGATTTAATTGATGAATTCGATATTGATTTGAAAAGTGGGTACCATCAAATTATGACAAGGGAAGGGGATGAATGCAAAACAGCTTTCAAAACCAAATATGGATTGTATGAATGGTTGGTAATGCCTTTTGGGTTAACTAATGCACCAAGCACTTTTATGAGGCTTATGAACCATGTCTTACGATAATTTCTTGCAAAAATTTGTGGTAGTATACTTTGATGATATTTTGGTATATTCCAAGAGTTTTGTTGAGTATATTGCATATCTCCAATCTGTCTTGCATTTCCTTAGAAAGGAAAAACTCTATGCTAACTTGGAAAAGTGTTCTTTTTGCACTAATCATGTGGTTTTTCTTGGTTTTGTCATAAGTTCTAAAGGAGTGCAGGTTGATGAAGGGAAAGTTAAGGCCATTAGAGATTGGCCAACTTCTAAAGCTATGAGTGAGGTTAGGAGCTTCCATGGGTTGGCAAGTTTCTATAGGAGGCTTTTGAAGGATTTCAACACAGTGGCAGCACCCCTAAATGAAATTGTTAAGAAAAACATGGGTTTTAGATGGGGAGAGAATCAAGAAAATGCATTACAAACACTTAAGGATAAACTCACACATGCACCCATTCTTGCTTTACTTGATTTTTCCAAATCATTTGAAATTGAATGTGATGCATCTCAAGTGGGTATTGGGGTTGTTTTACTTCAAGATGGTCATCCCATTGCATATTTTAGAGAGAAGCTAAGTGGCACCACTCTCAACTATTCCACTTATGATATAGAATTGTATGCACTTATTAGAGCATTGCAAACATGGTAGCATTATCTTTTGCCTAAAGAATTTGTTATTCATAGTGATCATGAATCTTTGAAGTATTTGAAAGGGCAAGGGAAGCTCGACAAAAGGCATGCCAAATAAGTCGAATTTCTTGAACAATTTCCTTATGTGATTAAGCATAAGCAAGGAAAGGTAAATGTTGTAGCAGATGCACTTTCAAGAAGGTATAACTTGTTAGCTACACTTGAAACTAAATTTTTTGGCTTTGAACATATTGAGGAATTGTATGTACATGATAATGAGTTTTCCCAATTATATGCTACGTCTGAAAAGAAATTTGACCCATTTGGCATGCCTTTTATTGAACTTCCCTTGCCCTTTCAAATACTACAAAGATTCATGATCATTATGAATGACAAATTCTTTAGGCAAAAGATAATGCTGCCATGTTTGCAATGCTCTAATAAGTGCTTACAATTCTATATCTTAAGTGGAAAAGTTGAGAGTGGCGCCACTTAGTTTATCACTAAAATATGCAATGGGATGACCATCTTGAAGTAAAACAACCCCAATACCAACATGAGATGCATCACATTCAATTTCAAATGATTTGGAAAAATCAGGTAAAGCAAGAATGTGTGTGAGTTTATCCTTAAGTGTTTGAAATGCATTTTCTTGATTCTCTCCCCATCTAAAACTCATGTTTTTCTTAACAATTTCATTTAGGGGTACTGCCATTGTGCTGAAGTCCTTCACAAACCTCCTATAGAAACTTGCCAACCCATGGAAGCTCCTAACCTCACTCATAGCTTTAGAAGTTGGCCAATCTCTAATGGCCTTAACTTTCCCTTCATCAACCTGCACTCCTTTAGAACTTATGACAAAACCAAGACAAACCACATGATTAGTGCAAAAAGAACACTTTTCCAAGTTAGCATATAGTTTTTCTTTTCTAAGGGCATGTAAGACAGATTGGAGATGTGCAATATGCTCAACAAAACTCTTGGAATATACCAAAATATCATCAAAGTATACTATCACAAATTTTCCAAGAAATTCTCATAAGATATGGTTCATAAGCCTCATAAAATTACTTGGTGTATTAGTTAACCCAAAAGGCATTACCAACCATTCATTCAACCCATATCTGGTTTTGAAAGCTGTTTTCCATTCATCCCCTTCCCTTATCCTAATTTGATGGTACCCACTTTTCAAATTAGTTTTAGAAAAGAAGCAAGCACCATGCAATTCATCAATTAAATCATCAAGTCTAGGGATAGGATGTCTATACCGAATTGTGATGCTGTTGATGGCTCTACAGTCAGTGCACATCCTCCATGATCCATCCTTTTTAGGCACTAGAATTACGAATACAACACAAGGACTTAAACTTTCTCTGACCCATCCTTTTTGCAATAACTCCTCTACTTGATTTTGTATCTCCTTTGTTTCTTGAGGGTTGCTCTTATAAGATGTCCTATTGGGCAGAGAAGCGCCAGGAATAAGGTCTATTTGGTGTTTAATCCCCCTCATTGGAGGCAAACCGTGAGGTACTTCCTTGGGAAACACATCCTCAAAATCCTGTAAAATAACAACAACATCACTAGGCAAGGAGTTAGTATTAGATACCAAGCAAGTTTCCTTGCACAAAAGAAGAAATATAGGCTTCCTTGTCAAATAAGCTTTCTTCGCCTCACTTCCTGTTGTGAACAAATTTTCTATATGTTTCTCTCTTTCTTTTGAATTTTGTCCTCAAAATCAAGTATTTTCTTTTTCACACACTCTTTCTTTTTCTTAAGCTCTTGCTCTTCTTTTTCTCTTTTCTCTCTCATTTTTATTTGATCCTCACAAACCTCCCTAGGTGATAACGGTACAAGTGTGACTTTGTGAGAATTGTGGACAAAAGAGAACTTGTTGGAAAATCCATCATGGTGAGCTCACCTATCAAACTGCCAAGGTCTTCCAAGAAGAATGTGACTTGCCTCCATAAGCACAATATCACATAGAACTTGATCTTCATATTTGCCAATGGAGAAATTAATCAACACTTGCCGGTTCACTACCAATTCACCACTATTACTTAGCCATTGGAGTTTATATGGTCTTGCATGTGGTGTAGTCTTGAGGTTGAGTTTGGTGACCAACCTAGTGCTTGCCACATTGGTACAACTTCCACCATCAATGATCATAGAGCATGTCTTACCTTGAATAAGGTAGCGGGTATGAAAAATATTTTCTCTTTGGTCCTCCTCATGCTCCTTGGCTTGGCTTCCCAATAATCTCCTAACCACCAAGAGATCTCCATCTTACGCATAGGCTGCTCCATCATTTTCCTCATCGCTTGAGGAAGAGGAATGAGAAGAAATTTCTTCACTAGAGATACTCCCATTATGCCTCACCACCATAGCCTTCTTATTTGGGCATTCGGATGCAATATGACCTTTTCCCAAACACCTAAAACACTTGATATCCCTACTTTTAGAAGTGGAAGAAGAGGTAGTTGGAATAGGCTTCTTAGTGCTTGCTGCCTCCTAAGAATTTGAAGAAGAGCCCTCCTTCTTTGGCTTGTCCTTCCAACTTGAAGAGTAGTTTGGAGAAGAGGATTTCTTCATAACGGCCTTTCTTTTTAATTGTTGCTCTATTTTCATTGCTTGATGCACTAAGTTGTCAAGCTCCACATAATGTTGTAACTCCACAATGTCTCCAATATCTCGGTTTAGGCCATGGAGAAACCGAGCCATGGTAGCTTCCCTATCCTCCATAATATTGGCTCTAATCAAAGCCACCTCCATCTCCTTGTAGTAATCATCCACACTCCTACTCCCTTGGGTGAGTCTTTGCAATTTGTTGTGCAATTCCCTGTGGTAGTGTGAAGGCACAAATCTCCTTCTCATCAAAGTCTTCATTTCATCCCAAGTGTTGATAAGATGCTCTTCATACCTTTTTCTCTCCTTTTGCAATTGATCCCACCAAATTATGGCATAATCGGTGAACTCAAGGGCAGCCATCTTTACTTTCTTTGCATCATTGTAATTGTTGCATGAGAAGATTTGCTCTATTTTCATCTCTCATTCAAGATATGTTTCAGGGTCATTCCTCCCTTGGAAGGAAGGTATATGGACTTTCACACCGCCTAGATCATCTTCTCGTCTATGGTCTCTACCTCCTCTCTCACGTCTTCTTCCCCCTTCATGCCTCCTTTCTCTTGGTGAATCATAGAATGGGTCACTTTGACGAGATTCTTCATGATTAGAATTGCCCCCCACGATTGGAAACTTTTTCTCCTTCAAGTCGGCCCATCCTTTCGTGTATTTTTTCAAGTTCTCTTTGAAGCATTCTCTCAAATTGTTGAGTAATTGCCTCCATTTGAAGACTATTAAGATTTCACCTAGGGGGATGAGGTGATTTTTCCCCACTCATGCTTGCAAAAAAAAAAAAAAAAGAAGAAGATGACAAGGAAAATTACAAAAGAAATGTTAGACCGACCTCACCACTCTACTCACATGGTTGCACTCAAATTTATCCACTCAGCATCCTTTATAAGCTCTTAAGGAAAGAACCTTATCAATGTCTTTCTCAAGACAGCAAGTAGACAATCTAGTGAACAAGAAACCAACAAGAGAAATATGAGTAGAACAAGAGAAATAAATGGATAAAATGAAAAATTAAGCAACGATCAAGAGCAATGAAAGGAATATCTTTGAATTCAGATTTCACAAAGAAAGAATATTGAGTCCTTTCAATTCACAAATCCTCTTCTTTTTTTTTCTTTTTCTTTTTTCAATAAGAAACCAAGGACTAATGATTCCTTTTTATTTTTATTTTTATTTTCCGAATTTTCCTTTGTTTTTTTTTGGAGTTGAGGACCCAAATAGTGAACAGAAATTTATGACAGATAGGGACGGAGAGATCAACAAAGATGAAAAACAAGACACAAACCTTAAAATCATGGAGCCAAGGCTCTGATACCAAATGATAAAGAACCTTGTAAATGAATGGTCTTGAAATTCAACTTGGGGAAGGGTATTGACGCCACACTCAAGCAAGATGAGAAGGTGAGTTATAAGTCATGGGGTTTGATCACCACAAGTTGCATTGATAGATCGGAATTAGTTCTTTGCCTAAGAACTAGAAGGAAGCTCTCACCAAAGAGAAACTAAAATTTTTATTCAAACTTACTTGATTTTCCATACAAGAGTTCTCCTATTTAACATCCCTTAAGATTCACTATGCACTAATTATGTAATAAATATCATGCTTGCATGCATGGTATTTATTATCTACTAATGCAACCACTAATCTCTAATACTAGCTTAATGCAGCCATGCATGCATGGTATTTATTATACTAGCTTAGGAACTCTAAAAAATACATTAAAAAACCACAAAGAACATCAAAAGTCACTTTAGAAACCCCCCCCCCCCCCCAAAAAAAAATGCATACGAAAATGGTCCTCATGTTGGTCCAATTTCACTTTCAATTTGACGGAATGTGATCCATTTAGTTGTTGCCTCCATTGTGCATTGATCCTCCTTTTCTTCGAGCCCCATTATTAAGCCTTCCAAAGATTGCTTCATTCTCTTAGTCTTGGACCTCGTCATGGGTCCCTCAATTCCCTTCAATGCCTCTTCTTGGCTCACATCACATTGTACTTAACTATGTTGAGTCCAAGTCAAATTTAGCTAACATTTTCACAAAACCTTTACCTGAACTTGAGTTCAGTGCACTTAGAAGACAAATAGGGATGTGCTTAGTAGAATAGGGTTTACTTTTAAAAATATTCCTCGTTACTACTTCTATTTCAAAAGTTATATTTTTGGATTTAAAATTCTAAGAAAAATATTTTCAAAATTCTAACTTTATTAAATTTTTAAAAGATTGGACTTAACCTAGGTATTTACCCCCTAGAAAGCATGTTCCCCTAGGTCTTAGCCAGAGCATCTCACAAGCACACTAGTGTTGGGATTATCGGGCCGCGAAAACCGCTTTTTCGCGTCGCGGAAACCCCGAAAGCCCCTAGCCAACGGATCCGTGCAAAGAAAAAGTTTGAAAACATACGAGTACGAGTTTATACCTAGATCTACACTTTGATCTACAAGGGAAAAAGGTTATACCTTTGAAGCGAAGCCCTTCGCGTTCCCGCTCGTCCAAATGGTGCCGGATCTCGAAGTTGTCAACGTAGACAACTCTCTATATGTATCCACACGAACACGTAGATGGAAAATCACACAAAAGATGTAGGAGGAGAGGGAGAGGGAGAGCTAGAGGAAGGAGATGAAGTGAATTGCCTTGAATGAGAAAATGAATTCTCATTCACAACAAAAGTGGCCGGCCACATTCCCAAAGTGTAACCCCCATTTTTGCATTAAGTGTGGCCATTAAGATATTTGTAACCTCCATGAGGTGGCACACACATGTGCTAAACATGATGATGTGGCACCTCATCATTGGCCACTTAATGCCAACTCACCAATGAGGTGGCATAAAGTCAAGTCAAACTTGACTTTTCATCTTCCTCTTAAGTCAAGTCAAATTGACTTAATCTCTCTCATGGTTGATCTAATCCAACCATTTAATTCAAGCCAATTTAATATAATGAATCTAATTCATTTAATTAAATTGATTCAATGAGTCATAATCTAAATTAGACTTATTGAACACATGAATCAACTTGAGTCCAACTAAATTAGCCCAATTAGGATTACTCTTAATCCAATTTGATTCATCAAATGAATCTAATCCTCTTGGTTCATCATATGAACCTAATCTCCATCTAATTGTCCTTAGTGTGTGACCCTATAGGTTCTTGTAACGTTGGCAATGCCCCTAAACCCATTTAGGAGCATAAGTAATGAGCGGTATCTAGCAACACATCATTATTACCCAAGTTACAAGAATGTTGAGATCCAACATCACCTTGTGACTACTAATTGTGACTCCTCACAATATATGACAAGTGTCCTTCTATCTTAGACATCTAGATTGATCAATGTCAGGCATAGACCGTGTCATCCTCTGATCAATCTAAATCCTGAACTCCAAGTAGACTCACTTAATCAAATGAGCTCAATATCTCATATTGACTCATTTGGGCATGGCCATGCACTTCGTGGTCTCACTCTATCAAGAATACCGATGTCTCTCCCGTCATATAGGAGGGATAGATCCCATCTACATCACTCACATCTCTCCGTATAATTTGTTACATACCCAGTAATCGCCTTTATAATCCACCCAGTTACGGGTGACGTTTGACGAAACCAAAGTACATAACTCCTTATGTAGGGAACCATGGTGACTTCAGGTCTAAGGACTAGTAGTCATACTAATAGCCACATGAGAAAGTATATAACACTTAATTAACGATCCATGATACTTTCTCATGGCGGGTCATTCAGTATACATTCTCTAATGTATACCCATGTGTCAACTTGATATCTTTATATCCATGACTTGTGAGATCAAGTCATCGAGTTGACCTACATGCTAGTCTTATTGCATTAACATTGTCCCTGAATGTTAATACTCGACTAGGAATGATTAAGAGTAGTGTTCCCTACATCATCTGTAACGACCACCCTTCTTACTTCTACTACTCTCTAAGGATGACCGTTACTTAACTACTAACTCTACTTAACCGGTATGATTAAAAATCACATGGAAACCCTACCGAAAAATTTCGACAGAGTCTCCCCTGTACCGGTGACCTTAAACTGACATACATAACATAATATACATAGCCACAGGCGGCTGGAACACATATCAAACACACAAAAGGAATAACATCTCCACGCAGTTTAATGAAATCAAATACGCAAGTAATGAATAGCGAAAACAAAATAAAGACATACAATTAATAACAGTGGAAGACTAAATGACTCATCTAATAGATTCTTAATAAATGACAATCTTAATAAATTCTTAAACTAAGTCCTAAGGCTTCCATAGTCCTGGCATCACACACCATCCGCGCCACCTTGTCGCCTTCCTTGCTAAATCTTTTCTTTTCCTTTATCTGCAGTAAGAGGAAGTGTAGTCTATAAGCAAAATTTGCTTAGTAAGCGCTATCTAACTCACAAAATCATGAATGACCATGTATACGAAAAGAACTGGAAACTATATGCTCTAAAAAGAAATGAAGCATAAACATATCTGCTCATGTCAAACTAATAGCAAAGAAAGGCTAAGGAATCTACTCATGTAATTCTAATGGCTAATCATGCTACTCATCTAATAGGTAAACATGAAATCTACTCATCTACTAGATAAACATGGTAGAATAAAGAACTAAACTTACTGAATTCTAAACACTTTCTGAATCTTATTTCACTTGTTTAAAGACTTATTCTTTAATACTTTATACTTATGTAAAACTTGCTTTACTTGTTCAAAAACTTATACTTATAATACTTCAAAATAATAATCAACTTCTTCTTGGGCCCAGGCATAGTACCATCTTATGCGCGTTCCCTGATAGGTTGAAGTAGCGAGCCACCAATCCTAAAAGAGCAGACCTCGGTCTACCAGGGCCAAGACCTCGGAATTGGACACCTGGATTTGTTTAACGACAACCTCGGAAGTCGGGTACTAGCCTCTTCTTAAAAGTAAAATACTTATTAGCTTATTTACTTCTTCTTTAAATGCCTTGGCATTTTAATAGACACCTTATGTGCCAAAAATCCCTAAAGTCTCGACTTTGGGATCTACTTAAGGCCTCGGCCTTTTCTTTCTTTTCTTTATCTTTCTTATACTCATCTTTATCTTTCTTATACTTTTCTTAAACCCAAAATACTGTTAGGCTATCTTTCGTATGCATTTATGAATGAAACTAACTATGTAACACATAATCATGCATAGAATACAAAAGAAATCTGCACATACAATAGTTATCAAAAATCTGCACTAATACTCAACAGAAATCTGCATACTAGCTCAATAAAAATCTGCATAATAGCTTAACAGAAATATGCATACTAGCTTAACAAAATCTGCACTTGCTTAACAGAAATCTGCATACTAGCTTAATAAAAATCTGCATACTAACTTAACAGAAGTCTGCATACTAAGTTTATCTAAAATCTGCATACCTTAGCTTAACAAAATCTGCATACTAAGCTTGTAACGCCCACCCTTCTTACCTAAGGGCGGCGCTACGTTCTTATACTACTTACGTACATGTTTTACTATAACAGCGGAAGAATAAAAACTTTAAAGAATTTAATTTATTAAGCATAATATCACATATTCTGATTTGTTCAAATGTGCATATATTGAACTTATAACTAAAAATATTAATTTGTCCGAATCGTCCTAGCCGAGCCACCACCACACACATCACTATCTGCTCCTCCTGCTGCTCCGTTGTTCATCCAGCTTTCTCTTTTATCTGCGGTACAAGGAAAGTAAGCTATGAGCACTCATGGCTCAGTAAGTTCCTTTTCTACTCACTAAAACCGAGAATCATCGTATATTAAGAATGGATCAACATATCATCGTCTCAACTAATCATAACATAACATATCATTCTATTCAAACATATCATGCATATTTCTTATTCACATATCATTTCATAGAAGCATGAATATCATATCATAAAACAAATAAATCACAAGCATAAGACATAAAAGGGCATCATATTCATATCATAATATCACATGACATTATATCATATCATCATATAATTCAAGCACATATGAATGTAGGCAATGCATCGTGAATTTGAAAACTTATACTTAATAGTACTTGAAATTAATATCATAATCATTTGGGATCCCGGTTTGTACCACATACTTAATGCGTAGGTCCAAGGTAGCAAGTCTTGAGCCCTACCATGCATACATACTAGGCCCGAGTCTTACTCCATCGACCTAGGGCACTCAAAGGCCCATTACTGACGAGGCTCAAGTCTTACTCCATCGACCCCGGGGCGTTTACGGAGCCCACCCTTGGTACAAACCATAAAAATAACTTATCATGCATAACTATCATATCATGTCCTTAACAATCTTTCATGCATTTATTCTTTTCATTTCTTTTCATTATGTATAGCATTTTCTATGCTATCACATATCATAACATAACTTCATTTCTTTTCATTATGTATAGCATTTTCTATACTATAACACATCATAGCATATTTCATAATATAACTTCATTATGCATATCATTTCGTAACTAAAGCAATCATGCATTCTAACTTATTATCATATCATTTTCATACAGCATGGCATAGACATATTTAATTTTTGTTCTAGGGTTTCTAGGGCATCTATCCCTTCATGGCCGAACACATAATGATTCATTTAGGTCATACAAACATGTATCACATTCACACATTATCAAGTTTTCATAAGAAGTACTTTTAACCCCTTAGGTTTCATTTCCAAGGCCTCTAGGTCCTTTAAACCTTACTTGGCCGAAATTCATAGAATATAAACTTCCTTTAAGTGGCCTAAAGCATGGGAAACCTAAGTAAATTTCATAGCAAGATTTACTAAGAACATCATACACAAAGTTGGATCATAAACAAGCTAGGACTCTTGTGATCTTACATGTCATAAATCATGTAACTAATTTTCTACATTCCAATTAAACATGAGAGCATTAATCATCTTTCATAATATCACAGAGGTCATTGAGCATATTAGAATTTTGTTTAAGCTTCTCTAAACCATCACCTTACCATGGCCGAAATATTAAGAGTAAGGTTCATGAGTTTCTTTCAACATACAAGTATACAACTCTTAAGAACTTTATATCATGTCATATAAGCATAGTTATTTTAAATTCAAGGTCCTCCTAACCCTAAATTCTTTCTTGGCCGAAACATGAGAGTGGGGTTCTTTTGGTTCCAATCAACTTCCAAGCAAGAAAACCATAGGAAGGTCCTTAGCATTTCATAGAGGGAACCTTGCACTAGTTTGGTTAGACAATAATTTTCCTAACCTATTTACAATATTTTTGATTAAAATTCTAGGGTTACATACACCTCTGATCATGCATCATATATGTATAAAAACATAGGGGAAAACTTTCTTTCAAGGCATAGAAAAAGAATCCGAAAATCACATGAAAGCCTTGTACCGCAGGTGAGGGGAAGCTTACATTCTTTGCTTAAGTTTCCTAGAGTTGAGAACTTGCTTGTGGACCTTTCTTCCTTGCTTGCTTTGCTCGGCACCAATGGAGGAAGAAGTGGCTAGGTCTTTTGGTGGAGAGGAGGAGGAAGAAGAGGAGGCTTCTTCCTCTTGTGTTGCTCGGCAACAAAAGAAAGAAAGAAGGGGGAGAGTTGTTGCTCTCGGCAACAAGAGGAAAGAGGGAGGGAGAGTGCTCGGCACAAATGGAGGAGAGGAGGAGAGTGAGTTGAGGATGAAGCCCCCCCCCCTCCATGCCTATTTATACTAAAGTGAGGGGAGGAAAACTTGACTTGATTCATCCTCCTCATTTACTTCTCCTCTTAATGAGAAAGAATATGCTAGAGAAATGCTTCTTGAGTTTCTCTCTTTTCTTTCTCTTAATTTCTCTCCTTTCTTTCCTTTAATTATAATTCCCATCTCTCCTCTTACAATATTCACTCCTATCACACTTGGTTAACACATGCATGCATCCACAAGAGAACCAAGGATCAAATCCTTCTCCTAACATATTTTTGTACAAAATAATTCATGTATATGCATTATGCATAAATATTTCATACATGCATATATAATATCTCATATTTCTTTTGTTTACATTAATTCCTTGCATTATAAATCATGTATAGAACTTTATATTCTCAACTTTATTTTCTTTCATAAAGTTTTTAATCATCTAAATCCTTCCCATCGTAACATTCAACGTAGACTATCTACACATTCTTTTCATTACATTCGTACTCTCATTGCCCTTACTTTATCTAGGCTTTCTAGGGGTGTTACAAAGCTTATCAAAACTCTGCATACTAAGCTTATATAAAATCTGCACTGCTAAAGAACTAAATACTTAAAGAAAAGTCTGCACTTAATGGTCTACATTTCTAAGCTGTTTCCAATCAAGGCAAAGCATAAGAACATGTTACTGCTGCTATCACAAATTGAAACATGATACACTAGAATAAAAACTACGTAGACAGGATCTACACATTCTAAAACATTTCCAGCAAAACAAGCATAAGGAAAGGATGCTTCTATTGAACTAGAACTCGCTAAACTTGCTATAGGTTTGAACAAGACCCATATGAAACTTATTTTCATTTCTAGATCTGGCAAATTCTGATTAGAAACTTTATGGCAGCGACTTCAAAACTAACCGAATGCCTAGCAACCAAAATTCTTGTACAGCATGAACCGAAAACAAAGAAGGAATGTACAGCTTAATCCGAATCAAAGAAGGAGAACTATAGCATGTTCCGAAATCAAAGAAGTCTAATAACCATCCTGCTAAAAGGCTACTGCATACAAAGGAACTCCAATCTGAATCTTATGAAGGCAAATTCAGGTTCATTACAGCAGCAAACAAAAGAACACAAACCTAAATTCTACATGTTCCGAAAGCATGAAAGGGAGGCTAAATCCCTAACCATAATTTCTGTGGAACACAATCCGAAACAAAGATGGAAACTAAAACTCGAAACTAATTCTCCTGTTCTTCATGCTTAAACTAAATCAATCCTTCTCTTCTTTCTTTAACGTTCACGGCAGCAAACAAAAAGGAATTGCTACCGGAAACCCAAAAATCTGAATTGTTTCTCATGCTCATTGCCTAGAACAGCAAAATCCGAAGCAAGCAACCACAAGCTAAACAAACAAACAAGCAAACCATCGAATTCAAGAGAACAAGATCTGAAAATAGAGGAAGCAAGGAAACTCATGCAAAGCTTCGGGAACAAGGAGAAAATCAAGGAGTTATCCTACTGCAGGTGAGTAGCAACTTACCTTGGGTTTCTTGGACTTACAACCGAGAAGGAGGCTTCTAGGGCTTTCGGCGAGCTCGAAATCCGACTCTTCTTCGTGCTCCCGACTCCTCGTCGAGAAGAGCTTAAGGAGATGGAGGAACTCCTCGGGAAAACTTGGCCGACCGTCGGATCGAAGCCCTAGCTTCACGCCGTCGCGCACAGAAGGGAGGAGGAGGGGAAAAAGGTTAGGTCACGGGTAATCAATCAAGCCCTAAGTTCTCCTCTTTTATAATCTCCATATTCTGTTAACTCGTTAAATAAATTTCTTACCTTTTTTAAACAAAACTGACGGCTGGTTCACTTGGTGGGCTGCGTTCTGCTTAAAGCCCAACTCGTGGGTTCAAATCCCAGCTACAACCATTTTATTTCCAATTATTTTACTGTTCCTAACTACTACTTAAATATATATCGCTCCATATCTGATTAACAAAATACCCGTAGACCAGATGGTTGGGCTGAGTTCGTTAAGACTTGGGTTCGGGTCCGTGATCTTGGGTTCAAAACCCGGCTTCAACATATATTATTATTATTATTATTTTTAAACTTCTTCCTCTTGGTAAAAATACCAAACGAACTCCAAAAATTACATAAAAATACTCTAAAAATTTTTAAAAATTTCTAAAAATCTCTAGAATTTTTCTATAGCATTTCTAGATTTTAATAAGGTCTTTTAGAATTCCAAATCATGAAATTTGGGGTGTTACATCATCTCACATCGGTTCAACTAACCGATTGATATAGGTGAGAACCTTCTACTCAAGGACGCTATTATACTTAGTTTATTTGACACCAATACAAGTATAATAAGCAAAACAAATACCTTTTATTTATATAGAATATGATACAACAAGTCCATAATACAATCATCAAATGATTGGCTCTAGAGCTCTAGCTAACAACCTCCCACTAACATTAGTGTCAATCAGTGTAGGCTCTGAGCCTCAATGACCTAGTGTGACCATCATTCTTCCTCTGTGCCAAAGCCTTGGTCAAGGGATCTGCGATGTTAGCCTCTGTGGGTACTCTGCAAATCTTCACATCTCCTCTCTCGATAATCTCTCGAATGAGATGGAAGCGCCGTAGTATGTGTTTGGTCCGCTGGTGTGAGCGAGGTTCCTTCGCCTGTGGTATAGCTCCATTGTTGTAACAATAGAGCTCAATAGGGTCAGCATGCTAGGTGTTGGGGGTTGGACGGCCGGCTTGAAGGGGGGTTGGATAGACGGCACCCCCAAATCGATCGCTTTCTACACTATTGTTAGTATGCGCAGTGGAAATCTAATACTAACTACAAATATGAATACAAAGAAAGCTTAAGACAAGAATAAGATGTTAGGATCGATGATCGCGGCTAGAGAGGGGGGGGTGAATAGCCGACCCCAAATCTTCGTTTCTTTCTACAAGTTGACGTTAGCGCAGCGGAAATAAAACGAATAGAAACGAAAAGGAAAAGCAAACCTCAACACGAAGATGTAACGAGGTTCGGAGATGATATTCCTACTCCTCGGCGTGTCCGTAAGGTGGACGAGCCCTATCAATCCGTCGGTGGATGAGCCCCTGGAGAACCGGCTAATAAATACTCCTTGTGGGTGGAGAAACCTCGCCACAAACTCTTTGCAACAGCAATAAGGAGTACAACAATAGAGAAAGCAAATAAGAAGAATATGAATGTACAAACACTACCAAGTTTTCTTGCCTTCTCGTTGTCGACTGGAGTCCGTTGATGAAGAGACAACTTCACGGATTCAAGCACAGCAGCTAGACAACCAGCCGACGGAAGCTCACACGAAGCTTCAGCAATGGGGAGCTCAACAAAGCTCAGATCTCAGGAGCAAGAACCAGAAGAGAGAGAGATGCAGTAGAGACCCTCGACCTCCTTTTATAATCTGCACTCAACCTGCACTGCACCTGCGAGGAAGACACAGAAGAAACTAGCCGTTGCTACGCAACGGCTAGGATGTGGACCGATCAGGCTTCATCCTGATCGGTCCACAAGGGTCCTGATCGGTCACAAGACCGATCAGGTCCTTCCCTGATCGGTCCCATGACCAATCAGGACCTTTCCCTCCTTCTGATCGTCTCCTTCTGATCGTCTCCTGATCGGTCTGCAGACCGATCAGGAACTTCACTGTATGCTACTGATCAATCACTGATCGGTCTGCTGACCGATCAGATAAGCAACAGAATGCTTCTGTTTGGTTACTGATCGGTCACCAGACCGATCAGATAACCCAGCGTATCACTGGATCGGTCACCAGACCGATCCAAGTTTAGAGCTCCCAGCCCTAAACCCTACTTGGTCCTGAGAACGAGCTACCGAGCCCTCTCCGACTTCGTCCGGTCCAGAGAACGAGCTACCGAGCCCTCTCCGACTCCATCCGGTCCAGAGAACGAGCTACCGAGCCCTCTCTGACCTAGTCCGGAGAACGAGCTACCGAGCCCTCTCCGACTTCGCATGCCAAGCTTCCATACTTGGACTTTTCCCGTGCCAAGCTCCCTGCTTGGATTTTTCCGTGCCAAGTCTCCATACTTGAACTTTTTCCGTGCCAAGTCTCCATACTTGGGCTTTTCCCGTGCAAAGCTCCCTGCTTGGACTTTTCCGTGCCAAGTCTCCATACTTGGACTTTACCCGTGCCAAGTCTCCATACTTGGACTTTTCACCAGATGTCTTGTCAACCTTGACCCATCTGGATTCCCCTTGCCTGGCTTCACTTACCAGGACTTCCAAACTGCCTAGCTTCACTCACTAGGTCTTTCCCCTGCCTGGCTTCACTCACCAAGTCTTTCCCAATTGCCTAGCTTCACTCACCAGGACTTTCTCAACTGCCTGGCTTCACTCACCAGGATTTTCCGAACTGCCTGGCTTCACTCACCAGGACTTTCCGAACTGCCTAACATCCCAGTTAGGACTTCCCAGTCAAGTATCCGGTCAACTTTGACCTACTTGACTCTTCTTCATCCAACCTGATCAGACCCTGATCAGTATCTCTCCGCATGGACAACTGCACCTGCGTTGTCCATGTCTACATATCTTTCTGTATTGTCAAAAATCGAAACCATGACCAAGGTTTACGCTTGGTCAACTAGGTCAACCTTGACCTACTGGAAATTACACCAACAATCTCCCCCTTTTTGATGTTTGACAATACCTTTAAGTTAGGCAAATCCAATAACCTCAACTTTCCTCATGCCACTAGGTAATGAAACATAAGTTACAACCTTACATTCTTCTTCTAAGAAGGCAACCTCCTTCTTAGATAAAGAAGGCCTAACTTAAACCCTTCATTCTCCCCCTATTGGCACACATCAACAAACTCTCCCCCTGAAGAGTAAGTTATCGTTGTTCACAACTTCACTCGTCGTGATCAACAAACTCTCTCACTAACTCCAATGTTCTTCCTTGAACATTCTCTAGACATTTTTCCCCTTTTTGACACACATCAAAAAGAGTGAATATCAAGGTCAAGAGTTTCTTCCTAATGAAAGTCTCATACCTTTCATTGAAACCCTTAATTTCCCCCTTGATACTAATTTAGTGATAATCCCATATCACTCATGACAACTCCCCCTAAAGGTCAACTCCCCTTGACCAATAGGTAAAACTCCCCCTAAAGATCAACTCCCCCTTGACCATTGCACCAACAATGTCTTGGAGAGTTCCAAACCATTAGAAACCTAAAACACCACTTCCCGAGCTGAAATTTCAGACAACCAGTCAAATTTCAGCAAGTTGGCACGCCCTGATCGGTCACCGGACCGATCAGGCTTCCTCTGGATCGGTCCAGTGACCGATCCACACAGACCTGGACCGATCAGAATCCTCTCTGATCGGTCCACAAGTCTGAGATCAGAATTTCTGATTTTCCTTCCGAAATTCAAAAACTCCTAGAAAATTCCAGAAAATTCCAAAAATTGTAAAACTTTGAGGATACATTCCTCATAACATATATTATCAAGGAAAAATAGTTTTCTATGAAAATAGCTTCCATTTTTCAATCTTGATACAAAGTTCACAAGTCTTTGAAATAGCTCAAAGTTAAGTCATCTTTGTATCAACTTGTTCAATGATGAAGGCTATTACTAGAAAAACTTCATCAAGGTTTTTCAAATCAATTTTGAAATGATTTTAAACCATTTAATTTAGGACCACAATCTTAGGGCTAAATGTACATGACTTGTACATAAGCTTTCCCTATGATCCCCAATTTCGAATTAGGCTCATCTAGGTACAAAAACTATGCACCTTGATCCTAACTCATAATCCTAATATCTCACACTCATCTAAGGTGTATCAAACACATTCAAGTCAATTTTGATGTGAGATATGGGTTTAGGTTAGCTTAATCTAAGTTCTCATGCATTTTTCTAAACAACAATTTGATCTCCATATCAAATTGTGTTTCTTATCCTTAAATCAAGTTAATTGATCATTAATGCACAAGATGATGACATGACATATAATTGTATCATAAATGGAAACATGTGCCAATGTCATGATGTCATGGCATAAAGTATGAAACTTAAATAAAGCATGACATTTAACTAACCTAAGTATTATCATGACATTTTAAATGATCATGAATTAAATATGATGTCATGACATGGCATATGGCAAGCAATATATGGCAAATAACATGTCAAGGTATAGAAAATACCTAATTCTAGCCTTAGTTGCCATTTTTGATAATTTTGATCATTTTGCCATAAATTCTATATTCCTAAGTGTAATAGACCTAAAATCACATACCAAGGATGTTTAGATCACTATGTGCCAATTAAATTGACCTAAGAGAACTCCTCAAATGTGATTGGCACTTCCTAATCACCTTAGGAATAATTTTCAATTTCATTTTCAAAGCTTGATTGCACCTTGAAAATTCCTAAAGTGCCACCTTTTTCCATGATTAGGTTAACTACCTATTCAAGTAAGGTTGGCACACCCTCACTCATCTAGCGTGATGAAATCACGCTCCTAGGAACCCAATACCTATTGGATCTCATTGGGTTCACTAAATATTCACTAGGGATGACTTCCCTAGCAACCCTTCTAATGACCCTCCTAGGCTTTAAAGTCTTGGTCATTTGGGACTCATCAAGATCAACTCTAGGGGTGACTCCCCTTGTGACCTTGGTGATGGTCTTTCTAGCCCTAGATTTTGTTCCATAATCGAATGGAACATTATGATAAGTGGGCTTGACCACTTGGGACTTAGGTTTGTGACCCAAACCTTTCTTGTCCTTGGACATTGGTTTTTGACCCTTAAACCCTAGAGATGACTTCTCCAAGTTCTTAAGAGCCTTTTCCAAAGTATCAAGTCTTGACCTCAAGACTTGATTCTCCTTCTCTAATACCTCAATTTTTAATTTTTCATTTTTCTTTGAGGTATTCCTAGGCATGTGTCTAGTTGTTTTGGGATTTCTACCTAGATTATCCTTAACCTTAGATGAGTTGATCCTAGGGTTGGCTTTCCTAGTGTTATGTAACGCCCGCCCTTCTTACCCAACCAAAGGCGGCGCTACGTTCTTATACTACTTACGTACATGTTTTACTATAACAGCGGAAGAATAAAAACTTTAAAGAACTTAATTTATTAAGCATAATATCACATATTCTGATTTGTTCAAATGTGCATATGTTGATTCTATAACTAATCATATTAATTTGTCCGGATCGTTCTTGCCGAGCCACCACCACACACATCACTATTTGCTCCTCCTGTTGCTCCTCTAGCTCATCCAGCTTCTTTATCTGCGGTACAAGGAAAGTAAGCTGTGAGCACTCATAGCTCAGTAAGTTCCTTTCCTACTCACTAAAACCGAATCATCGTATATTAATATCATGCGTAGTATCATAAGCATATAACATACAAGAGTATCATATTCATATCATAATATCACATGGCATTATATCTAATCATCAGGTAATTTAAAGCACATATGTAGGCAATGCATCATGAATTTGAAAACTTATACTTATAAATACTTGAAATTAATATCATCATTGAGGGGATCCCGGTTTGTACCACATACATCATGCGCGCGCTTCTTAAGTAGGTCCAAGGTAGCAAGTCTTGAACCCTACCATACATACATACTAGGCCCGAGTCTTACTCCATCGACCTAGGGCATTCAGAAGCCCATTACTGACGAGGCCCGAGTCTTATTCCATCGACCCCGGGGCGTTTACGGAGCCCACCCTTGGTACAAACCATACAAAATAACATATCATGCATAACTATCATATCATGTCCTTAACAATCTTTCATGCATTTCCTTTTTCGTTTCTTTTCATTATGTATAGCATTTCCTTATGCTATCACATATCATGGCATATTACATAATATAATTTCATTCCTTCATTATGTATAGCATTTCCTTATGCTATCACATATCATGGTATATTACATAACATAGTTTTATTTCTTCATTATGTATAGCATTTCCTTATGCTATCACATATCATGGCATATTACATAACATAGTTTTATTTCTTCATTATGTATAGCATTTCCTTATGCTATCACATATCATGGCATATTACATAACATAGCATTTCTTCATTATGTATAGCATTTCCTATGCTATCACATATCATGGCATTTACATAACATAAATTTCATTCTTTTCTCATTATGTATAACATTTCCTATGCTATCACATATCATGGCATATAACATAATTTCATAGCATATCCTAGGTTTCTTTCCCTTTTTCTTTTATTTCCTTCATGGCCGAAACCTACTAGTCCTTAAGCTAGGTCTCTTAAGTGACTTAAAGCATGGAAAGCTTGAGTAAATATCATGGCAAAAGTTACTAAGAATATCATACATAAAATTGGATCATAAATAAGCTAGGACTCTTGTGATCTTACTTGTCTTATATCATGTACTCATTTTCTACATTCCAATTAAACATGAGAGCATTAATCAACTTTCATATCATGACCCCACAAAGGTCTTGAACATATTAACATTTTGTTTAAGCTTTTCTAAGCTATCCATTTCATCATGGCCGAAAACCCTAAGAAAGAATTCATGAAGTTCTAACAATATTCAACGTACGAATCTTTTAAGATCTTTGTATTCTATCACATGAGCATGTTTATTTAAATTTAAGGGTCTTCCTAACCCTAAACCCTTCCTTGGCCGAAATATAGGAGTGGGTTTTCTTTTATTTTCAATTATCTTCTAAGCAAGAAAACTAATACATGATCCTTAACATTTCATAGGGAGGACCTCGTACTAGTTGGGTAAAACAATAATTTCCCTAGCCTCTTAAAAATATTTTTGGCCAAAATTCTAGGGTTAAGTACTCCTTTGATCAAGCATCATATAGGTGTAAAAACATGAAGAAGATCCCTTTTCCATGGCATAGAAAATCTATCATGTAGTGTAGATTTAGTTAAACCTTACTAGATTTCGAAGGCTTTTCTTAACCGAATTTTCTCAAACTTGTTTCTAGGTTTTAAAATCCTCATAAAATATGAAAAATATATAAAAAGCCTTGTACCACAGGTGAGGGGAAGCTTACCTTCTTCGCTTAAGTTTCCTAGGTTTGAGAACTTGCTTGGGGACCTTTCTTCCTTGCTTGTTTGCTCGGCACCAATGGAGGAGAGGAATGGCTAGGTCTTTTGGTGGAGAGGAGGAGGAAGAAGAGGCTTCTTCCTCTTTGTGTTGCTCGGCAACAACAAGAAAGAAAGGAGAGGGAGGGAGTGAGAAGGAAGAGGAGCTTCCTTCCTCTTGTGTTGCTCGGCAACAAGAAGAAAAGAGAGGGAGAGGGAGGTCTCGGCACAAAGGGAGGAGAGGAGGATGAGTGGGTTGAGGATGAAGTTGAAGCCCCCCTCCATGCCTATTTATACTAAAAGGAGGGGAGGGAACTTGACTTGATTCATCCTCCCTATTCATTTCTCCCCTTAAATGACAAGAATATTCTAGAGATATGCCTCTTGAGTTCTCTCTTTTCTTTCCCTTAATCTCTCTCTTTTTTCTCCTTTAATTAAAATTCCTATCTCTCCTCTTACAATATTCTCTCCTATCCCACTTGGTTAATACATGCATGCATCCACAAGAGAACCAAGGTTCAAAACTTGGTTATGTATATTTTTATTTCTTTTTACTTCCTTTTTCTTTTAAGTAAAAAGAATCCTTTCTTATTCTTAACTACTTAATCCTTTCTCTCCTTATCAATAATTCTCCTATCCCCTTTGGTATCCTATACATGTTCCTTACAAGAGGTCCAAGGTTCAATCTCTCTTCTAACATTTTATTTTCTTTTGTACATAATAATTCGTATATTTCCATATTATGCATTATGCATAAATATTTCATACATGTACATATTATCTCATATTTCTTCCTTTTGTCTACATTAATTCCATACATTTTAAATCATGCATAGATGATTATATTCTCAACTTTATTTTTCTTTCATAAAGTTTTAATCATCTAAATCCATCTTAATATAGAATATTTACATCTTCTTTTCATTCGTACTCTCATTACCCTTATTTTCTTATCAAGGCTTTCTAGGGGTGTTACATGTTATCCTTATCTAGGCTCACATGTTTGGCACCTAAGCATGTGTATCGATTTCTATTGTTATCATGCCTATCATTATTAGCAATTGCAATCAAACTACTAGCATGCATCTTACTAGTATTGCAATAATGAGCCTTAAAGGTTACCTTAGGGTTTGCCTTAGCTCCCCCTATCGATGTGCTTGGTTTCTTGTCCTTGTGAGGTTGCCTCCCCCTCGGACATTGGCTCCGATAATGTCCCCTTCGCTTGCATTGGAAGCACACTACGTGCTCCTTGCTCTTGCGTATTGGGACTCCGGCTTCCTTGATCTTTGGCGCCGGTGGAGTCTTCCTAACCCTCTTTGGACATTTACTCTTGTAGTGTCCAAATTCCCTACACTCAAAGCACATTATGTGTAATTTATTTGAAATTGAAATGCTTGAGTTACCTAGGTTTGAGAGTGAATGAGAGCTCTCTTCTTCATCCCTTCCGGAGGTAGACGCTTCTTCTTCTTGCTCCGAACTTGAAGAAGAACTCTTCTCCTCCTCTTCTTTAGATGTTGAGTGACCCTCAACTTCTAAATCCATTCTTCCATGAAATGAGCTCCTTGGCTCATTTGACTCCTCTTCATGACTTGAAGTGGAGTTCTCCTCATGGAGCTTTGCCAAGTTATTCCACAACTCCTTGGCATCGTTATATCCACCTATCCTACACAAAACATCATTAGGTAAAGAAAATTCAATGATTTTCGTTACCTCATCGTTGATGGTTGATTGGTGGATTTGCTCCTTCGTCCACCTCTTCTTCTTGAGAGGTTTTCCTTCTTCATCCTCCGGAGGAGTGAAACCTACTTGCACACACCTCCAATTCTCAAGATTAGTCATAAGAAAATATTTCATTCTTACCTTCCAAAACGCGAAGTCGTCGCGATCGTAGAAGGGTGGAATCGTGATGTCCTCTCCGAGTTGATCCATCTCTAGCTTGTGCTCCCTCGGGTGTTAATCCGGCGAAGAGCGACCTCGCTCTGATACCACTTGTTAGGATCGATGATCGCGGCTAGAGAGGAGGGTGTGAATAGACGACCCCAAATCTTCGTTTCTTTCTACAAGTTGACGTTAGCGCAGCGGAAATAAAACGAATAGAAACGAAAAGGAAAAGCAAACCTCAACACGAATATGTAACGAGGTTCGGAGATGATACTCCTACTCCTCGGCGTGTCCGTAAGGTGGACGAGCCCTATCAATCCGTCGGTGGATGAGTCCCCGGAGAACCGGCTAATAAATACTCTTTGTGGGTGGAGAAACCTCGCCACAAACTCTTTGCAACAGCAATAAGGAGTACAACAATAGAGAAAGCAAATAAGAAGAATATGAATGTACAAACACTACCAAGTTTTCTTGCCTTCTCGTTGTCGACTGAAGTCCGTTGATGAAGCGACAACTTCACGGATTCAAGCACAGCAGCTAGACAACCAGCCGACGGAAGCTCACACGAAGCTTCAGCAATGGGGAGCTCAACAAAGCTTAGATCTCAGGAGCAAGAACCAGAAGAGAGAGAGATGCAGTAGAGACCCTCGACCTCCTTTTATAATCTGCACTCAACCTGCGCTGCACCTGCGAGGAAGACACAGAAGAAACTAGTCGTTGCTATGCAACGGCTAGGATGTGGACCGATCAGGCTTCATCCTGATCGGTCCACAAGGGTCCTGATCGGTCACAAGACCGATCAGGCCCTTCCCTGATCGGTCATGGACCGATCAGGTCCTTCCCTGATCGGTCCCATGACCGATCAGGACCTTTCCCTCCTTCTGATCGTCTCCTGATCGGTCTGCAGACCGATCAGGAACTTCACTGTATGCTACTGATCGATCACTGATCGGTCTGCTGACCGATCAGATAAGCAACAGAATGCTTCTGTTTGGTTACTGATCGGTCAGTAGACCGATCAGATAACCCAGCGTATCACTGGATCGGTCACCAGACCGATCCAGGTTTAGAGCTCCCAGCCCTAAACCCTACTTGGTCCTGAGAACGAGCTACCGAGCCCTCTTCAACTTCGTCCGGTCCAGAGAACGAGCTACCGAGCCCTCTCTGACCTCGTCCAGAGAACGAGCTACCGAGCCCTCTCCGACTCCATCCGGTCCAGAGAACGAGCTACCGAGCCCTCTCTGACCTAGTCCGGAGAACGAGCTACTGAGCCCTCTCCGACTTTACATGCCAAGCTTCAATACTTGGACTTTTCCCGTGCCAAGCTCCCTGCTTGGATTTTTCCGTGCCAAGTCTCCATACTTGAACTTTTCCCGTGCCAAGTCTCCATACTTGGGCTTTTCCCGTGCCAAGCTCCCTGCTTGGACTTTTCCGTGCCAAGTCTCCATACTTGGACTTTACCCGTGCCAAGTCTCCATACTTGGACTTTACCCATGCCAAGTCTCCATACTTGGACTTTTCACCAGATGTCTGGTCAACCTTGACCCATCTGGATTCCCCTTGCCTGGCTTCATTCACCAGGACTTCCAAACTGCCTAGCTTCACTCACTAGGTCTTTCCCCTGCCTGGCTTCACTCACCAAGTCTTTCCCAATTGCCTAGCTTCACTCACCAGGACTTTCTCAACTGCCTGGCTTCACTCACCAGGACTTTCCGAACTGCCTGGCTTCACTCACAAGGACTTTCCGAACTGCCTAACATCCCAGTTAGGACTTCCCAGTCAAGTATCCGGTCAACCTTGACCTACTTGACTCTTCTTCATCCAACCTGATCAGACCCTGATCAGTATCTCTCCGCATGGACAACTGCACCTGCAATGTCCATGTCTACATATCTTTCTGTATTGTCAAACATCGAAACCATGACCAAGGTTTACGCTTGGTCAACTAGGTCAACCTTGACCTACTGGAAATTGCACCAACATAAGAAATGCAAACCAAGCTAACACGTTGTTTAACGTGGTTCGGAGATTAGGGCTTCTACTCCACGGCTGTCCGTAAGGTGGACGATCCCGATCCTTCGGTGGATTACTCCCCGGAAAAACTTCCGGCTACCTCAAACCTCCTTGTGGGTGGAGAAACCTCACCACAACCCTCACAAGAGCTCCTTTGACGCTAGGGCACAGGTAGACTACTAATAGAGATTAACCACCTCTATTTCGTCAGGGATAACCAAGCTTCCAAGCCATGGTTATATAGGCCGCGGGTTGGAAAACCCCGCCTACCAGTCGACTGCTAAAACATGCAGTCGACTGCCCTCTATGGAAATTCGACCGTTACATCCCAACGGCTCGATTCCACACTGCCAGTCGACTGCCCCAGTCGACCGCACCAGTCGACTGCCCCAGTCGACTGCACCAGTCGACTGCTAAAACATGCAGTCGACTGCAACAGTACTGCTACAGTAGCGCTACAGTATTGCTACAGTAGCGCTACAATAGTGCTACAGTAAAACCCTAAAACTAGGATTTTACTCCGAGTACAATCTCTCATGCACTCGTACCTTCACCCTTATGACTCATTTGACACTTCATTTGCAGCTTTGACCTCTTGCCTTCCAGCTTACTTCCTTTGGCTCTCGTCCCTCGGATGCATTCAAGCCCGCGGCTCGTCCCCAATGCCATCCTTCGTGTATGCCTCGAAGTCGCTTTCCTTGGCCCTTGTCCTCGCTGCCTTGTCCACGGTCCCTCGGATGCTCCATCCTTCACCGGACCCGAAGCCATCAACCTGAGTCACATGTGTATCCTGCAAACCTACACAACTAAAATACACATATCAAATACAAGGGTGAACCTAACTTAAACCCTTTGCCCAAACACCAAAACACATGGTCACACGGACCATTGGGATTACTCCAACAATCTCCCCCTTTTTGGTGTTTGGCAATACGTTTAAGTTAGGGAAAACAAATAGCAAATAAACATGCTAATACATACAATGGACTTACGATGCCAAGGCTACACACTTGGACTTACAACGCCGAATGGACTTACGATGCCAAGGCTACACATTTGGACTTACACGCCGAATGGACTTACGTTGCCAAGGTTACACACTTGGCAACCGCCGTAACAATGCATCATGCATTTGAACCTATCCCAAGGCTCCCCCTACACCTACGCTCCCCATGAGCTAGGATTTTTACAACGGACTTTTTAAAGAACCTATCCCAAGGCTCCCCCTACGCAAAGGCACGTTCAGGTTTTCCCAACTAAACCTTACTTCTCCCCCTTTGCCTAACATCCAAAAAGTCCTCCAACAATATCCCAATTGTTGAAAACTTGTCATTCCAATTTACCCTAAACTCGTGTGTTTATCCCCCATGGATTTCATACACTTGTATGAGTTGACTTGGTCAAAATTCAGTGCTGAAGACAATTTCAGACTGGTATCAGTCGACTGCAAGAAGTACCAATCGACTGGTCACTACTGGCTGAGCAAACAGAATGCTTCTGTTTCCAGCTAGTCGACTGCTTGTTTTAGCAGTCGACTGGTGCAGTCGACTGCTAAAACTAGCAGTCGACTGGCACAGTTTTTCAGCCTTTTTCAGTATTTCTGACCCAATTTCATAAATGCACCAATAATTCCACAGACCTCCAAAAATCCTCAAATTTTGTGGAGAGGTCTGTTTTACCCATGTCTACTTGGGAAAAATACATTCAAAAATGTATCTATCACCAATCCCAAGATTGACACAAAATCCAAAACTAGCTTAAATGGTTCAATAGAACCTTGACCTAAAGTCCTAGTTTTGGCTTCCTCTTGATGTATTTGCCCATGTCAACCCACAATGCATCCCTAGCATTGGCTTATATGGCGTCTATACATCCAAAACTAATTATCATGCAATATGACCCCAATGTCATATTTCTTGCATGAAATGCAACCCAATTGTGCCAAAACCCTAGGTTTGAGACTCAAGTCCGTCTCCAAACCACTTGGCACATTCCATGACCCAATCTAGACTCCCAAGTAAAATCCACCTGAGATCCATTGGCCATGGGTCCCAAATTGACTCTTAGAGCTCCCCCTAGAGCTCTTAGCCTTAGCCACCTCCCTAGGTGACTCATCCACAATGGCTAGGCCACATCGGTCCACCTCCGGTGACACTTGGCCTACAAACGTAACTTTCTTAACCTTGGACACCTTGTCCTTGGTTAATTTATTCTTACCATTAAATGACTTTCCCTTGCTATTTATTGACTTCTCCTTGCTATAGTCATATGCAACCCTAGCATAAGACTTTCCCTTAGCCTTGGAGACCTCTCCCTTGCCATGATCATTTGCCACCCTAGCATATGAACTCTTATTGGTCTTGGAGGGACTAGATCGGTATCCCAAGCCCGATCTATCATTGTTGGGTCTTTGGCTACCCAACATCATCCTTAATTCCTTAGATCCAACATTGAATCTCTTAAGGAATTGTTCTAACTTATCAAGCTTTTCCCTTAAAGCTTGATTCTCCTTTTCTAGGTTCCTAACCCTAGAGTTAATTTGTCCATATTGAACATTCCTAGACCTACCCTTCCTAGGCATGTGTCTCCCCTTCTTGGGATTAATGCCTTGGTTCTCCTTAGGTCTACCATTTCTAGGTTTATCATGTATTGGACTCCTAGGGGTTTGATCTACATTACCCCTACTTCTATCATGATATCTAAATCCAAAATTTTTCATTGCTACATGATGATAATCATTATTTTTCCTAGCATGCATGGAGGAATTTAAATTTGACTTTAAATTTAAATTAGGGTTTACCTTACCCTTTACCTTTGGAGCTCCCCCTTGACATGAGCCTCCATTCTTCCTCCATTTCTTTTCCTCCTTCTTCAAATGTGCCAACTTTTTGATCTCTTTCTTCTTTGGGCATTTGGTGTGGTAATGACCCCTCTCACCACACGTGAAGCACACTATGTGCTTTTTCTCCTTCTTCTTCCTACAACTCAAATTAGATTCAAAATAAATTGAATTGAGTTTAGGAGATACCTTCTTCTTACCCATAGGACATCTACTTTTGTAGTGTCCCTTTTCATTGCACCTGAAGCAAATTATGTGGTCCTTTGACTTCACTTCGGTGGAGGTGCATGCTAGATTGACCACTTCCAAGACCTCTTCTTCTTCTTCACTTGCCTTGGAATTTTCTTCATTTCTTGACGATGTAGATAATGCCTCATCTTCATTTTCCTCCTCCTCAACTTGAGCAATTAAACCCATCTCCTTGGGTTCTTCTTCTTTTGATGTTGAATTGCTCTCCACATCCGATTGATCCTTCTTCTCCTCTTGGACCACTTCATCACTTTCTTCGGATTTTTCATCTTCTTGTGTAGGCAAAAATTCCTCCCATGGTAATTTCTTCACTTTGCTCCACAATTCATGGGCATTCTCATATTTACCTACACCACATATCACATTAGGAGGCAATAAATCAATTAAAATTGCTATTACCTTTGAGTTTGCCTCCGATCATGGGGTTTGCTCCTCCGTCCAATGTCGTGTTCGGAGCTTCTTTCCTTTCTTGTCCTTTGGGACTTTGAATGACTCCTTTACCACCATCATGGTGTCCCAATCCGTGTTGAAGAAGATCGCCATCTTCATCATCCAATAGGTGATGTCCCCCAGGCTTCCTCCAAACTTTGGGGGTTCAATCAAGCCGGTCATCTTATGCCTCCTTGGCAGTTAATCCAATAGAGAGCATCCTCGCTCTGATACCACTTGTTGGGGATCGGACGGCCGGCTTGAAGGGGGGTTGGATAGACGGCACCCCCAAATCGATCGCTTTCTACACTATTGTTAGTATGCGCAGCGGAAATCTAATACTAACTACAAATATGAATACAAAGAAAGCTTAAGACAAGAATAAGAAATGCAAACCAAGCTAACACGTTGTTTAACGTGGTTCGGAGATTAGGGTTTCTACTCCACGGCTGTCCGTAAGGTGGACGATCCCGATCCTTCGGTGGATTACTCCCCGGAAAAACTTCCGGCTAGCTCAAACCTCCTTGTGGGTGGAGAAACCTGACCACAACCCTCACAAGAGCTCCTTTGACGCTAGGGCACAGGTAGACTACTAATAGAGATTAACCACCTCTATTTCGTCAGGGATAACCAAGCTTCCAAGCCATGGTTATATAGGCCGCGGGTTGGAAAACTCCGCCTACCAGTCGACTGCTAAAACATGCAGTCGACTGCTACAGTACTGCTACAGTAGCGCTACAGTACTGCTACAGTAAAACCCTAAAACTAGAATTTTACTCCGAGTACAATCTCTCATGCTCTCGTACCCTCACCCTTATGACTCATTTGACACTTCATTTGCAGCTTTGACCTCTTGCCTTCAAGCTTACTTCCTTTGGCTCTCGTCCCTCGGATGCATTCAAGCCCGCGGCTCGTCCCCAATGCCATCCTTCGCGTATGCCTCGAAGTCACTTTCCTTGGCCCTTGTCCTCGCTGCCTTGTCCACGGTCCCTCGGATGCTCCATCCTTCACCGGACCCGAAGCCATCAACCTGAGTCACATGTGTATCCTGCAAACCTACACAACTAAAATACACATATCAAATACAAGGGTGAACCTAACTTAAACCCTTTGCCCAAACACCAAAACACATGGTCACACGGACCATTGGGATTGCTCCAACACTAGGAACCACCCCAAGTTCAGTGATGAACTTGCGAATCCAAACTGCCTCCTTTGCTGCCTCTGATGCAGCAATATACTCAGCCTCTGTCGTAGAATCAGCTACTGTGTCCTGCTTCGAACTCTTCCAGCTCACAGCACCACCATTAATGCAAAACACGAACCCCGACTGCGATCTATAGTCATCCTGGTCGGTCTGGAAGCTAGCTTCACTTTAACCCTTTACAGCTAGCTCATCATTGCCTCTATATATCAAGAAATATTCTTTAGTCCTTCTTAAGTACTTAAGAATATTCTTGACCGCTATCCAATGACTTTCACCTGGATCTGACTGGTATCTGCTCGTCATGCTCAAAGCATATGAGACATCAGGTCGAGTACATAGCATGGCGTACATGATAGATCCTATGGCTGAAGCATAAGGGATCTGATCTATGCGGTCTCTCTCCTCTCTAGAAGAGGGGCCCTGTGTCTTCGAAAGACTCACGCCATGTGACATCGGTAGAAACCCCTTCTTGGAGTTCTGCATGGCAAACCAAAGGAGTACCTTGTCAATGTATGTACTATGACTTAGGCCAAGCAATCTCTTAGATCTATCTCTATAGATCTGTATCCCTAGAATGTGGGATGTCTCACCTAAGTCCTTCATTGAGAAGCAACTCCCTAGCCAGGTCTTGACAGACTGAAGCATAGGGATGTCCTTCCCAATGAGTAGTATGTCATCCAGGAAGACAACTATGTCCCCTACAACCTTCTTGTAGACACAAAGTTCATCTTCATTCTTGATGAAACCAAACTGTTTGATTGCATCATCGAATCGAAGATTCCAACTCCGAGAAGCTTGCTAGTCCATAAATGGACCTATTCTGCTTGCATACTCTGCTAGTATGGTTTGGATCTACAAAACCCTCAGGTTGTGTCATGTACACATCCTCAAGTAGGTTTTGACACATGGTTTTGTACACATTCAGAAACGTGGTTTTGACATCCATCTACCAGATCTCGTAATCGTGGTAAGCTGCAATAGCAAGTATGATCCGAATGGATTTAAACATCGCTACTGGAGAAAAAATTTCATCATAGTCAATACCATGAATCTGCTTGAAACCTTTAGCTACCAAGCGACCCTTATAGATAAGTTCATCCATGTCAGTCTTTCTCTTAATGACCCACTTACACCCTATGCGTTTTACCCCTTCAGGTGGATCAACCAAAGTTCATACTTGGTTGGTGTACATGGATTCCATTTCGGATCTCATGGCCTCTAGCCATTTCTCGGAATCTGGTCTCATCACAGCTTTCTGATAGGTGATAGGCTCATCCTCTATGAGCACAACGTTATCATGATCAGACCAGAGAAATGAGTATCTCTCAAGCTGACGACGTACCCTATCAGACCTGCGAAGAGGTAGGTCAACTTGAACTGGTTGTTGTTCCTCAACTCTTTGTGGAACAACATCATCCACAACACTTTGTGGTTCCAGTTTAACTTCCATCGAGGCTTCAGTGCTAGGATCCGCATCTTGAACTTCTTCAAGATCGAATGTACTCCCACTAGTCTTTCTAGAAACAAAGTTCCTTTCTAGAAAGACTCCAGTCTTTGCCACAACTATCTTGTGCTGACTGGGAATGTAGAAGTAATATCCCTTAGTTTCCTTGGGATATCCTATAAAGTAGTACTTGTTATATTTGGGTCCTATTTTATCTGAGACTTGACATCTAACGTAAGCCTCACAACCCCAAATCCACATGAAAGACACCTGGGCATCTCTCCCAGCCCATATCCAATATGGTGTCTTTATCACGGCCTTGGATGGAACTCGGTTGAGTATAAAAGTTGTCGTGTCTAGAGCATAGCCCCAAAGGTATGTCAGAAGATCTGTGTGACTCATCATAGATCGTACCATATCTAATAGGGTACGATTCCTCCTTTCGGATACACCATTCCACTGTGGTGTTCCAGGAGGAGTGAGTTGGGATAGAATCTCACACTCAGCTAGATAGTCACGAAACTCATGGCTAAGGTATTCTCCACCTCGATCTGATCGAAGTATCTTAATACTCTTGCCAAGCTGGTTCTGTACTTCATTCTTGAATTCTTTGAACTTTTCAAAAGATTATGACTTATGTGTCATCAAGTACACATAACAATATCTACTAAAGTCATCAGTAAATGTGATGAAGTACCTATAACTGCCTCTAGCAACGACATTGAAAGGGCCACATACATCACTATGTATGAGTCCTAACAAATCAGTCGCTCTTTCGCTGTGCCCACTAAAGGGAGTCTTGGTCATCTTGCCTAGTAGGCATGACTCGCACGTCTCATAAGATTCAAAATCAAATGAGTCTAGCAAACCATCCTTATGGAGCTGGGATAAGCCCTTGTCATTTATATGACCTAAGCGACAGTGCCAGAGATAGGTTTGGTTCAGGTCATTTGACTTGAACCTCTTGGTATTTATGTTATAAATAGGGCTTTCAAGATCTAGAATATAGAGTCCGTTTATCAGATGTGCACTACAATAGAACATATCGTTTAAATAGACGGAAGAACATTTGTTCTTTATTGTAAACGAGAAACCTTTCTTGTCCAAACAAGAAACTAATATAATGTTCTTAGTTAATGCAGGCACATAACAACAATCGACTAACTCTAGTACAAGCCTAGAGGGCAGAGATAGAAAGTAAGTCCCTACAGCAACAGCAGCAACCCGTGCTCCATTGCCTACTCGTAGGTCTACCTCGCCCTTTGTCAATGCCCTGCTATTTCTCAGCGCCTACACATCAGTACAAATGTGAGAAGCACATCCAGTATCTAATACCCATGATGTAGAAATAGATAGATTGACTTCTATAACATATATACCTGAAGTGGAAGTCTCACTTCGCTTCTTCTTAATATCCTCCAAGTATACCTTGTAGTTCCTCTTCCAGTGCCCAGTCTGACCGCAGTGGAAGCAGGTAGCATCCTTGGCGACCCCTCCTTTAGGCTTCAGTGCCTTGCCTTTGCCCTTGGCTTGGGACTTTCCCTTGCTTTTGGGCTTGCCCTTGCCCTTATGTTTCTGAACCATCAGAACAGTGTTGGGCTTAGCCTTCTTAAGGTTCAGCTCAGCAGTTCTCAACATGCTAAGCAGCTCAGGCAGTGGCTTGTCAATCTCATTCATGTTGTAGTTTAGAACGAACTGACTATAGCTATCTGGCAAGGATTGCAAGATCAAGTCAGTGGCCAGCTCTTGGCCAAGTGGGAACCCCAACCTTTGTAGGTTCTCTATGTACCCAATCATTTTGAGTACATATGGGCCTACAGGAGCCCCGTCTGACATCTTACACTGAAACAGTGCCCTTGAGATCTCAAATCTCTCATGCCTCGCTTGTCCTTGATACAGTTGACGAAGATGTTCAACCATATCGTAAGCGCCCATTAACTCGTGTTGCTTCTGAAGCTCAGAGTTCATGGTCACGAGCATTAGACAAGACACATCTAATGCGTCATCTTGATGCTTCTTGAAAGCATCTCGGTCAGCTCGCGGGGCAGTGGCAGGAGGAGCCTCCAGAATGGGCTGCTCCAGAACGTACAGTTTACGTTCTTGGGTGAGAACTATTCTCAAGTTCCTGTACCAGTCCAGAAAATTTGCTCCGTTGATCTTGTCCTTCTCAAGAACAGATCGCAGAGAGAAAGTGTTCGTATTTGATGTCATGGTTATCTACAATAGAAAAATACAGAAAATAAATATCATATTCTTTTAATCATTTAATTAGGCCTTTAACTAAATGATGCTCCCACTGAATTCTATAATTCATGTGGGACAAGATCCACATCATACTAACCCCTGAGTTAGCTTTGGCTAATACGCCCAAGACTTAGTATGATCGGTAGGTAACTAATTACCAATTACATCTCTATGCTACTCTTGTTTATAGTATCAAAATCCGCATTTATATTAAAACTCGAGTTAGCTTTGGCTAATACACCCAAGAGTTAATATAAACGTGATTTTGACCTATCTACCAACCATTGGATAATGCCTATAGTTAAACTCGATCCAATTGAGTTAACTAGTTACTCAATCTAATTGAGTTGTACTCACCCATGCGTTGATAGGCGGGACCAAGATTGTCCCTCCGTACCCTACCAAGATAGTATGCGTTGCTCTGCTTTGGTAGATTCAACAACAACATGCGATCGAGGTAGTGGTAGGTATCACGGCATGGTAGGCATTACGAGTTGACGCGATTTAGATCTAATCTAAACGATGATGCGTATCATATACTCGATAGATCTAATCTAATCGTGGGGTGCATCATGTGCACGATTTAGATCTAATCTTAATCGTTAGGCACTAATTAATTACTTAATTAAACATGCATCACATACACAAGTAATTAACTAAATTTTGTGATTATGTCATGGCCCTACTACGATCTTCTCAAGCCAATGAGAAGATCAGATGGTCAACCTAAGGTCAACAACTTCTCAAGCGCCTCCCTTTTGACCACCTTGTGTTGCTCGTGCCTTCCTCGAAACTCCGTCTTGAGTGGACCTTCCACCGCTTCAAAATTTACATTACAATTTTGAAACTCGAGTTACATTCAAGTCTAAATCTAATTTACAACCAGAATATAAATAGGGAGGCACGACGCGCAGGTCGCGTATCAAATACAGCACACACAAACACATGACGGCACGCAGGCCGTATTATAAATTACAACACAAATTCAATCATATTGGGTCTTTTGGGGCCATGACTATCACAAAAATAATATATAATTCAAAATTATATATTTTCATAATTTTATGTAATTTTTTTTTATAATTTTTACAATTTTATGAGTAAATTTTTCTCGGCGGACCCGATTAGCGATTTCGGGCGCAATCGCGGAGCAAATCCCCTTGCGGGGTTAGGGGCAGTACCCCTACCCGCGATCTAACCATCGCGAGTTGCTCCTAAGCGATCCTACAGTGCCTTAGCCCACTGTCCCAAAAGGTTTTGGGTCGAAACATTGCCGTAACGGAAAAAACTTCTCAGTAGTCGAAGCCTACAAGTGTCTAAACACTTGTGCTTCGCTTCTACGAGAAAAATACCCTTTAAAACTATAAAAATCATGAAATTACAGAAATTCACAGAATGTTTATTTTTCATAAAAACCAAAATAAACTTGTATTCATCTTCGTACGTGGCTCTGATACCACTGTTGGGATTATCGGGCCACGAAAATCGCTTTTCCGCGTTGTGGAAACCCCGAAAGCCCCTAGCCAACGGATCCGTGCAAAGAAAAAGTTTGATAACATACAAGTACGAGTTTCTACCTAGATCTACGCTTAGATCTACAAGGGAAAAAGGTTATACCTTTGAAGCGAAGCCCTTCGCGTTCCCGCTCGTCCAAATGGTGCCGGATCTCGAAGTTGTCAACGTAGACAACTCTCTATATGTATCCACACGAACACGTAGATGGAAAATCACACAAAAGATGTGCTAGCACCTTTTGATGATTCGGCCAAGTTGAGGAGGAGAGGAAGAGGGAGAGCTAGAGGAAGGAGATGAAGTGAATTGCCTTGAATGAGAAAATGAATTCTCATTCACAACAAAAGTGGCCGGCCACTTTCCCAAAGTGTAACCCCCATGTTTGCATTAAGTGTGGCCATTAAGAGATTTGTAACCTCCATGAGGTGGCACACACATGTGCTAAACATGATGATGTGGCACCTCATCATTGGTCACTTAATGCCAACTCACCAATGAGGTGGCATAAAGTCAAGTCAAACTTGACTCTTCATCTTCCTCTCAAGTCAAGTCAAATTGACTTAATCTCTCTCATGGTTGATCTAATCCAACCATTTAATTCAAGCCAATTTAATATAATGAATCTAATTCATTTAATTAAATTGATTCAATGAGTCATAATATAAATTAGACTCATTAAACACATGAATCAACTTGAGTCCAACTCAATTAGCCCAATTAGGATTACTCTTAATCCAATTTGATTCATCAAATGAATCTAATCCTCTTGGTTCATCATATGAACCAAATCTCCATCTAATTGTCCTTAGTGTGTGACCCTATAGGTTCTTGTAACGTTGGCAATGCCCCTAAACCCATTTAGGAGCATAAGTAATGAGCGGTATCTAGCAACACATCATTACTACCCAAGTTACAAGAATGTTGAGATCCAACATCACCTTGTGACTACTAATTGTGACTCCTCACAATATATGACAAGTGTCCTTCTATCCTAGACATCTAGATTGATCAATGTCAGGCATAGACCGTGTCATCCTCTGATCAATCTAAATCCTGAACTCCAAGTAGACTCACTAAATCAAATGAGCTCAATATCTCATATTGACTCATTTGGGCATGGTCATGCACTTCGTGGTCTCACTCTATCAAGAATACCGATGTCTCTCCCGTCATATAAGAGGGATAGATCCCATCTACATCACTCACATCCCTTCGCATAATTTGTTACATACCCAGTAATCGCCTTTATAATCCACCCAGTTACGGGTGACGTTTGACGAAACCAAAGTACATAACTCCTTATATAGGGAACCATGGTGACTTCAAGTCTAAGGACTAGTAGTCATACTAATAGCCACATGAGAAAGTATATAACACTCAATTAATGATCCATGATACTTTCTCATGGCGGGTCATTCAGTATACATTCTCTAATGTATACCCATGTGTCAACTTGATATCTCTATATCCATGACTTGTGAGATCAAGTCATCGAGTTGACCTACATGCTAGTCTTATTGCATTAACATTGTCCCTGAATGTTACTACTCGACTAGGAATGATTAAGAGTAGTGTTCCCTATATCATCTCACAATCGGTTCAACTAACCGATTGATATAGGTGAGAACCTTCTACTCAAGGACGCTATTATACTTAGTTTATTTGGCACCAATACAAGTAAGTATTGATTGAATCAAAGGGAGAATTTGTTTGATGGGAAGGACATCCCAATCCCTAGAATACAAGTAAGTATTGATGGGTATGACACAAAGTTCATCTTCGTTCTTGATGAAACCAACCTAATTGCATATTGCGAAACATGCAAGGATTTCCCTAGTTACAAACCACTTCATGAGCATATGAACCCTAAACCACTTCATAACACTTATCATAAGAACATCATAAGAATGTTTAGTTTAGGTTCTAAGCTTCCTAGGTCTTTTAATCCTATCATGGCCGAAACTTGCCAAGCATGGATCTAGGTTACTAGCAACATAAAAGCATGTAAACCCTAAACCAATTTCATATCTTATACCATAGGGAACATCATGAGCATGTTTAGTTTATGTTCTAAGCTTCTTAGGCCCTTTAACTTGTTGTGGCCGAAACTTGTTAAGCATGTCTCTAGGTTATAAGCAACATAAAAGCATGTAAACCCTAAACCAATTATATACCATAAGGAACATCATGAGCATATTTAGTTTAGGTTCTAAGCTTCCTAGGTCCTTTAACTTGTTGTGACCGAAACTTGTTAAGCATGTTTCTAGGTTACAAGCAACATAAAAGCATGTAAGCCCTAAACCAATTATATACCATAAGGAACATCATGAGCATATTTAGTTTAGGTTCTAAGCTTCCTAGGTCCTTTAACTTGTTGTGGACGAAACTTTAAGGAGCATGAAACTAAGTCTAAGCAACCTACAAGCATAAAAACATCAAGCTAACTTCATATCATATCATAAGGAAAATCATGAACATGTTAGATTTGGTTTCAAGCTTTCTTAGGCCCTTAAATTCTATCATGGCCGAAACCCTAAGTGGGGGGCATCTAGGTTTTAAGCAACATGCAAGCATAAGAACATCAAGCTAACTTCATATCATATCATAAGGAAAATCATGAGCATGTTAGATTTGGTTTCAAGCTTTCTTAGGCCCTTAAATTCTATCATGGCCGAAACCCTAAGTGGAGGGCATCTTGGTTTTAAGCAACATGCAAGCATAAGAACATCAAGCTAACTTCATATCATATCATAAAGAAAACCATGAGCATATTAGATTTGGTTTTAAGCTTTCCTAAGCCTTTGATCTTACCATGGCCGAAACCCTAAGTGGAGGCATCTAGGTTTTAACAACATGTAAGCATAAGAACTTCATATCATATCATAAAGAAAACCATGAGCATATTAGATTTGAGTTTAAGCTTTCCCAAGCCTTTAATCTTATCATGGCCGAAACCTAAGTGGAGGCATCTAGGTTTTAAACAACATGTAAGCATAAGAATTTCATATCATATCATAAAGAAAACCATGAGCATATTAGATTTGGTTTTAAGCTTTCCTAAGCCTTTAATCTTACCATGGCCGAAGCCCTAAGTGGAGGTATCTAGGTTTTAACAACATGTAAGTATAAGAACTTCATATCATATCATAAAGAAAACCATGAGCATATTAGAATTGGTTTTAAGCTTTCCTAAGCCTTTAATCTTACCATGGCCGAAACCTAAGTGGAGGCATCTAGGTTTTAAACAACATGTAAGCATAAGAACTTCATATCATATCATAAAGAAAACCATGAGCATATTAGAATTGGTTTTAAGCTTTCCTAAGCCTTTAATCTTACCATGGCCGAAACCCTAAGTGGAGGCATCTAGGTTTTAAACAACATGTAAGAATAAGAACTTCATATCATATCATAAAGAAAACCATGAGCATACTAGATTTGATTTCAAGTTTTTCTTAAGTTTTCTTTCATGCTTTAGTGGCCGAAAGTTTCAATAAGAAACCTTAGGTTTTTTTCTTTTACACAATCTAAACTCATGGAAGACATATGAACAACTTGTACCACAGGTGAGGGGATACTGACAACTTCTTGCTTAGTTTTTCTTAAAAGAAAGTACTCTGGTGAAGAGGAAGAAGAAGCTTCTCTTCCTAGTTCTCCCTTTTTCTTCTCTTGCTTGTAAGGAGTAGATCTTGAGGACTCCTTCTTGTGAATTAGTTTTCTTAGGGAGAAAACTTAACTTTGATTCAAAAATGGGAGAGGGAGGAGCTCTAGGTCTCGGTGGAGGAATAAGGAGAAAGAAGGAGGAAGAAGAAGAAGGAGGAAAAAGTAGCCAAAATTTCTTTCCCTTCTCTTCTCTTATTCCTATTATCCTTAATGAGGAAGAAAAAAAAAAGAGAATGCCTCAATTCATCCCCTTGACTCCTCTATTCCCTCACCCTCTTCATTCCCACGAAAATGTTAAGAGGAAGAAGAAAAGGGCAATTTGTCCTTTTGCTTGTTTCTTCTCTTAACCAAGAGGAAGAGGAGGAAAGCTACTTGATTTTCTCTTGCTCCCTTACTTAATCATACTCTTGCTTTTAACTATAATTTCCATTCTTTGCTATTCATATATCATTCATGTCTCTAGTGGTTATCATACACCAATTTAGCCTTATCTATTGTGAGAGGTTCAAGGTTCAAACCTTAACTCCTCTCTCTTTTTATTTCTTTTTGGTTCTATTTCCCTTTTATTTTTTCTTTTATTCTCAAAGAGAATACCCATATGTATAGCTTAAATATTTCGTGGGTGTTACAATGTATGCCCAAGGGCTGAAGATAGGGGAGACAAGTTATCACTTCTGGATGGCCCAATTACAAGACTGCGGGAAAAGCATTTCAAGGAATCACTAAATGGGCTAATCAAAAAAACATTGGGAGGACTATGAGCAAGGAGAGACCAAGATAATCCCAATTGCTAGTCGTGGTCTAATCCACGTAATCGGACATATCCATCCATGACTGGCCGTACTTAACGGAAGAACGTTAATAAGCATGGGAACTCATTCATGCATGAAGACTTAAGTCTTTTAGATTGTTTAATGAAGCATGCGACTTGGGACTCTAATTGTGCATGCATTTATTTTATTTTGGGTTCCTAGATTGCTTACATGAGACATGCAACATTGGGACTCTAATTGTGAATGCACTTATCTTGTACTTTTCCTTGTTCACTCCCATTATATAAGGGAGGGACAACTTAGTATGAAACAACTTAGTTTTTGGTGAGATTGTGTGCTCTCTTAGTTCTTGAAATGGTGTTTGACTATCATGAATTCCCAAAGTTTAAAAAGGTGAAGTTAGCTGCCATTGAATTCACTGATTATGCTATTGTTTGGTGGGATCAAGTGGTGATGACTCGGAGAAGGAATAGAGAGCAACCTGTGTCCACTTGGGAGGAGATGAAAGTGCTCATGAGAAGGAGGTTTGTACCCAGCCATTATTATAGAAGCTTATATCAGCGGCTTCAAAGGTTATCTCAAGGCTCCAAAAGTGTGGATGAATATTTCAAGGAGATGGAGTTGTCCATGATCCAAGCTAATATTGATGAAGATCGAGAAGCCACCATGGCCAGGTTTTTACATGGTTTAAATCCAGAAATTGCTGATATTGTTGAATTGCACCATTATGTCGAGCTGTCGGATATGGTCCACCAAGCACAAAAAGTGGAAGAACAACTCAAGAGGAGAGGATTGGCTAGGAAGGGACAACCAATGACTACTCACGGCACATGGCGGACGTCTCCAAGAAAGGTGGAACAACCTCAAAATAAGTCAAAGTTTGAACCCTTCAAGATGACCAACCCCACACCATCTACTACTCAAGGTAACCGCGAGCCAATTTCCTCCAAAACTCGTGATATCAAGTGTTTTAAATGTCAAGGCCATGGCCATATAGCTAGTCAATGTGTGATCAAAAGGGTGATGGTAATAAATGCCCAAGGTGAACTTGAGTCGGAAGATGAGGATGAAATAGTTGGAGTGCCACAAAAAGGGGATAGTGATGATGAACAACATGCTGTTATTGGAGACTTATTGGTGGTCCGACGAATTCTCAATCTACAAGCTAAGGAGGAAGAAGGTAATCAAAGGGAGAATTTGTTTCATACCCGTTGCTTTGTCAATAACAAGGTTTGCAATGTTATTATTGATGGGGAGAGTTGCACTAATGTGGCAAGTACTAATTTCGTGGAGAAATTATCACTACCAACTCGAAAACATTCGCGACCTTATCGACTCCAGTGGCTAAACGATTGCGGAGAAATCAAGGTAACAAAACAAGTCTTGGTAGCAATCTCCATTAGCAAATATGAAGATGAGCTGTTGTGTGACGTGGTTTCCATGCATGCATGTCATCTATTGTTGGGAAGACCTTGGCAATTCGATCAAAATGTAACACATGATGGCCTCACAAATAGGTATAGTTTTACTTTGAAAGGACAACCTATTATTCTTGTACCATTGACTCCAAGACAAGTTATGGAGGACCAGTTGAGACTACAAAAAGCAAATGAAAAGAAGAAAGAAAAAGAAATTGATAGAAAAAAAATTGAGAAAAAAGAAGTCGAGGAAAAGAAAAATGAGAGGAAAGAAAATGAGAGGAAAGAGACAAAAGAAGTGGGCAAGGAAAAAAAGGAGAGAGAAAGAAAAATAGCTTTTATGCAAAAAAAAGTGAGATCAAAGGAGCTTTGTTTTCAAATCAACTGCCGCTTATCCTTTTGTATAAGGAGGCACTCCTGAGCACTAACGACCTTAACAGTTTTTTGCCTAGTGTTATTGTTTTTCTCTTACAGGAATTCGAGGTGGTCTTTCCTGTAGAGGTTTCGCATGGTTTACCTCCAATTAGAGGAATTGAGCACCAAATTGACTTCATACCCAGTGCATCCATTCCAAATCGACTTGCTTATAGAAGCAATCCGAAGGAAGCAAAGGAACTTCAGAGGCAAGTTAATGAATTATTAGAAAAGGGGTATGTTCGAGAAAGCATGAGCCCTTGCGTCGTGCCTGTGTTACTCATTCCCAAGAAGGATGGAACATGGAGGATGTGTGTGGATTGTCCAGTCATCAACAACATCACGGTAAAGTATCGCCATTCAATTCCTTGGATTGATGGTATACTTGATGAATTGCATGGTTCTTGTGTGTTTACAAATATTGATCTTAGGAGTGGATATCATCAGATTAGGATGAAGGAAGGTGATGAGTGGAAAACTGGTTTTAATACCAAGCATGGCTTATATGAATGGTTAGTAATGCCTTTTGGCTTAACTAATGCTCCTAGCACTTTTATGAGTTTGATGAACCATGTTTTTCGTGCTTTCTTAGGAAAATTTGTGGTTGTGTATTTCGATGATATTTTGATTTATAGTAGAAGCTTAGAAGAGCATGTTACACATTTAAGGTTAGTTTTGAGTGTGCTAAAAGAAGAAAAGCTTTTTGCTAACCTCGTTAAATGCTCCTTTTGTACGGAGAAAGTCATGTTTCTTAGTTTTGTTGTTAGTACTAAAGGCGTTGAGATGGATGAGGAAAAGGTGAAAGCAATCCAAGAGTGGCCAACACCGACAACAATTATCCAAGTGAGGAGTTTCCATGGTTTGGCCAGCTTCTATCGACGGTTTGTTCGTAATTTTAGCAATATTACAGCTCCTCTTACTAAAGTCATCCAAAAAAATGAGTCATTCAAGTGGGGAGAGGAGCAAGAGAGGGCCTTCAACATTTTGAAAGAAAAGCTAAGTTTTTCTCCTTTACTGATCCTACCAGATTTTTCTAAAACATTTGAAATCGAATGTGATGCTTCTGGTGTTGGTATAGGTGTTGTGCTTATACACGAGATGAAACCCATTGCTTACTTCAGTGAGAAGTTAAGTGGAGCCACTCTCAAGTATCCCACATATGACTAGGAGATGTATGCATTGGTGAGAGCATTGGAGACATGGCAACATTACCTATGGCCCAAAGAATTCGTGATTCACACAGATCATCAATCTCTAAAGCATTTGAAGAGCCAACATAAGTTGAACCGACGCCATGATAAATGGGTAGAATTCATTGAGACATTTCCTTATATGATCAAATACAAGCAAGGAAAGGAGAACGTAGTTGCTGATGCACTATCTCGAAGATATGCTTTACTGTCCACTTTAGATATGAAGTTACTTGGATTTGAATATATCAAGGATTTATACACTAACGATGCTGATTTTTCTGATGTGTTCAAAGCATGCGATAAGGTTGCATTTGGTATGTTCTATAGTCATGATGGGTTTTTATTTCGTGAAAATAGATTATGTGTGCCTATGTGTTCGTTACATAAATTATTCACTAGGGAAGCCCATGGTGGTGGTTTGATGGGTCATTTTGGTGTTACTAAGACTTTAGGGGTTTTACAAGATCATTTCTTTTGGCCTCATATGAAACGTGATGTGGAAAGAATCTGTGAGAAGTGCATTACTTGCAAACATGCTAAATCTAAATTGAAACCCCATGGCTTGTATACCCCTTTGCCTATACCTAGTGAACCTTGGACTGATATTTCAATGGACTTTGTTTTGGGATTACCCCGGACCAAGAGGGGGAGAGATTCAATTTTTGTTGTGGTAGATAGATTCTCCAAAATGACGCATTTCATTCCATGTCATAAAATTGATGATGCATCGCATATAGCTGAATTGTTCTTTAAAGAGGTTATTAGGTTGCATGGCATGCCTAGGACCATTGTCTCTGATAGGGATGCAAAGTTTTTGAGTTATTTTTGGAAGACTTTATGGGGGAAATTAGGAACTAAATTGTTGTTCTCTACTACTTGTCACCCTTAAATTGATGGGTAAACTGAAGTGGCCAATCGAACCTTGTCCTTTTTACTTCGTGCGGTCATTAACAAGAATTTGAGAATATGGGAAGACTGTCTACCTCATGTTGAATTTGCTTACAATAGGAGCATACAACATTCTGCAACTAAATTTTCTTCATTTGAAATTGTTTATGGTTTTAATCACTTGTCACCATTAGATTTGATTCCTTTAGTTGTAAGTGAGCACATAAACTTAGATGGTAAGCAGAAGGCTGAATTCGTAAAGAAGATTCATCAACAAGCACAACTGAATATTGAGAAAAGAACTCAGCACTACATACAACAAGCTAACAAGGGGCGCAAGAAGATTTTGTTTGAACCAGGAGAATGGGTTTGGTTGCACCTCCGAAAGGAGCGATTTCTAGATAAATGTCGTTCTAAACTTCTACCTCGAGGGGATGGCCCATTTCAAGTTTTAGAGCGCATTAATGATAATGCCTACAAACTTGAACTACCAGGTGAGTATGGCGTACATTCTACTTTTAATGTTGCTGAATATCCCCGTTTGATGCAGGTGATAATTTGAGCACAAATCCTTTTCAAGAAGGGGAGAATAATGTATGCCCAAGGGCTGAAGATAGGAGAGATCAGTTATCACTTCCGGAAGGTCCAATTACAAGACTGTGGGAAAAGCGTTTCAAGGAAGCACTAAATGGGCTAATCAGAAAACATTGGGAGGACTATGAGCAAGGAGAGACCCAACTGCTAGTCGTAGCCTAATCCATGTAATTGGACATAACCATCCATGACTAACCGTGCTTAACGGAAGAACACTAATAAGCATGGGAACTCATTCATGCATGAAGACTTAAGTATTTTAGATTGTTAAATGAAGCATGCGACTTGGGACTCTAATTGTGCATGCATTTATTTTGTTTTGGGTTCCTAGATTGCTTGCATGAGACATGCAACATTGGGACTCTAATTGTGAATGCACTTATCTTGTATTTTTCCTTGTTCACTCCCATTATATATGGGAGGGACATCTTAGTATGAAGGAACTTAGTTAGTTTTTGGTGAGATTGAGTGCTCTCTTAGTTCTTGAAAGGACTTTTTGAACTTATCGAGTTTACTCTCATGGCGTTCATCCCATCGAAACTTATCACCCCGGGTGTGGCGTTTCTTTCCTTCGCAGGCTTGGTTCGTGCCAATTCTAGGTTACGGGTCAAGACTCACGCTCTTGTCATTTAGTTCTTGGGGTTCTATCCACCTTTGTCTTAGGTTCCATCACATTTGTTGGTGGGGTTCGTATCACAACCCACTTGCCCGACTGGGGTGAAGGAGCTAAGCCAATAACAACCCGAAGTTACCACAGCGCGCTTCGTATACCGAGGTTCCGACGCTTAGAGAATCGTGTGTCGGTGAGGCATATGCCAAGCGGCCAGCTCGCTCGGACTTACATCGAACCTTGGAACTGACAAAATGGGATCACAGATGAGCAGTCACAATCAGATATAGCTTGACACAACAACGAAGCTCGGACAGTGGAAGGTCGGTCGAGCGGCCAATCCACTTGGCCCAAGGGCCAGACCACCCGGACGGTTGAGGGCTGGCCGAGCGGCCATCCTGCTCAACCCACTAACAGACAAAAGGAGGATCAACCGATATCCTTGTGGGAACTCGTGCCATCGGCCGATGGCATGGTTGGCGGCAAGGCCACACAGAGGATCGTATAGTGGAAGCTTCTATTGTCATGTCAGAGATATGCTCGGGTTATTGAGGTATGGTGTTAGAGACGCTTTCCTGACATGTATTTTCAAGGAAAGCTTTGAGAAGCGTGCACGCCTTAAGGAGCGTGCACGTGCGTCCTCGGAGCCCTATATAAAGGGCCCTAAGCTTCGACGGAGGTATACATAATCTTCATTGTAGCTACATTATTACTCTACTTCTCCACTTCCTTGCTTACGCATCGCCGAAGACTGACTTAAGCGTCGGAGGGCCATCACTGAGGAACCCCTCCCTAGCTCGGTACTACCGATGTTGTGATTGCAGGATCCTTTAGCTCGGAGTCCACCAATGGTCAATAGGAGTGACATGTCCCCAGCATCCATTGCCTCGACTTTCGGACAGTATCACTTACCATAAGCACTTCTTGATCTGTGCTGAGTGAGGAATTTGAATTTGGCTCAATCTTCTTTGATTTTAGGGCTATGTTCAAGTTTGGTGTGTCCTTCTCTTTCAAGTCTGCACATCTAGACTACTGAAGTTCCAAAATTGAAAATAAATTATCTAACATACTGTTCGCTCTCCGCAAGTGTACGGAAATGTCGCAAGTAATATAAAAGATTATCGTATCCACAGGGACTGTTGATTAAGCATTAGTTAACTTCGCACGACGAATTATCTAGACAATCGAAAAGTGGTTTACAAATGTTAGGATAAGAAATAGAAGAGAAAAGAAAGAGAGTAAGAAGGGAGAGAATGAGCGTAGTGAATGGAGGGGAATAGATACTAGTATTTTGGTTTCTTTGTGATGTTATTCAATGTAAATGGTTCACCAATTCTTATCCCTCAATTGCCAAACACTTGTAGAAAGTTTCCAGTTCTCTCTTGCAATAGATAACCGGCTAAGGACTGAGAAATGTATCTAGATATGATCAATTAGACGTGAACCTACGTTGCCCTTACACAGAAGCGCACCTATTACTATGCCTTCTTCGGATATCAACATAGAAGCCCACAACTTATTAATCTATCAAGATACAAGAAACTAATTACAAGATCCATCCTACTCTCTTGAATAATCCCCTTTCCTCTTCAAGATTATCTCTCAAACGTCCTTACACGGGCTTGCACCTGTCACGTGGATCTCTCGGATGATCGAGTGAGAGTTTATCTTTACAAAGTCCACAAGAAATCCAAACATTCAATCAAGCATGGTCATTAAGCCAAATCACCATATTCCACACAAGATCAAATAGGTACAAACAAGGCAATATCATGGAAACAAGAAAATGACAAATCCACAAAGGTTTGTATACAATCACATTACATTAAACAAGAACAATGCATCAACAAGTCATTGAATAGAATCATGGTGTCTTCATAGTTTTACATCATTCATCTCATCACAAATACTTCCTACATCCTAGATCTAAAGATCTACTCTATTGCAAGATAATTACAATCAAGAGACAAGAAATAAAGCTATCTACAACTCAAAACATAAGGAGAAGAGAAGGGAAAGCTTATCCATGTAGCACCGGTCTTCTTGGATGCAATCTTTGCTCCGGAGGTGGACGGATCGGCGAAGGATCAAAGATCTAGGGTTCCCCCAAGGGGGAGAACCCTTCCCCAAGCAATGGGGAAGAGCCCCAAGCCAAAGACCAGCCCAAGATGTGAGAAAAGGGGAAGAAAACCCCTTTTATAGGCTTGGCACGGGTGCCACACGGCCTCGTGGCACGGCCGTGTGAGGCTCACACGGCCTGCACCACTTCCTTCTCTGCCAACCTCACACGGTCGTGTGCGGAACACGGTCATGTGAGGTTCTGCTTCTGTTTCCTTTGCACGGCCATGTAAGGTTTCAGCACTGGATGCCATACATGGCCGTGTGCAGCTCACCCCCCTTGCATGTCCCTTGCACACCCTTTGTCTTAGCTTTGAATAGTTATGTTTCATTGCAACATCTTTTAGGACAACAAGATGGGGTTTTCTCCCGTTGAAGTCTTCATCAAAGTTGTAGATCTTGAAGTTATCTACAAGTCGGAATAAAGAACAGCCCAAATCTCCAACCGAACACAAAGTTATGGTCGTTTTAGTGTCAGTCTACAGTGCAGAAAACCTCACACGGCCCCAACATGACCCCTACACGGCCTTAACACGCCCATGTGAGTTCTACACGGCCAGAACATGAAGGAAACATAGTTTTGCATGCCCATGTCACTCTGGAAGCTCTAGACTTCATTTAAACTCTATTTTTACTCCAAATCACGTCCTGTCAATCAAAATAAGCAAAGAGTAGATCTCCGAACAGAATATAATGAAAGTATGACATTCTAATGAAATAGGTGCAATAAACATAGATTATGTCAATGAAATACAAGTAGATGTGCGTCAAAGTATGCATAAAAGAGTATATAATCTACGCACATCACACCCCCAGACTTAAACTTTTGCTTGTCCTCAAGCAAAACCCACAATCTAGATTCATGTGGTTAAATAGTGCATCATAATCTCTAGCAAGTCAATCTAATCCTTTCAAATGATTTCATTGGTGAGCAAGATACAAAAGTAGTTTGAGTATGACCTAAATAGTAGTCCTCCGTGCTCAGTGCGAAAGTGACCTATGTTTATCAAGTTTCAATCCCTAAGCCTAGTCAAGTCGTCATAAAATTGTGTTCCTTATGCTTCCGACGATAGACACTTACCTGCCACACGCTTGGTTCATCCTTCTCAATCTACCCAAGGTCTCAAAGGTGTGCTCGATATCAAGAGAAATATAGCAGTTATTTCCCTAGTAACCTAACTCGGTCTCAAAGAGGTAACTTGCTAATTTCCACTCACGACAACTGTTTTTTATATCCCTTATTCATTTTTTTTCATCATTTCATTTTTTTTAAGTGATTGCAAGATGCAACACTTGAACACAAATGCATATAAGTGCAAATGTTGGGATATTTTGATTTTTCCAAATGAGTTGACATGATTCGAGCATCATCCAGTAACCAAAATGTAGTTTGAGAAATCACCATGAAAACACTAGTACTAAACAAGTTTTATGAATCATGACTATTTTCAGAGTTATCTACCATCAAAACTAGGCAAAGTGTATAAAGGTCCTAAAACAAGGTCAATACTTAAACTCTTATAGTAAACACATTGCTCACTTCATGCTATCATAGATAGAAAAAGAAAGATCACTAAACATACTAGCACCATAAGTAACCAATAAACCACATAAATCTAGAACAAACGTGCTAGTATTTTACATTAAGAAACAAACAATCATGATATGATGAATGATGCAACTATCAAAAACAAAAAATTTATTATGCAAAAACTAAACTAAATCAAATGCATCTAATGCATCCCCCCAGACTTAAACTTTTCATTGTCCCAATGAAAACTAAAAACAATGTGGAGAATATTCATGAAATTTAGAGAAGTTACCAAGTGATGAGTTCCAAATGGTTGACATTCATGTTTTAAAAATACTCCTCTCTCCAATGCTCACATTCCTCCACAACTTTGAATTCTACAAAAATAAGATAGACAAGAAAAATTAAGTAGAGGATACATGTTTATTATAAAGAAAGAACTAAAGACATAAAAGAAAACAAGGAAAATGAACTTGGGTTGCCTCCCAAGAAGCGCTTGTTTAAGGTCATTAGCTCGACCACCTCATTAGATTCATCGAAATCTCGCTCTTGGAGGGGTAAGATATTTTAGAACCTTCTTACCAAGGGTTCTCAGTTTTTCAACAAATAAGCTCTCCTTCAAAGGTTCAACACTATCTTTACCTTGTGACTCTTGTGCAACGTATGTCCTGCCACCATCATGCTCAAAAAAGAATTGATTAGTAACGATAGAAAAATTAATTGAAATTTGACTTTTACCAATCACTAATGTAAGAAAGTCATCAAGCATGGTTTGACATTTAGATAAGGAATTTCGTGGCTCAAGTGGTAGTCTTTCTAAAAGATGTGATTCTTGAGACTTAGCTTCTATTGCACAAGTCCCTACACTCTCAACTTCAACTAATTCATGTCCTACATCATCTAAAGTGACTAATGGTTGTGTGATTAAGGGGAGTGATTCTTGGGTCATCCCTACACATCCCTCCACAACATGACTATAAATTGATTCAGATGTAGGAAGGGAAGGTTCTTCTAGATCTTCAATATTAGGAGGTAATGGAGTTAAAGTGATGCACTCCTTTATCAAAGTCTTAGATTCATGATCTTCAAGCTCATCACAACGTTTTCTTATTAAAGACTCTAGATTAGCTGATTTTCTATTATTTATTGAGTCTATACAATCAAGTGTAGCATGCATTTTCTTGATGGCCTTGTGTGATTCAGCTTGAATAGATAGAACCTCCTCTAAACCTTTCAACACTCTATCAATAAATGATGAAAATTGGGGGTCATTCGAGTCAGAGCCATATGTGTGTGAATTTGATGAAGCCATTTCATCTATCTTTCTATCGAGTTCATCTATTGATAATCCCAAATTGTATAGCTTGTAGCAACTCTCAATTGAATGGCCTATTTCATTGCAAGCTTTACAAAAATTTTACTCTGACCTATGATTAAAGTTAGAGAAAACACCCCTTCTTTCAACATGCATTCTATATGGACGGTCAAGCAAAATTGGACAATTATCATATATATGACCAGTTGCACAACAAAATTCACAGAAAAGAGTACTAGAGTTCCCAACAAACATTTAGTCAAACTTTTGAAATAGAGTTTTCAATCTAGTAATCAGTTTATACATGTCCATCTAAATGATTATAGCCAAAACAAGATAGACATGTAGAAGTAACAAAAATAAAATGCAGAATTTAAATTGCAGGAAAAAAAATGCATAATGAAAACAAGAAAGAAAATGCAAAAAGAAAAAGAAAAATGTCTAGAGTAACTCATATGCTAATCAACTAATGTTAATCGAAATAGTCCCCGGCAACGGCGCCAAAAACTTGTTCGCTCTCCGCAAGTGTACGGAAATGTCACAAGTAATATAAAAGATTATCGTATCCACAGGGACTGTTGATTAAGCATTAGTTAACTTCGCACGGCGAATTATCTAGACAATCGAAAAGTGGTTTACAAATGTTAGGATAAGAAATAGAAGAGAAAAGAAAGAGAGTAAGAAGGGAGAGAATGAGAGTAGTGAATGGAGGGAAATAGATACTAGGATTTTGGTTTATTTGTGATGTTATTCAATGTAAATGGTTCACCAATTCTTATCCCTCAATTGCCAAACACTTGTAGAAAGTTGCCGGTTCTCTCTTGCAATAGATAACCGGCTAAGGACTGAGAAATGTATCTAGATATGATCAATTAGACGTGAACCTACGTTGTCCTTACACAGAAGCGCACCTATTACTATGCCTTCCTCGGATATCAACATAGAAGCCCACAACTTATTAATCTATCAAGATACAAGAAACTAATTACAAGATCCATCCTACTATCTTGAATAATCCTATTTCCTCTTCAAGATTATCTCTCAAACGTCCTTACACGGGCTTGCACCTGTCACGTGGATCACTCTGATGATCGAGTGAGAGTTTATCTTTACAAAGTCCACAAGAAATCCAAACATTCAATCAAGCATGGTCATTAAGCCAAATCACCATATTCCACACAAGATCAAATAGGTACAAACAAGGCAATATCATGGAAACAAGAAAATGACAAATCCACAAAGGTTTGTATACAATCACATTACATTAAACAAGAACAATGCATCAACAAGTCATTGAATAGAATCATGGTGTCTTCATAGTTTTACATCATTCATCTCATCACAAATACTTCCTACATCCTAGATCTAAAGATCTACTCCATTGCAAGATAATTACAATCAAGAGACAAGAAATAAAGCTATCTACAACTCAAAACATAAGGAGAAGAGAAGGGAAAGCTTATCCATGTAGCACCGGTCTTCTTGGATGCAATCTTTGCTCCGGAGGTGGACGGATCGGCGAAGGATCGAAGATCTAGGGTTCCTCCAAGGGGGAGAACCCTTCCCCAAGCAATGGGGAAGAGCCCCAAGCCAAAGACCAGCCCAAGATGTGAGAAAAGGGGAAGAAAACCCCTTTTATAGGCTTGGCACGGGTGCCACACGGCCCGTGGCACGACCGTGTGAGGCTCACACGGCCTGCACCACTTCCTTCTCTGCCAACCTCACACGGCCATGTGCGGAACACGGTCATGTGAGGTTCTGCTTCTGTTTCCTTTGCACGGCCGTGTAGATTTACACGGCCATGTAAGGTTTCAGCACTGGATGCCATACATGGCCGTGTGCAGCTCACCCCCCTTGCATGGCCCTTGCACACCCTTTGTCTTAGCTTTGAATAGTTATGTTTCCTTGCAACATCTTTTAAGCCACCAAGATGGGGTTTTCTCCCGTTGAAGTCTTCATCAAAGATGTAGATCTTGAAGTTATCTACAAGTCGGTATAAAGAACAGCCCAAATCTCCAACCGAACACAAAGTTATGGTCGTTTTAGTTTCAGTCTGCAGTGCAGAAAACCTCACACGGCCGTGTGAGGTTCACACGGCCCCAACATGACCCCTGCACGGCCTTAACACGCCCATGTGAGTTCTACACGGCCAGAACATGAAGAAAACATAGTTTTGCATGCCAATGTTACTCTGGAAGCTCTAGACTTCATTTAAACTCTGTTTTTACTCCAAATCACGTCCTGTCAATCAAAATAAGCAAAGAGTAGATCTCCGAACAGAATATAATGAAAGTATGACATTCTAATGAAATAGGGTGCAATAAACATAGATTATGTCAATGAAATACAAGTAGATGTGCGTCAAAGTATGCATAAAAGAGTATATAATCTACGCACATCACTTACGTACCTTAGATCCTTAGAAATATAATAAGAATCAATTTCTAGCGACCATATCGAGTTTCATAGAAACATATTTAGAGCAAACTATAGAGAGTCTCGATTGGTAACCATTTCTCTAAAGTTGCAATCCTGATGATGAGCTCCATGATCCTTGCTTGATGATTGGCAACTGAGTCACCTTTCTCTAATTTTAGGTTGCTTAGTTGATTTCTACGTAGATCTAATTTGACTAGCTTTATTTCAGATGTGCCTTCATGTAGTTCTAGGAATTTCTCCTAGAGTTCCTTTGCAGAATTGTAGGCACCAATGCAGTTGAGTTCTCGAGGTGGTTTTTCCATGATCCTTGCTTGATGATGGGCAACTAAGTCACCTTTCTCTAATTTTTGGTTGCTTAGTTGATTTATACGTAGATCTAATTTGACTAGCTTTATTTCAGATGTGCCTTCATGTAGTTCTAGGAATTTCTCCTAGAGTTCCTTTACGGAATTGTAGGCACCGATGCAGTTGAGTTCTCGAGGTGGTTGTAACACCCATAGGATCCCTAGCAATTTTATGAATTACTTTCCCATGATTAAAATAGGCTTTATGTAGATTTTTCAAAAATAAAAAGGAAATAGAACCAAAAAGAGGCATAATCAAGGTTTGAACCTTGGACCTCTTGTTAGATGCATGTATGTGATAACCAGTAGCCCCAGCAGGGGTGTGCTGTTAGGAAAAGAAGGGAGATTGTAGTTAAGGTGAAGGCCCTTTCACTTAGAAGGAGACTTAGAAGGAGAAGTTTGAGTTTTCTTCTTCCTTCCCAATGAGAAGATGGTTTTGCCTTCTTCCTTCATTTTGGCATAAATAAGAGAAAGGAAGGAAAATTTTCATTTTGTCTTCTCTCTTCCTCCTCCTTCCTTCCTCCACCGTACCCTAAAGCTCTCCTTTTCATTTTGCCGAATCCAAGCTAAGGGCTTTCTCTTTAGAAAAACTTCACAAGCAAGGTCCCTTCTCTTAGTGAATCAAGCGAGAGGATGTAAGTATTCCCTCACCTGCAGTACAAGTAGTTCTCGTATGCTTTATGTTTAAAGGTTGTTTGAAAAACTTAGGGGTTTCCTTGCAAGTTTCGGCCAAGATAAGGATTTGTGGTCACTTATTGTTGTCAAGTTTTCAATCTATGCTTCATGTAGTATTAAAAAGTCTAGAATCTCACCCTTGAGTTTTCGGCCAAGATTGAATATAAGGCTTGGAGCAAAGTTTTGAAATCTAACCATGCTTGTTATGCTTCTTCATGATGGATGATCTCTTATATGTGATTAGTTTAAATTTTCATGCTACATATGGTAGAAAAAGTTTAAAACACTACCTTTAGGTTTCGGCCAAGATGGAACATAAGGTTTAGAGCAAGTTTTAAAACCTAATCATGCTTGTTTATGCTTCTTCATGATGTATGATCTCTTATATGTTGTTAATTTAAGTTTTCATGCTACATGTTGTATTCAAAAGTTTAGAACCCTACCTTTAGGTTTCGGCCAAGATAGGAATATAAGGCTTAGAGCAAAGTTTTAAAACCTAATCATGCTTGTTTATGCTTCTTCATGATGTATGACCTCTTATATGTTGTTAATTTAAGTTTTCATGCTATATGTTGTATTCAAAAGTTTAGAACCCAACCTAATCATGCTTGTTTATGCTTCTTCATGATGTATGATCTCTTATATGATGTGAGTTTAAGTTTTCATGCTACATGTTGTATTCAAAAGTTTAGAACCCTATCTTTAGGTTTCGGCCAAGATGAAATATAAGGATTAGAGCAAAGTTTGAAATCTAACTATGCTTGTTTATGCTTCTTCATGATGTATGATCTCATATATGTTATAGTTTAAGTTTTCATGCTTCTTGTTGTATTAAAAGTTTAAGAACCTTACCCTTAGGGTTCGGCCAAGATTGAATGAAAGGTTTAGGGAAAAGTTTTAAAACCTAACTATGCTTGTTATGTTTCCTCATGATGTATGATTCTTGATATATGGTTAGTTTAAGTTTCCATGCTTCATGTTGGGTTAAAAACCAAGAATCCTACCTCTAGGTCTCCGCTAAGTTGTGATTTAGGTTTTGTAGGAAGATCAAAACCCTAACCATGCATGATAATGACTTCTTATGATGTAATATGGATTTTATGTCACCACGTTATATGTTATGTACACTTATGCCATCATTTTATATTTTCTCTATGATATGCTAAATGTTATGTGCACTTATGCCATCATGTATGTTTTCTCTAGGAAATGCTATATGTTATGTGCACTTTATGTCATTATGTTATGCAAGGCTTATGTATGATGAAAAGCCTAAGAGATGCTTCCCTTAAGTTGGGACTAAGAGCACTCTTCATGATATGACAAGAATATGATATGCCATGATATGACAAGAACATGATATGCTATGATATGATATGATATGAAACATGATATGTTATTTTTACTTTGTATGGCTTGTACCGGGGATGGGCTCCTAAGTTGCCCCTAGGTGGATGGTCAAAGAAACGGGCCTAGTAAGGGATGGGCTCCTAAGTGCCCCTAGGTCGATGGTCAAGGAAACGAGTCTAGTTCCTAATAGGTTCGGGATCAGCAACCTCGGATCTATTTACGATGCGCGCAAATTCATGTATGTGGTACAAAGGCGGGCCCTCATGATGAGATTATGTTTAAGTATTTATATGATATATATGTTTTCAAAGGACATCTTGCATATACTCATTTCATGATACATGTTTTCAAAGGACATCTTGCATATGTTTATTCTTGCTAAATGTTTCTTTATGTTTTAGTAAGATGTTTCTTTTTTTGAAAATATGTCTATGATGCCTAGATGATCATGCTACTACTTATGTATGAGTTCTCACATGCTATGTTATGATTTACTTACATGAGTATGACTCTACTTTATGCTAGCATGCAAATTTATATCTAGATGTTGGTTAAATGAACATGTCACCACTTTATGTTTAGATGCATGATTTATGTTTTGTGAGTAGGAAAGAATCTTACTAAGCCTATATGCTTATAGTTTTATGTTTTCCTTGTACTACAGAAAAGGGTAAGGAATGGCTACACTAAGAGGAGCAGCATTAAGGGCGAAAGATGTGTGTGGCAGTGGCATGGTGGAATAGATCCATTTGTGTTTCAAAACTTATATATACTAAGTTGTGCATGTGAAACATGTTTTGACTTTATGCTTATGCTTTTGATAATAACTGGATAGTTATGCACTTATGTTCTTCTTGTTCATGTTAATATGCTTATGATATCATAAATCATGTCTCAAATGGTTGATATTAAATCAAGTTATATGCATGAATACTAGGATGTTCACATGTTATGTTAAAGGATTAGCTTGTTAGCATGTTTGATATGGGATATGATTATATGGTTCACATATCATGTTTAGTTAATATGCATATGATCAAATTGAATTTTAAACCTCGCTTTCGCTGCCATGATTTTCAAATGCATATATATGTGTGTATGTATGATTCAAGTAAGTAACCCCGTCCCTCCCTTAGGGTAGTAGAGGGGCGGGCGTTACAGTGGTAGTACACTTAGAATATGGAATTCAACTCGTCCATTCGCCATGAACTCAATCTTCTACTTCTTTCTGCACAAGTCCTCTTCTTTTTCTTCTCCATTCACGTCTTTGGGTGCTTTAAAAAAATATTTAATAATATATCGAAATTGGTCTTGAAGAATTCCTCCATTTTATTCTTCCAAATGACAAAGTCTCTCTCAAACTTTGGTGGATGAATGCTTGCTTTGGCCATTTGTACTTAGATGGTTGTTAGTGATGTCCTCACTAGTGTCATTCTTAAATCCTAACTGTTGGCATAGTGAAGGGGGTGAATTTGTTAGCTAGAGCTCTAGAGCCAATCATTTGATGATTGTATTTTAGACTTATTGTATCATATTCTATATAAATAAAGGCATTTGGATTTTGGTTATTATACTTACTTGTATTGGTGCCAAATAAACTAAGTATAATAATGTCCCTGAGTAGACGGTTCTCACCTATATCAATCGGTTAGTTGAACCGATAGTGAGATGATATAGGGAACACTACTCTTAATCATTCATAGTCGAGTATTAACATTCAGGGACAATGTTAATGCAATAAGACTATCATGTAGGTCAACTCGATGACTTGATCTCACAAGTCATGGATATAGAGATATCAAGTTGACACATGGGTATACAATAGAGAATGTATACTGAATGACCCGCTATGAGGAAGTATCATGGATCGTTATATGAGTGTCATATACTTTCTCATGTGGCTATTAGTATGACTACTAGTCCTTAGACCTGAAGTCACCATAGATCCCTACATAAGGAGTTATGTACTTTGGTTTCGTCAAACGTCACCCGTAACTGGGTGGACTATAAAGGCGATTACTGGGTATATAACAAATTATGCAGTGAGATGTGAGTGATGTAGATGGGATCTATCCCTCCTATATGACGGGAGAGACATCGGTATTCTTGATAGAGTGAGACCACGAAGTGCATGGCCATGCCCAAATGAGTCAATATAGGATATTGAGCTCATTTGATTTAGTGAGTCTACTTGGAGTTCAAGATTTAGATTGGTCAGAGGATGACACGGTCTATGCCTCACATTGACCAATCTAGATGTCTAGGATAGAAGGAACACTTGTCATATATTGTGAGGAATCACAATTAGTAGTCACAAGGTGATGTCGGATCTCGATATTCTTGTAACTTGGGTAGTAATGATGTGTTGCTAAATACCGCTCATTACTTATGCTCCTAAATGGGTTTAGGGCATTGCCAACGTTACAAGAACGTATAGGGTCACACACTAAGGACAATTAGATGGAGATTAGGTTCATATGATGAACCAAGAGGATTATATTCATTTGATGAATCAAATTGGATTAAGAGTAATCCTAATTGGGCTAACTTGAGTTCAACTCAAGTTGATTCATGTGTTCAATGAGTCTAATTTAGATTTTGACTCATTGAATCAATTTAATTAAATGAATTAGATTCATTATATTAAGTTGGCTTGAATCAAATGGTTGGATTAGATCAACCATGGAAGAGATTTGGTCAAGTTTGACTTGACTTGAGAGGAAGATTAAAAGTCAAGTTAGACTTGACTTTATGCCACCTCATTGGTGAGTTGGCATTGAAGTGGACCAATGATGTTACTCCACATCATCATGGGTGCCACCTCATGGAAGTTACAAAGTCATTTTCTTAATAACTTCACATTAATTGCATTTAATGGGGAGTTACACTATGGGAAGTGGCCGGCCACTTTTGGTTTTGAATGAGAATTCATTTTTAATTCAAGGGTGTATCTTCTTCCTTCTTCCTCTCAAGCTCTCCCTCTCCTCCTCAACTTGGCCGAACCATACATAGGTGCTAGCACACCTTTTGTGTGGTTTTCTCCACCTACGTGTTCGTGTGGATACTTCTAGAGGGGTATCTATCTTGATACTCTCGAGATCCGGCGTTTTGGACGAGCAGGAATTTTGCGAGGGCACGCTTCAAAGGTAAAAGCTCTCAACACATAGATCTAGGAGTAGATCTAAAGTTTTTGAAACTCGTACTTGTATTGTCTTCGAATTTTTCCTTGCACGGATCTACGGCTTTGGGTGATTCGGGGTTTTCGCGACGCGAAAAGCGGTTTTCGCGACCCGAAAAACCCAACAGAATTACCCTAAAATAAATTCAACACTTTTGCTTTCTAAATTTAGCAAAGATAGGAAAAATTAGTTAATAAAAAGAAATATAAAATAAAGTAAGAGACAAGAACAATTAACTTAGTTACAATAGGGGAGGTTGTTAGTCCAAGACTTTGAAAGCTCTACTAAAAATCTTCTTCTAGTCGAATAACCTCTTACACCAATTAAGTATATAAAATAGAAAGTAGTAAACAATAGAAGTAAGTATTTCATTTTCGAGTGATGTGTAGAATGAAGAGGACTAGGGCTGCATCTACCCTGTACGGGTCACAATATGAGGCTTACATACATACAAAATACATCAGCCACATACGGCTGGAATATATATACACAACCACGCAGTTATATAATCAGCCCACTCGGCTGGAACAGAAATAAACACAACCACGCAGTTATATAATATATATTAATCAACCCACATGGCTAGAATCAAACATAACGAAAGACACAAGATAAAACATATAAACTAAAACAACTGACTGCGAGCCGGCTCGGCTTGACACAACAACATCAAAGCAAATATAAGAAGCCACAAGGATAAACTCCAACTCCAAGTCAAATCAATACAATGTTAGGTCTACAAATTGAAAATGTAAATAAAGAAGAACGCAAAACTAGAAAACCATCCTTAGATATGATGTGAGACCGACAGTTAGGATCTCTGAGTGACATAACATATCATCTGCCTACTAATCTAGAAATAAAAGAAAAAGCAAGAGGTAGTGAGTATAACATATTTAGCAGGTACAAGAAGATAATGTATGATACTAAATATAAGGAGATCAATGGGATACAGTCTTAGGCAAAATACATACTTCAAAGGTGGGGGTACCAAAATAATAACCTGCTAGCCAACAGTGCAATCAATAATATAACACCTACTAACCTGCTCAACCATATCTAACCAATAGATTTGAAATACTTATAGTACATCCCTCCTATATGAATAAATACATGACCAACATATAACAAGAACTAACTACAGGAGAACACTCTATCATGGATGGTCCCGTGGGCAGTCAGAATAAGCAAATGATATAGTCCAAAAGTCGATAAGATGGAAAGCTAGGCATGTGGCGCTTCCGCTGACCGTCTGTAGATTCCTCTCTGAACTGCAACACAGATTATGTCAGTGTTGAGCCAGGGAAGGGGTCCCCAGCATTGGCCCTCCGACGCACAAGTCAGCCACTGACGATGAAGTAGAAGGCGGAGAAAAAAGAATGAACAGTAGTGAGAACAGTGTCTATCGCGTATTACGTACCTTCGCAGATGCTTGGACCCCCCCTTTATATAGAGCTCCTGTAGCGCACATGCACGTTCCCCAAGGTGAGTATGCTTCCCAAAGTTTTCCCTAAAAGGACTTATCAGTAAAGTGTCCCTAACACAGTACCTTAACATGCCGAGCATATCTCTAAAGTGACAGTGGAAGCTTCCGCCGTATGATCTCCTGGGTGTCCATGCCTAGTGTCAGTGGCACTAACTCCCAAAAGGATATCGATGGATACTAGAGAGAGTATGCTACTAGGACGAGCGGGTTGGCCACTCAGGCGGAGCCTCACTGCCCCCGTATCCCATCCGCTCAGCCGTAACTCTACTGCTCTTGCATCTCGTGCGCTTGGCCGAAGTTTCACTTTGCCAATGTCGAGCCTTGCTGCCTGGCTGAGTTGGGTAGCCGCCTGACCAAAGTTCTGCTCCGCTAATGCTGAGACCTGATGCCTGGCCGAGTGAGGTAACCGCTCGCCCGAAGTTGCAATGTCCCAATGCCGAGCCCTGTTGCCTGTTTGAGCGGGGTAGTCACTTGGCCGAAATTCCGCTCTACCATTACTGAGACATGTTGCATGGCCGTGTGGGGTAAACACTTGACTGAAGTTCCACTCTGCCAATGCCGAGCCGGTCATTTGACACCTCCCCGTGTCGAAGGCGAGATAAGATCGGGACCTTCTCCCCCCAGTTGGGGCAAGCTCGCCAGACCAACTGATGCTATCTGCACGTTGACTGCCTTGACTTTGACCTCCACAGTGGCTGCTATCCTCCGTGGGGTGGGGCCCCTCATCATCACTGCATCACATGTCAACCTCAAGTCTAGTCGAAGGAGGCTGTAAGTCTGACTGACTGGACAAAATTATCTGTGAAGCTTTCCACCTGATCGACTTCGACACTCCTTGGTTTATGATTGGACTAACATGGCCCAACGGTCGACTATGTGACCGCTCTATGTCAGTCGGCCTGTTGAATATTGTCATTCAACCATAGGTCTGCTCTCTTAAGACGATCGACACAATGAACATCCATACTTGGAAATCCTTTCTTGGGCTTCTTTGGGTGAGCACGACCCGGGCTTATGTCAGCCATATTTCTAGGAGACCGTGCAAATCCCGGCTCATAATGGTTGAGTGTGATCCCATGCCTTCTTAACTACCCTCATTAATTGCTGGCCCAATGATGAGGCGCCACGTGTCCCACCCGCTGTCGTCACATGCTTTGACGTGACAGACGAATATCCGCTGGTGATGTGACATTTGATGCTTCAAATTCAATGACCCATTTTCTGCCTGGGTTTTCGTGACCCAGATCGGACGACTCCAGTTGACCAACACTAGGGTTTGTAAACATCGCCTGCTTCACCCTCTTCACTTTGCATCGTCATCTTCGCCTACAAGCCTCTTAGTGACACCGCGCTTTGCTCCATCACCGTCTTTTTTAGGCAATCTCTACGACCTCTCTAGTAAGCCCCCTTCTTTTTCTTATTGAAGCTATTCATTACTCGTAGGATCCTCTTTCCCAAGTCGCATTTCTTCCCTATTTTTTGTTAAGCTTTAGTTTCAATAGCAAGATCTCCCTGCCTCCATCCCTGGGCTCTGGTACACATCCATTGACTCTAGGTTCGACGAAGGCAACGCTAAAAGTTTGAGAGATGTTTTCAAAATTCCTTCTAATTACAAAATTCTTCTTCCTTCTCCATTCGATCGGCCAAATCCTCCACGCCCGACTGTCTTACCTTCTTTAAGGATCAGTTTACCGTCGGTCTACGATTTTCTATTCATCCCTTCTTTGCCGCCATTTGTAAATACTTTCGCATCTCCCTTCATCAATTAGTGTCGAACTCCTTTCGGCTGTTGTGCGAGGTAGTTGTTCTATTCCATCTGCACAACCTTCCTCTCACTCCCTAGATTTTTCATTATTTTTATTATCCAAAATTGTCCGAGTCGGGGACATTTCCTTTCCAAGCTTGAGTGGGCTTAGTTTTCTTTGACAAATGTCGACCTCCAATAAGCATTGGAGTGAATACTTCTTTTTTGTACGCCCTCCCAAGCGGCCAGACTTCCTGACCCACTGGCAACTCAAAGTGGCGAGTCAGCCTCCCTTGAAACAATACAAGAGTCGATCGGACTACCTTAATGTAGCTTTCATCCCGCTCAGCATCCTCGGTGGTGTGGTCCGCTGAACGGGTTGAAACTTCAATCCCCACTCCCGCCCAAGAGACCACTGCCCCTGAGTCATCCGATCGAATGCCATCATTATCTAGCCTGCCAGAAGGAACTCTCTGTGCACCGCCAGTGGCCTTCATGCCAGCCAGTGGCCTTCATGCCACCTCCATCCAAGGTCAAAAAGTTCGGTATCCGTCCAGCATCCTTGTCTCAGCCGTCCGGACCAGCGACATCTACCTAGTCAGTCTCGATCAGTCAGTGCCATATAACGGTGGTTCTCCATCTACCAACTGAAGAATGACGCGAGTCGGCCGGCTAGCACTGCATCCCGAGCCCTCGAGCAACAAATAATTATCAAGGGGCTGCTTGCACAGATATGGGCTAATGCCCGAGCCCATGAGCGATGATGCCTTCGAGGGCGCTTGCGGATAGCCACATCCAGATGTCGACTAGGGTAAGTGTTGTGTTTTATTGTTTTTCATAATTTATCCTCGATTGACGCTCATAATTTCCTAGTTATTCTCAATATTGGGTAGAGAGCCTGGCCATGTGCCAAAGACTCGTATTTTTGGAGGAGGAAGTAAAGAAGTTGAAGGCATCGAGGGACAATCCTCCACCTCTCAGGAGTAGACAAATGCTGAGGTAGCGAAGTTGAAGGCCGATCCTGCTCAAGGCCAAGAGAGAAAAGAGCACAGAGCAGGCCTCTCTGTTGGCTCGACTTAACAAGCAGGTCACCGCTTTTGATGCTAAGATCGAATCAGCTAATGCAAGAAAGCTCGAGGCCATCGACGACCTGGACCTGAAGAATAAAGAGTCGCGGGCCCTCGCTAAGAAGTTCAAAGAAGCCGAAGACTTCCTGGTTGCCGAATGGAAGATACAGTCGGCTGAAGAAACTGCCCTTCAAGGCCAACTTGCCACAAAAAATAATGAGCTGGCCACCATGAAAGATGAGCTGGAGGCCTCCTGAGCAACCTTGAAAACTTATCAAGATGGCAAGCCTAGCTAATTTGAGGCTATGAAGAGGAACTACATCCGCTTGGACGCTATACTTGGCAAACTTGGGCATTTGAAAAATTTGAAAACTTATCAAGATTCCTTCTTTTGTTCGACATGATATCCTTCAAGAATTTGGCAAACTTGGGCGTTTGAAAAATTGCATCAATAAGAGGTACCTCAACACAAATTTCTTTCACTTCTCCAAAAATTTGCCAAACTCTTCATCCTTCTTTAACATAATAAGTCTTTGAGGAAAAGGGGATGCTATACTTTGATGGTTGAGTGGAATAGTCTCTTCAACCTTAGTGGTACTCTCCTCATTATCTTGAATCTGATTTGATGTTGGAGGAGAGAGAGCTCCTCTTCAGTGTGCATCCCTTTTGGAGCAGTCACTTGGGGATCTCCAAAGGTCCGTCCGCTCCTAAGCTCAATTCTATTGCAGTGCTCCATAGAATTGACATCAGGCTTGCTAGGTAGTTGTCCTGGTGCTCTAGAAGATGAGGAAGCTAGTTGGGTAATCTAACTATCCAGAATCTTTTGATGTTTATAAGAATTATCCATTCTCTATGTAAGTTTAAAAATGTCCTGCTTCATTTCATTTTGATTGGAGATAATTTCTTCAAATATCTTTTCAATTTTAGAAATAGGAAAGCCTTGAGAAGATTGTCGCTGTTTAAAATGCTGCTGCCCAGGCTGAAAATTAGGTCTTGCCCCCATGGATGGTCCTTGATCTTGGTTATTTCGGTAGGAGAAATTAGGATGACTTTTCCATCCAGGGTTGTAGGTATTTGAGTATGGGTTGTTCTGCCTTTGATTAAAACCCATGATGGCGTCACATTGCTTAATTGATTGTTTGTGCAGTTATAGCTCCCAATGGACATGAGTCATCTGAATGTTCAGAACTTCCACATACTTCACAAGAAGAAACAATGGCATTGACTGTCACGCCCCAGAGGAGTCTCTGTCCGAAGAAATTTCGGCAGCATCTCCCCTGTACGGCGGACAATATGAAACTTTCTACATATCACATATACATCAGCCACAGGCGGCTGGAATGATAACAAAAAAAAATAAAGACAAACACCACGCAGTTAATAAAGATATCCAGCCTCTGGCTGTCACAACCACGCAGTTAATAATAGTAAACAACAACAATAGGACTCTGACTCGAAATCCACGCTACTCCACTACATTCGTAAAGCTCAAATCCAACGAACTCACCTCTTCTGCCGTCTAGGCAGGCATATAGTAGAATAAAAACCAAACCATCCAAAAATCCATCAAACGGTAACAATCCGTACAATATCCATAAATAAAATCCAAAACAAAACTAAAACATAGTCTGATGGAAGAAAAACCAAAATAAAGCAAATAACAACCTAGTAGAGAACTAGCTCTACGTGCAGATGGGGGGGCCAGCGACTGGAACTGCTCCGGACAACCTATCAACAATGGAGGCGGGGTGAGTCCAACACTCAGCAGGTACAACTGATATGCATAATAAAACAAATAACAGACAACACTAATCATGCGTACAGTCTCCTGAATATGAGGAGGATAAATGCAACTGAAATGAAATCAGAAGATAACTGTACTGACCGGATCAAAGTATAAAGGTAACAGGTCGTCAGACCGAGTGAGTCATAATCCTGTATGCATGTCAATCAATGCATCCAAACAAATGCAGCATATAAGTGCAGCAATCACAAGCAAATAAAAATGCAATAAATGCATATGTCAACCCCATACTCTGAAATCAATGCTCCTGTGCAATGACAGAGTAAACGGGATGCTGTCGGAGTACTCCTGTCCTGTGACCCCAAATCATAAATGGGGGAGCTCAATGCTCTCATCTCCCGATACACGATGACGGGGAGGATATCTCTGCCGGCTACCACGCTGAGTCTCCTGACCAACGGAGCCAAACAAAGTCCACCATCTGCCGGCTACCACGCTGCTACCCTAAATGCCAACGAAGCCAAACAGAGCGGAATTGACTGCCGGCTACCACGCTGAGTCACCTGACCAACGGAGCCAAACAGCAGAACCGCCACACACCAGCCAGATATACAAATCCATGGGTGATGTGTGCAGTACATGTAACTGGCGATGAGCTCAACCAAAGTAGAGCCGATAATCGACAAAGATGCAATCATGATGCATGATACTGAACATGGCAATCTCATGAATAACATGGCATGATCCATATAAATAGATACAAAGTGTGTACCACAAGAAGACGTATCAAATAGAAGGTACACAAATCGAAGAGGGTATCAAATAAACCCTAGATCCAGAATATAACAGAGCATGTGGTTAGGTCACTACCTAAGGCATATGTGATCAGGTAGACAATATGCAATGCAGAATAAATAAACAAACAACATGTACTAATCATGTAGTGACCAACCGAAATAAACAAGTAACACAATTACTGTTATATGTTAAACATATTATCATGCATATCAAAAGACACAAGTCAAAGTACCCGCCTCCAATAAAGTGATCCAAATCTGACTCCAAGATACTCGTCTCGCGTCAAGATCCTGTGTCACGAATATAAATATATTTCATTTAGCTACATTCTCATAAATAGCTAAATAACTCTCTAACCCTAGTTTAGGGCAAATCCCTGACCAACACATAAACCCAATTCAACCCATACATGATCAATAGCATATATCAAATTCCTATGCCTTACCTGAAACTCACAGCCGTTTTATCACTGTTGGAAGTAGGATCGTTTGCTGCTGGAATCCTTCCTACTGATCAGATCATGTTGAGATCAATAATTGGGAATCACAAATCAAACAACAACCCATCTTACAACCTAATCTTACCTCAGGTGTGTCAAGCTGTTGACAGGGGGTGGTGGCCGGAATCAAACAGAGACAGCAACAAACTCTTGATGCTGTGATAACCGGAACCAACTAGGTCACTGTCTTCCAACAATCGAATCGAAAGAAATCACACTACAAATGCATCAACAACCCAATCAACTACTAGTGCACAACTAAAATTTCAACCTAATCCTTACCTTCATCCAGTAGCTCACTGGATTAGAGGACGGAGGAGTTAGGTCACCGGTGTTGTTTCCAGCAAGGGCTACTGAGGCAGTAAACCAGAGCAAAGGGGCGACGACGACATACAGATCCCAAGTGGTGGCCACGGCAGAACCCTTACCAGCGTCGGAAACAGAGGCTAGGGCAGAGGCTACAAATCGACAATTGCTTTGAGTGTTGGCAGCCGGCTATCTGCTGAGCGGGGGCTAGGGCACGGTGAGAACTCGGACAAGGAGTCTCGGAGTGGCACAGAAGAGGTCGGAAAAAGGCGTCGACGGCGTTGGCACCTAGGGCTCGGTGCTGCTCGGCGTCGGGAGAAAGAGAGACAGTGGCATCGGCAGAGATGCTAGGGCATAGAGGAAAGGCAGCCGAGGCTGGGAAATCGGTGCCGGCAGTGGCATCGCTGGAGTCGGGGCAGAGGCTAGGCACCGGCGATTTGGGGACGGCAGAGCGGAGAAGAAGAAAAAGGAACAAACCTTGATCGGGGCTTAAATCGCGAGCGGTTAGCTCGGCGCCGGTTAGGGCAAGGGGGTGAGGACTTCGGGCGCGCGGCAATGAAAGAAAACGGCGGAGGAAAATAAGAAAAAGAATAAAGAAAAAGGGAGAAAAATCAAACATTTCCTCTTTAAAACGAGGTAGCCTAAACAGGCTTTTCCGGACCCCATTTTTATCCCCGTTAACTCGTCCGTACGAGCTCCGAAAAATTCCCGAAAAATTTCTAAAAATTCCGGAAAATTCCCTTATTAATATTCCCTATTTTTTTTCCCGGTATTTTACATTCTCCCCCACTAATAAAAATTTGGTCCCCAAATTTCAGTATCTACCATCAGCAAGTACTAATAACAAGTAACAATAATAAATGCTGAACGGTAAATTAAATCACATACCACAAGTGAAAAGATGGGGTATCGAGCTCGGATCGTATCCTCGAGCTCCCAAGTAACTTCCTCATCCGAATGATGCTGCCATCCGACTTTAACCAGCCGGATAGTCTTGTTCCGCAACTGACGCTCTTTCCGGTCGAGAATCCGTACCGGAACCTCCTCATAAGTTATGTCAGGCTGAACTGGAACTGGAATATCTGTCAGCACATGCGTCGGGTCGGGCACGTATCTCATCAGCATGGATACGTGGAATACATCGTGCACGCCAATCAAGGACGGCGATACTACCAACTAGTGAGCTACTGCTCCAATCCTTTCTAAGATCTAGAAAGGTCCAATGTATCACAGAGCTAGCTTACCTCTGAGGTCAATCTCTTCACCCCTTTCTTGGGTGAAACTCGCAAAAATACCTGGTCACAAATGGAGAACTCTAAGAGTCTCCCACTCCGGTCAGCGTAACTCTTCTAGCAGTCATATGCCTCTAACATCTTCTGTCCGATAGTATGGACCACTTTGCCTCACGTTGAGCTCTATGAGGTCCCAACAACTGGGCCTCTCGGATTCTCGTCCTGATTAACGACTGAGCAACTATGGTAACAAGAATACCCTGCTCTGTCTGTCCCTGCTCCTCAATGTCTAACTCAGAGAAATCCTGAATCAAATCTGTGACCACAACTCGGTGGCAAGCTAAAGTCCCTCTAGACCTCTAGCTAAGTGCATCGGTAACCACATTAGCTTTTCCCAGGTGATAGCTAATGGTACAATCATAATCCTTCAAGAACTCCATCTATCTCCTCGGTCGAAGATTAAGTTCCTTCTGAGTGAACAGATATTTGAGATTCCGATGGTCAGTGAGAATCTCAATGTAATATCATACAGGTACTGCCGCCAAATCTTCAGGGCAAAAATAACAGCGGCCATTTACAGATCATGTACAGGGTAGACCTTCTCATGCTCCTTCAACCGACGAGAATCATAAGAGACTAACATATCGTGCTGCATCAGAACAGCGCTCAAATCCTGAATAGATGCGTTGGTGTAGAGGACATATCCGTCCTCTCCAGAAGGTAAAAACCAAAAATCGAAGCCGACACTAGTCTCCGCTTCAGCTCCTAAAAGCTGGTCTTGCAATCCTCAGTCCGAGTAAACTTCACGCCTTTCATGGTCACGCGTGAAAGTAGCATAGCTATGCGGAAGAAACCCTCGACGAAAGGTCTGTAATATCCTGCGAGTCACAAAAGACTGCGGATCTCCTACACTGACTTCGGCTGCTCCCAACGGTAACAACCTCTATCTCCTGTGGAACCACGGTATACTCCTACTGGTGACCGTGTGTTCCAAACATCATAACAAAAGACAATCCAAACCAGCACTACTGATAATCACATATAGATGTTCTCGTCGAATCATCTCTAGATCTATGCAAAGATAGTGTACGTGACTCACCTCGGATCCGTAATAAACCACAACATCGTCCACAAAGATAATGGACACCTATCCAAACATCCTCGACATACTAGGATTATTGAGTCCCTGAAAACATCTAAGGCACTGTAAGCCTATATGGCAAAAACCAATACACATAATGTCTGTATCACAGACATTCCTATTCATAAGATCTCCAATAATAAATCGAAAAATCTGATCATCAATAACATAAATCACCAAAGAATAGATCCTCCAGGGTGAGAGCAACGCTCCATCACAGGAAATACTACATATGTGGGAGCAACGCTCTACCACAAGAAATCCTCAATATGTGGGAGCAACACTCCACCACAAATAATCTGAAATATGTATCTGCAATAAATATAGGAGCAATGCTCCGCTACCAGCAATCCGTGATATGTGGGAGCAACGCTCCACCACAAAACAATACCTAAGTACCCCAAGGCACCTAACTATCCAGCTAGAGACTGTACAAGATCTCTCTACCACAATTCGCTGTGGTTATCCTAGGATATAACAACCTAGTAACTAATCAAATTCATCATCAACTCTATCAGCATCCTAGTGGGTCATCCACTGATAGGAAAATTAGTTGATGGGTTAATTCAACAAATGACATAATGCAGTCACTCCACATTCTGCATTCAGTATAAGTAGAATCATCATACTGCTACCAATGTATACACCTAGCACTCATGCTCACACAATATATGTATGATCAACAAAATCCTCCAATTATTATACACCATTCATACTCACAACTCAGGTATATTCAGTATGATACCTCCAACAATACATACCGAACACGTGTGCAAAATCAATGTAGGTAAAATCAACAATACACCTCAAACAACACTCACATAACATATAGTATAACCAACATATAATTCCAATAAAACCTACTAAACCCAGGTGCACTCATAAAATCAAACATAATCAAAAAGATACCTCAGATACCACACCAAACACATATGTACATATCACAACTCAGATTAAATCGACAAAATGCCTCCAACAAAACACCACCGATGTACATATACTACATCTCGGATTTAATCAACAAGATATCTTCAATAATACCTCCAGATACATACACCCAACTACATATCTATGATTCACAAGGAACCTTCAAACCATATCAGAACATGGATACATATACTACTTACAAATGGACAGTCCACCCAGGATTCCTACAACACATAACAATCATCATATACGTGCAATATAGACATGCAAAATCAGCATACCAGCTCAATCAAAGAGACCAACCTTATGCTACCAACACTCATGGGTTACGGGTATATCTAAACAAAATTCATGCATATGTATCAAGCATGAATACATCAATCAAAAGCAACTCAAAATGGAGCAGCCTAATCATCCAGTAACAACCCTGCTCTAAGTTCAAAGGAACTAGTATCGGACAAGAAAAATATACACAGCCGTGGTATAACATTGCAAGTCAATGTCATACCCTACCAAGACTATATCAAATGGGAAGAATTTTATCATCACAAATCCAAATGTACTCTCCCAGTATACACTAGTAACGAGTGTATCCCATAAGTGTTAAGCAATTAACTCTACACTTCCTTACATCAGCGGGGTCATATATCCCAATGCACCCTCTAAGTTATCCCACCAGATATATACAGTCCATGGTCAAAGTTTTCATGGAATAGGATACATCGATCCTCTATAACCTATCCAAGCCGACAATGATATACGGCTGAATCCGTCCTTTCCACGTCAGTACAAAGCATGTACTCAAATGTGCTCTAGATACATAACTAAGCACAAACAACCTAAAGGTTCAAACCTCTAAGAATAGAGTATGACAATCCTCTACTGATCAACCAACAAAACTAAATCATTCATCTACTAACTAATCAAGAATACCTTAATCCTCCACAAGCAACTAAGGTATATCAAACTACGATCAAATGGTATACTACATTATCAAATAACTAAATCAGTTCATGGGTCAATTCAACACTAATACATCATCTCAAACTAGAGAATGTCAATCCACATAATATCATATGAATAAATGTGTACGACCCAAAAGAAAAAGCTAGAATTCAATATCATCAAGACACCCTCATTTTTTTTTATCCTCAAAAATATCAGCCCACTAATATCAGATGAATAAGTCTCTACTCTCCATGAGGGTAAGTTAGCATTCAAAACATCAAATCATTATTTATCCACATAGTTCAATATCAGATGAAACAAATATCAATTTTATCATCCTGTTAACTAACCATAATTAACCAGATTTATTAAAATCAAAAATCTCATAGGCACATAAACTCTCTAGCTTCCAATTTATAATCTGATCACCAACTATAAACATCAACCTGTGAACATCATACATGATACTCACTATATCACCATCAATGACAACCCAAATAAAAGATCATCAAAATAGTTATCCACTAAAAGATCATCAACAACCACATAACATTTACTCTCTTAAATCATTAGAAATCAACACATCAAAATATCTGATCTCACAATATCCCTCAACCTCAAACCATTCTCAATAATGATCAAACATGGTAACTCCCCTAATGAACAATTTTTCATCATATCGGGTATCCTAATATCCAAAAGATATGAGTATAAAACCTCCACTGGCTAAAACAACATAAATATGTAGGTATCATCCACTACCCAGCTAACAATAGCAGAGGCTGGTATGTGCCTCCATCTCCTACTAATAGTAACAGAAGCTAAAATCTACTGATGGTATGATGTGAAAAATCACCAGAGACTATAATCCTTGATCTCTATTAAGGTCAACCATGCTTAATGGCTAACTCATCACAAAAAATATGTGCTACAGCAACCAGACAGGTACTAAATAAAGAATGCTAATACCTGTCATAAACTATAAAATTAAACATCATACCTATATGCCGTCTGGAGATGTTCCGTCGCTGTCCAGTCCCCAAATTGACCTCAAAATTTCCGATCGAGAACAACAACGGAAATCCATATAAATCCGAAACGGAAATCCAAACCCAATCGTAATGGAAAAATTCATGTCACTCAAACAACTACCCAGTTTGACTCGCAAACTTGGGCTAAATCCAAAAATCCAGAATACCCAAAAACAGGTATCCGATAAATCACCAGAACACCGAAAGCAGGTATCATAACCCGCTCTGATACCAAATAAATTGGTATCAGATAAATCTCAAAAATCCAACACACGAAAATCCAACAAGTATCGCCAAACTTTGGCGCTCTGATACCATATCAATTGGTATCAGGTTATACCAACTATGCAAAATACGAAAACAAAGATCGTAAAAATCCAAAACACACAGCAAGTATCGTATACCTGCTCTGATACCACTAAATTGTCACGCCCCAGAGGAGTCTCTGTCCGAAGAAATTTCGACAGCATCTCCCCTGTACGGCGGACAATATGAAACTTTCTACATATCACATATACATCAGCCACAGGCGGCTGGAATGATAACAAAAAAATAAAGACAAACACCACGCAGTTAATAAAGATATCCAGCCTCTGGCTGTCACAACCACGCAGTTAATAATAGTAAACAACAACAATAGGACTCTGACTCGAAATCCACCCTACTCCACTACATTCGTAAAGCTCAAATCCAACGAACTCACCTCTTCTGCCGTCTAGGCAGGCATATAGTAGAATAAAAACCAAACCATCCAAAAATCCATCAAACGGTAACAATCCGTACAATATCCATAAATAAAATCCAAAACAAAACTAAAACATAGTCTGATGGAAGAAAAACCAAAATAAAGCAAATAACAACCTAGTAGAGAACTAGCTCTACGTGCAGATGGGGGGCCAGCGACTGGAACTGCTCCGGACAGCCTCAACCTGAAAATATCAACAATGGAGGCGGGTGAGTCCAACAGTACAACTGATATGCATAATAAAACAAATAACAGACAACACTAATCATGCGTACAGTCTCCTGAATATGAGGAGGATAAATGCAACTGAAATGAAATCAGAAGATAACTGTACTGACCGGATCAAAGTATAAAGGTAACAGGTCGTCAGACCGAGTGAGTCATAATCCTGTATGCATGTCAATCAATGCATCCAAACAAATGCAGCATATAAGTGCAGCAATCACAAGCAAATAAAAATGCAATAAATGCATATGTCAACCCCATACTCTGAAATCAATGCTCCTGTGCAATGACAGAGTAAACGGGATGCTGTCGGAGTACTCCTGTCCTGTGACCCCAAATCATAAATTGGGGAGCTCAATGCTCTCATCTCCCGGTACACGATGACGGGGAGGATATCTCTGCCGGCTACCACGCTGAGTCTCCTGACCAACGGAGCCAAACAAAGTCCACCATCTGCCGGCTACCACGCTGCTACCCTAAATGCCAACGGAGCCAAACAGAGCGGAACTGACTGCCGGCTACCACGCTGAGTCGCCTGACCAACGGAGCCAAACAGCAGAACCGCCACACACCAGCCAGATATACAAATCCATGGGTGATGTGTGCAGTACATGTAACTGGCGATGAGCTCAACCAAAGTAGAGCCGACAATCGCACAGCATGCAATCATGATGCATGATACTGAACATGGCAATCTCATGAATAACATGGCATGATCCATATAAATAGATACAAAGTGTGTACCACAAGAAGACGTATCAAATAGAAGGTACACAAATCGAAGAGGGTATCAAATAAACCCTAGATCCAGAATATAACAGAGCATGTGGTTAGGTCACTACCTAAGGCATATGTGATCAGGTAGACAATATGCAATGCAGAATAAATAAACAAACAACATGTACTAATCATGTAGTGACCAACCGAAATAAACAAGTAACACAATTACTGTTATATGTTAAACATATTATCATGCATATCAAAAGACACAAGTCAAAGTACCCGCCTCCAATAAAGTGATCCAAATCTGACTCCAAGATACTCGTCTCGCGTCAAGATCCTGTGTCACGAATATAAATATATTTCATTTAGCTACATTCTCATAAATAGCTAAATAACTCTCTAACCCTAGTTTAGGGCAAATCCCTGACCAACACATAAACCCAATTCAACCCATACATGATCAATAGCATATATCAAATTCCTATGCCTTACCTGAAACTCACAGCCGTTTTATCACTGTTGGAAGTAGGATCGTTTGCTGCTGGAATCCTTCCTACTGATCAGATCATGTTGAGATCAATAATTGGGAATCACAAATCAAACAACAACCCATCTTACAACCTAATCTTACCTCAGGTGTGTCAAGCTGTTGACAGGGGGTGGTGGCCGGAATCAAACAGAGACAGCAACAAACTCTTGATGCTGTGATAACCGGAACCAACTAGGTCACTGTCTTCCAACAATCGAATCGAAAGAAATCACACTACAAATGCATCAACAACCCAATCAACTACTAGTGCACAACTAAAATTTCAACCTAATCCTTACCTTCATCCAGTAGCTCACTGGATTAGAGGACGGAGGAGTTAGGTCACCGGTGTTGTTTCCAGCAAGGGCTACTGAGGCAGTAAACCAGAGCAAAGGGGCGACGACGACATACAGATCCCAAGTGGTGGCCACGGCAGAACCCTTACCAGCGTCGGAAACAGAGGCTAGGGCAGAGGCTACAAATCGACAATTGCTTTGAGTGTTGGCAGCCGGCTATCTGCTGAGCGGGGGCTAGGGCACGGTGAGAACTCGGACAAGGAGTCTCGGAGTGGCACAGAAGAGGTCGGAAAAAGGCGTCGACGGCGTTGGCACCTAGGGCTCGGTGCTGCTCGGCGTCGGGAGAAAGAGAGACAGTGGCATCGGCAGAGATGCTAGGGCATAGAGGAAAGGCAGCCGAGGCTGGGAAATCGGTGCCGGCAGTGGCATCGCTGGAGTCGGGGCAGAGGCTAGGCACCGGCGATTTGGGGACGGCAGAGCGGAGAAGAAGAAAAAGGAACAAACCTTGATCGGGGCTTAAATCGCGAGCGGTTAGCTCGGCGCCGGTTAGGGCAAGGGGGTGAGGACTTCGGGCGCGCGGCAATGAAAGAAAACGGCGGAGGAAAATAAGAAAAAGAATAAAGAAAAAGGGAGAAAAATCAAACATTTCCTCTTTAAAACGAGGTAGCCTAAACAGGCTTTTCCGGACCCCATTTTTATCCCCGTTAACTCGTCCGTACGAGCTCCGAAAAATTCCCGAAAAATATCCAAAAATTCCGGAAAATTCATTTATTAATATTCCCTATTTTTTTTTCCCGGTATTTTACATTCTTCCCCACTAATAAAAATTTGGTCCCCAAATTTCAGTATCTACCATCAGCAAGTACTAATAACAAGTAACAATAATAAATGCTGAACGGTAAATTAAATCACATACCACAAGTGAAAAGATGGGGTATCGAGCTCGGAGCGTATCCTCGAGCTCCCAAGTAACTTCCTCATCCGAATGATGCTGCCATCCGACTTTAACCAGCCGAATAGTCTTGTTCCGCAACTGACGCTCTTTCCGGTCGAGAATCCGTACCGGAACCTCCTCATAAGTAATGTCAGGCTGAACTGGAACTGGAATATCTGTCAGCACATTCGTCGGGTCGGGCACGTATCTCATCAGCATGGATATGTGGAATACATCGTGCACGCCAATCAAGGACGGCGATACTACCAACTAGTGAGCTACTGCTCCAATCCTTTCTAAGATCTAGAAAGGTCCAATGTATCACAGAGCTAGCTTACCTCTGAGGTCAATCTCTTCACCCCTTTCTTGGGTGAAACTCGCAAAAATACCTGGTCACAAATGGAGAACTCTAAGAGTCTCCCACTCCGGTCAGCGTAACTCTTCTAGCAGTCATATGCCTCTAACATCTTCTGTCCGATAGTATGGACCACTTTGCCTCACGTTGAGCTCTATGAGGTCCCAACAACTGGGCCTCTCGGATTCTCGTCCTGATTAACGACTGAGCAACTATGGTAACAAGAATACCCTGCTCTGTCTGTCCCTGCTCCTCAATGTCTAACTCAGAGAAATCCTGAATCAAATCTGTGACCACAACTCGGTGGCAAGCTAAAGTCCCTCTAGACCTCTAGCTAAGTGCATCGGTAACCACATTAGCTTTTCCCAGGTGATAGCTAATGGTACAATCATAATCCTTCAGGAACTCCATCTATCTCCTCGATCGAAGATTAAGTTCCTTCTGAGTGAACAGATATTTGAGACTCCGATGGTCAGTGAGAATCTCAATGTAATATCATACAGGTACTGCCGCCAAATCTTCAGGGCAAAAATAATAGCGGTCAACTCCAGATCATGAACTGAGTATTTTCTTCTCAGGCTCCCTCAACTATCGAGAAGCATATAAGAATACTCTACCGTGCTGCATCAGAACATCACCCATACCCTGTAGATACGCGTTGGTGTAGAGGACATATCCGTCCTCTCCAGAAAGTAAAAACCAAAAATCGAAGCCGACACTAGTCTCCGCTTTAGCTCCTAGAAGCTGGTCTTGCAATCCTCAGTCCAAGTAAACTTCACGCCTTTCATGGTCACGCGTGAAAGTAGCATAGCTATGCGGAAGAAACCCTCGACGAAAGGTCTGTAATATCCTGCGAGTCACAAAAGACTGCGGATCTCCTACACTGATTTCGGCTGCTCCCGACGGTAACAACCTCTATCTCCTGTGGAACCACGGTATACTCCTACTGGTGACCGTGTGTTCCAAACATCATAACAAAAGACAATCCAAACCAGCACTACTGATAATCACATATAGATGTTCTCGTCGAATCATCTCTAGATCTATGCAAAGATAGTGTACGTGACTCACCTCGGATCCGTAATAAACCACAACATCGTCCACAAAGATAATGGACACCTATCCAAACATCCTCGACATACCAGGATTATCGAGTCCCTGAAAACATCTAAGGCACTGTAAGCCTATATGGCAAAAACCAATACACATAATGTCTGTATCACAGACATTCCTATTCATAAGATCTCCAATAATAAATCGAAAAATCTGATCATCAATAACATAAATCACCAAAGAATAGATCCTCCAGGGTGAGAGCAACGCTCCATCACAGGAAATACTACATATGTGGGAGCAACGCTCTACCACAAGAAATCCTCAATATGTGGGAGCAACACTCCACCACAAATAATCTGAAATATGTATCTGCAATAAATATAGGAGCAATGCTCCGCTACCAGCAATCCGTGATATGTGGGAGCAACGCTCCACCACAAAACAATACCTAAGTACCCCAAGGCACCTAACTATCCAGCTAGAGACTGTACAAGATCTCTCTACCACAATTCGCTGTGGTTATCCTAGGATATAACAACCTAGTAACTAATCAAATTCATCATCAACTCTATCAGCATCCTAGTGGGTCATCCACTGATAGGAAAATTAGTTGATGGGTTAATTCAACAAATGACATAATGCAGTCACTCCACATTCTGCATTCAGTATAAGTAGAATCATCATACTGCTACCAATGTATACACCTAGCACTCATGCTCACACAATATATGTATGATCAACAAAATCCTCCAATTATTATACACCATTCATACTCACAACTCAGGTATATTCAGTATGATACCTCCAACAATACATACCGAACACGTGTGCAAAATCAATGTAGGTAAAATCAACAATACACCTCAAACAACACTCACATAACATATAGTATAACCAACATATAATTCCAATAAAACCTACTAAACCCAGGTGCACTCATAAAATCAAACATAATCAAAAGATACCTCAGATACCACACCAAACACATATGTACATATCACAACTCAGATTAAATCGACAAAATGCCTCCAACAAAACACCACCGATGTACATATACTACATCTCGGATTTAATCAACAAGATATCTTCAATAATACCTCCAGATACATACACCCAACTACATATCTATGATTCACAAGGAACCTTCAAACCATATCAGAACATGGATACATATACTACTTACAAATGGACAGTCCACCCAGGATTCCTACAACACATAACAATCATCATATACGTGCAATATAGACATGCAAAATCAGCATACCAGCTCAATCAAAGAGACCAACCTTATGCTACCAACACTCATGGGTTACGGGTATATCTAAACAAAATTCATGCATATGTATCAAGCATGAATACATCAATCAAAAGCAACTCAAAATGGAGCAGCCTAATCATCCAGTAACAACCCTGCTCTAAGTTCAAAGGAACTAGTATCGGACAAGAAAAATATACACAGCCGTGGTATAACATTGCAAGTCAATGTCATACCCTACCAAGACTATATCAAATGGGAAGAATTTTATCATCACAAATCCAAATGTACTCTCCCAGTATACACTAGTAACGAGTGTATCCCATAAGTGTTAAGCAATTAACTCTACACTTCCTTACATCAGCGGGGTCATATATCCCAATGCACCCTCTAAGTTATCCCACCAGATATATACAGTCCATGGTCAAAGTTTTCATGGAATAGGATACATCGATCCTCTATAACCTATCCAAGCCGACAATGATATACGGCTGAATCCGTCCTTTCCACGTCAGTACAAAGCATGTACTCAAATGTGCTCTAGATACATAACTAAGCACAAACAACCTAAAGGTTCAAACCTCTAAGAATAGAGTATGACAATCCTCTACTGATCAACCAACAAAACTAAATCATTCATCTACTAACTAATCAAGAATACCTTAATCCTCCACAAGCAACTAAGGTATATCAAACTACGATCAAATGGTATACTACATTATCAAATAACTAAATCAGTTCATGGGTCAATTCAACACTAATACATCATCTCAAACTAGAGAATGTCAATCCACATAATATCATATGAATAAATGTGTACGACCCAAAAGAAAAAGCTAGAATTCAATATCATCAAGACACCCTCATTTTTTTTTATCCTCAAAAATATCAGCCCACTAATATCAGATGAATAAGTCTCTACTCTCCATGAGGGTAAGTTAGCATTCAAAACATCAAATCATTATTTATCCACATAGTTCAATATCAGATGAAACAAATATCAATTTTATCATCCTGTTAACTAACCATAATTAACCAGATTTATTAAAATCAAAAATCTCATAGGCACATAAACTCTCTAGCTTCCAATTTATAATCTGATCACCAACTATAAACATCAACCTGTGAACATCATACATGATACTCACTATATCACCATCAATGACAACCCAAATAAAAGATCATCAAAATAGTTATCCACTAAAAGATCATCAACAACCACATAACATTTACTCTCTTAAATCATTAGAAATCAACACATCAAAATATCTGATCTCACAATATCCCTCAACCTCAAACCATTCTCAATAATGATCAAACATGGTAACTCCCCTAATGAACAATTTTTCATCATATCGGGTATCCTAATATCCAAAAGATATGAGTATAAAACCTCCACTGGCTAAAACAACATAAATATGTAGGTATCATCCACTACCCATTAACAATAGCAGAGGTGGTATGTGCCTCCATCTCCTACTAATAGTAATAGAAGCTAAAATCTACTATGGTATGATGTGAAAAATCACCAGAGACTATAATCCTTGATCTCTATTAAGGTCAACCATGCTTAATGGCTAACTCATCACAAATAATATGTGCTACAGCAACCAGACAGGTACTAAATAAAGAATGCTAATACCTGTCATAAACTATAAAATTAAACATCATACCTATATGCCGTCTGGAGATGTTCCGTCGCTGTCCAGTCCCCAAATTGACCTCAAAATTTCCGATCGAGAACAACAACGGAAATCCATATAAATCCGAAACGGAAATCCAAACCCAATCGTAATGGAAAAATTCATGTCACTCAAACAACTACCCAGTTTGACTCGCAAACTTGGGCTAAATCCAAAAATCCAGAATACCCAAAAACAGGTATCCGATAAATCACCAGAACACCGAAAGCAGGTATCATAACCCGCTCTGATACCAAATAAATTGGTATCAGATAAATCTCAAAAATCCAACACACGAAAATCCAACAAGTATCGCCAAACTTTGGCGCTCTGATACCATATCAATTGGTATCAGGTTATACCAACTATGCAAAATACGAAAACAAAGATCGTAAAAATCCAAAACACACAGCAAGTATCGTATACCTGCTCTGATACCACTAAATGTCCGGAGAAATTTCGGCAGCATCTCCCCTGTACGGCGGACAATATGAAACTTTCTACATATCACATATACATCAGCCACAGGCGGCTGGAATGATAACAAAAAAAATAAAGACAAACACCACGCAGTTAATAAAGATATCCAGCCTCTGGCTGTCACAACCACGCAGTTAATAATAGTAAACAACAACAATAGGACTCTGACTCGAAATCCACCCTACTCCACTACACTCGTAAAGCTCAAATCCAACGAACTCACCTCTTCTGCCGTCCAGGCAGGCATATAGTAGAATAAAAACCAAACCATCCAAAAGTCCATCAAACGGTAACAATCCGTACAATATCCATAAATAAAATCCAAAACAAAACTAAAACATAGTCTGATGGAAGAAAAACCAAAATAAAGCAAATAACAACCTAGTAGAGAACTAGCTCTACGTGCAGATGGGGGGCCAGCGACTGGAACTGCTCCGGACAGCCTCAACCTGAAAATATCAACAATGGAGGCGGGGTGAGTCCAACACTCAGCAGGTACAACTGATATGCATAATAAAACAAATAACAGACAACACTAATCATGCGTACAGTCTCCTGAATATGAGGAGGGTAAATGCAACTGAAATGAAATCAGAAGATAACTGTACTGACCGGATCAAAGTATAAAGGTAACAGGTCGTCAGACCGAGTGAGTCATAATCCTGTATGCATGTCAATCAATGCATCCAAACAAATGCAGCATATAAGTGCAGCAATCACAAGCAAATAAAAATGCAATAAATGCATATGTCAACCCCATACTCTGAAATCAATGCTCCTGTGCAATGACAGAGTAAACGGGATGCTGTCGGAGTACTCCTGTCCTGTGACCCCAAATCATAAATGGGGGAGCTCAATGCTCTCATCTCCCGGTACACGATGACGGGGAGGATATCTCTACCGGCTACCACGCTGAGTCTCCTGACCAACGGAGCCAAACAAAGTCCACCATCTGCCGGCTACCACGCTGCTACCCTAAATGCCAACGGAGCCAAACAGAGCGGAACTGACTGCCGGCTACCACGCTGAGTCACCTGACCAACGGAGCCAAACAGCAGAACCGCCACACACCAGCCAGATATACAAATCCATGGGTGATGTGTGCAGTACATGTAACTGGCGATGAGCTCAACCAAAGTAGAGCCGACAATCGCACAGCATGCAATCATGATGCATGATACTGAACATGGCAATCTCATGAATAACATGGCATGATCCATATAAATAGATACAAAGTGTGTACCACAAGAAGACGTATCAAATAGAAGGTACACAAATCGAAGAGGGTATCAAATAAACCCTAGATCCAGAATATAACAGAGCATGTGGTTAGGTCACTACCTAAGGCATATGTGATCAGGTAGACAATATGCAGTGCAGAATAAATAAACAAACAACATGTACTAATCATGTAGTGACCAACCGAAATAAACAAGTAACACAATTACTGTTATATGTTAAACATATTATCATGCATATCAAAAGACACAAGTCAAAGTACCCGCCTCCAATAAAGTGATCCAAATCTGACTCCAAGATACTCGTCTCGCGTCAAGATCCTGTGTCACGAATATAAATATATTTCATTTAGCTACATTCTCATAAATAGCTAAATAACTCTCTAACCCTAGTTTAGGGCAAATCCCTGACCAACACATAAACCCAATTCAACCCATACATGATCAATAGCATATATCAAATTCCTATGCCTTACCTGAAACTCACAGCCGTTTTATCACTGTTGGAAGTAGGATCGTTTGCTGCTGGAATCCTTCCTACTGATCAGATCATGTTGAGATCAATAATTGGGAATCACAAATCAAACAACAACCCATCTTACAACCTAATCTTACCTCAGGTGTGTCAAGCTGTTGACAGGGGGTGGTGGCCGGAATCAAACAGAGACAGCAACAAACTCTTGATGCTGTGATAACCGGAACCAACTAGGTCACTGTCTTCCAACAATCGAATCGAAAGAAATCACACTACAAATGCATCAACAACCCAATCAACTACTAGTGCACAACTAAAATTTCAACCTAATCCTTACCTTCATCCAGTAGCTCACTGGATTAGAGGACGGAGGAGTTAGGTCACCGGTGTTGTTTCCAGCAAGGGCTACTGAGGCAGTAAACCAGAGCAAAGGGGCGACGACGACATACAGATCCCAAGTGGTGGCCACGGCAGAACCCTTACCAGCGTCGGAAACAGAGGCTAGGGCAGAGGCTACAAATCGACAATTGCTTTGAGTGTTGGCAGCCGGCTATCTGCTGAGCGGGGGCTAGGGCACGGTGAGAACTCGGACAAGGAGTCTCGGAGTGGCACAGAAGAGGTCGGAAAAAGGCGTCGACGGCGTTGGCACCTAGGGCTCGGTGCTGCTCGGCGTCGGGAGAAAGAGAGACAGTGGCATCGGCAGAGATGCTAGGGCATAGAGGAAAGGCAGCCGAGGCTGGGAAATCGGTGCCGGCAGTGGCATCGCTGGAGTCGGGGCAGAGGCTAGGCACCGGCGATTTGGGGACGGCAGAGCGGAGAAGAAGAAAAAGGAACAAACCTTGATCGGGGCTTAAATCGCGAGCGGTTAGCTCGGCGCCGGTTAGGGCAAGGGGGTGAGGACTTCGGGCGCGCGGCAATGAAAGAAAACGGCGGAGGAAAATAAGAAAAAGAATAAAGAAAAAGGGAGAAAAATCAAACATTTCCTCTTTAAAACGAGGTAGCCTAAACAGGCTTTTCCGGACCCCATTTTTATCCCCGTTAACTCGTCCGTCGAAAAATTTCTAAAAATTCCGGAAAATTCCCTTATTAATATTCCCTATTTTTTTTTCCCGGTATTTTACATTCTCCCCCACTAATAAAAATTTGGTCCCCAAATTTCAGTATCTACCATCAGCAAGTACTAATAACAAGTAACAATAATAAATGCTGAACGGTAAATTAAATCACATACCACAAGTGAAAAGATGGGGTATCGAGCTCGGATCGTATCCTCGAGCTCCCAAGTAACTTCCTCATCCGAATGATGCTGCCATCCGACTTTAACCAGCCGGATAGTCTTGTTCCGCAACTGACGCTCTTTCCGGTCGAGAATCCGTACCGGAACCTCCTCATAAGTTATGTCAGGCTGAACTGGAACTGGAATATCTGTCAGCACATGCGTCGGGTCGGGCACGTATCTCATCAGCATGGATACGTGGAATACATCGTGCACGCCAATCAAGGACGGCGATACTACCAACTAGTGAGCTACTGCTCCAATCCTTTCTAAGATCTAGAAAGGTCCAATGTATCACAGAGCTAGCTTACCTCTGAGGTCAATCTCTTCACCCCTTTCTTGGGTGAAACTCGCAAAAATACCTGGTCACAAATGGAGAACTCTAAGAGTCTCCCACTCCGGTCAGCGTAACTCTTCTAGCAGTCATATGCCTCTAACATCTTCTGTCCGATAGTATGGACCACTTTGCCTCACGTTGAGCTCTATGAGGTCCCAACAACTGGGCCTCTCGGATTCTCGTCCTGATTAACGACTGAGCAACTATGGTAACAAGAATACCCTGCTCTGTCTGTCCCTGCTCCTCAATGTCTAACTCAGAGAAATCCTGAATCAAATCTGTGACCACAACTCGGTGGCAAGCTAAAGTCCCTCTAGACCTCTAGCTAAGTGCATCGGTAACCACATTAGCTTTTCCCAGGTGATAGCTAATGGTACAATCATAATCCTTCAAGAACTCCATCTATCTCCTCGGTCGAAGATTAAGTTCCTTCTGAGTGAACAGATATTTGAGATTCCGATGGTCAGTGAGAATCTCAATGTAATATCATACAGGTACTGCCGCCAAATCTTCAGGGCAAAAATAACAGCGGCCATTTACAGATCATGTACAGGGTAGACCTTCTCATGCTCCTTCAACCGACGAGAATCATAAGAGACTAACATATCGTGCTGCATCAGAACAGCGCTCAAATCCTGAATAGATGCGTTGGTGTAGAGGACATATCCGTCCTCTCCAGAAGGTAAAAACCAAAAATCGAAGCCGACACTAGTCTCCGCTTCAGCTCCTAAAAGCTGGTCTTGCAATCCTCAGTCCGAGTAAACTTCACGCCTTTCATGGTCACGCGTGAAAGTAGCATAGCTATGCGGAAGAAACCCTCGACGAAAGGTCTGTAATATCCTGCGAGTCACAAAAGACTGCGGATCTCCTACACCGACTTGGCTGCTCCCAACGGTAACAACCTCTATCTCTGTGGAACCACGGTATACTCCTACTGGTGACCGTGTGTTCCAAACATCATAACAAAAGACAATCCAAACCAGCACTACTGATAATCACATATAGATGTTCTCGTCGAATCATCTCTAGATCTATGCAAAGATAGTGTACGTGACTCACCTCGGATCCGTAATAAACCACAACATCGTCCACAAAGATAATGGACACCTATCCAAACATCCTCGACATACCAGGATTATTGAGTCCCTGAAAACATCTAAGGCACTGTAAGCCTATATGGCAAAACCAATACACATAATGTCTGTATCACAGACATTCCTATTCATAAGATCTCCAATAATAAATCGAAAAATCTGATCATCAATAACATAAATCACCAAAGAATAGATCCTCCAGGGTGAGAGCAACGCTCCATCACAGGAAATACTACATATGTGGGAGCAACGCTCTACCACAAGAAATCCTCAATATGTGGGAGCAACACTCCACCACAAATAATCTGAAATATGTATCTGCAATAAATATAGGAGCAATGCTCCGCTACCAGCAATCCGTGATATGTGGGAGCAACGCTCCACCACAAAACAATACCTAAGTACCCCAAGGCACCTAACTATCCAGCTAGAGACTGTACAAGATCTCTCTACCACAATTCGCTGTGGTTATCCTAGGATATAACAACCTAGTAACTAATCAAATTCATCATCAACTCTATCAGCATCCTAGTGGGTCATCCACTGATAGGAAAATTAGTTGATGGGTTAATTCAACAAATGACATAATGCAGTCACTCCACATTCTGCATTCAGTATAAGTAGAATCATCATACTGCTACCAATGTATACACCTAGCACTCATGCTCACACAATATATGTATGATCAACAAAATCCTCCAATTATTATACACCATTCATACTCACAACTCAGGTATATTCAGTATGATACCTCCAACAATACATACCGAACACGTGTGCAAAATCAATGTAGGTAAAATCAACAATACACCTCAAACAACACTCACATAACATATAGTATAACCAACATATAATTCCAATAAAACCTACTAAACCCAGGTGCACTCATAAAATCAAACATAATCAAAAAGATACCTCAGATACCACACCAAACACATATGTACATATCACAACTCAGATTAAATCGACAAAATGCCTCCAACAAAACACCACCGATGTACATATACTACATCTCGGATTTAATCAACAAGATATCTTCAATAATACCTCCAGATACATACACCCAACTACATATCTATGATTCACAAGGAACCTTCAAACCATATCAGAACATGGATACATATACTACTTACAAATGGACAGTCCACCCAGGATTCCTACAACACATAACAATCATCATATACGTGCAATATAGACATGCAAAATCAGCATACCAGCTCAATCAAAGAGACCAACCTTATGCTACCAACACTCATGGGTTACGGGTATATCTAAACAAAATTCATGCATATGTATCAAGCATGAATACATCAATCAAAAGCAACTCAAAATGGAGCAGCCTAATCATCCAGTAACAACCCTGCTCTAAGTTCAAAGGAACTAGTATCGGACAAGAAAAATATACACAGCCGTGGTATAACATTGCAAGTCAATGTCATACCCTACCAAGACTATATCAAATGGGAAGAATTTTATCATCACAAATCCAAATGTACTCTCCCAGTATACACTAGTAACGAGTGTATCCCATAAGTGTTAAGCAATTAACTCTACACTTCCTTACATCAGCGGGGTCATATATCCCAATGCACCCTCTAAGTTATCCCACCAGATATATACAGTCCATGGTCAAAGTTTTCATGGAATAGGATACATCGATCCTCTATAACCTATCCAAGCCGACAATGATATACGGCTGAATCCGTCCTTTCCACGTCAGTACAAAGCATGTACTCAAATGTGCTCTAGATACATAACTAAGCACAAACAACCTAAAGGTTCAAACCTCTAAGAATAGAGTATGACAATCCTCTACTGATCAACCAACAAAACTAAATCATTCATCTACTAACTAATCAAGAATACCTTAATCCTCCACAAGCAACTAAGGTATATCAAACTACGATCAAATGGTATACTACATTATCAAATAACTAAATCAGTTCATGGGTCAATTCAACACTAATACATCATCTCAAACTAGAGAATGTCAATCCACATAATATCATATGAATAAATGTGTACGACCCAAAAGAAAAAGCTAGAATTCAATATCATCAAGACACCCTCATTTTTTTTTATCCTCAAAAATATCAGCCCACTAATATCAGATGAATAAGTCTCTACTCTCCATGAGGGTAAGTTAGCATTCAAAACATCAAATCATTATTTATCCACATAGTTCAATATCAGATGAAACAAATATCAATTTTATCATCCTGTTAACTAACCATAATTAACCAGATTTATTAAAATCAAAAATCTCATAGGCACATAAACTCTCTAGCTTCCAATTTATAATCTGATCACCAACTATAAACATCAACCTGTGAACATCATACATGATACTCACTATATCACCATCAATGACAACCCAAATAAAAGATCATCAAAATAGTTATCCACTAAAAGATCATCAACAACCACATAACATTTACTCTCTTAAATCATTAGAAATCAACACATCAAAATATCTGATCTCACAATATCCCTCAACCTCAAACCATTCTCAATAATGATCAAACATGGTAACTCCCCTAATGAACAATTTTTCATCATATCGGGTATCCTAATATCCAAAAGATATGAGTATAAAACCTCCACTGGCTAAAACAACATAAATATGTAGGTATCATCCACTACCCAGCTAACAATAGCAGAGGCTGGTATGTGCCTCCATCTCCTACTAATAGTAACAGAAGCTAAAATCTACTGATGGTATGATGTGAAAAATCACCAGAGACTATAATCCTTGATCTCTATTAAGGTCAACCATGCTTAATGGCTAACTCATCACAAAAAATATGTGCTACAGCAACCAGACAGGTACTAAATAAAGAATGCTAATACCTGTCATAAACTATAAAATTAAACATCATACCTATATGCCGTCTGGAGATGTTCCGTCGCTGTCCAGTCCCCAAATTGACCTCAAAATTCCGAACAACAAAATCCATATAAATCCGAAACGGAAATCCAAACCCAATCGTAATGGAAAAATTCATGTCACTCAAACAACTACCCAGTTTGACTCGCAAACTTGGGCTAAATCCAAAAATCCAGAATACCCAAAAACAGGTATCCGATAAATCACCAGAACACCGAAAGCAGGTATCATAACCCGCTCTGATACCAAATAAATTGGTATCAGATAAATCTCAAAAATCCAACACACGAAAATCCAACAAGTATCGCCAAACTTTGGCGCTCTGATACCATATCAATTGGTATCAGGTTATACCAACTATGCAAAATACGAAAACAAAGATCGTAAAAATCCAAAACACACAGCAAGTATCGTATACCTGCTCTGATACCACTAAATTGTCACGCCCCAGAGGAGTCTCTGTCCGAAGAAATTTCGGCAGCATCTCCCCTGTACGGCGGACAATATGAAACTTTCTACATATCACATATACATCAGCCACAGGCGGCTGGAATGATAACAAAAAAATAAAGACAAACACCACGCAGTTAATAAAGATATCCAGCCTCTGGCTGTCACAACCACGCAGTTAATAATAGTAAACAACAACAATAGGACTCTGACTCGAAATCCACCCTACTCCACTACATTCGTAAAGCTCAAATCCAACGAACTCACCTCTTCTGCCGTCTAGGCAGGCATATAGTAGAATAAAAACCAAACCATCCAAAAGTCCATCAAACGGTAACAATCCGTACAATATCCATAAATAAAATCCAAAACAAAACTAAAACATAGTCTGATGGAAGAAAAACCAAAATAAAGCAAATAACAACCTAGTAGAGAACTAGCTCTACGTGCAGATGGGGGCCAGCGACTGGAACTGCTCCGGACAGCCTCAACCTGAAAATATCAACAATGGAGGCGGGGTGAGTCCAACACTCAGCAGGTACAACTGATATGCATAATAAAACAAATAACAGACAACACTAATCATGCGTACAGTCTCCTGAATATGAGGAGGATAAATGCAACAGAAATGAAATCAGAAGATAACTGTACTGACCGGATCAAAGTATAAAGGTAACAGGTCGTCAGACCGAGTGAGTCATAATCCTGTATGCATGTCAATCAATGCATCCAAACAAATGCAGCATATAAGTGCAGCAATCACAAGCAAATAAAAATGCAATAAATGCATATGTCAACCCCATACTCTGAAATCAATGCTCCTGTGCAATGACAGAGTAAACGGGATGCTGTCGGAGTACTCCTGTCCTGTGACCCCAAATCATAAATGGGGGAGCTCAATGCTCTCATCTCCCGGTACACGATGACGGGGAGGATATCTCTGCCGGCTACTACTGAGTCTCCGACCAACGGAGCCAAACAAAGTCCACCATCTCACGGCTACCACGCCGCTACCCTAAATGCCAACGAGCCAAACAGAGGAATCGATCACGGCCACTACCACGCCGAGTCACCGACCAACGGAGCTAAACAAAGCCAACTGCCTGCCGACATACAAATCTGGGTGATGTGTGCAGTACATGTAACTGGCGATGAGCTCAACCAAAGTAGAGCCGACAATCGCACAGCATGCAATCATGATGCATGATACTGAACATGGCAATCTCATGAATAACATGGCATGATCCATATAAATAGATACAAAGTGTGTACCACAAGAAGACGTATCAAATAGAAGGTACACAAATCGAAGAGGGTATCAAATAAACCCTAGATCCAGAATATAACAGAGCATGTGGTTAGGTCACTACCTAAGGCATATGTGATCAGGTAGATAATATGCAGTGCAGAATAAATAAACAAACAACATGTACTAATCATGTAGTGACCAACCGAAATAAACAGGTAACACAATTACTGTTATATGTTAAACATATTATCATGCATATCAAAAGACACAAGTCAAAGTACCCGCCTCCAATAAAGTGATCCAAATCTGACTCCAAGATACTCGTCTCGCGTCAAGATCCTGTGTCACGAATATAAATATATTTCATTTAGCTACATTCTCATAAATAGCTAAATAACTCTCTAACCCTAGTTTAGGGCAAATCCCTGACCAACACATAAACCCAATTCAACCCATACATGATCAATAGCATATATCAAATTCCTATGCCTTACCTGAAACTCACAGCCGTTTTATCACTGTTGGAAGTAGGATCGTTTGCTGCTGGAATCCTTCCTACTGATCAGATCATGTTGAGATCAATAATTGGGAATCACAAATCAAACAACAACCCATCTTACAACCTAATCTTACCTCAGGTGTGTCAAGCTGTTGACAGGGGGTGGTGGCCGGAATCAAACAGAGACAGCAACAAACTCTTGATGCTGTGATAACCGGAACCAACTAGGTCACTGTCTTCCAACAATCGAATCGAAAGAAATCACACTACAAATGCATCAACAACCCAATCAACTACTAGTGCACAACTAAAATTTCAACCTAATCCTTACCTTCATCCAGTAGCTCACTGGATTAGAGGACGGAGGAGTTAGGTCACCGGTGTTGTTTCCAGCAAGGGCTACTGAGGCAGTAAACCAGAGCAAAGGGGCGACGACGACATACAGATCCCAAGTGGTGGCCACGGCAGAACCCTTACCAGCGTCGGAAACAGAGGCTAGGGCAGAGGCTACAAATCGACAATTGCTTTGAGTGTTGGCAGCCGGCTATCTGCTGAGCGGGGGCTAGGGCACGGTGAGAACTCGGACAAGGAGTCTCGGAGTGGCACAGAAGAGGTCGGAAAAAGGCGTCGACGGCGTTGGCACCTAGGGCTCGGTGCTGCTCGGCGTCGGGAGAAAGAGAGACAGTGGCATCGGCAGAGATGCTAGGGCATAGAGGAAAGGCAGCCGAGGCTGGGAAATCGGTGCCGGCAGTGGCATCGCTGGAGTCGGGGCAGAGGCTAGGCACCGGCGATTTGGGGACGGCAGAGCGGAGAAGAAGAAAAAGGAACAAACCTTGATCGGGGCTTAAATCGCGAGCGGTTAGCTCGGCGCCGGTTAGGGCAAGGGGGTGAGGACTTCGGGCGCGCGGCAATGAAAGAAAACGGCGGAGGAAAATAAGAAAAAGAATAAAGAAAAAGGGAGAAAAATCAAACATTTCCTCTTTAAAACGAGGTAGCCTAAACAGGCTTTTCCGGACCCCATTTTTATCCCCGTTAACTCGTCCGTACGAGCTCCGAAAAATTCCCGAAAAATTTCTAAAAATTCCGGAAAATTCCCTTATTAATATTCCCGGGTTGTTTCCGGTATTTTACATTCTCCCCCACTAATAAAAATTTGGTCCCCAAATTTCAGTATCTACCATCAGCAAGTACTAATAACAAGTAACAATAATAAATGCTGAACGGTAAATTAAATCACATACCACAAGTGAAAAGATGGGGTATCGAGCTCGGATCGTATCCTCGAGCTCCCAAGTAACTTCCTCATCCGAATGATGCTGCCATCCGACTTTAACCAGCCGGATAGTCTTGTTCCGCAACTGACGCTCTTTCCGGTCGAGAATCCGTACCGGAACCTCCTCATAAGTTATGTCAGGCTGAACTGGAACTGGAATATCTGTCAGCACATGCGTCGGGTCGGGCACGTATCTCATCAGCATGGATACGTGGAATACATCGTGCACGCCAATCAAGGACGGCGATACTACCAACTAGTGAGCTACTGCTCCAATCCTTTCTAAGATCTAGAAAGGTCCAATGTATCACAGAGCTAGCTTACCTCTGAGGTCAATCTCTTCACCCCTTTCTTGGGTGAAACTCGCAAAAATACCTGGTCACAAATGGAGAACTCTAAGAGTCTCCCACTCCGGTCAGCGTAACTCTTCTAGCAGTCATATGCCTCTAACATCTTCTGTCCGATAGTATGGACCACTTTGCCTCACGTTGAGCTCTATGAGGTCCCAACAACTGGGCCTCTCGGATTCTCGTCCTGATTAACGACTGAGCAACTATGGTAACAAGAATACCCTGCTCTGTCTGTCCCTGCTCCTCAATGTCTAACTCAGAGAAATCCTGAATCAAATCTGTGACCACAACTCGGTGGCAAGCTAAAGTCCCTCTGGACCTCTAGCTAAGTGCATCGGTAACCACATTAGCTTTTCCCAGGTGATAGCTAATGGTACAATCATAATACTTCAGGAACTCCATCTATCTCCTCGGTCGAAGATTAAGTTCCTTCTGAGTGAACAGATATTTGAGATTCCGATGGTCAGTGAGAATCTCAATGTAATATCATACAGGTACTGCCGCCAAATCTTCAGGGCAAAAATAACAGCGGCCATCTACAGATCATGTACAGGGTAGACCTTCTCATGCTCCTTCAACCGACGAGAATCATAAGAGACTAACATATCGTGCTGCATCGAACAGCGCTCAAATCCTGAATAGACGCGTCGGTGTAGAGGACAAATTCGTCCTCTTCCGAAGGTAAAAACCAAAAATCAAAGCCGACACTAGTCTCCGCTTCAGCTCCTAGAAGCTGGTCTTGCAATCCTCAGTCCAAGTAAACTTCATGCCTTTCATGGTCACGCGTGAAAGTAGCATAGCTATGCGGAAGAAACCCTCGACGAAAGGTTTGTAATATCCTGCGAGTTACAAAAGACTGCGGATCTCCTACACTGATTTCGGCTGCTCCCAACGGTAACAACCTCTATCTCCTGTGGAACCACGGTACACTCCTACTGGTGACCGTGTGTTCCAAACATCATAACAAAAGACAATCCAAACCAGCACTACTGATAATCACATATAGATGTTCTCGTCGAATCATCTCTAGATCTATGCAAAGGTAGTGTACGTGACTCACCTCGGATCCGTAATAGATCACAACATCGTCCACAAAGATAATGGACACCTATCCAAACATCATCGACATACCAGGATCATCGAGTCCCTGAAAACATCTAAGGCACTGTAAGCCTATATGGCAAAAACCAATACACATAATGTCTGTATCACAGACATTCCTAACCATAAGATCCTTGATAATAAGTCGGAAACCTGATCACCAACAACATAAATCACCAAAGAATAGCTCCTCCAGTATGAAAGCAACACTCCATCACAGAAAATACCACATATGTGGGAGCAACGCTCTACCACAACAACAATAATATGTGGGAGCTACGCTCCACCACAAATAATCTGAAATATGTATCTGCAATAAATATAGGAGCAATGCTCCGCTACCAGCAATCCGTGATATGTGGGAGCAACGCTCCACCACAAAACAATACCTAAGTACCCCAAGGCACCTAACTATCCAGCTAGAGACTGTACAAGATCTCTCTACCACAATTCGCTGTGGTTATCCTAGGATATAACAACCTAGTAACTAATCAAATTCATCATCAACTCTATCAGCATCCTAGTGGGTCATCCACTGATAGGAAAATTAGTTGATGGGTTAATTCAACAAATGACATAATGCAGTCACTCCACATTCTGCATTCAGTATAAGTAGAATCATCATACTGCTACCAATGTATACACCTAGCACTCATGCTCACACAATATATGTATGATCAACAAAATCCTCCAATTATTATACACCATTCATACTCACAACTCAGGTATATTCAGTATGATACCTCCAACAATACATACCGAACACGTGTGCAAAATCAATGTAGGTAAAATCAACAATACACCTCAAACAACACTCACATAACATATAGTATAACCAACATATAATTCCAATAAAACCTACTAAACCCAGGTGCACTCATAAAATCAAACATAATCAAAAGATACCTCAGATACCACACCAAACACATATGTACATATCACAACTCAGATTAAATCGACAAAATGCCTCCAACAAAACACCACCGATGTACATATACTACATCTCGGATTTAATCAACAAGATATCTTCAATAATACCTCCAGATACATACACCCAACTACATATCTATGATTCACAAGGAACCTTCAAACCATATCAGAACATGGATACATATACTACTTACAAATGGACAGTCCACCCAGGATTCCTACAACACATAACAATCATCATATACGTGCAATATAGACATGCAAAATCAGCATACCAGCTCAATCAAAGAGACCAACCTTATGCTACCAACACTCATGGGTTACGGGTATATCTAAACAAAATTCATGCATATGTATCAAGCATGAATACATCAATCAAAAGCAACTCAAAATGGAGCAGCCTAATCATCCAGTAACAACCCTGCTCTAAGTTCAAAGGAACTAGTATCGGACAAGAAAAATATACACAGCCGTGGTATAACATTGCAAGTCAATGTCATACCCTACCAAGACTATATCAAATGGGAAGAATTTTATCATCACAAATCCAAATGTACTCTCCCAGTATACACTAGTAACGAGTGTATCCCATAAGTGTTAAGCAATTAACTCTACACTTCCTTACATCAGCGGGGTCATATATCCCAATGCACCCTCTAAGTTATCCCACCAGATATATACAGTCCATGGTCAAAGTTTTCATGGAATAGGATACATCGATCCTCTATAACCTATCCAAGCCGACAATGATATACGGCTGAATCCGTCCTTTCCACGTCAGTACAAAGCATGTACTCAAATGTGCTCTAGATACATAACTAAGCACAAACAACCTAAAGGTTCAAACCTCTAAGAATAGAGTATGACAATCCTCTACTGATCAACCAACAAAACTAAATCATTCATCTACTAACTAATCAAGAATACCTTAATCCTCCACAAGCAACTAAGGTATATCAAACTACGATCAAATGGTATACTACATTATCAAATAACTAAATCAGTTCATGGGTCAATTCAACACTAATACATCATCTCAAACTAGAGAATGTCAATCCACATAATATCATATGAATAAATGTGTACGACCCAAAAGAAAAAGCTAGAATTCAATATCATCAAGACACCCTCATTTTTTTTTTATCCTCAAAAATATCAGCCCACTAATATCAGATGAATAAGTCTCTACTCTCCATGAGGGTAAGTTAGCATTCAAAACATCAAATCATTATTTATCCACATAGTTCAATATCAGATGAAACAAATATCAATTTTATCATCCTGTTAACTAACCATAATTAACCAGATTTATTAAAATCAAAAATCTCATAGGCACATAAACTCTCTAGCTTCCAATTTATAATCTGATCACCAACTATAAACATCAACCTGTGAACATCATACATGATACTCACTATATCACCATCAATGACAACCCAAATAAAAGATCATCAAAATAGTTATCCACTAAAAGATCATCAACAACCACATAACATTTACTCTCTTAAATCATTAGAAATCAACACATCAAAATATCTGATCTCACAATATCCCTCAACCTCAAACCATTCTCAATAATGATCAAACATGGTAACTCCCCTAATGAACAATTTTTCATCATATCGGGTATCCTAATATCCAAAAGATATGAGTATAAAACCTCCACTGGCTAAAACAACATAAATATGTAGGTATCATCCACTACCCAGCTAACAATAGCAGAGGCTGGTATGTGCCTCCATCTCCTACTAATAGTAACAGAAGCTAAAATCTACTGATGGTATGATGTGAAAAATCACCAGAGACTATAATCCTTGATCTCTATTAAGGTCAACCATGCTTAATGGCTAACTCATCACAAAAAATATGTGCTACAGCAACCAGACAGGTACTAAATAAAGAATGCTAATACCTGTCATAAACTATAAAATTAAACATCATACCTATATGCCGTCTGGAGATGTTCCGTCGCTGTCCAGTCCCCAAATTGACCTCAAAATTTCCGATCGAGAACAACAACGGAAATCCATATAAATCCGAAACGGAAATCCAAACTCAATCGTAATGGAAAAATTCATGTCACTCAAACAACTACCCAGTTTGACTCGCAAACTTGGGCTAAATCCAAAAATCCAGAATACCCAAAAACAGGTATCCGATAAATCACCAGAACACCGAAAGCAGGTATCATAACCCGCTCTGATACCAAATAAATTGGTATCAGATAAATCTCAAAAATCCAACACACGAAAATCCAACAAGTATCGCCAAACTTTGGCGCTCTGATACCATATCAATTGGTATCAGGTTATACCAACTATGCAAAATACGAAAACAAAGATCGTAAAAATCCAAAACACACAGCAAGTATCGTATACCTGCTCTGATACCACTAAAATTGTCACGCCCCAGAGGAGTCTCTGTCCGAAGAAATTTCGGCAGCATCTCCCCTGTACGGCGGACAATATGAAACTTTCTACATATCACATATACATCAGCCACAGGCGGCTGGAATGATAACAAAAAAAAATAAAGACAAACACCACGCAGTTAATAAAGATATCCAGCCTCTGGCTGTCACAACCACGCAGTTAATAATAGTAAACAACAACAATAGGACTCTGACTCGAAATCCACGCTACTCCACTACATTCGTAAAGCTCAAATCCAACGAACTCACCTCTTCTGCCGTCTAGGCAGGCATATAGTAGAATAAAAACCAAACCATCCAAAAATCCATCAAACGGTAACAATCCGTACAATATCCATAAATAAAATCCAAAACAAAACTAAAACATAGTCTGATGGAAGAAAAACCAAAATAAAGCAAATAACAACCTAGTAGAGAACTAGCTCTACGTGCAGATGGGGGCCAGCGACTGGAACTGCTCCGGACAGCCTCAACCTGAAAATATCAACAATGGAGGCGGGGTGAGTCCAACACTCAGCAGGTACAACTGATATGCATAATAAAACAAATAACAGACAACACTAATCATGCGTACAGTCTCCTGAATATGAGGAGGATAAATGCAACTGAAATGAAATCAGAAGATAACTGTACTGACCGGATCAAAGTATAAAGGTAACAGGTCGTCAGACCGAGTGAGTCATAATCCTGTATGCATGTCAATCAATGCATCCAAACAAATGCAGCATATAAGTGCAGCAATCACAAACAAATAAAAATGCAATAAATGCATATGTCAACCCCATACTCTGAAATCAATGCTCCTGTGCAATGACAGAATGCTGTCGGAGTACTCCTGTCCTGTGACCCCAAATCATAAATGGGGAGCTCAATGCTCTCATCTCCCGGTACACGATGACGGGGAGGATATCTCTGCCGGCTACCACGCTGAGTCTCCTGACCAACGGAGCCAAACAAAGTCCACCATCTGCCGGCTACCACGCTGCTACCCTAAATGCCAACGGAGCCAAACAGAGCGGAACTGACTGCCGGCTACCACGCTGAGTCCTCAGACCAACGGAGCCAAACAGCAGAACCGCCACACACCAGCCAGATATACAAATCCATGGGTGATGTGTGCAGTACATGTAACTGGCGATGAGCTCAACCAAAGTAGAGCCGACAATCGCACAGCATGCAATCATGATGCATGATACTGAACATGGCAATCTCATGAATAACATGGCATGATCCATATAAATAGATACAAAGTGTGTACCACAAGAAGACGTATCAAATAGAAGGTACACAAATCAAAGAGGGTATCAAATAAACCCTAGGTCCAGAATATAACAGAGCATGTGGTTAGGTCACTACCTAAGGCATATGTGATCAGGTAGACAATATGCAATGCAGAATAAATAAACAAACAACATGTACTAATCATGTAGTGACCAACCGAAATAAACAAGTAACACAATTACTGTTATATGTTAAACATATTATCATGCATATCAAAAGACACAAGTCAAAGTACCCGCCTCCAATAAAGTGATCCAAATCTGACTCCAAGATACTCGTCTCGCGTCAAGATCCTGTGTCACGAATATAAATATATTTCATTTAGCTACATTCTCATAAATAGCTAAATAACTCTCTAACCCTAGTTTAGGGCAAATCCCTGACCAACACATAAACCCAATTCAACCCATACATGATCAATAGCATATATCAAATTCCTATGCCTTACCTGAAACTCACAGCCGTTTTATCACTGTTGGAAGTAGGATCGTTTGCTGCTGGAATCCTTCCTACTGATCAGATCATGTTGAGATCAATAATTGGGAATCACAAATCAAACAACAACCCATCTTACAACCTAATCTTACCTCAGGTGTGTCAAGCTGTTGACAGGGGGTGGTGGCCGGAATCAAACAGAGACAGCAACAAACTCTTGATGCTGTGATAACCGGAACCAACTAGGTCACTGTCTTCCAACAATCGAATCGAAAGAAATCACACTACAAATGCATCAACAACCCAATCAACTACTAGTGCACAACTAAAATTTCAACCTAATCCTTACCTTCATCCAGTAGCTCACTGGATTAGAGGACGGAGGAGTTAGGTCACCGGTGTTGTTTCCAGCAAGGGCTACTGAGGCAGTAAACCAGAGCAAAGGGGCGACGACGACATACAGATCCCAAGTGGTGGCCACGGCAGAACCCTTACCAGCGTCGGAAACAGAGGCTAGGGCAGAGGCTACAAATCGACAATTGCTTTGAGTGTTGGCAGCCGGCTATCTGCTGAGCGGGGGCTAGGGCACGGTGAGAACTCGGACAAGGAGTCTCGGAGTGGCACAGAAGAGGTCGGAAAAAGGCGTCGACGGCGTTGGCACCTAGGGCTCGGTGCTGCTCGGCGTCGGGAGAAAGAGAGACAGTGGCATCGGCAGAGATGCTAGGGCATAGAGGAAAGGCAGCCGAGGCTGGGAAATCGGTGCCGGCAGTGGCATCGCTGGAGTCGGGGCAGAGGCTAGGCACCGGCGATTTGGGGACGGCAGAGCGGAGAAGAAGAAAAAGGAACAAACCTTGATCGGGGCTTAAATCGCGAGCGGTTAGCTCGGCGCCGGTTAGGGCAAGGGGGTGAGGACTTCGGGCGCGCGGCAATGAAAGAAAACGGCGGAGGAAAATAAGAAAAAGAATAAAGAAAAAGGGAGAAAAATCAAACATTTCCTCTTTAAAACGAGGTAGCCTAAACAGGCTTTTCCGGACCCCATTTTTATCCCCGTTAACTCGTCCGTACGAGCTCCGAAAAATTCCCGAAAAATTTCTAAAAATTCCGGAAAATTCCCTTATTAATATTCCCTATTTTTTTTCCCGGTATTTTACATTCTCCCCCACTAATAAAAATTTGGTCCCCAAATTTCAGTATCTACCATCAGCAAGTACTAATAACAAGTAACAATAATAAATGCTGAACGGTAAATTAAATCACATACCACAAGTGAAAAGATGGGGTATCGAGCTCGGATCGTATCCTCGAGCTCCCAAGTAACTTCCTCATCCGAATGATGCTGCCATCCGACTTTAACCAGCCGGATAGTCTTGTTCCGCAACTGACGCTCTTTCCGGTCGAGAATCCGTACCGGAACCTCCTCATAAGTTATGTCAGGCTGAACTGGAACTGGAATATCTGTCAGCACATGCGTCGGGTCGGGCACGTATCTCATCAGCATGGATACGTGGAATACATCGTGCACGCCAATCAAGGACGGCGATACTACCAACTAGTGAGCTACTGCTCCAATCCTTTCTAAGATCTAGAAAGGTCCAATGTATCACAGAGCTAGCTTACCTCTGAGGTCAATCTCTTCACCCCTTTCTTGGGTGAAACTCGCAAAAATACCTGGTCACAAATGGAGAACTCTAAGAGTCTCCCACTCCGGTCAGCGTAACTCTTCTAGCAGTCATATGCCTCTAACATCTTCTGTCCGATAGTATGGACCACTTTGCCTCACGTTGAGCTCTATGAGGTCCCAACAACTGGGCCTCTCGGATTCTCGTCCTGATTAACGACTGAGCAACTATGGTAACAAGAATACCCTGCTCTGTCTGTCCCTGCTCCTCAATGTCTAACTCAGAGAAATCCTGAATCAAATCTGTGACCACAACTCGGTGGCAAGCTAAAGTCCCTCTAGACCTCTAGCTAAGTGCATCGGTAACCACATTAGCTTTTCCCAGGTGATAGCTAATGGTACAATCATAATCCTTCAAGAACTCCATCTATCTCCTCGGTCGAAGATTAAGTTCCTTCTGAGTGAACAGATATTTGAGATTCCGATGGTCAGTGAGAATCTCAATGTAATATCATACAGGTACTGCCGCCAAATCTTCAGGGCAAAAATAATAGCGGCCATTTACGGATCATGTACTGAGTAGACTCTTCTCATGCTCCTTCAACCATCGAGAATCATAAGAGACTACTCAATCGTGCTGCATCAGAACAGCGCTCAAATCCTGAATAGATGCGTTGGTGTAGAGGACATATCCGTCCTCTCCAGAAGGTAAAAACCAAAAATCGAAGCCGACACTAGTCTCCGCTTCAGCTCCTAAAAGCTGGTCTTGCAATCCTCAGTCCGAGTAAACTTCACGCCTTTCATGGTCACGCGTGAAAGTAGCATAGCTATGCGGAAGAAACCCTCGACGAAAGGTCTGTAATATCCTGCGAGTCACAAAAGACTGCGGATCTCCTACACTGACTTCGGCTGCTCCCAACGGTAACAACCTCTATCTCCTGTGGAACCACGGTATACTCCTACTGGTGACCGTGTGTTCCAAACATCATAACAAAAGACAATCCAAACCAGCACTACTGATAATCACATATAGATGTTCTCGTCGAATCATCTCTAGATCTATGCAAAGATAGTGTACGTGACTCACCTCGGATCCGTAATAAACCACAACATCGTCCACAAAGATAATGGACACCTATCCAAACATCCTCGACATACCAGGATTATTGAGTCCCTGAAAACATCTAAGGCACTGTAAGCCTATATGGCAAAAACCAATACACATAATGTCTGTATCACAGACATTCCTATTCATAAGATCTCCAATAATAAATCGAAAAATCTGATCATCAATAACATAAATCACCAAAGAATAGATCCTCCAGGGTGAGAGCAACGCTCCATCACAGGAAATACTACATATGTGGGAGCAACGCTCTACCACAAGAAATCCTCAATATGTGGGAGCAACACTCCACCACAAATAATCTGAAATATGTATCTGCAATAAATATAGGAGCAATGCTCCGCTACCAGCAATCCGTGATATGTGGGAGCAACGCTCCACCACAAAACAATACCTAAGTACCCCAAGGCACCTAACTATCCAGCTAGAGACTGTACAAGATCTCTCTACCACAATTCGCTGTGGTTATCCTAGGATATAACAACCTAGTAACTAATCAAATTCATCATCAACTCTATCAGCATCCTAGTGGGTCATCCACTGATAGGAAAATTAGTTGATGGGTTAATTCAACAAATGACATAATGCAGTCACTCCACATTCTGCATTCAGTATAAGTAGAATCATCATACTGCTACCAATGTATACACCTAGCACTCATGCTCACACAATATATGTATGATCAACAAAATCCTCCAATTATTATACACCATTCATACTCACAACTCAGGTATATTCAGTATGATACCTCCAACAATACATACCGAACACGTGTGCAAAATCAATGTAGGTAAAATCAACAATACACCTCAAACAACACTCACATAACATATAGTATAACCAACATATAATTCCAATAAAACCTACTAAACCCAGGTGCACTCATAAAATCAAACATAATCAAAAAGATACCTCAGATACCACACCAAACACATATGTACATATCACAACTCAGATTAAATCGACAAAATGCCTCCAACAAAACACCACCGATGTACATATACTACATCTCGGATTTAATCAACAAGATATCTTCAATAATACCTCCAGATACATACACCCAACTACATATCTATGATTCACAAGGAACCTTCAAACCATATCAGAACATGGATACATATACTACTTACAAATGGACAGTCCACCCAGGATTCCTACAACACATAACAATCATCATATACGTGCAATATAGACATGCAAAATCAGCATACCAGCTCAATCAAAGAGACCAACCTTATGCTACCAACACTCATGGGTTACGGGTATATCTAAACAAAATTCATGCATATGTATCAAGCATGAATACATCAATCAAAAGCAACTCAAAATGGAGCAGCCTAATCATCCAGTAACAACCCTGCTCTAAGTTCAAAGGAACTAGTATCGGACAAGAAAAATATACACAGCCGTGGTATAACATTGCAAGTCAATGTCATACCCTACCAAGACTATATCAAATGGGAAGAATTTTATCATCACAAATCCAAATGTACTCTCCCAGTATACACTAGTAACGAGTGTATCCCATAAGTGTTAAGCAATTAACTCTACACTTCCTTACATCAGCGGGGTCATATATCCCAATGCACCCTCTAAGTTATCCCACCAGATATATACAGTCCATGGTCAAAGTTTTCATGGAATAGGATACATCGATCCTCTATAACCTATCCAAGCCGACAATGATATACGGCTGAATCCGTCCTTTCCACGTCAGTACAAAGCATGTACTCAAATGTGCTCTAGATACATAACTAAGCACAAACAACCTAAAGGTTCAAACCTCTAAGAATAGAGTATGACAATCCTCTACTGATCAACCAACAAAACTAAATCATTCATCTACTAACTAATCAAGAATACCTTAATCCTCCACAAGCAACTAAGGTATATCAAACTACGATCAAATGGTATACTACATTATCAAATAACTAAATCAGTTCATGGGTCAATTCAACACTAATACATCATCTCAAACTAGAGAATGTCAATCCACATAATATCATATGAATAAATGTGTACGACCCAAAAGAAAAAGCTAGAATTCAATATCATCAAGACACCCTCATTTTTTTTTTATCCTCAAAAATATCAGCCCACTAATATCAGATGAATAAGTCTCTACTCTCCATGAGGGTAAGTTAGCATTCAAAACATCAAATCATTATTTATCCACATAGTTCAATATCAGATGAAACAAATATCAATTTTATCATCCTGTTAACTAACCATAATTAACCAGATTTATTAAAATCAAAAATCTCATAGGCACATAAACTCTCTAGCTTCCAATTTATAATCTGATCACCAACTATAAACATCAACCTGTGAACATCATACATGATACTCACTATATCACCATCAATGACAACCCAAATAAAAGATCATCAAAATAGTTATCCACTAAAAGATCATCAACAACCACATAACATTTACTCTCTTAAATCATTAGAAATCAACACATCAAAATATCTGATCTCACAATATCCCTCAACCTCAAACCATTCTCAATAATGATCAAACATGGTAACTCCCCTAATGAACAATTTTTCATCATATCGGGTATCCTAATATCCAAAAGATATGAGTATAAAACCTCCACTGGCTAAAACAACATAAATATGTAGGTATCATCCACTACCCAGCTAACAATAGCAGAGGCTGGTATGTGCCTCCATCTCCTACTAATAGTAACAGAAGCTAAAATCTACTGATGGTATGATGTGAAAAATCACCAGAGACTATAATCCTTGATCTCTATTAAGGTCAACCATGCTTAATGGCTAACTCATCACAAAAAATATGTGCTACAGCAACCAGACAGGTACTAAATAAAGAATGCTAATACCTGTCATAAACTATAAAATTAAACATCATACCTATATGCCGTCTGGAGATGTTCCGTCGCTGTCCAGTCCCCAAATTGACCTCAAAATTTCCGATCGAGAACAACAACGGAAATCCATATAAATCCGAAACGGAAATCCAAACCCAATCGTAATGGAAAAATTCATGTCACTCAAACAACTACCCAGTTTGACTCGCAAACTTGGGCTAAATCCAAAAATCCAGAATACCCAAAAACAGGTATCCGATAAATCACCAGAACACCGAAAGCAGGTATCATAACCCGCTCTGATACCAAATAAATTGGTATCAGATAAATCTCAAAAATCCAACACACGAAAATCCAACAAGTATCGCCAAACTTTGGCGCTCTGATACCATATCAATTGGTATCAGGTTATACCAACTATGCAAAATACGAAAACAAAGATCGTAAAAATCCAAAACACACAGCAAGTATCGTATACCTGCTCTGATACCACTAAATTGTCACGCCCCAGAGGAGTCTCTGTCCGAAGAAATTTCGGCAGCATCTCCCCTGTACGGCGGACAATATGAAACTTTCTACATATCACATATACATCAGCCACAGGCGGCTGGAATGATAACAAAAAAATAAAGACAAACACCACGCAGTTAATAAAGATATCCAGCCTCTGGCTGTCACAACCACGCAGTTAATAATAGTAAACAACAACAATAGGACTCTGACTCGAAATCCACCCTACTCCACTACATTCGTAAAGCTCAAATCCAACGAACTCACCTCTTCTGCCGTCTAGGCAGGCATATAGTAGAATAAAAACCAAACCATCCAAAAATCCATCAAACGGTAACAATCCGTACAATATCCATAAATAAAATCCAAAACAAAACTAAAACATAGTCTGATGGAAGAAAAACCAAAATAAAGCAAATAACAACCTAGTAGAGAACTAGCTCTACGTGCAGATGGGGGCCAGCGACTGGAACTGCTCCGGACAGCCTCAACCTGAAAATATATCAACAATGGAGGCGGGGTGAGTCCAACACTCAGCAGGTACAACTGATATGCATAATAAAACAAATAACAGACAACACTAATCATGCGTACAGTCTCCTGAATATGAGGAGGATAAATGCAACTGAAATGAAATCAGAAGATAACTGTACTGACCGGATCAAAGTATAAAGGTAACAGGTCGTCAGACCGAGTGAGTCATAATCCTGTATGCATGTCAATCAATGCATCCAAACAAATGCAGCATATAAGTGCAGCAATCACAAGCAAATAAAAATGCAATAAATGCATATGTCAACCCCATACTCTGAAATCAATGCTCCTGTGCAATGACAGAGTAAACGGGATGCTGTCGGAGTACTCCTGTCCTGTGACCCCAAAAATGGGGGAGCTCAATGCTCTCATCTCCCGGTACACGATGACGGGGAGGATATCTCTGCCGGCTACCACGCTGAGTCTCCTGACCAACGGAGCCAAACAAAGTCCACCATCTGCCGGCTACCACGCTGCTACCCTAAATGCCAACGGAGCCAAACAGAGCGGAACTGACTGCCGGCTACCACGCTGAGTCGCCTGACCAACGGAGCCAAACAGCAGAACCGCCACACACCAGCCAGATATACAAATCCATGGGTGATGTGTGCAGTACATGTAACTGGCGATGAGCTCAACCAAAGTAGAGCCGACAATCGCACAGCATGCAATCATGATGCATGATACTGAACATGGCAATCTCATGAATAACATGGCATGATCCATATAAATAGATACAAAGTGTGTACCACAAGAAGACGTATCAAATAGAAGGTACACAAATCGAAGAGGGTATCAAATAAACCCTAGATCCAGAATATAACAGAGCATGTGGTTAGGTCACTACCTAAGGCATATGTGATCAGGTAGACAATATGCAATGCAGAATAAATAAACAAACAACATGTACTAATCATGTAGTGACCAACCGAAATAAACAAGTAACACAATTACTGTTATATGTTAAACATATTATCATGCATATCAAAAGACACAAGTCAAAGTACCCGCCTCCAATAAAGTGATCCAAATCTGACTCCAAGATACTCGTCTCGCGTCAAGATCCTGTGTCACGAATATAAATATATTTCATTTAGCTACATTCTCATAAATAGCTAAATAACTCTCTAACCCTAGTTTAGGGCAAATCCCTGACCAACACATAAACCCAATTCAACCCATACATGATCAATAGCATATATCAAATTCCTATGCCTTACCTGAAACTCACAGCCGTTTTATCACTGTTGGAAGTAGGATCGTTTGCTGCTGGAATCCTTCCTACTGATCAGATCATGTTGAGATCAATAATTGGGAATCACAAATCAAACAACAACCCATCTTACAACCTAATCTTACCTCAGGTGTGTCAAGCTGTTGACAGGGGGTGGTGGCCGGAATCAAACAGAGACAGCAACAAACTCTTGATGCTGTGATAACCGGAACCAACTAGGTCACTGTCTTCCAACAATCGAATCGAAAGAAATCACACTACAAATGCATCAACAACCCAATCAACTACTAGTGCACAACTAAAATTTCAACCTAATCCTTACCTTCATCCAGTAGCTCACTGGATTAGAGGACGGAGGAGTTAGGTCACCGGTGTTGTTTCCAGCAAGGGCTACTGAGGCAGTAAACCAGAGCAAAGGGGCGACGACGACATACAGATCCCAAGTGGTGGCCACGGCAGAACCCTTACCAGCGTCGGAAACAGAGGCTAGGGCAGAGGCTACAAATCGACAATTGCTTTGAGTGTTGGCAGCCGGCTATCTGCTGAGCGGGGGCTAGGGCACGGTGAGAACTCGGACAAGGAGTCTCGGAGTGGCACAGAAGAGGTCGGAAAAAGGCGTCGACGGCGTTGGCACCTAGGGCTCGGTGCTGCTCGGCGTCGGGAGAAAGAGAGACAGTGGCATCGGCAGAGATGCTAGGGCATAGAGGAAAGGCAGCCGAGGCTGGGAAATCGGTGCCGGCAGTGGCATCGCTGGAGTCGGGGCAGAGGCTAGGCACCGGCGATTTGGGGACGGCAGAGCGGAGAAGAAGAAAAAGGAACAAACCTTGATCGGGGCTTAAATCGCGAGCGGTTAGCTCGGCGCCGGTTAGGGCAAGGGGGTGAGGACTTCGGGCGCGCGGCAATGAAAGAAAACGGCGGAGGAAAATAAGAAAAAGAATAAAGAAAAAGGGAGAAAAATCAAACATTTCCTCTTTAAAACGAGGTAGCCTAAACAGGCTTTTCCGGACCCCATTTTTATCCCCGTTAACTCGTCCGTACGAGCTCCGAAAAATTCCCGAAAAATTTCTAAAAATTCCGGAAAATTCCCTTATTAATATTCCGTACGAGCATCCAGTTTTGCAGCCAATAAAGTAACTGCATCGACATCAAACTTTCCTGATGCTTTTGTTGTTAAGTTCACACAAGAATAGCCACCACTTCTTTCATTAGACCATTGATGGTGATTTTGTGCTACGCTTTCAATTATTTCTTCGGCTTTATCCAAACTCTTATTCATAAGTGTCCCTCCAACAGCTTAATCAAGGGACACCTTTGTATGATAGTTGATGCCATTATAAAATGTATGTAGCACTAACCACCTTTCCAAACCATGGTGTGGGCATTGTCTGAGCATACTATTGTATCTATCCCAAGCTTCAAATAGAGATTCTGAGTCCGCTTGCTTGAAGCTTGCAATAAGATTCCTCATATGAGTCGTTTTACTTGGAGGATATAATTTGTCAAGGAATTGTTACTCACATTGCTCCCATGTGGTGATGCTATTTGGAGCCAAAGATTTTAACCATTGCTTGGCTCTATATCTCAAAGAGAACCCAAATAATAATAGGCGCACCGCCTCAGAAGGAACACCATTCATCTTCATTGTGCCGCATATCTCGTAGAAGACCTCTAAATGTTGGTTGGGGTCTTCATGCGGTCCTCCACTCAACTGATTTTGCTGCACCATAGATATAATTACAGGTTTGATCTCAAAATTATTTGCTTCAACTGAACGCCTTGAAATACTAGATCGAAAACCTCTAGCGTAAGGTGTTGCATAATCCTTTAGTGGTCTATTAGCCATGATAGAATGTTCTTATTCTTCTTGTTGTCTTTGTAGAATTTTTCTTTCTATGAAATGTTCTGTCTATCTCAAGATCTAGAGGAAGAAGTTCTCCTGCAAAGTTAGATCTTCGCATACACAAGAGCAAGATAGCAAGATATGTTTACAAAAGAAAAAGAAGAGAGAAACTAAATCCAAAGAAAAACAGAGAAAAGTTAGACAAAAATGTTTGAATAAAAAATGCAGAATTAGAATTACAACAAAAAGAATTGACAAGAATGTTATACAAGAAAGAAAAAACTTATAAAAACAGAATTCTAACAATTAGATTCAACTATGCAAATGAAAAGAAAAGTTATGTTATGTTTAGTCTAACTCAATTGATAATCTCTAATGTTATAGCGCAGTCCCCGGCAACGGCGCCAAAGACTTATTGACTCTCCGCAAGTGTATGGATATATCGTAAGTAATAATAAAAGATATCGAATTCTCAGGGACTGAAATAAGCACTAAAGATGTCTCAATGCGAGTAAGCAAAACAACCAATCAATTGATTTACAAAAGCTAAGTGTAACTATGAAAGGTAAACAAAGAAATGAAAGAATAAGAAACAAGAAATAGGGCAACGATAAAGGGTATGTTCTAGGAGTTTTGATTTCTTTGTAAGGTTTGTTCAATGTAAATGATCTACCAAATCTTATTCCTCAATTGCCCATTTATAGAAGGTTGTCGGTTCCCTCTTGCAACAGACAAACGGCCAAGGACTGAAATATATCTAAACGTGATCAATTAGAAATGAACCTATGTTGTCCTTACACGGGCTTGCCTGTCACGTGCGTCCCTTGAAAAATCAACATAGAATCCATTACTCCTCAACTGCATTAAGATATAATATATAAACACATACAATCTATCCTACCCTCTTGAAATACCTAATTTCTCCTTCAAGATTACCCCTCAAACGTCCTTACACAGGCATGTTCCCGTCACGAACGCCCCTCGGAAAATCGAATGAGAAATTACCTCTACAAGATCCACAAGATATCCAAACATTCAATCAAGCATGGTAATTAAGCCCTAATCACAACAATGCACACAAGAAAGAATAGATACAAACAGGACAAAATCATAGAAATAGGAAATTGTCACATCCACAAGAGTTTTACATCAAATCATCCTTAAATTACCCCCTCCATCCTAGAACAAGAAATCTACTCCATAAAACAAGGAAAGAAACCCCAAGAGATGAAGATTACAAGCATTTTTACCCCTCAAATCTAAGAAAAGAGAGAAAGAAAACATATCTACAAAGAAGAACGTCTTCGGATCCAATCCTTGCTTTCCCGGAGTCGATTCGGTGAAGATCCACCCTTAGTTCGCCGGAAATCCCTCCAAGAATGGTAAGGAACGCCCCAAACTTGTTTCCCTCCCAAAAGGGAGAAGATCCCCTTTGAAATGAAGAAGAAACCTTTATATAGAGGGGGAAAATCGAGCGCCACACGGCCCCAGGACTTGGCCTTGAGTGGGACACGGCCTGGCTCACTCTCTGCCTGTCTCACACGGCCATGTGTGAGACATGGCCATGTCTGGCTCTGCCACTGCACTCCCTGCACGACCTGTAGATCCACACTGCTTGCACTGCCTCCGGCTCTGGAGCTCCTACACAAGCCGTGTGAAGCACACTGCCAGGGCATTCTTGGCCTCTGGAATTGTTGCACAGGACATGTGTAGCACATGGTTAGGGCACTCCTAGGCTCTTGAAGGCTTGCACGACCATGTAGCGTACACGGCCTTACTTCTTCTGGCTTCTCATCTTGGCACGGTTGTGTGAGGTTCACACGGCCAAGGCCACTTCCTATCCTGCTGCAATTACACGGGCAGTGATCCACACACGGCCTGGGCAACCCCCCATGGCAGGGTCGTGTGAGGTATAAGAATGGTGCCTTCCTTCTTTGCTTCGCTTGCAGATTTGGCCTTGAACACGAAACCTTCACCAAATTTGACTCTTGTGTACAGAAAATACACAAAAGCATATCTCCGAACAAAAAGAGTAAATATGCTAAAAGAAAAACTAGAAGTACGAAAATACATAGACAAAGCATGTACAAAGTATGTGAATGTGCGTCAAAACATGCTAAACAAGTGTATACAATCTAGGCACATCACACCTCCAGACTTAAACTTTTGCTTGTCCTTAAGCAAACTGCTGCAATCTAAATTCATATGTTCTAAAATGTTCTCATATCCCTAATGCATTCTCCTAACTCTATCAAAAAGTTTCATTGATAAGCATGATCATGGAAACAAGTTAAGTGTAACGCCCGAAAATTCTCAAACTTGCATTAGAATTATTCTATGATTTTTCTGGAATTTTTAGATATTTTTCCGAAATTTTTCCGAGTAGCGGAAGTAGCAAAAATAATTAGAACCGCAAAATAGCTTAGGCGGGAATCGAACTCGAGACCTATGGTGTAAGGGATAATGATAGTAACCAGTTGAACCCAGCAGGGCCATGCTGAAAGAAGAGAGAATCAATTATATTTATAATTGATTTTTTGATGAATTAATTAGTAAATATAAATAAGGATTTAAGTGAGAAGTTTTAGATTATTTTCTCACCATAGTTTTTCCTCACCCGAAACCTAAAACCGCCGCACCTCTCTTCTTCTCCTCTTCCTCACGCACGGCACACCAAGCCAAGGGTCAAGGGAAAATCTTCCAGCGACGACTCCAACACGAAAAAGGTTCTTCTCCACGAGAGGAACGCGAGGACGTAAGCGGTTCGTCGAACGGAGCAGTTTTCCGGAAAACCTAGCGGATAAAATCGTAAGAAAACCTTGCGATTGAGGTAAGAAACCCCTCACCTGCAGTATAATTGCTCTCGCTTGTTAGTTTCGGCGTTAGTTCAGTAGTTTTACAGTTTTCAGTTATAAGGTGTGCTCTCAGTGCACACCAAGCATTCGGTAGAATGCCCAGTTCAGAAGGATGTACCAGTAGGCGTCCTAACAGCATGTAAAATGTATTAGAAACATTTTATTCAGTTTATTATCAGTTATTGCAGCTATATGGATCAGATATCCATTGGGTGGGCTCCCACAGTAGCCTCTAGGTTCAGATAACCTAGAACAGCGAAGTAAAATAAAACAGTATTCAGTATTTTACTTTTATTCAGTTGGCAATGTATTTGGATCAGATATCCATGGGCTGGACTCCCACAGTCGTCCCTAGGTTCAGATAACCTAGTAACCCTGCTGGATTCGGAACTTGCAATCCCGGGTCTCGTAGGGATGCGCGCACAGTAAGTACAGTTGCCAGGGCCCCAACAACATGTTTAGTATTTTCATCTATTATATGTATAGTTTTCAAATTTGAAACCAGTGATGAGAACACTAATTTAGCTTTCAGTTCAGTTCAGGTTCAGTTTACATGATTTGAGTTCATGTACAGATTTAGATATATGCATGACTAGTTCAGTTTCATGCTCAGTTTATAAGTATGCCATGTTCAGTTTAAAGCATGTTTAATTTATATGCTATGCCATGTTTTAGTTCCAGTTTATGCTTTTATATGTCATGTCATGTTGTCATGCTCAGCTCAGTTTCCAAATAGCATGTTTTAAAAGTCATGAAATGCATCGTTGCATGTTTTTGTGAGGTAGATGGTTTCTTACTAAGCTTAAAGCTTACAGATACTATTTTCCTTATACTGCAGATACAGGAAAAAGGAAAATGGATTAGCAGTAGAGGCTGGAGGTCAATGCAGATGAGGATGTGTGTGGAAGGAACTGGAATAAAAGACCCTCTGGGGATTTAGCATTTACTTTAGCACTTTTCAGTTTATTAGTTTAGTTTCATGTTTTAAGCAATTAGAACTTTTAGAAATTCATACCTTCATGCACTTTAAGTTGTTAAAATGCCATGAACTAGTAAACCTTGCTTTAGCTTAAGTTTAGAATTATTACTACATGTTGCTAGAATGTTTATTATGCATTAGATAGTGGTAGTGTGAGGTTTTGGCACGAATCAGTGCTGGAAATCAAAAATTCTGATTTCGTTTCAGACTATCAGAACCTAGATCGGTCAGCAGACCGATCCAGTGCCATTCCTTCTCCTGGATCGGTCAGCCAACCGATCCAGATGGATACAGTAGCCTACTGTATCTCCCTGGATCGGTCAGCCGACCAATCCAGCATCGAACAGAAGGTATCCCAGCGTCTCCAGGTGCCTGGATCGGTCTGCAGACCGATCCAGACACACCTGGATCGGTCCGCAGACCGATCCAGCAGGGCACAGAAGCAGGGCAAGTCTGATCGATCCATGGATCGAATAGCAGCTAGCTGGGAAGTTAGATTCGTGTTCTAGCTCAGATGGGAGGTCAAGTATCCTCCTTAGCACATATACCCCAACCGGAAAGGTCTTGAGCCCTTCCTTATAACAGCATGGGTGTACCAGTTGTCAGTTTAATAGAGTCAACTAGTGAAATTTTATTTTACCCAGTTTCCGCACAGTAGCATCAGTAGTTAATGTAGTGATCCGGCTCACAGCTTAGTACCCAGGAGTTGGGTCGTTACAGAGTGGTATCAGAGCAGTGTTCCATACTTCCTACACACACATCAGCATTTTGCCTACAGCTTCCAAGTAAGAACATCTCTCACTCAATTTTCTTTTCAGCTTTCATATCAGTTATATGTGCTTTCATGTTTGCTCTCATGTTGGCAGTTAATTAATTCATGTTTACAGTGATAGTATTTAACTTGTTACCAGTAGTTAACTATAACATGATAGCCTAGTTATATATATGTGTTCTCTGCTATTTAGAAAATGGTACGAGGACGTCCAGCTAAGAAAGCATCAGCGGCTGAGCCCCAGCATGAGGCAGGCAGTTCAGTGCCTCCCTCATACCTTACAGCACTAGTGGCTCAGCTACAGCAGCAGTTAGCTGATCAGCAACAGGAGATAGCCTCCTTAAAGGCTAACCAGCAGACTACTCCCCCAGTCACTCCAGTACCGAACCTCACGACTCCAGTAATCACAGAGGTAGTACCAGCTCAGCCTGCAGTACCAGTCCCAGTGGCCCCAGTAGCAGGGGCTAAGAGAGAAGCTTACCTTATCCAGTGGCAGAGAATTAAGCCCGAGAACTTCTCAGGCACCAGCGAACCATGGGATGCTCAGGCATGGTTTAAAACACTGGAAAGCACGATGGAGCTTCTAGACTGGCCAGAGCACGAAAAGGTGAAGTGTGCCTCCTTCTGTTTAACAGGAGATGCACGCATGTGGTGGGAGCGGATTAAATCGAAGTGGCCAGTAAACCAGATGACATGGGCCAACTTCGAGAAAGAATTCTTCGAGGAATTCTTTCACATGCAAGTCACGAACCGACACTATGACGAGTTTATAGAATTTCGTCAGGGCAACCTATCAGTTCAGGAGGCCGTGAAGAAATTCAACAGGTTGGCCCGTCTGTGTCCAGAACTAGTCAGCTCAGAGAAGGAGCGAGTACGGTTGATGCTGAAGATGCTCAGACCAGAGATCGCAATGAATGTGGCTGGTGGCGTTCATAGGCCACAAACCACAGAGGAGCTAGTGAGTAGTGCTCTGATCACCGAGCACTATCAGCACAGCATCACCCAGCAGAAGCAGGTTTCCACAGAGCCCAAGGGACAAGCTGGCTCAGGTACTCAGCAGAAACAACAGGGACATAGCTCCAACTGGAAGGGGAAACGTAAGGCAAGCAGTGACCCAAAAGGAGGACCAGCTGGAAAACATTCCAGACATCCCAAGTGTGCTACTTGTGGGAAACATCATCCAGGAGTTTGCCGCAAGGGTACGCGAGGTTGTTTTGAATGTGGACAGGAAGGGCACATGGCTAAACAGTGCCCGAACAAGAACAGCCTTCCTCAGCCTCAGCCGATACAGTATGGAGCTCAGCCAGCGCAGCTACATCAGATGTATGCTGCCTTAGATGGTCCACAGATCAGTCAGGGCAGATTAGAAGCCCCCACAGCTATCCCGAATGCCAGGATTTTCTCACTGACCAGAGAGGACGTAGCAAATGCCTCGACAGTTGTCACAGGTCAGATCAGTATTTTACAGCATAATGCAACTGTCTTATTCGATACTGGGGCAACCCACTCTTATGTATCCAGGGCATTTGCCGAGAAATTAGCAACACCTCCAGAGTTACTCAACAGTCAGTTTCTGACAACACTACCCTCAGGAGACATTATGGCATCTACGCACTGGCTCAGAGCAGTGCCAGTCATTATAGCAGACAGGGAACTTTTTGGTGATCTGATAGTGCTAGAAATGACTGACTACGATGTCATCTTTGGAATGGATTTTCTGATCAGATACGGCGCTTCTATAGAGTGCCGTAAACAGAAGGTCATATTCCAACCTGAAGCAGGAGTACAGTTTGAGTTCATAGGAAAACCAAAGAGAACAGCCAGGAAGTTTCTCTCAGCATTGAAAGCACAGCAGCTATTGGATTCAGGATGCATGGGATTTTTAACAAATGTAGTCAACACCAGCCAGGACAAGAACCAACAGCTATCAGAGGTTCGAGTCGTTTGTGACTACCCAGCAGTCTTCCCTGAAGAGTTACCAGACTTAGCACCAGACAGGGAGATTGAATTTGAGATAGAGCTCATTCCCGGACAAACCAATTTCCAAGGCACTGCATCTGCATGGCTCCAAAGAGAACTGAAGGAACTTCAGGAGCAATTACAGGAGCTTCTTGACAAGGGTTTCATACGCCCTAGTCACTCACCATGGGGAGCACCTGTGTTGTTCGTGAAGAAGAAGGATGGAAGCATGCGCCTATGCATAGACTACCGTGCCTTGAACCAGGTCACAATTAAAAACAAGTACCCTCTCCCCAGGATAGATGACCTGTTTGACCAGCTAAAGGGAGCCACAGTGTTCTCTAAAATTGAGCTCAGATCAGGATACCACCAGGTTAGAGTCAAGAAAGGTGATATACCTAAAACAGCTTTCAGGACCAGATACGGACATTATGAGTTCGTAGTCATGCCTTTCGGCGTAACAAATGCTCCAGCTACTTTCATGGACCTCATGAACAGAGTATTCAGAGAATACTTAGACAAGTTTGTCATCGTGTTCATCGATGACATTCTTATCTATTCAGGCACTCAGGAGGACCATGCAGAGCATCTGAAGACAGTTTTGCAGATCCTTCAGCAGAACCAGCTGTACGCCAAATTCACGAAATGTGAATTTTGGCTAGACCAGGTAGCCTTTCTAGGTCACATCATCTCCAAGGATGGTGTTATGGTAGATCCCAGCAAGATAGAAGCGAGTAACTCGAAGAGACCCAGAACGCCAAGGAAATCAAGCTCGGGATTAGCAAGCTACACAGAAATTCAGAGGACTTCTCCAGATAGCCTCCCACCGATAGCTCTCACCAGAAGAACAAGAATTTCAAAGGATGAGGATCGAGTGAACTAAAACGAAGATTGATCGGTGCTCCTATTTTAGTTATACCAAAAACATGACCGACATCTACAAGGACGCCTAAATTGGGATTAGGAGCGATCGATGCGAGGCAAGGTGATCGCCTATGCCTCCAAACAACTCAAGGATTATGAGAGGAACTATCCTACTCACGACCTTGAGCTTGCAGCAGTGGTGTTCGCTCTCAAGATTTGGAGACATTATTTGTACGGAGCTCAGTGCAGAGTGTATACAGATCATCAAAGTCTGAAGTATTTCTTTACTCAGAAGGATCTGAATATGCGACAGCGCAGATGGTTAGAACTGGTCAAGGATTATGACATAGATATCCTCTACCATCCAGGGAAAGCTAATAAGGTAGCAGACGCACTCAGCAGGAAGTCCAGTGCTACCTTATTATCTTTAGCAGCTATGTCACCACCCCTAAGGAAGGAGTGTAACACCCACCCTTGTTACCCTAGGGCGGCGCTACGTTCATACATGCTTCAGTTATACTATGGCAGCGGAAGAACAAAATTTTTTTCTTTTTAAACATTCATTTTATAACATGATATCACAGATTAAATGTGCATATGTTGATTCTATAACTAATCATATTAATTTGTCCGGATCGTTCTTTGCCGAGCCACCACCACACACATCACTATCTGCTCCTCCTGTTGCTCCTCTAGCTCATCCAGCTTCTTTATCTGAGGTACAAGGAAAGTAAGCTGTGAGCACTCATGGATCAGTAAGTTCCTTTCCTACTCACTAAAACCGAAAATCATCGTATATTAATATCATGCGTAGTATCATAAGCATACGACATACAAGGGTATCATATTCATATCATGACATTATATCATCAGATAATTCAAGCACATATGTAGGCAATGCATCATGAATTTGAAAGCTTATACTTATAAGTACTTGAAATTCATATCATCATTAGAGGGGATCCCGGTTTGTACCACATACATAATGCGCGCGCTTCTTAAATAGGTCCAAGGTAGCAAGTCTTGAACCCTACCATACATACATACTAGGTCCGAGTCTTACTCCATCGACCTAGGGCATTCAGAAGCCCATTTCTGACGAGGCCCGAGTCTTATTCCATCGACCCCGGGGCGTTTACGGAGCCCACCCTTGGTACAAACCATACAAAAATAATTTATCATGCATAACTATCATATCATATCCCTAACAATCTTTCATGCATTTCATTTTTCATTCTTTTCTCATTATGTATAGCATTTCCTATGCTAACACATATCATGGCATATACATAACATAAATTTCATTCTTTTCTCATTATGTATAGCATTTCCTATGCTATCACATATCATGACATATACATAACATAAATTTCATTCTTTTCTCATTATGTATAGCATTTCCTATGCTATCACATATCATGGCATATACATAGCATAAATTTCATTCTTTCTCATTATGTATAACACTTCCTAGGTTCCTTTCCCTTTTTCTTTCTTTTTTTCTTTTATTTTCAATTATCTTCTAAACAAGAAAACAAATACATGATCCTTAACATTTCATAGGGAGAACCTCGTACTAGTTGGGTAAAACAATAATTTCCCTAGCCTCTTAAAACTATTTTTGGCCGAAATTCTAGGGTTAAGTACTCCTTTGATCAAGCATCATATAGGTGTAAAAACATGAAGAAGATCCCTTTTCCATGGCATAGAAAATCTATCATGTAGTGTAGACTTAGTTAAACCTCACTAGATTTCGAAAGCTCTTCTTAACCGAATTTTCTCAAACTTGTTTCTAGGTTTTAAAATCCTCATAAAATCTGAAAAATATATAAAAAGCCTTGTACCACAGGTGAGGGGAAGCTAACCTTCTTCGCTTAAGTTTCCTAGAGTTGAGAACTTGCTTGGACCTTTCTTCCTTGCTTGCTTTGCTCGGCACCAATGGAGGAGAGGAGTGGCTAGGTCTTTTGGTGGAGAGGAGGAGGAAGAAGAGGCTTCTCTTTCCTCTTGTGTTGCTCGGCAACAACAAGAGAGAAAGAGGGAGAGAGTGAAGAGGAAGAAGAGGTTCTTCCTCTTGTGTTGCTCGGCAACAAGAAGAAGAAGAGAGGGAGAGGTGAGTCTCGGCACAAAAGGGAGGAGAGGAGGAGAATGAGTGGGGGATGAAGTTGAAGTCACCCCTCCATGCCTATTTATACTAAAATGAGGGGAGGAAACTTGACTTGATTCATCCTCCCTATTCATTTCTCCCCTTAAATGACAAGAATATTCTAGAGAAATGCCTTTTGAGTTCTCTCTTTTCTTACCCTTAATTTATGTCATTTTTCTCTTTTAATTAAAATTCCTATCTCTCCTCTTACAATATCCTCTCCTATCCCACTTGGTTAACACATGCATGCATCCACAAGAGAACCAAGGATCAAAACTTGTTTATGTATATTTTTATTTCTTTTTACTTCCTTTTCCTTTTAAGTAGAAAGAATCCTTTCTTATTCTTAACTACTTAATCCTTTCTCTCCTTATCAATAATTCTCCTATCCCCTTTGGTATCCTATACATGTTCCTTACAAGAGATCCAAGGTTCAATCTCTCTTCTAACATTTTATTTTCTTTTGTACATAATAATTCGTATATTACTATATTATGCATTATGCATAAATATTTCATACATATATATATTATCTCATATTTCTTCCTTTTGTCCATATTAATTCCATACATTTTAAATCATGCATAGATGATTTATATTCTCAACTTTATTTTTCTTTCATAAAGTTTTAATCATCTAAATCCATCTTAATATTTAACTTAGAATATTTATACCTTCTTTTCATTCGTACTCTCATTATCCTTACTTTCTTATCTAGGCTTTCTAGGGGTGTTACAAGGAGATTACAGCTTTTAGTCTCCAGCTTATAGTCGGGCAGCTTTCCGCTATGTCCTTAGCATCTACCTTGCTTGATGATATCCAGACAGCTCAGGAGCAGGATCCTGAAATCCAGAAAATCAAGCAAGGGTTGGCAGAATCAAAAAGTGGAGAGTTCAGAGTGTTCGCCAGTGGGGTAGTGTACTGTGGTGACAGACTTTGTGTTCCAGATCAAGAGGAACTACAAAAACAGATTCTAGACGAGGCTCACAGGACTCCCTATGCGATGCATCCTGGTTCCACCAAAATGTATCAGGATCTAAAAAAATGATTTTGGTGGCCTGGGATGAAGCGAGATATCGCCAGATACGTCAGCATCTGTTTAACCTGTCAGAGGGTTAAGGCAGAACATCAGCGACCAGGAGGAGTTCTGCAGCCGATTCAGATTCCAGAATGGAAGTGGGAGGATATCTCTATGGACTTCATAGTGGGATTACCCAGAACCACGAATGGTTTTGATGCCATCTGGGTAATAGTCGACAGGTTGACTAAATCAGCCCACTTCTTAGCTATCAGAATATCCTATTCCATGGAGCAGCTAGCTCAGTTGTATCTCAAGGAGATTGTCACGCTGCATGGAGTCCCACGAACCATTATATCAGACAGAGACAGTAGATTTACATCACACTTCTGGAAGTGTGTACAGTCAGCTATGGGCACGAAATTAAAAGACAACCTTTCATCCTCGATGATGGTCGACGGAGCGAGTAAATCGTGTACTCGAGGATATGCTCCGGCTTGCCCTAGATTTCAAAGGAAGTTGGTGCAAATATCCGAGTCTATTGCATACAACAACAGTTATCGGGCCACTATCGGCATGGCACCTTATGAGGCACTCTATGGGTGGAGGTGCAGATCACCAATCTGTTGGTATGAGAGTGGTGAACAGAAGGAACTAGAGCTTGAGACAGATCTAGTAGCAGATACCACAGCAGATTCGCCAGAGGATAGAGACAGCACAGATCCGTCAGAAGAGCTATGCTGATACACGACGCAGACCCCTAGAGTTTTCAGTTGGGGATACAGTTTTCCTCAGGGTAGCTCCCATGAAGGGAGTCATGCGTTTTGGGAAGAAGGGCAAGCTAGCTCCCAGATATGTGGGACCATACCTTATCACGAAGAGAGTGGGCAAGGTAGCATATGAGCTAGAGCTACCTCAGGAGATGTCAGCCGTCCACAACGTATTTCATGTCTCCATGCTGAAGAAGCATATTCCAGACGCCACCCAGGTGATTGAGCCCCAGTTGGTACAGGTCCGTGATGATCTCAGCTATGACAGTAGGCCTATTCAGATAATAGACCGAGCAGTAAAGAAATTACGGAACAAGGAAGTGCCATTAGTCAAAATCAGTTGGCAAAATCACACAGCAGCAGAGGCGACTTGGGAGACAGAGGCCAGCATGAGACAGAAGTACCCAGAATTGTTTTAAGTTCGGGGACGAACTTTTTATAAGGTATGGGGGAATGTAACGCCCGAAAATTCTCAAACTTGTATTAGAATTATTCTATGATTTTTCTGGAATTTTTAGATATTTTTATGGAATTTTTCCGAGTAGCGGAAGTAGCAAAAATAATTAGAACCGCAAAATAGCTTAGGCGGGAATCGAACCCGAGACCTATGGTGTAAGGGATAATGCTAGTAACCAGTTGAACCCAGCAGGGCCGTGCTGAAAGAAGAGGGAATCAATTATATTTATAATTGATTTTTGGATGAATTAATTAGTAAATATAAAAAAGGATTTAAGTGAGAAGTTTTAGATTATTTTCACTCCGTAGTTTTTCCTCACCAGAAACCTAAAACCGCCGCACCTCTCTTCTTCTCATCTTCCTCACGCACGGCACACCAAGCCAAGGGTCAAGGGAACATCTTCTAGCGACGACTCCAACACGAAAAAGGTTCTTCTCCACGAGAGGAACGCAAGGACGTAAGCGGTTCGTCGAACGGAGCAGTTTTCCGGAAAACCTAGCGGATAGAATCGTAAGAAAACCTTGCGATTGAGTTAAGAAACCCCTAACCTGCAGTATAATTGCTCTCGCTTGTTAGTTTCGGCATTAGTTCAGTAGTTTTACAGTTTTCAGTTATAAGGTGTGCTCTCAGTGCACACCAAGCATTCGGTAGAATGCCCAGTTCAGAAGGATGCACCAGTAGGCGTCCTAACAGCATGTAAAATGTATTAGAAACATTTTATTCAGTTTATTATCAGTTATTACAGCTATATGGATCAGATATCCATTGGGTGGGCTCCCACAGTAGCCTCTAGGTTCAGATAACCTAGAACAGCGAAGTAAAATAAAACAGTATTCAGTATTTTACTTTTATTCAGTTGGCAATGTATTTGGATCAGATATCCATGGGCTGGACTCCCACAGTCGTCCCTAGGTTCAGATAACCTAGTAACCCTGCTGGATTCGGAACTTGCAATCCCGGGTCTCGTAGGGATGCGCGCACAGTAAGTACAGTTGCCAGGGCCCCAGCAGCATGTTTAGTATTTTCATCTATTATATGTATAGTTTTCAAATTTGAAACCAGTGATGAGAACACTAATTTAGCTTTTAGTTCAGTTCAGGTTCAGTTAACATGATTTGAGTTCATGTACAGATTTAGATATATGCATGACTAGTTCAGTTTCATGCTCAGTTTATAAGTATGCCATGTTCAGTTTAAAGCATGTTTAATTTATATGCTATGCCATGTTTCAGTTCCAGTTTATGCTTTTATATGTCATGCCATGTTGTCATGCTCAGCTCGGTTTTCAAATAGCATGTTTTAAAAGTCATGAAATGCATCGTTGCATGTTTTTGTGAGGTAGATGGTTTCTTACTAAGCTTAAAGCTTACAGATACTATTTTCCTTATACTGCAGATACAGGAAAAAGGAAAATGGATTAGCAGTGGAGGCTGAAGGTCAATGCAGATGAGGATGTGTGTGGAAGGAACTGGAATAAAAGACCCTCTGGGGATTTAGCATTTACTTTAGCACTTTTCAGTTTATTAGTTTAGTTTCATGTTTTAAGCAATTAGAACTTTTAGAAATTCATACCTTCATGCACTTTAAGTTGTTAAAATGCCATGAACTAGTAAACCTTGCTTTAGCTTAAGTTTAGAATTGTTACTACATGTTGCTAGAATGTTTATTATGCATTAGATAGTGGTAGTGTGAGGTTTTGGCACGAATCAGTGCTTGAAATCAGAAATTCTGATTTCGTTTCAGACTATCAGAACCTGGATCGGTCAGCAGACCGATCCAGTGCCATTCCTTCTCCTGGATCGGTCAGCCGACTGATCCAGATGGATACAAGAGCTCATCGATCTCCCTCGATCGGTCAGCCGACCAATCCAACATCGAACGAAGGTATCCCAGCGTCTCCGGTGCCTGGATCGGTCTGCAGACCGATCCAGACACACCTGGATCGGTCTTGCCGACTGATCCAGCAGGGCACAGAAGCAGGGCAAGTCTGATCGATCCGTGGATCGAAAAGCAGCTAGCTCGGAAGTTAGATTCGAGTTCTAGCTCAGATGGGAGGTCAAGTATCCTCCTTAGCACATATACCCCAACTGGAAAGGTCTTGAGCCCTTCCTTATAACAGCATGGGTGTACCAGTTGTCAGTTTAATAGAGTCAACTAGTGAAATTTTATTTTACCCAGTTTCCGCACAGTAGCATCAGTAGTTAATGTAGCGATCCGGCTCACAGCTTAGTACCCAGGAGTTGGGTCGTTACATTAAGTATGGCTCAAGCATAAGTTCTTGTGCACAGTGCAAAGTAACTCAAAAACTCTTCAAGTTTCAATCTTTGTCCTAGTCAAGTCGTCATCAAGTTTGAATTCCTAATGTTTCCGGTGATAGACAAGTAACCATTGATAGACACTTACTTGCCACACACTTGGTTCATATTTCTCAATCAACCCAAGGTCTCAAAGGCGTGCTCAATCTCAAGAGAAGCTAAGCAGTCATTTCCCTAGTAACATAACTCGGTCTCAAAGGAGTGACTTACTAGATTCCACTACAGCAACTGTTTTTTATATCCCTTATTCACTTTTTTTTATACTTTTTTCACACTTTTTTTTCATAAGTATTTGCATTGTGCAAATCTTATTTACAAATGTACTTTTAGCATAAATGTTGGGATATTTTGATTTTTCCAAATGACCTTACATGAGTTGAGCCTCATCCAGTAACAAAAATGAAGTTTGAGAAATCACCATGGAAACTAAGTACTAAACAAACAAGATGAATTATGACAATTTCAATGAAATTAACCATTCAAGCATCAAGTATAGGTGTAGTGAAGATAAGATCCTTAAGATCAAACCAAGACTAAAACTCATCTCCATAAGATACTTAGCTTATTTTATGCCACTCAAGATAGAGAAAAGAGGTACATTAAGCATACTACTAGCATCTCATAAAACATCATGAATCTAGATAATGAATGTGCTAACATTTAATCTTGAAAACAAGAAAGCATATAAGTGAAGTTTCGATGTTCTCAAGATGTATGCCACAAGATTTTCAAAAGATAGTCAAGTGACTATCAAAAATCAAGCAATCCAAGCAAGACAATCAAAATAAAATGTAGAACAAAACTAAACATGCAGAAAACAAGCAAAAACTGAAAACTAGAATGCTTAAAGAAAAATCAGGTTCGACACCCCTCAGATTTAAACTTTTCATCGTTCCGATGAAATTAATATGGTGGAGGAGGTGGGGGTGGAGGTGGACGAGGAAAAGGATGCCTACGACGTGGTTGGCCAATGGGAAAACTAGGAAAACCTAGAGTTTCACTCAGGATTATATGATACTCAAACAAAGCATCTACTTGTTGGCTAGTGACACTCATGCTTTGTATAAAATCTCTCATTCTAGCTTGATCAGTATCATAATCCTGGACAAATTCAGCCACTTGACCTTGAAAATTCCTCGTGAACTGAAAGTGATTTTGTACCTCTCTAAACTAGTCATTCGATAAAGAGAAGCGAGCCTCCAACATTTCTCATTGGGCATCTTGCTTCTGATGAAGTGATTCTAGAGAAGAATGAAAATCAGAAAAGTCAAATCTGGAGGAACCCATACCATAGGCCAAAGAATGCCTAGCTGGATCCGGATGACCGGAAGGTTACGGGTGTCCAGATGTCGAGGGCTCAATGTGTGGCTCTGTGTCTCCGGATATGGAAGGGAAAGTAAATCAACGAGTACAATCAGCGGGCGAAGAAGCTCAAGAAGGCCAAGGAAGAGGTAAAGGAAAACCATCCCTCCAAGGAAATGCGAAACCGTTCTCATCCCGAATGACCATCATAGCAAGACCACGCCATCCAAGTCGATAAGGTCAAGGCCAGGAAAAGGTATGGACTCCTATGTTCTATACCTTCCATCAATCTACCACCCACAACATACGAGACTGTCGTGGAGTGCCCGCAGTCACACATCCAACTCCCAGGGGTTATCGCCGTCGATCGCCTTCCCCCGAACTGCGATATAGGTGGTCGAGCACCGAACGGTGAGGGGAGATCAGGCGGTCACCCATGCGGCGTCATCAGCGTCAAGATGACCGCGCCCCAGCTTCGCGCGGACAAGTCGGGCACTACGCTCGGGAGGAGGAGAACAGAAATAATGTCGCTCGGGGAGAGATCAACATCATCACTGGTGGGGCGACCAGGGGAGACTCCAACCGAGCCTGTAAGACGTACGCGCAGCGTCTGGAAATCCACGCGGTAGGCTGCAGCCAAGAAAGGGAGAGCAGACCAAAAATCAGCTTCGATTCGAGAGATTTAGAGGGAATCGAAGTACCGTACGACGACGCCCTCATTATCCGAGTGGTAATTGTTAATTAGAGCCCTAAAGCCAATGATATGATGATTGTTGTATGAACTCATTGTATCATATTCCTATGTATATATAAAGGCATTTGTTTTGGTTATTATACTTACTTGTATTGGTACCAAATAACTAAGTATAATAGCGTCCTTGAGTAGAAGGTTCTTATCTATATCAATCGATTGGTTGAATTGATACTGAGATGGTATAGAGAACACTACTCTTAATCATTCCTAGTCAAGTATTAACATTCAGGGACAATGTTAATGCGATGAGACTAGCATGTAGGTCAACTTGATGACTTGATCTCACAAGTCATGGATATGAAGATATCAAGTTGACACATCACTACAAGAAAAACCTTCATAGACATCGGTGGAACAACAACGGTTTTAAGTAAAAACCGATGTCTTTGAGTATTTTACACCGGTTTTTCCAAAAATCGGTATCTATGAGCCTAGATTTTCGCTCATAGACATCGGTTTTTTAAGCGATGTCTATGAGCGCCTTTTTTTCGTTAATAGACACCGATTTTAACAGCGGTTTTTAAGATCCGGTGTTAATGAACCAAAATAAAATAATTTAATTTTTCCACCAATACTTAGCCAAAATTTGCAACACTTCACTCTTCCCTCCAAACCTAAACCTATAGCGCCGTCCACCGTATACACTTCACTCTTCCCTCCAACACTTCACTCTTCACTCAGCCTCACCTCCCTCTTCTCCTCTCCATGCTCTCCGCGGACACAGATCTGAGAGCTCCCGAGATCCAGTCGGATCTTCCTGTTGATGAGGTAAACTTCCTTCCTCGACCCGGGATCTAGGTGATTTCTTCGCCGCAATGTACCTCTCTTGCGTTTTCCGTCAAGATCCAAGGACCTACGATTCTGGATCTGCTATTTTTATCTTCAGATTCTTGCTTAAAGTTACTATTTTTGAGTTTTTTTTTCATTATCTTGTTGGTCCAACGGTGCCTCAGATTGAGCTACCTTTCCGATCTTGTTGCCCCGTCTGGTAATTTCTCTTTTCTACTTCCAGATCTGTACGATTTCTCTGCTACATTAGTTTAATTTCTCCTTCGATCTATCTTGTATTAGCTTTGCAGGTTGTGACCTATTGTTTTCACATGAAGAAGGAAGAACTTGCTTTTTTTCCATTTAGGGTTTACTACTTATTTCGTCTTGGTGTTTATTAAATTATTACTTGGTTATGATGTTGAAAAAGCTTAAAATTAGAGTTTTTTTTAACTTGCTAGATTCGATTGTTTGGTGTTTATTAAATTATTACTTGGTTATGATGTTAGAGTTCTTTGTTTAAATTTTATGAATCAGAAATGAAAAACTCATGTCGACACTGAGATGGTTCATGATTTCCTCCAGATTGCAGAGAACAGAGCAAGGTCATCAATCAAACAAAGTGGGCGGTCAGGGGTTTTCGTTGATTGATTCTCCCCATTGTCATGTTGGAGATAGGTAACAAACTCACTCTAACTAAAGCTTTCGTATCGCCTCCAAACTGTCTATTATATGCCACCAATGGAGCCACCCTCATGCCCAAAAGCTTTAACCACCACCCGATGTCCTCGCCCTCATGAGCTGTATAAGAGAAGAAAATAGAGAGTTAAGAGAGATGCTGGGGACAAAAGACCTGATTTTGGAGAGGTTATTGCGGCAAAGATTGCTTTTTAGGAGAGGTTATTCGCCATTATTGCATCAAAAATGACGAGGAAGAAAAGGAGAGTAGGCAGTTTGCTTTCCAGGTGTTATTGTCACCAGTGGAATCTTCTGCAACTCGAGCCATTTCTAGGGTTCCAGATTGGGAGTTTGCTCGGCGCCCGCGCCATACGAGTGCAGTCAAGGTGTTTGCTTTCAACCCTGAGAGAAGGATTTGTAACAGAAAACTATGGAAATAATGCTTTTTTTTTATTTTTGAAAAAAAAAATCATGAAGAACTGCTGTTCAAAAGCTGGCATTTTGCTACGAGTGGTTGGCCAACAGCTCAAATCTTGCCTGAAATAATATCACTCCCTTTCATGTTTTGCCACTACTGTTACCTCTGAAATGCAAAAATAGTATCAGTACTATCACTCATTTGCAAATTGCCAGAGTTTTTTTAGTATCATCTTAATTTGACTATCTTGCAGGTTAAGAGTTGATCATGTGAAAATTTTGATAATGTGTTGAAGGGAGCATCAGTAGAAGATGGTAGGAGTATTGTAGTTCTTCAATTTCGGTCAAACCAGCTCCTCCCGCAAGTTGCTGGCACTCAATCGACACAATAGTGGTGAGATTGCATCTTGCAAGACGTAAATAATGTACATGGACCTATAACTTTCTTTTAAGTTAGAACTCAAGAAAACATATACAAACCTTCAACTTTGTTGCTCGAGTTAAATTATTGAAGATTCCTTCGGTCATATTTTACTATCATAATTCCTGATCTTACTGCCTTCACAGGTCTTGAACCTCCTAGAAATAGCTTAGAGGTTCCTCCTATGAATACTTATCATAATTTTCAACTGGTTCATGAAGACATTCAAGTAAGTTGTTGGGTTTAAGAATTGTTCTTCAGAGTATTCATGGCTTCTTTAGGCAAGCATTTCACTGATTTAGCAATAAGAGAACCAAAATTACTATCATTTGTGTATATCTGAACGTACATGCTTCTGGTTATGTTCTTGATTTGGTACTTGAGATTTTTCTTCGTCGATTTATGTGAATCTTCTTGTGGGGATTTAACAAGAACCGAGAACAAAAATTGATTCCCTTTTTATATTCACATGATTTCAGTGCTCAAGTTACTATAAAGAGGACATTTGCCAACAATCTCACACCAAAAAATTGATTGTTGTTGAAAGGCTCCACAGAACAAAGGATTAGTATAATAAACCCAGTGTTGTGGCTCGATTAATGGGAATGGAGTCAGCCTGAAGCAATCATCAATTCATCAATAAGTCTCGATCAGCTTTGGGAGATGTGATATCTGCTCTTGCCTCCAAGAACCCACATATTCCATATAGGTTCCTTCTAATGCTCATAGTCATATGCTTCTATTTTACTATCTAAACTAGTTTGAATTTTTCATTGTACTAAAGGAGAGATGTATTTTGCAGGAACTCTAAGCTAACACATTTGCTCCAGAGCTCTCTAGGTGAGAAAAAACCTTAAGAATAGTAAACATCTAGCTGTGATGATCTTGTTGTTTAGGTTCAAAAACAACAGTTAGTTTATACCATTATTTTTATTGCCAGAAGAAAATTTGACGCATTACCCTTCACTGATAATTTTCATTCACAATAGGAGATTACAAGACACTCATGTTTGCACATATTAGCCCAAGTTCAGCAGATTTAGGTGAAACATTATGCTCACTAAACTTTGCTAGCAGAGTCCGAGGCATTGAACATGGTCCTGTCCGAAAGCAGATAGATTTAGCAGAGAGTTTCAAGCTTAAACAAATGGTATATCTGTTTTGACTGCATACTGAGCTACTGTTGCTAGTTTTAAAATTCTGTTCTATTTGGCAATACATATGCAGGTTTTGTATCTTCTGCAATTATGTGATGCCTAATAAGAGTTATTGTACAGGCTAATAAGCTCCTTCAGAGTGAAAAAGAAAACATAAGGTTGAATGAAAGCTTGCAATTGATGCAGCTGAAATACGCATCTCGGGAGAATGTTTTCAAAACATTGCAAGATAAGTAAAGTTAGTCAACCCAGTGTAAAAAAGTAAAGTTAGTCATAACAAAGTTGTAGTGACCAAATTGCCCACATACTTTTATTAGTCTAGCTTATGAGGAACTTGAATGGCCTCAAGAAGGTGATCCAATTGATAGTAATTGAACCAAATGAAGATATTGTGAATAAATTATTTTATATATTCCAAGAAAAATCATAATAATCTACTATACACCATGCATCACTATATTTAGCTTCTTTCAAATCAATTGCCTTATAATAGATTATTTCAAATGTGCAGATCAAAGAAGCTGAGCAAACAAGTAAAAATTACCAGCAAAAGGTTACTTATCTCATTTTCAATCTCTATTTGAGTAGAATTTACAGCATCTTTAATTTCCCTTATATAAGCAACAAACTGCTTTATATCCATATTGATTATTTTATTCTATTCAGGTAAGAGAACTGGAGAATCAATTAAATGGTGAGAGGACAACCAAGAAGGATGTTGCAAAGTTCCCAAAGCCTCCAGTGACTCCTTTAAGATAGAGGGCTCCTTTACAAAGAATCACCAATCAGTTGTCACCCTCAGGACATCAAACAAGAAGAGGTGCCCATCCAGTAATAGATAAAGAGAATTGTCTATTAATAAATAAATCTACTGGGGAAGATTTAGTTAAATCTCTGCACAGAGCAAGAAGGATAACGTTGACACCAGTAAGAAGAATATTTGTGTACAATCTATTACCTTTTGATGTTGAAAGAAGAATAGTTATGTGTAATTTGTGGATACTGACTTGATGTGCACAATATCTATTATCTTTTTATGTTGTAAGAAGAATATTTATGTGTTGGTTATATGGATATTGACTTGGTGTGTTTAGATACATCGGTGCTTTTTTATTTTTGATTTTCTTAGTGAATTAATAATAACTTAATTTTATGATTTGCTTGGTGATAATATTGGGTTTTCACTATTTCAGAAATCGAATTTGTGTTGTTAAACAATACTGATATTACATCGATTTTCTACCGCTGTAAAATCAGTGTTATTAACTAATATTACATCGGTCGTATACCGCTGCCAAAATTGGTGTTATTAACATATAATATTACATCGGTTTTACACCCGATGTCGTTAAGTGAAACTACATCGATTTTAACCCGATGTCTAAAATGGCAGACCTTTTACATCGCCTTCATAGACATCGGTCGAAAATGTAATAGACATCGGTGAAAAATCGATGTCTATGAGGGTTTTTGTTGTAGTGCATGGGGATGCATTGGAGAATGTATATTGAATGACCTGCCATGAGAAAGTATCATGGATCGTTATATGAGTGTCATTCTCATGTGGCTATTAGTATGACTATTAGTCCTTAGACCTGAAGTCACCATGGTTCCCTACATAAGGAGTTACACACTTTGGCTTCATCAAACGTCACCCGTAAATGGGTGGACTATAAAAGCGATTACTGGTTATGTAACAAATTATTCGGAGGAATATGAGTGATGTAGATGGGATCTATCCCTCCTATATAACGGGAGTGACATCATTATTCTTGATAGAATGAGACCACTAAGTGCATGGCCATGTCCAAATGAGTCAATATGAGATATTGAGCTCATTTGATTATAGTGAGTCTACTTGGAGTTTAAGATTTAGATTGATTAGAGGATGACACGGTCTATGCCTCAAATTGATCAATCTAAATGTCAAGGATAGAAGGGCACTTGTCATATATTGTGAAGAGTCACAATTAGTAGTCACAAGGTGATGTTGGATATCAACATTCTTGTAACTTGGGTAGTAATGATGTGTTGCTAGATACTGCTCATTACTTATGCTTCTAAATGAGTTTAGGAGCATTGCCAACGTTACAAGAACCTATAGGGTCACACACAAAGGGCAATTAGATGGAGATTAGGTTCATTTGATGAACCAAGAGGATTAGGTTCATGTGATGAACCAAATTGGATTAAGAGTAATCCAAATTTGATTAATTGAGTAAGAATCGATTGAGTTAGACTTGAGTTAGACTCAAGTGAGGCTAGACTTGAGTTTAGACTCAAGTGAGGCTTAATGATGATATTCATTGAATTTTGAATTCAATTTGAATTTTAGATTCAAATTTCGAATGAGTTTCAAAATGACCATTCAATGAAGAATATTAAATACTCATTAAGGCTCATTAATGAGGCTCATTAATGGTGTTAATGAGCATTAAGTATTTTCATTAGATGAAAATACTTAAGCCATTTTTTACTCTTATTTTCATTATCGATCATTATTCCTCCTTGCTTCTTCTTTTCTCCCTCTCTCCTCCTCCTTGGACGAAACCCTCAAAGTGTGCTAGCACACTCTAAGGTTTCCTCTCCACCTAATTGTTCGTGTGGATACATATAGAGGGGTGTTCACTTGACACCCTTGAGATCCGACATCTTCTTGGACGAGCGGGATAAGCGAAGGGCTTCGCATCAAAGGTATAAACTCCTAAACATCTAGATCTAAAGTAGATCTAGGATTAAAAAACACGTACATGAAAAATTTAATATTCGCACAGATCCGGTGGCATGAGATTTCAAGGTTTTCGCAACGCAAAAATTGATTTTTGCGGCCCGAAAGACCCTACAGTGGTATTAGAGCCACGTGCAAACATGTAGTTGTTTTTATTTTATTTTTTATGAAAAATTACAGATCTGTAAGTTTTTGTAAATTTATGATTTTTATGTATTTTATGAGTATTTTTCTCGTAGAAGCGAAGCAACAAGTGTTTGAACACTTGTAGGCTTCGACTACCGAGAAACACCTTCCGAAACGTCAAGGTCTTTCCCAAAATGTTTTGGGACAACGGGTCAAGGCACTATAAGATCGTCATAGGACACTCGTGATGTAACGCCCGCCCTCCCTGCTAACCCTAAGGGACAGGGCTACGATACTCTATGTACATATTACAGTGGAAGACTTGAAATAATTTTTTTTTTATGCTTCTTAGTTTAATTAAAACTTTTCTTTTGTTTTCAAATCCGAAGTACACTAATATGGTTTCCATAACATGATAACAAGATAAATAGAAACATAACATCAAGTTACCCATATAGTACTACAATTTATGAACCAAAGCGTAATTCTTAAAAGTTCTTAAAGCAGGTTCTTATTTGGTTGCCTAGCCACCGCCACACACATCTCCTTGCCTCTCCTGCTGCTCCTTTAGCTTATCCATCTTTTTCCTTTATCTGTTGTACAAGGAAAGTAAGCTATGAGCACTCATGGCTCAGTAAGTTCCTTTCCTACTCACTAAAACCGAAAATCATCACATGATCAAAGAATATCTCAACATAACATGATCTCAACTAGTCATGGCATAACATATCATACTCTTTAAGCATATCATGCAACATAACAAAATCATAACTAGTCATGGCATATCATCTCTTAGAGCATAGCATGATACATAACATAATCATATCTAATCATGGCATATCATAGCATCATCATAAGGTAGCATGGCATATCAAGCATAGCATAAAACATAACATAATCATATCTAATCATGGCATATCATAGCATCATCATAAGGTAACATGGCATATCAAGCATAGCATGATACATAACATAATCATATCTAATCATGGCATATCATAAATCATAGCATAATCACAACACGATCATAAGGTATATGCAATATGATTTTGAAAACATGTATCCGAAAAACATGTGTATGTCTCATGATCTTTAAAACCATTTCTTCTTACATATATACTTGAACATATTATCAACTTAAAGGGGATCCCGGCTATGTACCACTTACATATTGCGCGCAACCTATGTAGGTCTTGAACCCTACAAGGCAAACATACTAGGCCCGAGTCTTACTCCATCGACCTAGGGGCACTTAGGAGCCCATCCCTAACGAGGCCCGAGTCTTATTCCATCGACCCCGGGGTGCTTATGGAGCCCACCCTTGGTACAAGCCATATAAAGTAAAGTACATGTCATACTTATACATATCACACATCATAAGAGCATGTATCACTTAGGCACACATCATATCATAAAAGTATGCATCACTTAGGCATACATCATATCATAAAAGTATGCATCACTTAGGCATACATTATATCATAAAAGTATGCATCACTTAGGCATACATCATGTCATAAAAGTATGCATCACTTAGGCATACATCATGTCATAAAAGCATGCATATTTTCACCACATAGCATATCATAAAAGCATGCATATTTTCATCACATAGCATATCATAAAAGCATGCATATTTCTATCCACATAGCATATCATAAAAGCATGCATATTTCTAGCACATGTCATATCATGGAAAGTATGAATCACAAGCATACATGTTTAAGCATAAGGGTGTATCATGTGATTATACTATCATAAGAAACATGGTAACATAGTTAACTTGGATTCTAAGCTTCCTAATCCCTTGGGTTTTTATCATGGCCGAATCCCCCTTATATCTCAATTTAGGTAAAAATAACCTCCAAGCATGTGGAACCTAAATTATCATCACATCAATTTCATAGGAAGCATTATAAGCATGATTAACTTGGTTTCTAAGTTCTCCAAGTCCTTAAACTTCATGTGGCCGAACCCTATCAAGTGTGAAACAAGGTCCCAAATGTCATGAAAGCATGGAAACCTTAAACCATATTTATAGTATTTTTCTTCCAAGTAACATAGTAATCATATTTGAGCTAATTCCTAAGTTCCTCAAGCCCTTAACATATGTCATGGCCAAAATTTCACAAGTATTCATTAGGGCTAAAAACAAGCATACAAGCATGTGAACTTGAACTAAAATCATGTATAAATTCATAATAAGGTATCATACAAAGGGTATGGCCGAAACTTACCCTAGCCTCATTTTAGGTCATTAAGCAACATATAGCATGAGAACTTTGGCTTTCTACTTATCATATTTCATGTAGAGTGACATGAGCATATTTAAATTTTGTTCTAGGGTTGCTAGGGCATTTATCCCTTCATGGCCGAGACCTACAATGTATTAGAGTGTATACTAAAAGCCTAGCTTTTGGTATAAACATTTATCTAGAAATAAGAATCACATTGGTCAAATGTCTACATTTATGATAAATGTAGTTGTTCAATTAATTTATATTGTAGATAACATGGTGTGTGGTGTCACACACAGAGGATCATGTTATCAGTACCTTATAAATTATAAACAGTAACTCACGACCATAATGGAAAGGAACAAACCATTGGAAGGTCGTAGTGTAATTAGGTATTAGTTTATCTTAACTATATAATTACACTAGTACACTTAGAGTGTATTGAGTAGGACCATTAGAGGTCATTTCTTTTATACTGACTTTATAAAGAAACAAAGACCTCAGTTATTATGGAAGTGTGTGCTCTTAATCCTAATATAATAACAAGCATATATATTTGATATTTATTTCTTTAATTTATCAATGGGTGAGATTTAGTTCGATGAATCAATAAGCCCGATAAGTTGGGAAATGATATCACTTATAGTGTGTATTGTTGATTATAGAAGAAAACTGTGTCCTAGTGATCTAGGTTGAGAATGTCCTCAAGAGGAGCTCATAAGGATTGTCATGTTAAACCCTGCAGGTGGACTTATTCCGACATGACGATAAGGTTGAGTGGTACTACTCTTGGACTAAGATATTAATTAAATGAGTTGTCAGTAACTCGCTTAATTAGTGGACATTTGACATTTTAAACACAGGGAGACTAACACACTCATAATAAGAAGGAGCTCAAAATGTAATTTGGGATTTGTGTGGTAGTTCAATAATAGTTCTTTAGTGGAATGAATTATTATTGATGGAATTAAGTTGTGTGTTCGGGGCGAACACGGGAAGCTTAATTTCATCGGGAGACCAAAACCAATTCCTCCTCTCGGTCCCTATCGTAGCCTCTTGTATATAGAGATTTATACCCACCACATACCCACCTTCTTACCCAACCAATAGGGGTCGGCCAAGCTAAGCTTGAAGCTCAAGCTTAGGGCCGGCCAAGCCTAAAGGTTGGCCTTAAGGTGGCCGGCCAATAGCTTGGAGCCCAAGCTTAGGTGGCCGGCCACATCATATTAAAAAGGATTTTTTATTAAAATTATTTCTTATGTGGATATCATAGTTTTAAAAGAGAGTTTAAAAATTAAATCTTTCCTTTTAAAAGCTTTCTACAAAAGATTAAGAAAAAATTTGAAATCTTTCCTTACTTGTAGATTGAAAGGAGATTTTATTTTTAAGAAAAACTTTCCTTTTTGACCATGATAATAATTTAAAAGAGAAGTTTAAAAATTAAATATTCTCTTTTATTAGTTTCTACAAAAGATTAAGAAAAGATTTGATATTTTTCCTTATTTGTAGATTGAAAAGAGATTTTAATTTTTAGAGATAACTTTCCTTTTGGAAATTATCCACATGTTTAAAAGAAGAATTTTAATTTATAAAATTTCCTTTTTATTAACCAATCATGAAGGGATAAAAATTATTAGAGAAATTTTTATAAATTTCTAGAAACAAATTAGGAAGTTTTAATGCTTGTGTGAATTAAATTTTCCTTGTTTTGGGGAATTAGAAGTGGCCGGCCATTATTATTAAAAGAAGAAAATTGTTTTTTAATTAAAATAATTTTTATTTTTTATGACAAAAGAATTAAGGAATTTTTTATTAAAATTTCCTTATTTGTCAAGACCAAGGATTATAAAAGAAGGGGTAGAGGTGCCTTCACGGGTGATCAACTCTATTATTCTTCTCCTCTCTTTTCCTCCTTGGTGGTCGGCCCTAGCTTCTTCCTCTTCTCTTCTTCTTATGGCCGGCGGCAACCTCTCTTGGAGCTCTTGATGGTGGCCGGTTCTAGCTAGGAGAAGAAGGAGAGAAAGGTGATTTTGTTTCTTGCATCCCTTGGAGCTTGGTGGTGGTGGTCGGACCTCTACTTCTCTTGGAGAATTGTGGTGGCCGAAACTTGCAAGGAAGAAGAAGGTGCTTGGTGGTTCTCATCTCTGAAGATCGTTGCCCACACAACGTCCGAGGTTAGAAGAGGAATACGGTAGAAGATCAAGAGGTCTTTTTAGAAGGTATAACTAGTAATTTTTCCTTTCCGCATCATGCTAGTTATTTATGGAAATAATACCAAATACAAGAGGCTTACGATTCTAGTATTTTGAATATGTTTTTCGAAGTTGTGTTCTTTTATTTTTTCTTTTCCTTGTGATTTGATTGTTCATTTTGGTTGACCAAAAATTATTTTAGGAAATTAAATATTAGCTTTCCATAAAAGGTTTTGTCTAGTCGGTGGTGGTTGTTCCCATATCCAAGAAGGTCATGTGCCTCGCCACGTTAGTACTGGGAATCAATTATGGAAATTAATATTTAATGGAATTAATAACTTAGGTGATTTGGATCAAACGTGTTAAGTTCCGCAGGAGATCCAAGTCTAAACCTTAAAGAACAAATAGATTAAGTTTTGGATCAAACGTGTTAAGTTCCGCAGGCGATCCAAAATTTAATTTAAAAGAACACATGGTAGCTAGGAAAAGGTTCAGACCTTTGTACAAAATTTTTGTACAGTGGAACCTCTAGGTTTTCCGAGTAGCAACCAACAATTGGTATCAGAGCTAGGGTATTGCCTCTGTGTATTTGGTATTAGTTTAATTATGCACATGTCATACATAATTTAGGCAGATTAATAGTAGGATGTGCTAACTTTGTGGATGCAGGATCCAACTATTATGGCTTATAGTTATTATGTGTGTGATTGGACCCTTGGACATGTCAAGGGCATTTTATTGTGTGTGCATGATTGTATTATAAAATACAACAGGAGCTGTATTTAGTTTTATTAGGATTTTATTTTTTGATCTAGATACATGTACATTCCTTCGAGGAATATAGGATCGAAAAATGTAAAATTCTATTTATGTCGTGGATCGACTCTTGCAAGGCGTGGAACCTTTTAAGGACCAGAGGCGCAACGAAACAAGGAGCAAGATGGATGCGACAACTAGACCCGGTGGCAGTGGCCAAAGATGGCAGCAACTAGGGTTGGTGACACACGGAGGACAGCAATAGATAAAAGCCATAATAGTTGAAAATTAGTTTTTCTATTTATTGCTTTTTATGCTGTGTTGTGTGTGCTTGTTAGTATGCATATTTAGTAGGCTAGCATAGTTAAAATTCCTCATTTATAAATAACTAAGTGGGAGAGGGATTTTTAAGTAAATCCCATGGTCTCCATTACTGGTTTGTAAGTGATGCAAACAAGCTTGCGCGTTGGCTCTGAGTGCCTTCCTCCATAAGGAATGAGCTTGTTTGTGGATCACTAGAATAGACTTCCATTTTTGGATGACTATAGGAAGTTAATTAAGAGCGTGTGATCTTCCCCAACGGAAGGGGCATAATCTTATTAATGGACTTAGTGTCAAGTAATGGTATACACTTAGACACATTTAATAGTATCCTCCCCAACGGAGTCACTACTATCACTTGTGTGACCAAAAGGAAATCAACTATTGATTTGTCATAAAACTAGATTGGCAATATAATAAAATTAATAAACCCTCCTCTTACAAATGATGAATTTGTATACGTCCACACTAACGTGGCATGCAAAATTCACGGTGTTTGAGGTGTTGGTAAATTTAAATAATATTGTTTGAGGAATCAATGTTATTTTAAATTCAAAGAGTTTTGACCAAATATTTGATCAAAGACAGATCAACTATTAATTTTATTCGTTATAAAGTAAAGTTGACGAGATAATAAAATTAATGAATAAAATCTCCTTTTCGATTTTGTATACACAAAATTCATGGAGAATTTAAGGAGTTGATCTTGACCAAATATTTTTGAGATTCTTAGGATGTTTGTCAATCCCTAGTAGTCATACTATAGAAAAGACTTAGTAGTCCCAATTGTAATGATTGGAAATAGGACTTGGACATTAAGGTAAACTGTCTTCTTAGAACTAAGAACAATTTAGGTGTATTTAATTCATTAGTTGAAACATGCCTAGTGGTGTTATCTACCAGAACCTGGAGTGTAGATACAAGATGCCATTAATCATGTCTGCAATTCATTGCAGGGTTTCAGGAAACCCGACAACTAAATGAAAGGTAAATCACCGTCCACATGGGCACTACTGTAAAAGTGGTAGCTGTTGCAGTGGGAGATGTTTATCCTTTGATAAGAATAAAATATGGATTTTAAGTAATTGTCTTTACGTACCAAGTTTAGAAAGAACCTGATTTCAGTTTCTAAACTATTATAGATATTGTGTCTATTTTGATAACAAAGTTGTTATCAAGAAAAATAGGGAAGTTATCTATTCTGGTATGATGGTTGACAATTTATAATCCAATAACTCTCACGATGCAACAAATGGAAATTATCAACACATCTTCTAATTTTAAGAGAAAGCAACCTTCGGAAATGAACCAATTATATCTTTGGCACCTAAAGCTAGGTTATACTTAAGTAGGATTCATTGGTAGCTGATGAACTTTTGGGTTCATTGGTAGTGGAAATCTTTCCAACCTGCGAGTCTTACTTGGAAGGAAAATAACCAAGAAGCTTTTAAGTTCAAGGGGTATGGAGTCAAAGATATGTTGAAATCGGTTCATTCTGATTTGTGTGATCCTATGACTATCCAAACAAGAGGTAGTATTGAATATTTCATCTATTTTATAGACAACTATTCAAGATACAAATAAATTTACTTAATGTACCGCAAGACTAAGTACTTTGATTAGTTCAAAGAGTACAAGGCTGATGCGGAGAAATGTTAAAGTAAATGTCACTATGGTAAGATCGTAGTGGCAAGTACCTCTTGGGAGAATTTAGGAGTCACTTATCAAAAGTAGGGATTCAATCCCAACTAACTGCACCTGGTACACCCCAACAGAATGGTGTAGTAGAAAGAAGGTAAAGGACTCTTATGAAATAATTAGATAGATGATGAGTTATTCAGAAAATTACCAAATTTGTTTTAAGGATAAACTCTGAAAACGAAAGTGAACATAGTACCTTCCAAGTTAGAACTCTCTACTCATATAGAATTGCTGAATAGGTGAAAACCTATTTTGAAGCATATTCGAATTCGGGTAATCCAGCACATATGTTAAAGAGAGACAATGATAAGTTGTTTAGAAGTTCACTTGTTTGTAAGTTATCCTAGATAAACAAAAGTAGGTTTATAGTCTTAAAAATCAGAAGGTCATTGTTAGCATCAATGACTGATTGTTTAGAAAAGGACTATATAATGAACCACGTGCTCATAAGTAAATTTGTTCTTAAGGAAATAATAAAGGACATGTCTAACCTAGTACCAACTGTACAAGATGAGATACCACAAGAAAACTGCAACACGTATCACAAATTGATACACAATTACAGAAAGTGTCTTGTTGTAGTGGGAGAGTTGTTATGCAACCTAAATAGGTTCATGTTTTGGGAGAGTTTTTGGACTCGATCCCTGGAGGACATGAACCTGATCTCCGGTCATATGATGAAGCACTCCAAGATAAAGATGCAGCATCTTGGCAAAGAGTAATGAATAAAAGAATTAGAATATATGTATTCTAATAAAATCTGGAAGCTTGTAGAATCACCAAATGGTGTAAAGCCGTTGGGTGTAAAAAGGTCTATAATAGGAAAAGAGGGATAGACAGGAAGGTAGTAACTTTCAAAGCAAGGCTTGATGAAAAAGGAAACTTTTTCACTAGTAGTCATGCTTAAGTCTATCCGGATTCTTTTATCTATTTGGCAAGAGGATGTCAAGACAACACTCCTTAATGGAAGTTTTGAAGAAAGCATCCATATAAAGCAGCCAGAAGGGTTCATTGCAAAGGGCTAAGAGCATCTTGTGTACAAGCTCAATCAGTCTATGGACTGAGGCAAAGCTTCAAGGTCTTGGAACATCCGGTTTATCAAAGTAATCCAGATCTATGGATTTAGTAACCGGATAAGTCTTGTGTATACAAAAGGTGTGATGGAAGCGTGGTGGTATTTCTTGTACTATACGTAGATAACATTTTTGGTAGTTGGAAACAATATCAAAATGTTGTCAGAAGTAAGGGTATGGTTGTCCAAACAATTCGATATAAAGGACTTGGGAGAATGTATATATTCTTGAGATCAAAGTAATAAGGGATCGCAAGAAAAAATATATTTTACTTATCCCAAGCTTGATACATCGGAAAAATCCTTGCTCATTTTAAGCATGCAAAACTCCTAGAAAGGTTTCTTACCTTTTAAGCATGGAGTGTCTTTATCTAAAGAGATGTCTCCGATGACATCAAAGGAGATTGAGGACATATAGGCAGTTCTTTATGCTTCGGCAGTTAGACAACCTAATGTATGCTATGCACGAGATCAGAAATCTGTTTTGCCAAGGGCATAGTTAGCAGATATCAAAGTAACCCTAGACAAGGACATTGGACTGCAGTAAAGCATATATTAAAGTACCTTAGAGGAACTAGAGATTATATGCTAGCTTACAAGGCAGTTAATTTGGTCCCTGTGGGTTGCATGGATTTTGACTTCCAATCGGATAGGGACAATAATAAGTCAACCTCGGGGTTTTGTGTTTACTTTAGGAGGTAAAGTCATAACTATGGAAGAGTGATAAGCATAGGTGTTTTTCTGGACTCCACCATAGAAGCTTAGTATATGGCAAGCCTCTGAGGAAACCATAAAAGCTGAATGACTTAATTACCTCAAGATAGACTTAGATATGATTTCTAGTTTGTCCAAAGATTATTACAATTTATTGTAATAATAATGGTGCAGTAACAAACTCGAAGAAACCATGAGTCTATAAGGCAAGTAAACACAATAGAGCGCAAGTACTACCCAATACGAGAAATCGTATAAACGAGGAGAAGTTGTTGCCGCCTAGAATGCATCAGATGATGACCTATAGATCTTTTCACTAAGGTCCTAAAGGCGAGAGCTTTTGATGGATATGTTGAAGGGTTGGGAATCAGATGTATGGCAGCAGATATGGCAGCTTAGTCTTTTAGTATAAGTGAGAGATTGTTAGAGTGTATACTAAAAACCTAGCTTTTGGTATAAACATTTATCTAGAAATAAGAATCACATTGGCCAAATGTCTACATTTATGATAAATGTAGTTGTTCAATTAATTTATATTGTAGATAACATGGTGTGTGGTGTCACACACAGAGGATCATGTTATCAGTACCTTATAAATTATAAACAGTAACTCACGACCATAATGGAAAGGAACAAACCATTGGAAGGTCGTAGTGTAATTAGGTATTAGTTTATCTTAACTATATAATTACACTACTACACTTAGAGTGTATTGAGTAGGACCATTAGAGGTCATTTCTTTTATACTGACTTTATAAAGAAACAAAGACCTCAGTTATTATGGAAGTGTGTGCTCTTAATCCTAATATAATAACAAGCATATATATTTGATATTTATTTCTTTAATTTATCAATGGGTGAGATTTAGTTCGATGAATCAATAAGCCCGATAAGTTGGGAAATGATATCACTTATAGTGTGTATTGTTGATTATAGAAGAAAAATGTGTCCTAGTGATCTAGGTTGAGAATGTCCTCAAGAGGAGCTCATAAGGATTGTCATGTTAAACCCTGCAGGTGGACTTATTCCGACATGACGATAAGGTTGAGTGGTACTACTCTTGGACTAAGATATTAATTAAATGAGTTGTCAGTAACTCACTTAATTAGTGGACATTTAACATCTTAAACACAGGGAGACTAACACACTCATAATAAGAAGGAGCTCAAAATGTAATTTGGGATTGGTGCGGTAGTTCAATATGTGGACCAATAGGATTGCTCCACATCATCAATGTGTGCCACCTCATGGAGGTTACAAGCCTCCATAGCATTTAATGTGGCCGGCCCACATTAAATGAGGAGGTTACACATGTTGCCATGTCATTTAGTGAGGTGGCAATATGTGGACCAATAGTGTTGATCCACATCATCCTAGAGTGCCACCTCATGGGGGTTACAACTCTTAATGGTTTCATATTAATTGCAATTAATGCAATTAATTTGGTGGTTTTACCATGGAGAGTGGCCGGCCACTTTGGGTGTAAAGGTGAATTTGATTTTTCATTCAAGGGTTGCATCTTCTTCCTCCTTCCTCTCAAGCTCTCCCTCTCCCTCTCCTCCTTACTTGGCCGAACCTTACCAAGGTGCTAGCACACCTTTGTGTGAGGTTTTCTCCACCTAAGTTGTCCGTGTGGATACTTCTAGAGGACCGGCGCTTGACGGTCTTGAGATCCGGCAACACCTTGGAAGAGCGGGATTCGCGTAGGGCGCGCATCAAGGGTAAACACTTTTTCCTCGTAGATCTAAGTAGTAGATCAGTTTTTGAACTCGTACAAGAAATAGTTTTTCGGATTTTGTATACGAATCTTTGCACGGATCTACGGCTTTGGGTCCTTCGGGGTTTCCGCGACGCGAAAAAGCGGTTTTCGCGGCTCGAAGAACCCAACAGTGGTATCAAAGCCACGTGCAAAGACTTGTACGAGTTAGTTTTTGGTTTTTGGAAAACAAAAACTTATGTGATTTTCTGTAAAAATTCAATTTTTATGTTTTTATGGGTAATTTTTCCTTATAGGCGAAGCACAAGTGTCTCGGCACTTGTAGGCTTCGGCTATCGGGAAGAATTTTCCCAAACGGCTTCGTTTCGACCCAAAATCTTTTGGGACAGCGGACTCGGGTGCCTTTAGATCGCAACGGAGCAACTCACGATGGTTAGATCGTGGGTAGGGGCGCTGCCCCTAACCCCGCAAGGGGATTTGCTCCGCGATCGCACCCGAAATCGCTAAAAACGAACCCGTCGGGAAGATTTTTCCGAAACGGTAATGTCTCGGCCCAAATCGTTTTGGGACAGCGGGTTTAGGCGCTGTTGGATCGCAAAGGAACCCTCGCGATGGTTAGATCGCGGGTAGGGGCGCTGCCCCTGGCCCCGCAAGGGGATCCGTTCCGCGATTGCGCCCGAAACCACTAAACGGGACCGCCGGGAAATTTTACTTGTAAAATTGTAAAAAAATTATTTTAAAATTACAGAAAATAAGAAAATATATAATTTTGAATTATATATTAATTTTGTGATAGTCATGGCCCAAAACCCAATATGATTGGTTGTGTTGTAATTCATAATACGGCCTGCGTGCTGTGATGTGTTTTCGCGTGTTGTATTTATTTTATTATTCGCGACCTGCGCGTCGTGCCTCATCTTTTATTCTTGTTGTAAATTAGATTTAGACTCGAATGTAACTCGAGTTTCAAATTGTAATGTACAAATTGGAGCGGTGGAGGGTCCACACGAGACGGAGTTCCGAGGCGGGCACGAGCAACACAAGGTGGTCAAAGGGAGGAGCTTGGAGAAGCTGTTGACCCTAGGTTGACCATTCGATCTTCTCATTGGCTTGAGAAGATCGTAGTAGGGCCATGACTAAATCACAAATAGATTAATTAATTAATTATTATGTATCTGATGCATGTTTAATAGTTAATTAATTAATTAGTGTCTTAACGATTAGATTAGATCTAAGTCGTGCACATGATGCACCCTTGCGATTAGATTAGATCTAAGTCGTGCACATGATGCACCCTTGTGATTAGATTAGATCTAAGTCGTGCACAAGATGCATCCTTCTCGATTAGATTAGATCTAGATCGAACCAACTCTAAATGCCTAACCGTGCCGTGATACCTATCACTACCTCGATCACATGTATTGTTGAATCTGCCAAAGCAGAGCAATACATGTTATCTTGGTAGGGTACGGAGGGACAATCTTGGTCCCGCCTATCAACGCATGGGTGAATACAAACTCAATTAAATTGAGTATTCCTAGTTACTCGGTTGGATCGAGTCAACTATAGGCATTATTCCAACGGTTGGAAAAGATAGGTCAAAATCACATCTATATTAACTCTCGGGCGTATTAGTCAAAGCTAACTCGAGTTTTAATATAAATGCGGATATTGATTCTATAAACAAGAGTTGCATAGAGATGTAATTGGTAATCGTTACCTACCGATCATACTAAGCCTTGGGCGTATTAGCCAAAGCTAACTCAAGGGTTAGTATGATGTGGATCTTGTCCCACAAGAATTAAGGTATTCAGTGGGAGCATCATTTAGTTAAAGGCCTAATTAAATGATTTTAAAAGAATATGATATTTATTTCTGCAAATTTTTCTGTTGTAGATAACCATGACGTCAAATACGAACATTTTCTCTCTGCGATCTGTCCTTAAGAAGGACAAGCTCAACGGAGCAAATTTCCTGGACTGGTACAGGAATCTGAGAATAGTTCTCACCCAAGAACGTAAACTGTACGTTCTGGAGCAGCCCATTCCGGAGGCCCCTCCTGCCACTGCCACGCGAGCAGACCGAGATGCTTACAAGAAGCATCGAGATGACGCATTAGATGTGTCTTGTCTTATGCTCGCAACCATGAACTTTGAGCTTCAGAAGCAACATGAGTTTATGAGCGCTTACGATATGGTTGAACATCTTTGTCACCTATATCAAGGACAAGCAAGGCACTGGAAGAGGAACTCCAAAGAATTCTACGTATTCTTGTGGGTTATATAGTCCTCAATATACCATCGAGGTTATCTAATCTTGTACATTTGGTCCATGAGTCAAAATATCCCATGAAACAGAGTAGACCTATTCTTTACTGACTGAGCCAACAAGGGTATGTGGCTCTATCTTTCACCCAACTGGTAGTAGCTAGGGTTGGTGTGTTTGGTGGTATTCCCTTAGATTATAATCCTTAATCTCTAATCATTTGTTGATGGGCTCGACACCTACATCCAACTCGGTGTCAGTTGGTGTCATAGAAGAATATATTCTGTATGTTATGATCGGGTCCTATAATGTCAACTTATCATATTCGTGGTTGTTCTCGACCACGACTGTAAATAAGGCTGACTCACTTAGTGTCACCAAGCTAACACCAAGTTAGTGAGTGCTTAAGTAACATGTATCAAGACATTTACATAATTTAACTAAGTTGGATAAAGTCAAACTAACCATGCATTCATTCTTGCAACATTCAATTGATCTAACTATATCTAAAAAAGGTAGTGAAGCAACATAGGTATAACAACACTAGAGATATACCTTATACCCTAGAGCTCAGAGATGTTCTATCACTATCGGGTCCTAAAACTTAAAATGTCACATCAAAAAAATAAATCACAAAATCTGAAACATAAAAATAGGCTTCGTAACTTGGGCTCTGATTGCAGCCATAGAGGTTACCTCGAACTTCACTTTTGGACTTGCTTGCACCGTCTTGGACTGAATCACTTTCTTGATGTCTTTCTTGGTGAACCCTTCTTCTTTTTGTAGAGCTTTCATACAAGGTTGACGAGTTCCGCTGCTATCTCATCATCGTTGTCTTTTGAGTTTGTTTCTTCTTCTAAATCAGATTCGATTTGATAATTCTTTCTGGTCTCCTTTGTCTTGCTGGTACCTACAACCAATTTAATACTTTTCTCGGCCCAGCGTGCATTAATCTATTCGTGTAACTCAAATTCTGAAAATAGTTCATCTAATTTAATTAATGAAAGGTCCTTGGATACTTTGTAAGAATCTACCATGGATGCCCACAAAGTATTCCTCGGAAAGGCATTGAGTGCAAACCTGATTATATCGTAGTTTTCTACCTTCTGACCGATTGCATGAAGACCATTCAGCAAGTCCTGAATCCGCACATGAAGTTGGCTAACCGACTCACCTTCTCGGATTTTTATGTTATAAAATTTATTTAACATCAAATCACGCTTGCTTACCTTCGTGTCGGAAGTTCCCTCCTGTATCTTAATCAACTTTTCCCATAGTTATTTCGCTCTTGAGAAAGGGCTGACTCGGTTTAGTTCTTCTTTTGTCAGGTCGCATTGTAGAGTGCATGTTGCTTTGGCGTCAGTCTCAATTTTCTTCATCAATGTTGTGTCCCAGTTCTAGCATGACACTGGCTTTCTAGCGTCGTCGAGAGGAAGTTTGAGACTGGTTTGGATGATTATCCATATCTCGACTTGCATCTTGAGGTGGTACTCCATTTGGCTCTTCTAGTAGCCAAAATCCTTACCAAAGAAGAGGAGAGGGTGTGCAGTGCTATACCCTTCTTGGTGGGCCATTTAAGAAGAAATCTCACACACAATAAAAATATAGCAAAGATTCCAAGACTTGGTCTTCGATTAGTAGTGCGGGAACAAGATAATATAATAAAAACTCGAGTGGTGTTTGCACCGAGTTCGAGAAATGAAAGAACTCGATCGATAAAATAGATCAGAAGGCGACAATTTTTCTAATTCCGATTGACTCCAAAAATAAAAAAAAAATAGCATGAAAAGAAAAAAATTACATAAATGGTGGTTTCATCGATTCGAAGCAACCCCGCTTTGATACCAATTGTAGGATCGTAAAGCGCTAGAGGGGGATGAATAGCGCTCATGGCTTTCACTTTCATTTTGAGTAAATATGGAGTGGAAAATAAAAATACACAATGCAAACACCAGGATTTTTACTTGGTTCAGAGCCTGTGGCGACTCCTACTCCAAGGCCCGCACGTAAGAGTGCTTTCGGTGGGCAATCACTATAAATTTTTAGAATTATAAGTACAATAATTAAATGTAATAATTGAAATTATACCGACAACTAAAAATAAAGAATTTAAAGCTTCCGGTCATTGGAGTCGAGTTACGGCTTTGTCGGATCATCTTTTGAGCAGCTCGAAGAAGCAGAAGTCGTTCATTGTGGCTATTCAAGCTCTTGGTCGAAGTTGCTTTTATAGGCTATTCCGAGCACCGAGAACCCCTTCGGGCACCGGGATCATGTGGCTCGGCCACTCCATGAGCTCGACATCAGCTTGGTGATAACTTTTGGGTTCCGGGTTCCCGGACCGACTCCGGGTGCTTGGACCAGCTCTGAGCGCCCGAACCAGTTCCAGGCGCCCGGGCCAGCTTTTTCTAGCCCTTATTTTCCGTAAAATAAAGTTATTCCAAGCATAAAATAATATATATAAACTAAAGTTTGACATCCTCTAACTGTCCGATTCTGACTTTGAGTTTTTTCAAAACTTTAGGTCGAACCGACGCCTACTGGTCCCTCTTTGAAAAACACATCCTCACCTACTCCTCTTATGACAAGTGACCTGTTGCCAGATTGATCCTCCAAACCAATTGGACTTTTACTCAGCGTCTGAAGCTTCTGATCTTCATGCCGGGCATCCGCTCCATGACCCATCCAGACTTCCACCCGGTTCACGATACTAGGATTTCAACCTAGAGTCCCTGACTATAGAATTTTGCCCCAAGCCTCGACCCGCCAAGACTTTCCATCTAGGGTTACCACCCCATAAAACCTAGGGTTACCACCCCCTAGGGTTTTCTACCTGCCTAACCTTAGCTAGAACTTTTTCCTAAGAATACTTAGGACTTTCATGCAATCTCATTCAAACTCATTAGATTACAAATAACCTTAACTTTGAATCCTTTGTCATTATCAAAACTCAGGTTCGATCTTAAGATGCTTCTCGCACCAACATGTGTTTCATGCATGAAACTATGAGTTTGGATTCATATTAAATGAAAATCGATTTTAGATGTATAGATGTCATATAAACTAATACTAGGGATGCATTATCGTTTAGTATGGGAAAATACATCAAGAGAAATCTAAAAGTAGGACTTTAGGTCAAGGTTCAATTGAACCATTTAGAAAGTTTTAGATTTTGTATCAATCTTGGAATCCATCATAAATATAATTTTAAATATCTTCACAAAATTTGTAAATTTTAAAGGTCTGTGAAACTTTTGGTGTATTTCTAAAATTGAGTTCAGAATGTGGTTTGAGCTGATAAAGTGGTGTCAGTCAACTAGTAGCAATGTTCATTGAATACAGAATGGTTCTATGAGTTTGATTCTGTTGGTGCGGGAAGCATCCGACGATCGAACCTGAGTTTTGATAATGGTAAAGGATTCAAAGTTAAGATGTGTGGTGATCTAACAAGGTTCATGGAGCTTGCAGGAAAGTCCTAAGGGATACTTAGGCAAAAGTCCTAGCTGCGGCTAGGTAGGTGAAAAACCTAGGGGGTGGTAACCCTAGGTCCTAGGGGGAGGTAACCCTAGGTGAAGGAAAACCCTAAGGGGCGGCAACCTTAGGTCCTAGGGGGTGGTGACCCTAGGTGGAGAAAAACCCTAAGGGGCGGTAACCCTAGGTCCTAGGGGGTGGTAACCCTAGGTGAAAAGTCCAGTCGGTCTGGAGGACCGGACTGGCATTAGGTAAATCTCCTGAGTGGAGTAGGTGAGGACGCGTTCCCTATAGAGGGAACAGTAGGCGTCAGGTCGACCTAGGGTTTCCGGTCGGAAACTTGAAGTCAGACCCGGTCAGTCCGATGACTGACAATTTTATTTATCGTGTTATCTTTTTGTGTTCTAATTCTGTTTTGCAGGTAACTAACAGTTTTATGCAGGGTTAGAACTGACCAGGATCGGTAGACCAAACCTTGGGAATCAGTCGACCGAACCTCCAAGCTACCACATCAGATCTCCAAAAGCTGGACCGCGTTCGACCAGGGATCGATCGACCGGACCTCGGGATTGGTCTACCGAACCTGGGATAGGTGTCTACTGGATCAAGCCGAGGTGTGCGGGTCAGAGGAGACTGATCGGTCGACCGAACCTTGGGATCGGTCGACCGAACACAGGGATAAAGTTTGACCAGATCGAAGCGGAGCGACAGATGGACGGATCAGATGCAATGGAGATCATCTGATCGGTTGACCGAACATGAGGATGGGTCGACCGATCCGCTTCGGGTCAAATCTGATCCCGAGACTTGGGGATCTGGATATGACCTTGCAGAGCTATAAAAAGAGGCCTCGAGGTGCAACTCAGATATCGAATTCCGAACAGAAAACTCTGCTCTTCCTTGTGTTGCTGCTAACAACGCTCTGCTACTCCAACGAGTCGTTCCGAAGTTCTCTATTCTCTTTTGTCATTGGTATAATTTCTTTACTGCACTTACTTGTACTTATTCACTTGTAAAGATTTGCGCTATATAGTTGTTGCCCACCGAAAGTGGTCAAGGATCGCGGGCCTTCGAGTAGGAGTCGAAATAGGCTCCGAACGAAGTAAACACTTGTGTCTTTGCATTTACTTTACTTTTCATTTCCGTTGCGTTACTTTAGTTACTCGAACGATTTCCATAAATCGATAAAATAGCCACGAGCGCTATTCACCTCCCCTCTAGCGCTTTCGATCCATCAATTGGTATCAGAGTGGGGTCATTTTGAATTGGTGCAACCACCATTCAAAATAATTTTTTTCATGGTATTTTCAGATTTTTCGGAGTCGATTAATATTTGGCTTTATAGCCATATTCTAATTCTTTTCTCGAATCGGTTTTCTGCTCGAGGTTGGTGCAACACCACCCGAGTTCGTGATCTATTTTTTTCATACCGCACTACTAATGCAGGACCAAGTCCTGGGATTTTCTTGTTGTTTATTTGTTTTATATAGTTGATCTAAATGGCCCTTCAAGAAGGCTACAGTACAGCCCGTCCCCCTCTATTCACCGGAGACGACTTCGGGTACTGGAAGGGTCGGATGGAGGCATATCTCCAGACTCATTTTGAAGTCTGGATGATTGTCAAAACCGGACTCCAACCACCAACTGATAGCGCCGGAAAACCACTACCCTACGAGGACTGGGACGCATCTCTGATTAAGAAGGTGGAAGTTAATGCCATGGCGACCTGCACCCTCCAGTGTGGTCTATCAAAAGAAGAACTCAACCGCGTCGGCCCCTTCAGCAGTGCCAAGGAGCTGTGGGAGAAGCTCATTGAACTTCACAAAGGGACGTCCGACACCAAAGTAAGTAAAAGAGACTTAATTTTCAATAAATTATTTAATATCAAACTGCAGGAAGGTGAGACAACTGCCCACCTCCATGCCCGGATTCAAGATCTGCTCAACGGTCTTCATGCAATTGGACAGAAGGTAGACAACCGGGACATCATAAGGTATTCTTTAAACGCCTTTCCAAGGAACACCTTGTGGGCATCCATGGTAGATGCCTACAAGGTTTCTAAGGACTTATCTACCATTAAGTTAGATGAACTATTTGTAGAATTCGAACTTCATGAACAGACTAATGCATGCCCGACCGAGAAAGGGTTGGCTTTGGTTGCAGGAACAGGGAGAGTACGCGAATCAAAGATAAAGCGAAGAACCGAACCTGAGTCAGAAGGAGAAGAACCAGATTCGGAAGACGACGACGAGCTTACAACCGAAATAGTCAACCTGGTAAAGAAACTCTACAAAAAGAAGGGCTTCAACAAAAAGGATGTCAGAAAGGCCATCCAGTCCAAAGAAGCCCAATCAAGCTCGAAGGCCAAATTCGAAGTGACCTGCTACGAGTGCAATCAAAAGGGACACATGAAAGCAAACTGCCCGAACCAAAAAGATCCAAAGAAACCAAGGAGGAAGAAGGCCTTGAAAGCAACGTGGGACGAGTCTTCTTCCGAGGAATCCGACGACGAAGAACTTGAGTAGACGAATTTTCTCGCGTTGACAACCCGGGACTACACCAATGAATCCGGAAGCGAGGACGAATCGGAAGCTGACTCCGAGAGAAGCCACGGATCTGCATCCGTTTCCGAAGGGCCAAACCCCTCTGTAAGTACAAACCGTTTATATAGCCTGATTAATTATTAAATGCATAAAGTCGCTAAGTCCAAAATTAGAATCAAGTCGCTTCTGAAGGAGGTAACACTCCTTAAAGAAATGACTAATAATGAATCCTTGACTGATCCAGTTCAGACTGGAACCTCTACTCAAGTTCAAAAACTTGAGGAAGAGAATTCCAACCTGAAAAGTCAAGTCAAAGATTTGAAGACAACCTTAGAACGATTTTCCTTGGGATCCAAGAATCTTGACTTGATTCTTGGAACACAAAGGGCAATCTACAATCGAACTGGACTAGGATATAAATAAAAAAAGAAGTATAAGTCTTATTTATCTCTAATACAAAGAAGAAATAGAAAAATGGTCCAAGCATGGGTTGCCAAGTCCAACCTGATCAATCAAGTTGGACTCGGACAGTATTGGGTTCCTAAGAATCAAATACATTACCTCGATATACCATATCGAGGCTATGATATAGGGGGAGCTAGAAGAAAAATGATTAAAACAAAATTTTGAAATTAAAATTAAAAATTCAAAATTAAAAATTTGAAATTCAATTAAAAATTCGAAATTCAAGTAAAAATTCGAAATTAAAAATTTGAAATTCAAATAAAAATTAAAAATTAAAATTAAAAATTAAATTAAAATTTGAAATTAACTTAAAATTCAAATAAAAATTCAAAATTAAAAATAGGAGGATCCAGAATAGCTGGCACCTGCAACTAAACAACCCGACTGGGTAACCAAATTTAATCTACCCGAAATGGGTAAACAAGAGTAGTCTACCCGGCAGGATAATTAAGGTTAAATAAAATGGACTAGGTTTAGCTTGACCCACGGTACTGGTGAAGTTTTTGGATGATAGTACGTTAGAGAAACTTGGGCATCGCATGTCTAGGAAGATATGACTTTGACCTGGTGCATTTGGCCAAGTGGAACTGACCGAAGCTACCCTTAAATGGATCCTAACTAGTTAGACCAAGGTTTAGTATTAAGTTTAATGGGTAGGACTATTTGGAAAACCTCGAAGGCATGGTTACTTTAATGAGTTCCGTGTGACTCATCATAGCCTAGAAGTTTATCCAAAGAATGCTTACTTGTTAAACCCAAAGCTAAACCTGAATCTAACACAAAGTTAAACATAATCCTAAAATTGAACCTTAAATTCATCTCACAAAAAATTATAGGAGTCCCTGATTGAAAATTTAGGTCGGGTGAGATGACTAAGGAATTGAAATTCAAAATTAAAATTCAAATTCGTAATATGTTTTCAAAATTAACTTAAATATTTTTCAAAATTAACTTAAATATTTTTCAAAAATTAACTTAAATATTTTTCAAAATTAACTTAAATATTTTTCAAAAATTAACTTAAATATTTTTCAAAATTAACTTAAATATTTTTCAAAAATTAACTTAAATATTTTTCAAAAATTAACTTAAATATTTTTCAAAAAATTAACTTAAATATTTTGCAAAAATTAACTTTACTATTTTTCAAAATTAACTTAAATATTTTTCAAAAATTAACTTAAATATTTTTGAAAATTAACTTAAATATTTTTCAAAATTAACTTAAATATATTTCAAAAATTAAATTAAATATTTTTCAAAAATTAACTTAAATATTTTTCAAAAATTAAATTAAATATTTTTCAAAAATTAACTTAAATATTTTTCAAAATTAACTTAAATATTTTTCAAAATTTAACTTAAATATTTTTCAAAATTAACTTAAATATTTTTCAAAATTAACTTAAATATTTTTCAAAAATTAACTTAAATATTTTTTCAAAAAATTAACTTAAATATTTTTTTTAAAAAAAATTAACTTAAATTTTTTTTTCAATATTAATTTAAATATTTTTTTTCAATATTAATTTAAATATTTTTTTTCAAATTAACTTAAATATTTTTTTCAAAAATTAACTTAAATGTTTTTCAAATTGAAATTAACCTAAATGCTTTTCATTAAAAATTAACTTAAAATATTCTCCAAACTTAACATTTTTCAAAAATACTTCAATCAAACTGTCTTTTGATCCATCAACTACTTTATGTGTAGGAATTGGATCAATGGATGTTGGACAGTGGATGCTCCAGACATATGACTGGAGATAGGTTGAAATTCACTAAGCTAAAACTAACGGTAGATCCGCTACCTTAGCTGCCCCCTAGTGCCGGCCCCACGGATATGGAGGGAGGTTCATGCAGGTACACAGGCCATAGGCGCATGGCGGGGTAAACCCCAGGTCGTCAGTTACTGAGAATCGACCCCTGGCCATTACGCCAGAGATACCATGCGCCCACCGTCTGTGCTATGCCCTGGGGGCCACTAAGCTAAAACTAAAGAATCTAGGGTCAGTTGCATTCGGCAACGATGGAAAACTGAAAGTAATCGGAAAAGGTAATATCGAACTTAATTCCGACTTTATTATTCGAAAAGTATTATTAGTTGAAAATTTTAATTTCAATTTATTAAGTATAAGCCAATTATGCGATACTAGTTATTCAGTTAATTTTACCATGTCCGAATGTAGAGTCAAACATATTGACAATCCAAAAATCAGACTTAAGGGCACTAGGAAAGATAATGTCTACACCATTTATCTACCCACACCCTCAATAAAGTGTTTTCTAACACAACAAGAGGAAACTGAGTTGTGGCACAGGAGATTGGGTCACACTCACACAAGACTCATTTCAAAAATGAGTCAAAATGGACTAGTTAGAGGATTGCCCAAATTAAAAGTTATTGAAAATTCAATCTGTAATGCGTGTCAACAAGGAAAACAAACCAAGTCAACCCACAAGTCAACCAATCTAGCTAGAACTACTTGTTTACTTGAGCTCCTTCACCTAGACCTATTTGATTCACACGGAGCCAAGTCACTAAGCAAGAACCAGTATTGCTTAGTTATAATAGATGACTTCTCTAGGTTTATCTCGGTAAAATTTCTAAAAACAAAAGATGAAAACTTTGAAATATTTAGTAATTTTTGCAAATTAACAGAAAATGAAAAAGATACTAAAATTAAAAGAATAAGAAGTGACCATGGAGGAGAATTTGAAAATCACAACTTTACTGAATTTTGTGAAATAAATGGGTACAAACATGAATACTCCTGCCCTAGGATCCCTCAACAAAATGGTTTAGTAGAACGTAAAAACATAACCCTACAAGAAGCTGCTAGAACCATGTTAAATGAATATAAACTATCTAATCAATTCTGGGCTGAAGCAGTTAGTACAGCATGCTACATTCAAAATAGGATCTTAATTAACAAATTACAAAATAAAACACTGATAAAGAAACCTTGTAAATGGATCGCCTTGAAATTCAGCTTGGGGAAGGGTATTGACGCCACACTCAAGCAAGATGAGAAGGTGAGTGATAAGTCATGGAGTTTTGATCGCCACAAGTTGCCTTGATAAGATCGAAATTAGTTCTTTGCCTAAGAACAAGAAGGAAGCTCTCACAAAAGAGAAATTCAAATTTTCATTCAAACTTACATGATTTGCCATACAAGAGTTCTCCTATTTAACATCCCTTAAGATTCCCTATGCACTAATTATGCAATAAATATCATGCTTGCATGCATGGGTTTTATTATCCACTAATGCAACCACTAATCCCTAATACTAGCTTAATGCAACCATGCATGCATGGTATTTGTTATACTAGCTTACGAACTTTCAAAAATGCATTAAAAACCCACAAAGGACATCAAAAGTCACTTTGGAAAAACCCCCCCATGCATGCACACGAAAATGGTCCTCATGTTGGACCAATTTCACTTTCAAATTGAAGGAATGTGATCCACTTAGTTGTTGCCTCCATTGTGCATTGATCCTCCTTTTCCTTGAGCCTCATTATTAAGCCTTCCAAAGCTTGCTTCATTCTCTTAGTCTTGGACCTTGTCATGGGTCCCCCAATTCCCTTCAATGCCTCTTCTTGGCTCACATCATTCCCTCCTTCTTTAGGTGAATTCGTCCTCGAATTTAGGTCTTCATCTCCTACATCAAAAGGACTCAAATCAGCCACATTAAATGTTGCACTAACACCATACTCACCGGGCAAATCAATTTTGTAAGCATTGTCATTAATTCTTTCCAACACTTGGAATGGTCCATCTCCTCTTGGTTGAAGCTTTGATTTCCTTTGGGTAGGAAACCGTTCCTTCCTCATATGAACCCAAACCCAATCACTGGGTTCAAGGACCACTCTTTTTCTCCCTTTATTGGCTCGATTTGCATATTGCTCCATTTTCTTCTCAATTTGAGCTTTAACTTGCCCATGAAGCTTCTTCACATATTCTGCCTTTGTTTTGCCATCCTTGTGAACTAAAGAAGAAGTGTTAGGTAAAGGAAGCAAATCAAGAGGTGTTAGTGGATTGAACCCATAAACAATCTCAAAAGGAGAAAATTGAGTAGTAGAATGTGTTGGTGCAACCTTAGGTCAAGGTTGACCTGGTTGACCTTACTCGAGTTGACCTGACTCGAGTTGTATTTTGATGTTTGACGAGAATAGAAAAGTTCTATTTTGATGTTTGACGAGAATAGAAAAGTTCTATTCTGATGTTTGACGAGAGTAGAAAAGTTGTATTATGATGTTTGACAGAATACAAACTTGGTAGATTGTGGGTGCAATCTTTGGTCAAGGTTGACCTGGTTGACCCGAGGTGAGTCGACCTGATTCGGGAAATCCTGGTGAGTGAAGCCAGGTGAAAATCCTGGTGAGTGAAGCAAGGCAAGGGAAAGTCCTGGTGAGTGAAGCCAGGCAGTTGGAAAGTCCTGGTGAGTGAAGCCAAGCAAGGGAAATCCAGATAGGTCAAGGTTGATCAGACATCTGATGAAAAGTCCAAGTATGGAGACTTGGCACGAGAAAAGTCCAAGTATGGAGACTTGGCACGGAAAAGTCCAAGTATGGAGACTTGGCACGGGAAAAGTCCAAGTATGGAGACTTGGCACGGAAAAGTCCAAGTATGGAGACTTGGCACGGGAAAAGTCCAAGTATGGAGACTTGGCACGGAAAAGTCCAAGCAGGGAGCTTGGCACGGGAAAAGTCCAAGTATGGAAGACTTGGCACGGGAAAAGTCCAAGAATGGAGACTTGGCACGGAAAAGTCTAAGCAGGGAGCTTGGCACGGGAAAAGTCCAAGTATGGAAACTTGGCATGGGAAGTTGGAGAGGGCTTGGTAGCTCGTTCTCCGGACTAGGTCAGAGAGGGCTCGGGAGCTCGTTCTCTGGACCGGACGTGGAAGTCGGAGAGGGCTCGGTAGCTCGTTCTCTGGACCGGATGGAGTCGGAGAGGGCTCGGTAGCTCGTTCTCTAGACCGGATGGAGTCGGAGAGGGCTCGGTAGCTCATTCTCTGGACTAGGTCAGAGAGGGCTCGGTAGCTCGTTCTCTGGACCGGACGAAGTCGGATAGGGCTCGGTAGCTCGTTCTCCGGACTAGGTAGGGTTTAGGGCTGGGAGCTCTAAACCTGGATCGGTCTGGTGACCCATCCAGTGATACACTGGTTGACTGATCGGTCTGGTGACCGATCAGTAACCAAACCGTGTGTTTCTGTGAATTACCTGATCGGTCTGGTGACCGATCAAAAGCGAGGAAGATCGGGAGAAGAAAGAGGGGGGATCGGTCTGTGGACCGATCCACCTGAGTCCTGATCGGTCCACAGACCGATCAGAGACGAGGCCAACTCTCACAGAGAGTTGGCTGATCGGTCTGGGGACCGATCAGCCTAAGGCCTGATCGGTCCCAAGACCGATCAGAACACTGCTGGACCAATCAGGAGTGTGCCTGATCGGTCCAGGCCTAGCCGTTGCGACACAACGGCTATCTCTGCTTCGTCTGTTTTCGTCTGTTCTTCTTCGCAGGTTGCTGGGAGATACCAGAGGATATAAGGCCTCTACAGGGAAGAACGAAAACAATACTGGAAGAGCTGCTTCTGCTAATTCTTCTTCTTCCTCTTGAGCGTTGCTGAGCTCTCGGTTTGCTGAAGCTTCGCGTGAGCTTCGTGCTAGTTTTCTAGCTGCTGGAGCCGTGAAGCTGCTGCTTCATCAACAGACTCCGACGAGAAGGCAAGCAAGTGTGTTTACAATTTCTATTGTTCTTGTTTGTTTCCTCTATTGTTGTACTCCTCTGTTTTGCTGTTGCAAAGACTTTGTGGTGAGGTTTCTCTACCCAGAAGGAGTTCATATTAGCCGGTTATCCGGGGTTTCATCCACCGACGGATTGATTGGCTTCGTCCACCTTACGGACACGCCGAGGAGTAGGAGTATCATCTCCGAACCTCGTTACATTGCTGTGCTTGAGGTTTGATATCTCCATTTACGTTTCTGTTGTTATTTTTCCACTGCGCTAACTTGATTTGTAGAAAGAAACGCAAATTTGAGGTCGGCTATTCACACCCCCCCTCTCTAGCCGCATCCGAAGGTCCTAACAAGTGGTATCAGAGCAAGGTTGCTCTTCGTCGGATTAACACCCGTGGGGCAGAAGCTAGAGAATGGATCGACTCGGAGAAGACATCACGATTCCACCCTTCTACGAGTGCTGCGACTTCGCGTATTGGAAGGTAAGAATGAAGTATTTTCTTATGACTAACCTAGCAAATTGGAATTGTGTACAAGTAGGTTTTATTCCTCCGGTGGATAGAAAGGGAGAACTTCTCAAGAAAAAGAAGTGGACGAAAGAACAAATCCACCAATCCACAATCAACGACGAGGTAACGAAAATCCTTGAATTTTCATTACCTAGTGATATCTTGTGTAAGATAGGTGGATACAACAATGCCAAGGAGTTGTGGAACAACTTGGCTAAGTTCCATGAGGAGAGCTCCAATTCAAGTCATGAAGAGGAGTCAAGTGAGCCAAGTAGCTCACATCATGGAGGTAAGGAATTAGAAGTTGAGGGCTACTCAACATCTATGGAAGAAGAGGAGGAGAGTTCTTCTTCAAGATTGGTGCAAGAAGAAGCTTCTACCTCCGGAAGGGATGAAGAAGAGAGCTTACATCCATCCTCAACCCTAGGTAACTCAAGCGATTTAATTTCAAGTAAATTACATATAATGTGCTTTGAGTGTAGGGAATATGGGCATTACAAGAGTAAATGTCCAAAGAGGATTAGGAAGACTCCACCGGCACCAAAGGTCAAGGAAGCCGGAGTCCCGAAACGCAAGAGCAAGGAGCACGTGGTGTGCTTCCAATGCAAGCGAAGGGGACATTATAGAAGTCAATGTCCGAGGGGGAGGCAACCTCACAAGGACAAGAGACCAAGCACATCTATAGGGGGAGCTAAGGCAAACCCTAAGGTATCCTTTAAGGCACATTCTTGCAATCCTTATAAGACACATGCTAGTAATTTTATTGCAATTGTCAATAATGATAAGCATGATAATCTTAGAAACTGATACATGTGCTTAGGTGCAAAACATGTTAGCCTAGATAAGGACAATACTAGAAAAACCAACCCTAGAATTAACTCATCTAAGGTTAAGGAAAACCTATGTAGGAATCCCAAAACAACTAGACATATGCCTAGGTATACCTCAAAGAAAAATGACAAACTAAAACTTGAGGTATTAGAAAAGGAAAATCAAGTCTTGAGGTCAAGACTTGACACTTTAGAAAAGACCCTTAAGAATTTGGAGAAATCATCTTTAGGGCCTAAGGGTCAAAAGCAAAAGCCCAAGGACATGAGAGGTTTGAGTCACAAACCTAAGTCTCAAGTGGTCAAGCCCACTTATCATAATGTTCTATTCGATTATGGAACAAGACCTAGGGCTAGGAAGACCATCACCAAGGTCACAAGGGGAGTCACCCCTAGAGTTGATCTTGATGAGTCCCAAATGGCCAAGGCTTTAAAGACTAAGAGGGTCATTAGGAGGGTTGCTAGGGAAGTCATCCCTAGTGAATATTTAGTGAACCCAATGAGTTCAAATAGGTATTGGGTTCCTAGGAGCGTGATTTCATCACGCTAGATGGTTTAGGGTGTGCCAACCTTACTTGAATAGGTAGTTAACCTAATCATGCCAAAAGGTGGCACTTTAGGAATTTTCAAGGTGTAATCAAGCCTTGAAAATGAAATGGAAAGTTATTCCTAAGATGATTAGCATGTGCCAACCATATTCGAGGAATTCTCTAGGGTCAATCTAATTGGCACATAGTGATCTAAAAATCTTTAGTATATGATTTTAGGTCTATTATACTTAGGAATATGGAATTTATGGCAAAATGATCAAAATTATCAAAAATGGCAACTAAGGCTAGAATTAGGTATTGTCTATACCTTTATATATTATTTGCCTTGTATTGTTTGTCATATGTCATGTCATGACATCATATTTAATTTATTATCATTTGAAATGTCATGATAATACTTAGGTTAACTATATGTCATGCCTTATTTAAGTTTCATACTTTATGACATGACGTCATGACATTGGCACATGTTTTTACTTATGATATTATTTTATGCCATGTCATCATCTCTTGCATTTATCAATTAATTTGATTTAAGGATAAAAACACAATTTGATATGGAGATCAAATTGTTGTTTAGAAAATGCATGAGAACTTAGATTAAGATGACCTAAACCATATCTCACATCAAAATTGACTTGGATGTGTTTGATACACCTTAGATGTGTGTGAGATATTAGGATCATGAGTTAGGATCAAGGTGCATAGTTCTTGTACCTAGATGAGCCTAATTCAAAATGGAGGATCATAGGGAAAGGTTGTGTACAAGTCATGTACACTTAGCCCTAAGATTGTGGTCCTAAATTGAATGGTTTAAAATCATTTCAAAATTGATTTGAAAAACCTTGATGAAGCTTTTCTAGTGATAGCATTCATCAATGAGCAACTTTGATACAAAGTTGAGGTAAACTTGAACTATTTCAAAGTTTTTAAACTTTATATCAAGGTTTGAAAATGGAAGTTATTTTCATAGAAAATTATTTTTCCATGATAGTATATGTTATGAGGAATGTATCCTCAAATTTTTATAATTTTTGGAATTTTTTGTAATTTTGTAGGGGTTTCTGAATTTCGGGAGGAAGAAATTCAGAAATCAGAAATCGACATGTGTGACCGATCAGGAGGTTCCCTGATCGGTCCAGGGGATGCTGGATCGGTCACTGGACCGATCCAGGGAGCTCCTGATCGGTCTGGTGACCGATCGGGCGTGCCAAAATGCTGATTTTCGACTGTGTTGTCTGAAATTTCAGCTGAAAGTTGGTGTTTTAGATTTCTAAAGGGTTGAAACTCTCCAAGACATTGTTGGTGCAATGGTCAAGGGGGAGTTGACCTTTAGGGGGAGTTTTACCTATTAGTCAAGGGGGAGTTGACTTTTAGGGGGAGTTTTTACTCTAAAGACTTGAGTGATATGGGATTATCACTAAGTTGATTGTTGACTTTAGTATCAAGGGGGAATTTAAGGGTTTCAGTGAAAGGTATGGGACTTTCATTAGGAAGAAACTCTTGACCTTGATTCACTCTTTTTGATGTGTGTCAAAAAAGGGGAGAATGGGAGAATGTCCAAAGAATGTTCAAGGAAGAACATTAGAGTTTGGGGAGAATGTTCAAAGAAGAATATTGGGAAACCTAAGTTAGGTTTTCGGGTTAACCTAACTTGTTCATGGTTTTGTCAAACATAAAAAAGGGGCAGATTGTTGGTGCAACCTTAGGTCAAGGTTGACCTAGTTGACCTGACTCGAGTTGACCTGACTCGAGTTGTATTTTGATGTTTGACGAGAATAGAAAAGTTCTATTTTGATGTTTGATGAGAATAGAAATGTTCTATTCTGATGTTTGACGAGAGTAGAAAAGTTATATTCTGATGTTTGACAGAATACAAACTTGGGAGATTGTGGGTGCAATCTTTGGTGAAGGTTGACCTGGTTGACCCGAGGTGAGTCGACCTGATTCGGGAAATCCTGGTGAGTGAAGCCAGGTGAAATTCCTGGTGAGTGAAGCCAGGCAAGGGAAAGTCCTGGTGAGTGAAGCCAGGCAGTTGGAAAGTCCTGGTGAGTGAAGCCAGGCAAGGGAAATCCAGATAGGTCAAGGTTGACCAGACATCTGATGAAAAGTCCAAGTATGGAGACTTGGCACGAGAAAAGTCCAAGTATGGAGACTTGGCACGGAAAAGTCCAAGTATGGAGACTTGGAACCGGAAAAGTCCAAGTATGGAGACTTGGCACGGAAAAGTCCAAGTATGGAGACTTGGCACGAGAAAAGTCCAAGTATGGAGACTTGGCACGGGAAAAGTCCAAGTATGGAGACTTGGCACGGAAAAGTCCAAGTAGGGAGCTTGGCACGGGAAAAGTCCAAGTATGGAAACTTGGCATGGGAAGTCGGAGAGGGCTTGGTAGCGCGTTCTCCGGACTAGGTCAGAGAGGGCTCGGGAGCTCGTTCTCTGGACCGGACGTGGAAGTCGGAGAGGGCTCGGTAGCTCGTTCTCCGGACTAGGTCAGAGAGGGCTAGGTAGCTCGTTCTCTGGACCGGATAGAGTCGGAGAGGGCTCGGTAGATCGTTCTCTGGACTAGGTCAGAGAGGGCTCGGTAGCTCGTCTCTGGACCGGATGGAGTCGGAGAGGGCTCGGTAGCTCGTTCTCTGGACCGGACGAAGTCGGAGAGGGCTCGGTAGCTCGTTCTCCGGACTAGGTAGGGTTTAGGGCTGGGAGCTCTAAACCTGGATCGGTCTGGTGACCGATCCAGTGATACACTGGTTGACTGATCGGTCTGGTGACCGATCAGTAATTCTGTAAATTACTTGATCGGTCTGGTGACCGATCAGAAGTGAAGAAGATCGGGAGAAGAAAGAGGGGGGATCGGTCTGTGGACCGATCCACCTGAGTCCTGATCGGTCCACAGACCGATCAGAGACGAGGCCAACTCTCACAGAGAGTTGGCTGATCGGTCTGGGGACCGATCAGCCTAAGGTCTGATCGGTCCCAAGACCGATCAGAACACTCCTGGACCGATCAGGAGTGTGCCTGATCGGTCCAGGCCTAGCCGTTGCGACACAACGGCCATCTCTGCTTCGTCTGTTTTCGTCTGTTCTTCTTCGCAGGTTGCAGGGAGATACCAGAGGATATAAAGCCTCTACAGGGAAGAACGAAAACAATACTGGAAGAGCTGCTTCTGCTAATTCTTCTTCTTCCTCTTGAGCTTTGCTGAGCTCTCGGTTTGCTGAAGCTTTGCGTGAGCTTCGTGCTGGTTTTCAAGCTGCTGGAGCCGTGAAGCAGCTGCTTCATCAACGGACTCCGACGAGAAGGCAAGCAAGTGTGTTTACAATTTCTATTATTCTTGTTTGTTTCCTCTATTGTTGTACTCCTCTGTTTTGCTGTTGCAAAGACTTTGTGGTGAGGTTTCTCCACCCAGAAGGAGTTCATATTAGCCAGTTATCCGGGGTTTCATCCACCGACGGATTGATAGGCTTCGTCCACCTTACGGACACGCTGAGGAGTAGGAGTATCATCTCCGAACCTCGTTACATCGCTGTGCTTGAGGTTTGATATCTCCATTTACGTTTCTGTTGTTATTTTTCCGCTGCGCTAACTTGATTTGTAGAAAGAAACGCGAATTTGAGGTCGGCTATTCACACCCCCCCTCTCTAGCCGCATCCGAAGGTCCTAACAGAATGTACCACCCTATTATAAGCAAATTCAACATGAGGTAAACATTCTTCCCAAGACTTAATGTTTTTCTTAATAATTGCTCTAAGAAGAGTAGAAAGTGTCCTATTTACCACCTCAGTCTGGCCGTCAGTTTGTGGGTGGCATGTGGTGGAGAAAAGAAGCTTTGTTCCCAGCTTGTTTTATAAGGTCCTCCAAAAATGGCTTAAAAATTTGGTGTCACGGTCTGAAACAATGCTCCTAGGCATGCCATGAAGTCTTACCACCTCTTTAAAAAACAAATCTGGCACATGAGTTGCATCATCCACTTTGTGGCAAGGTATGAAGTGTGCCATCTTGGAGAATCTATCAACTACCACAAAAATGGAGTCCTTACCTTTTTGAGTACGTGGTAGCCCTAAAACAAAATCCATAGACAAGTCAGTCCAAGGAAAATTAGGAATAGGCAAAGGCGTGTAAAGTCCATGAGGTAATGTCTTAGATTTTGCTTTTCTACACACAATGCACTGTGCACAAAATTTCTGCACATCGTGTTTCATGTGTGGCCAATAAAAATGTTCAAGAAGCATTTCTAAGGTCTTTTGAACCCCAAAGTGTCCCATTAAACCCCCCTCATGTGCTTCCCTAACTAGCAATTTACGCATGGATCCTCTAGGCACACAAAGTCTGTTATTCTTAAACAAGTAGTTGTCATGCCTAGCAAACCCATTTTGTGATTTCTTTTCACACGCAGCATATAATTGGGAAAACTCATTATCATGTATATACAATTCCTTAATATGTTCAAAGCCAAGCAATTTAGTTTCAAGTGTAGCTAACAAGTTATACCTTCTTGAAAGTGCATCTGCTACAACGTTTACCTTTCCTTGCTTATGCTTAATCACATAAGGAAATTGTTCAAGAAATTCGACCCATTTGGCATGCCTTTTGTTGAGCTTCCCTTGCCCTTTCAAATACTTCAAAGATTCATGATCACTATGAATGACAAATTCTTTAGACAAAAGATAATGCTGCCATGTTTGTAATGCTCTAACAAGTGCATACAATTCTATATCATAAGTGGAATAGTTGAGAGTGGCGCCACTTAGTTTCTCACTAAAATATGCAATGGGATGACCATCTTGAAGTAAAACAGCCCCAATACCCACATGAGATGCATCACATTCAATTTCAAAAGATTTGGAAAAATCAGGTAAAGCAAGAATGGGTGCATGTGTGAGTTTATCCTTAAGTGTTTGAAATGCCTTTTCTTGATTCTCTCCCCATCTAAAACCCATGTTTTTCTTAATAATTTCATTTAGAGGTGTTGCCACTGTGCTGAAGTCCTTCACAAACCTCCTATAGAAACTTGCCAACCCATGGAAGCTCCTAACCTCACTCACAGTTTTAGGAGTTGGCCAATCTCTAATGGCCTTAACTTTCCCTTCATCAACCTGCACTCCTTTAGAACTTATGACAAAACCAAGAAAAACTACATGAGTAGTGCAAAAAGAACATTTTTCCAAGTTAGCATATAGTTTTTCCTTTCTAAGGACATGCAAGACAGATTGGAGATGTGCAAGATGATCAACAAAACTCTTGGAATATACCAAAATATCATCAAAGTATACTACCACAAATTTTCCAAGAAATTCTCGTAAGACATGGTTCATAAGCCTCATAAAAGTACTTGGTGCATTAGTTAACCCAAAAGGCATTACCAACCATTCATACAATCCATATTTGGTTTTGAAAGCTGTTTTCCATTCATCCCCTTCCCTTATCCTAATTTGATGGTACCCACTTTTCAAATCAATTTTAGAAAAGAAGCAAGCACCATGCAATTCATCAAGCAAATCATCAAGTCTAGGGATAGGATGTCTATACCGAATTGTGATGTTGTTGATTGCTCTACAGTCAGTGCACATCCTCCATGATCCATCCTTTTTAGGCACCAAAATTACGGGTACAGCACAAGGACGTAAACTTTCTCTAACCCATCCTTTTTGCAATAACTCCTCCACTTGATTTTGTATCTCCTTTGTTTCTTGAGGATTGCTCCTATAAGCTGGCTTATTGGGCAGAGAAGCACCAGGAATAAGGTCTATTTGGTGTTCAATCCCCCTCATTGGTGGCAAACTATGAGGTACTTCCTTGGGAAACACATCCTCAAAATCCTGTAAAATAACAACATCACTAGGCAAGGAGTTAGGGTTAGATTCCAAGCAAGTTTCCTTGCTCAAAAGAAGAAAGGTTGCCTTGTCAAATAAGCTTTCTTCACCTCACTTCCTCTTGTAAACAAATTTTCTATTTTTCTCTCTTTCTTTTCCTCATTCTCTCTTTTCTTTTGAATTTTGTCCTCAAAATCAAGTATTTTCTTTTTCACACACTCTTTCTTTTTCTTAAGTTCTCGCTCTTCTTTTTCTCTTTTCTCTCTCATTTTTATTTGATCCTCACAAACTTCCCTTGGTGATAACGGTACAAGTGTGACTTTGCGAGAATTGTGGACAAAAGAGAACTTGTTGGAGAATCCATCATTGTGAGCTCGCCTATCAAACTGCCAAGGTCTTCCAAGAAGAATGTGACTTGCCTCCATAGGCACAATATCACATAGAACTTGATCTTCATATTTGCCAATGGAGAAATTAATCAACACTTGCTGGTTCACTACCAATTCAACACTATTACTAAGCCATTGGAGTTTATATGGTCTTGCATGTGGTGTAGTCTTGAGGTTGAGTTTGGTGACCATCCTAGTACTTGCCACATTGGTACAACTTCCACCATCAATGATCATAGAGCATGTTTTACCTTGAATAAGGCAGCGGGTATGAAAAATATTTTCTCTTTGGTCCTCCTCATGCTCCTTGGCTTGGCTTCCCAATAATCTCCTAACCACCAAGAGATCTCCATCTTGCGCATAGGCTGCTCCATCATTTTCCTCATCGCTTGAGGAAGAGGAATGAGAAGTAATTTCTTCACTAGAGATACTCCCATTATCTCTCACCACCATAGTCTTCTTATTCGGGCATTCGGATGCAATATGACCTTTTCCTAAACACCTAAAACACTTGATATCCCTACTCTTAGAAGTGGAAGAAGAGGTAGTAGGAATAGGCTTCTTAGTGCTTGCTGCCTCCTTAGAATTTGAAGAAGAACACTCCTTCTTTGGCTTGTCCTTCCAACTTGAAGAGTAGTTTGGAGAAGATGATTTCTTCATAACGCCCTTTCTCTTTAATTGTTGCTCTATTTTCATTGCTTGATGCACTAAGTCGTCAAGCTCCACATAATGTTGTAACTCCACAATGTCTCCAATGTCTCGGTTTAGGCAATGGAGAAACTGAGCCATGGTAGCTTCCCTATCCTCCACAATATTGGCCCAAATCAAAGCCACCTCCATCTCCTTGTAGTAATCATCTACACTCCTACTCCCTTGGGTGAGTCTTTGCAATTTGTTGTGCAATTCCCTATGGTAGTGGGAAGGCACAAATCTCCTTCTCATCAAAGTCTTCATTTCGTCCCAAGTGTTGATAGGATGCTCTCCATACCTTCTTCTCTCCTTTTGCAATTGATCCCACCAAATTAAGGCATAATCGGTGAACTCAAGGGCAACCACCTTTACTTTCTTTGCATCATTGTAATTGTGGCATGAGAAAATTTGTTCTATTTTCATCTCCCATGCAAGATATGTTTCAGGATCATTCCTCCCTTGGAAGGAAGGTATCTGGACTTTCACACCTCCTAGATCATCTTCTCGTCTATGGTCTCTACCTCCTCTTTCATGTCTTCTTCCCCCTTCATGCCTCCTTCTTTCTCTTGGTGAATCATAGAATGGTTCACTTTGATGAAATTCTTCATGATTAGAATTGCCCCCACGGTTCGAAACTTTTTCTCCTTCAAGTCGGTCCATCCTTTCGTGTATTTCTTCAAGTTGTCTTTGAAGTATTCTCTCAAATTGTTGAGTAAGTGCCTCCATTTGAAGCCTATTAAGATCTCGCCTAGGGGAATTAGGTGATTTTTCCCCACTCATGCTTGCAACAAAAAAATAGAAGATGACAAGGAAAATTACAAAAGAAATGTTAGACGGACCTCACCACTCTACTCACGTGGTTGCACTCAAATTTATCCACTCAGCTTCCTTTATAAGTTCTTAAGGAAAGAACCTTATCAATATCTTTCTCAAGACAACAAGTAGACAATCAAGTGAATAAGAAACCAACAAAAGAAATATGAGTAGAACAAGAGAAATAAACGGATAAAACGAGAAATTCAGCAATGACCAAGAGCAATGGAAGGAATATATCTTTGAATTCAGATTTCACAAAGAAAGAATATTGAGTCCTTTCAATTCACAAATCCTCCTCTCTTTTTTTTCTTTTTTTTTTCAATCAGAAATCAATGACTCTAATGATTTTTTTTTTTTTTTTTTTTTTTATTTTTCTTTTTTTTTTTTTTTTTGTTGAGGACCCAAATAGCGAACAGAAATTTATGATAGATAGGGACGAAGAGATCAACAAAGATGGACAAGAACAAAGATGAAAACAAGGCACAAACCTGAAAATCAAGGAGCCAAGGCTCTGATACCAAATGATAAAGAAACCTTGTAAATGGATCGCCTTGAAATTCAGCTTGGGGAAGGGTATTAACGCCACACTCAAGCAAGATGAGAAGGTGAGTGATAAGTCATGGAGTTTTGATCGCCACAAGTTGCCTTGATAAGATCGAAATTAGTTCTTTGCCTAAGAACAAGAAGGAAGCTCTCACAAAAGAGAAACTCAAATTTTCATTCAAACTTACATGATTTGTCATACAAGAGTTCTCCTATTTAACATCCCTTAAGATTCCCTATGCACTAATTATGCAATAAATATCATGCTTGCATGCATGGGTTTTATTATCCACTAATGCAACCAATAATCCCTAATACTAGCTTAATGCAACCATGCATGCATGGTATTTGTTATACTAGCTTACGAACTTTCAAAAATGCATTAAAAACCCACAAAGGACATCAAAAGTCACTTTAGAAAAACCCCCCCATGCATGCACACGAAAATGGTCCTCATGTTGGACCAATTTCACTTTCAAATTGAAGGAATGTGATCCACTTAGTTGTTGCCTCCATTGTGCATTGATCCTCCTTTTCCTTGAGCCTCATTATTAAGCCTTCCAAAGCTTGCTTCATTCTCTTAGTCTTGGACCTTGTCATGGGTCCCCCAATTCCCTTCAATGCCTCTTCTTGGCTCACATCAAACACCCTATGAAATTTATTATAATAAAATTTCCAACTTAAACTACTTAAAAGTATTTAGGTGTAAAGTCTTCATTTTGAACACTAAAGACTACTTAGGGAAATTTACATCAAAAACAACCCCGGGAATATTTTTAGGGTATTCAACAACCAGTAGAGCATATAGAGTGTATAACAAAAATACCCTAAGAGTAGAAGAAACAATAAATATAATATTTGATGAAGAAAATAAATTACCCAACACAATAAATGAAAATACAGAAAATATCAACCCAATAAATAGAGAAGATGACGAAATTCAACCTGAAACTATTGAATCTGACGAACAAATCACTGACTCAAATGATATACGACCAACTAGAACAAGCACAAATCACCCATCTGACCAAATATTGGGTGACCCAACTGTAGGAGTCAGAACTAGATCGTCATATAGAAACTAGAGCCAAATAGCCTTGATTTCAAAAATCGAGCCTAAAACCATAGAAGAAGCCCTACCAGACCCAGATTGGACTCTAGCAATGTAAGAAGAACTGTCCCAATTTGAAAGAAATCAGGTCTGGGAATTAGTGCCTAAACCCATTAATAAATCCATAATTGACACTAAATGGATTTTTAGAAACAAATTAAATGATCAAGGTGAAATAGTTAGAAACAAAGCTAGGTTAGTAGCTATAGGATTTAGTCAAGTAGAAGGGTTAGACTATGACGAGACCTATGCCCTAGTAGCAAGACTTGAATCCATTAGGATGTTGCTTGCCTATGCAGCACACAAAGGATTCAAGCTATTTCAAATGGACGTAAAATTGGCATTTTTATACGGATTTATTAAAGAAGAAGTATATGTAGGTCAACCCTCAGGATTTGAAGACTTAGAGAAACCAAATTATGTCTTTAAATTAAAAAAGACCCTATACGGACTAAAACAAGCACCTAGGGCTTGGTATAAACGTCTGTCCAATTACTTAATATCAAAAGGATTTAACCAAGGTCAAATAGACCCAACCCTTTTCATAAAGACCTTAGAAAATGACATTTTTATAGCCCAAATTTACGTTGACGATATTATTTTCGGTTCCACAAACTCTAAATTTCTAAAAGAATTCACCCAAGTTATGGAAAATGAATTCGAAATGAGTCTGGTAGGAGAACTTAATTTCTTCTTAGGTTTACAGATTAAGCAAACTAAAGATGGAATTTACATTTATCAAAATAAATATGCTAAGGAATTAATTAGAAAATTTGGCATGGAAAACTCAAAAATAATCAATACACCAATGGCTACAAATGCTAAAATTGACTCAGACCTAGAAGGTAAGTCAGTAGACTTGAAATACTATCGGAGTGCAATAGGAAGTCTACTGTACCTAACTGCAAGTCGACCAGATATTATTTTTGCAGTAGGTATGTGTGCACGATACCAATCTTGTGCAAAAGAGTCTCACTTAACCCTTGTCAAAAGAATCCTTAGGTATGTTAAGGGAACCCTAAATGTAGGACTATGGTACCCTAGATCTGGCACCCTTGACCTAACCGACTACTCTGACTCAGACTATGCCGGATGCAAGCTAGATAGAAAAAGTACAAGTGGTAGCTGTCAATTTCTAGGGCAATGCCTAGTAAGTTGGTCAAGCAGAAAGTAACACTGTGTTGCTTTATCTACCACTGAAGTTGAATATATAGCCTTAGGTGAATGCACATCTCAGTTGCTGTGGATGATGCATACTCTTAAAGAATATCAACTGGAGTATCATAAAACTAAAATCTCAATTGATAATATAAGCTCAATAAATCTAACAAAAAATCCAATTCATCACTCAAGGACTAAACATATAGAAGTGAAACACCACATTGTAAGGGATCACGTAGCTAAAGGCGATATTGATCTCAACTATGTTGAGTCAAAATCAAACCTAGCTGACATCTTCACAAAGCCCTTACCTGAACTTGAGTTCAGCTCACTTAGAAGACAAATAGGAATGTGTTGGGTAGAGTAGGTATTGAACTTCAAATCTGTTCTACTTGTTTTCAAAATAAGGTTTTAAAAATTCTAGGAAAATATTGTTTTTAAAATTCCAATCTTACTAGATTTTCAAAATATGGAATTAGCTTAGGTTCTACCCTAGAAATCATGTTCCCCTAGATTTAAGCCAGAGCATCTCACAAACACCTAGGTATACCTTGCTTGTGTTTGCCAAACATAGAATGGTGTGAGATGCATAGAGTACAGCCTGGACTCAAGAATGCTTATTTCTGTGCATCAATATGAGTCTGGGCGTAAATACCTTATTAACAGTAATCAAGTCAAGTCTTCCAGCCTTAGTCAGATCTAACTGGACTAAAAGACTTAACTTGACTAACCAAGCGAAAGCTGCTGCCCTCTAGGCAATCAGCAAGTAGCTAAATGTTAGACAGTTGGTGAAGGAAATGAGAATATTAAGCATGTTTGTACTTTAGGGCTCTGATCAAAACCAATTGTTTGCTATTTAACTGGACTCATGCTTGGACCAACAAAGTATTATTTTATTCAAAATTAATTCAGGTTGTACTCTCAAAAGTTAAATGTTTGCAAAAAGGCTAAGCTAAGTGAGTTATACAGAAACTTTCAAATTTTTTTTTCTTCAAACTTAGCCAACCTTGAATCCTGACCTTATAAATTCTTGCTAAGATATGTTTCTAAGTTCCCCTCCAGATTAATTCTTCACTTCACTAAAAGTACTAAAAATTATAGTTTTGCAAAGTTTTTTTTAATTTAAGGAGTCAACTTAGCACCTATCTCCTTCTCAAAAGCATAAATCAGTTTTGTTTTAAACTTATAACTTGCTTTCAAAAGATTTTTTTTTGATAAATGGCAAAGGGGGAGAGTAGGAAAGAAATTCACAAGTAAAAAGTAAAAAATTTCAAAGTGAAAATTCAAAAAGGAAGCCTTGTATTAAGGGGGAGCTTAAGATTTAGTAGGAAATTCACAAGTAAAAATCAAAGAGGAAAGGAATACAAAAAGGAAGCCTTGTATTAAGGGGGAGTTAAGTGTTAGCTTAAGTTATGCTTGTATTTGGTTTTTATTTACTTAAGCTTGCTCACTTATACTTTTTTAAGTATATTATGCACTTGTTTTACTTAACTTTGAATTTCGATTGCCATCCACCCACTAGATACATGGTAAACAAAAACTAAGGACTTAGTGATGGAAAATCAAGTATTGAGGTCAAGACTTGACAAACTAGAAAAGACCCTAAAAAGGATGGAAAATATCCTTAAAGACCTTCCTATGGTTTTCTTGCTTGGAAGTTGATTGGAACCAAGAACCCCACTCTCATGTTTCGGCCAAGAAAGAAACAACTTGGTAAAAGTATTAAGATACTCCAATCTGATTGAGGTAGTGAGTATTTAAGCCAAGAGTTTCAAGATTATCTAAGGGACAATGGTATATTGTCTCAATGGACTCCACCTTTTATGCTATAACATAAGAGTGTATCAGAAAGATGTAACCGAATATTGTTGGAAATGGTTAGGTCAATGATGGATCGTGTAAATGCTCTCAAAACTTTTTGGGGCTACGCACTTATGACAGCTGTTTACTTGCTAAACCAAGTCCATACCAAAAGGCACAACCATGTGCCTCCCTAGAAATACACTAGAAATCCACATGGGTAGGTCGTGCCTCTTAGGCACAGTCATGCCTAATCCTCAGCAAGACCCACGGTTCAATCGTGCCCCAAGGCATGACCTTGCCTCTCTTCCAAGCTAAAGACATGGCCCAAGGGCTTCTATCTTTACTGATCCACACAATTCGTTGACCTCCGAAGCAAGGAGTGTAACGCCCGCCCTCCCTGCTAACCCTAAGGGACGGGGCTACGATACTCTATGTACAAATAACAGCGGAAGACTTAAAATAATTTTCTTAGTTTCATAAAAACTTTTCTTTTGTTTTTCTTTTCATCAAAACCGAACTACACTATCATGGCCTCAATAACATGATATCAAAATTAGTAGAAACATAACATCAAGTCACACATAAGGTACTACAATTCATGATACCAAAACGTAGTTCTTTAAAAGTTTTTAAAGCAGGTTCTTATTTGGTTGTCTAGCCACTGCCACACACATCTCCTTGCCTCTCCTGCTGCTCCTTTAGCTCATCCAGCTTTTTCCTTTATCTGTGGTACAAGGAAAGTAAGCTATGAGCACTCATGGCTCAGTAAGTTCCTTTCCTACTCACTAAAACCAAAAATCATCACATGATCAAAGAATGCCTCAACATAACATGATCTCAACTCGTCATGGCATAACATATTATACTCTTTAAGCATATCATGCAACATAACAAAATCATAACTAGTCATGGCATATCATCTCTTAAAGCATAGCATGAAACATAACATAATCATATCTAATCATGGCATATCATAGTATCATCATAAGGTGGCATGGCATATCAAGCTCTTAAAGCATAGCATGAAACATAATATAATCATATCTAATCATGGCATATCATAAGTCATCATAAGGTGGCATGGCATATCAAGCTCTTAAAGCATAGCATGAAACATAACATAATCATATCTAATCATGGCATATCATAAATCATAGCATCATCACAACATGATTATAAGGTATATGCAATATGATTTTTGAAAACATTTATCCGAAAAATATGTGTATGTCTCATGATCTTTAAAACCATTTCTTCTTACATATATACTTGAACATAATATCAACATAATCAGGGCCCCGGCTTGTACCACACATAGATAAATCACGTAGATAAGCGCGCTTCCTAAGTATATCCAAGGTAGCAAGTCTTGAATCATACTAGGAACTAGGTCAGGATCACATAGCCATAGACCTAGGGGCGTACTAAGGAGCCCATCCCTTTATTTTTACTAGCCTGGATCACACAGCCAAAGGCCTAGGAGCTGATTATGAGCCCACCCTTGGTACAAGCCTTACAAAGTAAAGTAGCATGTATAAAAATGCATCATTTAGTCACATAGCATATCATAGAAGTATGCATCACTTAGGCATACGTTATGTCATAAAAGTATGCATCACTTAGGCATACATCATATCATAAATAGTATGCATCACTTAGGCATATATCATGTCATAAAAAGTATGCATCACTTAGGCATACATCATGTCATAAAAAGTATGCATCACTTAGGCATACATCATGTCATAAAAAGTATGTATCACTTAGGCATACATCATGTCATAAAAGCATGCATATTTTCACCACATAGCATATCATGAGAGCATGCATATTTTAGGCACATAGCATATCATCAAAGCATGCATATTTCTATCCACATAGCATATCATAAAAGCATGCATATTTCTATCCACATAGTATATCATAAAAGCATGCATATTTCTATCCACATAGCATATCATGAAAGCATGCATATTTCTATCCACATAGCATGTCATAAAAGCATGCATATTTCTATCCACATAGCATATCATGAAAGCATGCATATTTCTATCCACATAGCATATCATAAAAGCATGCATATTTCTATCCACATAGCATATCATAAAAGCATGCATATTTCCATCCACATAACATATCATAAAAGCATGCATATTTTAAGCACCTATCATATCATGGAAAGTATAAATCACAAGCATACATGTTTAAGCATAAGGGTGTATCATGTGATTATACTATCATAAGAAACATGGTAACATAGTTAGCTTGGGTTCTAAGCTTCCTAATCCCTTGGGTTCTTATCATGGCCGAACCCCCTTAGATCTCAATTTAGGTATAAACAACCTCCAAGCATGTGGAACCTAAATTATCATCACATCAATTTCATAGGAAGCATTATAAGCATGATTAACTTGGTTTCTAAGTTCTCCGAGTCCCTAAACTTCATGTGGTCGAACCCTATCAGGTGTGAAACAAGGTCCCAAATGTCATGAAAGCATGGAAACCTTAAACCATATTTATAGCATTTTTTTCCAAGTAACATAGTAAGCATATTTGAGCTAGTTCCTAAGTTCTTCAAGCCCTTAACATATGTCATGGCCGAAATTTAACAAGTATTCATTAGGGCTAAAAGCAAGCATACAAGCATGTGAACTTGAACTAACATCATGTATAAATTCATAATAAGGCTTCATACAATGGGTATGGCCGAAACATACCCTAGCCTCATTTTAGGTCATTAAACAACATATAGCATGAGAACTTTGGCTTTCTACTTATCATATTTCATGTAGAGTGACATAAGCATATTTAATTTTTGTTCTAGGGTTTCTAGGGCATCTATCCCTTCATGGCCGAAACATACAATGGTCCATTTAGGTCATGGAAAAATTATACAAGCATGTGACACAATCAACATCTTATCATATTTCCATAAGAAGCATTTTTAACACAATTGGTTTCAATTCTAAGGTCTCTAGGTCATTTAAACCCTACTTGGCCGAGACTCATCAATAATTAAATTTACTTCAAATAGCCTAAAAGCATAGGAAGTCATACAAGTTTCATAACATGTATAAAGACAAGCATAATAAACATACATGTGAATTGTGTCTTTAGGCTTCCTAGGTTTCTTTCCTTTTTCTTTTATTTTTCCTCATGGCTGAAACCTACTAATCTCTAAACTAGGTTTTAAGTGGCCTAAAGCTAGGAAAACCTAAGTAAGTTTCATGGCAAAAATTACTAAGAACATCATATACAAATTTGGTTCATAAACAAGCTAGGACCCTTGTGATCTTACATGTCATATATCATGTAACTAAATTCTCTATACCCTAATTAAGCATGGGAGCATTAAACAACTTTCATATCTTAATATCACAGAGGTCTTGAGCATGTTAAAATTTTGGTTAAGCTTTTCTATGTTATCCATCTTATCATGGCCGAAAATCTTAATGAAGAGTTCATGAATTTCTAGCAATATTCGACATGCAATTCTTTAAGAGAACTCTATATTCTATCATATAAACATGGTTACCTAAATTTAAAGGTCTTCCTAACCCTAAGCTCTTTTCTTGGCCGAAACATATGAGTGGGTTTCTTTTGGTTCCAAGTAACTTTTAAGCAAGAAAAACCAACAAAAGACCCTTAGTTATTCATGGAGGGAATCTTGTACTAGTTTGGTTAAACCATGATTTCCCTAACCTCTTTAAAATATTTTTGGCTGAAATTCTAGGGTTAGGTACTCCACTGACCAAGCATCATATAGGTATAAAAACATGAAGGAAAACCTTCCTACATAGCATAGAAAAAATATCATGAAATGAGGACTTGTTTAAACCTTCCTAGATTTGAAAACTCTTTTTTGGCCGAATTTTTCTTAAATTCTATTATAGGTTTTCTAATCCTCATAAAATCCGAAAAGCACATAAAACGCCTTGTACCACAGGTGAGGGGAAGCTTACATCCTTTTCGCTTGTGGATCTAAGGTGTGGTGATGGAAGAAGTAGCCTCTTCTTCTAGTTCCCTTTCCTTGATTCCCTTGCTAAGTCCTCCTTGTATCTTAGGCTTTCTTAGGAGAAAACCTTGGCTTGGGGCCGAAGATGGAGGAGAGGGGACTGAGGGTTCGGTGAGGGAGAGGAGAGAATGAGAAAAATGAGAAAAAATAGAATTTTCCCTTTACATATTCTCTTTTATGTTAAGGGGAAAGAGGTAGCAAACTTGGTTTTTGCTTTCCTTCTCCCTTAGCCTTTTTTTTCTATTTTCTTTTATTTATTTTATTTTCTAATTTATTCTCTTCATTTAAGGTCACGGCAAGAGAGGGAAAAGAGAGAGGAAGGGAGGAAGGCAAGTTGTCTTTCTCTTGCTCTTTTCTTGTTTTCTCTTCTTAGATCTTTACTCCTATCTTTATCATGCATTCCCTTTCCTTGCTATCAATATCTTCTCTCTATCCCAATTGGTTTCTACTAATTAATTCTATAAATTATAGTATAAGAGGTTCAAGGTTAAATCCTTGACCTCTTCTTCTTTTTATTTCATTTTATTTCTTTTTGCTTCAACTCACTTCTTATTATTTTTCTAAGGAAAAATTCATCATTCTCTTATTTATCTTAAAACCTTAGTGGGTGTTACAAGGAGACACTCCAAAGATATCGACAACACAACGCTAAGCATCTCATATCCTCTATTCTCGGATTTTGGTTGTAAGAATACTTTATTTTATGTCTTTGGTTTTTTATTCTTTTGCAATGAAGTAGACCTCTGATTCTTAAAATGTAGGAAGTAATTATGATGTGATTTTGATGTATGAACTATGTATATATCATTGTCTTGTTCAATGATATATTTTATGACTTGTTCTTATGTGTCGTACCTTGTATGTACTTGATGAAATGTGTGTGAGGTCAATACATTTAGATGCAGAGTTTTGAGTACCGTATATAGGAGGTACTTTAGATTGTAAAACCATGGGACCTTATGACAGAGGGTATCCCTTACTTTCTAAGGTATTCCCTGAAATAGGGATCAATTCTTTACTAGGGAGGCTAATTAGAGTTTTAGGAGTTTTCACCAAATTAATATTAGGAAGTGACTTGTGTAATCTAGAGATTGTACGACCAGGGGGCCCTGTGATAGAAGGTAATCCCTTTAACCAGACTTTCTAGGTTACCTCTTATACTTAATTGTATTAATCTACTGTTATGAAGCAATTAGATAACTCTAGAAATTGTATAACCGAGGGCCTTAGGGTAACCCTTTAACTGGGCTTTCTAAAGTTGCTTCTTTTTTACTTTATGACGTTAGAACTTAGGTAATCTTTCTGGTGTGATTTTCGCAAGGTCATGCCAGACTTTAGTTAGAAACCCTTTGAGTGTAGGCATTGAGGTAAGGAGATGAACAATATATAGGGACATTAACTAGCATCATAATAAAACCAAAATCCTAGAATCTCTCACCCCCAAAACGAACCTCTCCTTTCCTCCTCACTCACTTACGCTCTCTCTTTCCCTCTCTCTTCTCTCTCGTTCTTGTCTCAATCTTTCTCTCTCAAGCATATGTGACCAAAACACCATTTGATTATCTAGATAATTTACTGTGTGAAATCAACTAGTGCTTAATCAACAATCCCAGTGGAATTAATTTTTTTATTACTTGAAGACAATCGTACACTTGCGGCTTTGACATCATATAGCAAGCCTTGGGAGGTTGCGGCAACCCTTGGGAGGTCGTGGTTTCCCTTGGCCAATTGCAGTTGCCATTGGCCAACTCTGGCTGCCCTTCGCCTGCTGCGGCTGGGACTAGTAGGCCACAACAGCCCTTGGTCTGCCGATGTGGCCTTGGATGTCAGCGGATGGCCTTTGGCGGTCAAGGATAGCCTTTGGCGACCGCGGGTGGGCTTGGCTGGCCACAATGGGCCTTGCTCGTGGCAAATTAAGCTTCGACAATGTGTGCCACACTCCAAAAAAGAAGAAGACCACGATAGTGTGAATCTACACTGCCTTGTGAACTTTTTAGAATAGAAGCAGTCCATGGTCGTGTGAATTCACAAGGCCGTGTGAAATTCCAGAGAACAAGAAGAGCATGGTCATATGGATTTCACACAGCCATGCCACCAGACCAGACCGTGCCCGTGTGGTTCCACTATATAAAGGGTTTTCTCCTTTATTCAGGAATCTTTGGCTTGGGGTTCATCCCCATTCCTTGGGAAGGGTTCTCTCCCATGGGAGAACCCTAGAGGCTTTATCTTCACTGATCCATCCACCTCTAGAGCAAGGGAACACCTCTAAGGATGTCACGCTTCAAGGATAAGCATTCTCCTCTCTCTCTCTATCTCTAAGTATTGAGTTGTAAATGCTATTGATATGGGTTAGGTTTTGTGGGTCTTCAGATGAGGAAAGAAAAGGAAGAAAGAGTCAAAGGAGGAAGACCAATAACGGCCGAAACATACTTTTAGAACAAAGATAGGCCAATATCGACCGATACATGCCTGCCGAATGAAGGTAAGCCAATATCGGTCGATACGTGCTTGCCGTATGAAGGTAAGTTAATAACGACCGATACACACTCCAGAGCAAGGATAACCCAAAATCGGTCGATACATGCCTGCCGAACGAAGGTAGGCCAATATCGGTCGATACATGTTTGCCGTACGAAGGTAGGCCAATATTGATCGATACATGCTGGCCATATGAAGGTAAGTTAATAACGACCGATGCACACTCTAGAGCAGAGATAACCCAATATCGGTCGATACATGCCTGCCGAACGAAGGTAGGACAATATTGGTCGATACATGCCTGCCGAACAAAGGTAGGCCAATATCGGTCGATAAATGTCTGCCGAACGAAGGTAGGACAATATCGGTCGATACATGCCTGCCGAACGAAGGTAGGCCAATATCGATCATACATGTTGGCCGTATGAAGGTAAGTTAATAACAACCGATGCACACTCTAGAGCAGAGATAACCCAATATCGGTCGATACATGCCTGCCGAATGAAGGTAGGACAATATCGGTCGATACATGCCTGCCGAACAAAGGTAAGCCAATATCGGTCGATAAATGCCTGCCGAACGAGGGTAGGCCAATATCGGCCGATACATGCCTGTTGAACGAATGTAGGCCAATATCGGTCGATACATACCTGCTGAACGAAGTTAGGCCAATATCGGTCAATACATGCTTATCGTATCAAGGTAAGTTAATAACGACTGATACATACTCCAGAGCAAAAGTAGACTAATATCGGCCAAAAGGGTTAATGAGTACCTCAGAAACATGTTGGATAAAATATTATTACAAATAGAAGTCACATGAAGAAGAATCATACATGAATATATCGAATAGAATAATTCATGATGGAGAATATATATTTTGGCGGGAAATATGCTTTCAGATTTGTCTTGCAGGCGCTAAACGACAAAGAAGGTACATCTGGGGTACAAAAAAGATTCCTTAAAAATCAACTTCCCCAAGTACGCAGCTGATGTCATAACGAACTCTAACAAACTGGGTCCACTTCATGACTACGGAGGTTATATGAAGTGGTATAAAAGGGGGAATCCTCTCCGTTGGCCAGGTGAGTTCACAAGTTCACAAGTTCACATCCCTAATTTTCTGGCTACTGTTCATCTTCTTCCTTCCTAGACATCAAGCGAGATCACTAACTTGAGCGTCGGAGGGCCTAGCCAGGGATTCCCACCCCGGTCTTAGGTCACTGACGATAGCGTTGGTTGGTCTCTTGTGCGCAGGGAGCTTCGAGAGCTTGAAGGTTCGGTTTTCTCCTATTTGGACGGGGATTTCTTCCTACTTAGCAGATTTCCTTTGGTGATTCTGGTTTTCTTCCGATCCGCTTTGGGTTTCTCGGGTCGAGGTTTCACCGGCATTAGTCTTCATCATCACCGTGGGTTTCCTTCTTCCGGATCTCCTTCACGGTTAGCTTCTCAGACAGGATCAAATTTGGCGCCGTCTATGGGAAACTTCACCTGAATCTGAGACTACGTGATGGAAGAAGCTGGGAAGTCGAACCTACTTACTATCAGTCGCGAGGATTTGGATTTCCTCATTAATTCTCATGTTCAGAAAGCCCTACAACAACAGCAGCAACAACTGCAAGCTCATACTGGGGCCACTCTGCCGACGGCTCATCATCCGGCGATATCAACTACTGAGCATCGGAAAGGAAAGGAGATGGAAGAAGAAGAACCTTTGTATTTTCCTCCAGCTACTGTTTCTCCAACCAGGCGTCCACGAGTCTTCCTTCGCACTCCCTTGGATCCAGGGGGTAAGAGGCCTGTGTTCCAAGAGTCCTCTGGTGAGGCGCCGAATAGAGAGAAGCGTAAGATTAAAATGATAACTAGTGATAGTTCACCAGAAAAGGTCATCTCCCCATTCTCACAAAGTGTATTAGATGACCCACTTCCTAAGTGATATCAGAATTTGCAAATTGGAGAATATGCCGGAACCACAAATCCGGAAGATCACTTGTTAAAATTTGAGAATGTAGCCTTGTTCCAACAATTCTCTGATGGAGTGAAGTGTCGGATGTTTCTCACTACTCTTGGGGGAGCAGCACAGCGCTGGTTCAAAAGGTTACCTGAAAAGTCTATTCGAAAATTTAAAGATTTCAAGAAAGTCTTTCTACATCATTTCTCCAGCAACAAAAGGTATCATAAGACCCCGTGGAGCCTATTTTCAATTAAGCAGACGTCTAAAGAATCCATCCGGGCATATATTAAAAGGTTCAATCAGGTAGCTATAGATGTACCTAATGCTACTACTGAAATATTAGTAAGTGCCTTCTCTCAGGGTTTAAATGATAATGATTTCTTTAAAGATTTGGTAAGAAATCCTCCGGTTAATTTTGATTCCCTGATTGAACGTGCCACTGAGTTCATTAACGTAGAAGAAGCCCAAGCTGCTCGTAGGAAAGAGGGTGTTCCCTCTTCTCCTACTCATGCGAAGGAGAAGGCTCCGACCCCGATACCCCCACCAAGAGGACCTAGAACCACTCATCCACCTCATCGACAACCAGATTATCGTCCGCAAGCTGTACAGCATGTAGAGATGCAACCGGAGGCACCAAGGAGATGGTGTACTTATCATAAAACTAGCAGTCATCACTCTGATGACTGTTTTGTTTAGAGAAATAGACGAGCCAATAAAGAGCGCTATCAGAGGCAGAACTATTACCGGCAACAGTACCCCAGGCAGCAAAGTCCGCTCAAACCGGAATATCACCCGGATGGAACCCGGCAAGAAGTAATACCGGTCCCAGCTGGTACCAGCCAAGTATCAGATAAAGCACCTTCCGAAACCACAATGACTCGTCAGGAAGAGAATAGAAACAATGCTGCTCGGGGTAATATTAACATGATTACGGGCGGACCCACTAATGGGGATTCTAACAGAGCCAGAAAAGCACATGCCCGAAGATTGGAGATTCATACAGTAGGATGCAGCATGGAACGAGCAGTCGGTCCTGAAATAAGTTTTGGGCCCAAAGATCTAGAGGGGGTAGAAATACCTCACGACGACGCATTGATCATCAAAGCTGTGATAGCCAATTATGTCATCGCTCGTACCTTCATAGACACTGGCAGCTCAATCAACATTATATTCAAAAAGGCTTTTGATCAGCTACAAATTGACCCCAGTGAACTTCAACCGATTGCAACTCCTCTATATGGATTCACGGGCAATGAAGTACAATAAAATTGGCCATTTCTCTAGGAGAGGAACCCCTGATGAGGACTAGGAGATCCTGTTTTATGGTAGTAGATGCTCCATCTTCTTATAATGTGATATTGGGTCGGCCTGCCTTGAATGAGTTCAGGGCGGTCGTTTCTACTTTCTGTCAAAAGATTAAGTTTCCCGTGGAGGATCAGGTTGGAGAAGTACGAGGCGATCAAAAGACAGCCCGGAAATGTTACGTAGAAATCATTCGAACTGAGGCCAACACCGCCCGGAAGATTCAAAGAATGGAAGTTAATGCCATTCGCGAAAAGCAGCCCGTCCTGGTTTATGAAGAAAAGGAAGAAGTTCAAATCCAGACTGGGCGGCCAGAAGCTACCACCTACGTTGCAGCCGATCTTGATCCTGATCTTAAAGCTGAGTTGGTGCAATCTTTGAAGAAAAATAATGATGTATTTGCCTGGACTCCCAAAGAAGTTTCGGGCATTTCTCCTGCTGTCATGGAACATTCCTTGCATGTCTTTCCGGATGCCCGCCCGGTCATGCAAAGGAAGAGGAGTTTTAGTATGGAGCAAAACCAGATTATCAAGGAAGAAATAACCAAGCTTATGGAGGCTGGATACATTAGAGAAGTGCAATTCCCTAGCTGGTTGGCCAATGTGGTACTAGTCTCTAAACCCGGGAATAAATGGCGAGTGTGCATTGACTTTCGGGATCTCAACAAAGCTTGCCCAAAGGACTATTATCCACTACCCAGAATCGACCAGCTGGTTGACTCCACTGCCGGATGCGAATATATCTCTATGTTGGATGCGTATCAAGGTTATCATCAAGTCCCCTTGGCCAAAGAAGATCAAGAAAAGGTTAGTTTTATAACACCTGAAGGCACTTATTGTTATAATGTTATGCCCTTTGGACTAAAAAATGCAGGAGCAACCTATCAGAGGCTTATGAATAAGGTCTTTCAGAAGCAGATTGGTAGGAATATGGAAGTGTATGTTGATGATATCTTAATTAAGTCTCTTCAAGCTGATGATCTGTGCAGGGATGTGGAAGAAACTTGCAAGACTTTAAGACAGTATGGGCTCAAATTAAATCCAAGCAAATGCTTGTTTGACGCGAAAGGAGGAAAATTCCTGGGATATATGGTGTCCGAGAGGGGGATAGAAGTCAACCCGAGCAAAGTCAAGGCACTGCAGAACATGGAGCCACCTCGCAACATGAGGGAAGCTCAAAGATTGACAGGCCGAATCACAGCCTTATCTAGATTTATTTCTAGATCAGCCGATCGTAGTTTCCATTTCTTTAAAATACTCAGAAAGGCTAATAAGTTTCAATGGAATGAAGAATGTGATAAGGCTTTCCAAGAATTGAAAGATTATTTGGCTACCCTCCCTGTATTGACTAAACCTATAGTAGGAGAAACTCTGTGGGTGTATTTGTCGGCTAATGAAAACGCCGTGGGTTCTGTATTAGTCAGGCAGGAAGGAAAAGAGCAACAACCTGTATATTTTTCTAGTCATTTATTAAAAGGAGCGGAGTGTAGATACACTGCACTAGAAAAACTGGCTTATGCTCTAATATTGACTGCTCGGAGGCTGCGCCCATATTTCTTAGCACATGAGATTATTGTCTTAACCAATAGCACTCTCGGACGGGTGTTGCTCAACCCAGAGGCATCAGGACGGTTAGTCAAATGGACAACCGAGCTTGGAGAATATGACATCCAATATCAACCCCGCTCGACCATCAAGGCACAAGCTATAGCAGATTTCATCATAGAGGTTCAAGGCCCAGAAGAAGAAGATACCTGGAAAGTTTATGTGGATGGCTCTGCAACTAGACAAGGCAGTGGAATCGGTATTCTTCTTGTATCCCCAAGAGAAGACAGACTTCAACTCTCCATTAGATTAAATTACAGAGCTACCAACAATGAGGCTGAATATGAAGCTCTAATAGCCGGCCTACAAGCTGCTCGACTTGTAGGAGCAGCTCGAGTCCTTATATATTCGGATTCTCAGCTAGCAGCCCAACAATTATCAGGTAATTTTGAAATCAATAATGACAGGCTTAAGTTATATGCCGAGGCATTCGATAAGTTGAAGTCTCAATTTCAAGATGTGAGCATACAAAAAATTCCTCGATCGGAGAATCAAGTGGCAGATGAATTAGCTAAACTAGCCTCTGCTGTAGTGCCATGGAGTCTTGATCGACCAGTGGAACATACCCTGTTAATTTCCTGTATTGAGAGACAGACTGATATAGAAATTCAGGGTGATTGGCGAGCTCAAATTATATTATATTTACAGTAAGGTCTTCTTCCGAGAGATACAGAACAAGCCAGGGTATTTAAGAAACGAGCTGCTCAATATACTATGGTGGGGGAGCAATTATATAAAAGGGCTTTTTCAAGACCTTTGCTCAAGTGTGTAGGAACAGAAGACACACAATTTATTTTACAGGAGGTGCATCAGGGTTCTTGTGGTAGTCATATAGGAGGGAGATCTTTGGCTCGTAAAATCCTCTTAGCGGGATATTTCTGGCCCACTCTACATGAAGATGCCGCCAAACTGGTAAGAACTTGTATTTCTTTTCAAAAACATTAGAATATATTACATCACCCTACCCAGTTATTAAGAACCTCTATAGTCTCGTGTCCCTTTGATCAACGGGGTATGGACATAGTAGGTCAATTTCCTATGGTTGCTGCACAGAGGAGGTTCTTGTTGGTGGCTGTGGATTATTTCTCTAAATGGGTGGAAGCAGAACCACTTGCTAGAATTACAGAAGACGCGGTCATTAAATTCTTATGGAAAAATATAATCTGCCGGTTTGGCATTCCTCATAAGTTGGTCTCTGATAATGGAAGGCAGTTTCAAGGTGATAGAATCCTAGACTGGTGTCAGAGTTATGGGATTACCCAGGCCTTCACCTCTGTAGCTTACCCGCAAAGTAATGGTCAAGCAGAAGTAACTAATAGGGAGATTATTAGAGGACTGAAAACTAAGCTAGATCATGTCGGAGGTAGCTGGGTAGACGAGTTACCCAATGTTCTCTTGGCATATCGTACTACGCCTCGTGAAGTTACAGGAATCACTCCTTTCCAGTTAGTCTATGGAGGAGAAGCAGTGATCCCCATTGAGGTAGGAGTAGAGTCTGACAGAAGGCAATTGTATGATGAGGATAATAGAGACCGACGACTTATGGAGCTGGACTTGATCGAGGATATAAGGGATAAAGCTGCTACTCGTCTTATATCATATCGACAGAGGATGAGACAGAATTATAACAAAAGGGTCATTCCCAGATTCTTCCAAGTAGGTGATTTGGTATGGAAATGAGTTAAGCCTGTGGGAGATGTCAGCAAGTTGGCACCGCAATGGGGAGGGCCTTATAAAGTGATAGAAAAGCTTGCGTCAGGCTCATATTACCTCCAGGATGTCGAAGGAAGAATGTTGGAATGCCCTTGGAGCGCTCATCATTTGCAACCCTATCGAGCTTGATTGGATCATATTACTTTAAATATGTTCACAGTTATTGGAATTCCCAGGCGAATTGAGATACTTGCAGTTTATGTACTTTGTTTCTTTGATGAAAGTCAAGCAAGATAAATGTTGACACAGGAAATAAATATGGTTCATGCGAATTGATAAGTATCAGGAGAAGCCTCCTTTCTATTTTTCAAGCAGTAAAATAAGGGGAAATCCTAAGGGCCTATTCTGCTCCCCTCAGGGAATTACAAGCCAACACGAGGTTAGCCCAAGTATTATACTTTCGTATGAAACAAAGTCGATCGGAGAGATTCTATGAAGTAACCCGGCGGGCCTTCATAGAAAAAACCGGAGACTATAAACCAAAGTCGACCGATAAAATCCTATGAAGTAACCCGATCGGGCCTTCATAGGAAGACTCGGAGACTATAAACCAAAGTCGATCGAGAAAATCCTATGAAGTAACCCGGTCGGACCTTCATAGGAAGACTCGGAGACAATAAACCAAAGTCGATCGGGAAGATTCTATGAAGTAACCCAGCGGGCCTTCATAGAAAAACCGGAGACTATAAACCAAGACAGATCAAAGTCGATGGAGAAAATCCTATGAAGTAACCCGATCGGGCCTTCATAGGAAGACTCGGAGACTATAAACCAAAGTCGATCGAGAAAATCCTATGAAATAACCCGGTCGGGCCTTCATAGGAAGACTCGGAGACTATAAACCAAAGTCGATCGAGAAAATCCTATGAAGTAACCCGATCGGGCCTTCATAGGAAGACTCGGAGACTATAAACCAAAGTCGATCGAGAAAATCCTATGAAGTAACCCTGTCAGGCCTTCATAGGAAGACTCAGAGACTATAAACCAAAGTCGATCGAGAAAATCTTATGAAGTAACCCGGTCGGACCTTCATAGGAAGACTCGGAGACTATAAACCAAAGTCGATCGGGAAGATTCTATGAACTAACCCAGCGGGCCTTCATAGAAAAACCCGGAGACTATAAACCAAGACAGATCAGAGTCGATCGGGAAGATTCTATGAAGTAACCCAGCGGGCCTTCATAGAAAAAACCGGAGACTATAAACCAAGACAGATCAAAGTCGATCGAGAAAATCCTATGAAGTAACCCGATCGGGCCTTCATAGGAAGACTCGGAGACTATAAACCAAAGTCGATTGAAAAAATCCTATGAAGTAACCCGGTCGGGCCTACATAGGAAGACTCGGAGACTATAAACCAAAGTCGATCGAGAAAATCCTATGAAGTAACCCGATCGGGCCTTCATAGGAAGACTCGGAGACTATAAACCAAAGTCGATCGAGAAAATCCTATGAAATAACCCGATCGGGCCTTCATAGGAAGACTCAGAGACTATAAACCAAAGTCGATCGAGAAAATCTTATGAAGTAACCCGGTCGGACCTTCATAGGAAGACTCAGAGACTATAAACCAAAGTCGATCGGGAAGATTCTATGAAGTAACCCAGCGGGCCTTCATAGAAAAAACGGAGACTATAAACCAAGACAGATCAAAGTCGATGGAGAAAATCCTATGAAGTAACCCGATCGGGCCTTCATAGGAAGACTCGGAGACTATAAACTAAAGTCGATCGAGAAAATCCTATGAAGTAACCCGGTCAGGCCTTTATAGGAAGACTCGGAGACTATAAACCAAAGTCGATCGAGAAAATCCTATGAAGTAACCCGGTCGGGCCTTCATTGGAAGACTCGGAGACTATAAACCAAAGTCGATCGGGAAAATCCTATGAAGTAACCCGATAGGGCCTTCATAGGAAGACTCGGAGACTATAAACCAAAGTCGATCGAGAAAATCCTATGAAGTAACCCGATCGGGCCTTCATAGGAAGACTCGGAGACTATAAACCAAAGTCGATCGAGAAAATCCTATGAAATAACTCGATCGGGCCTTCATAGGAAGACTCGGAGACTATAAACCAAAGTCGATCGAGAAAATCTTATGAAGTAACCCGATCGAGCCTTCATAAGAAGACTCAGAGACTATAAACCAAAGTCGATCGAGAAAATCCTATGAAGTAACCCGATCGGGCCTTCATAGGAAGACTCGGAGACTATAAACCAAAGTCGATCGAGAAAATCCTATGAAGTAACCCGGTCGGACCTTCATAGGAAGACTCGGAGACTATAAACCAAAGTCGATCGGGAAGATTCTATGAAGTAACCCAGCGGGCCTTCATAGAAAAAACCGGAGACTATAAACCAAGACAGATCAAAGTCGATCGGGAAGATTCTATGAAGTAACCCAGCGGGCCTTCATAGAAAAAACCGGAGACTATAAACCAAGACAGATCAAAGTCGATCGAGAAAATCCTATGAAGTAACCCGATCGGGCCTTCATAGGAAGACTCGGAGACTATAAACCAAAGTCGATCGAGAAAATCCTATGAAGTAACCCTGTCAGGCCTTCATAGGAAGAATCGGAGACTATAAACAAAAGTCGTTCGAGAAAATCCTGTGAAGTAACCCGATCGGGCCTTCATAGGAAGACTCGAAGACTATAAACCAAAGTCGATCGAGAAAATCCTATGAAGTAACCCGATAAGGCCTTCATAGGAAGACTCGGAGATTATAAACCAAAGTCCATCGAGAAAATCTTATGAAGTAACCCGGTCGGACCTTCATAGGAAGACTTGGAGACTATAAACCAAAGTCGATCGGGAAGATTCTATGAAGTAACCCAGCGGGCCTTCATTGAAAAAATCGGAGACTATAAACCAAGACAAATCAAAGTCGATCGAGAAAATCCTATGAAGTAACCCGATCGGGCCTTCATAGGAAGACTCGGAGACTATAAACCAAAGTCGATCGAGAAAATCCTATGAGGTAACCCAATCGGGCCTTCATAGGAAGACTCGGAGACTATAAACCAAAGTCGATCGGCAAAATCCTATGAAGCAACCCGGACGAGCCTTCATAGGAGAAACCGGAGACTATAAACCAATATGAAGCAGAACCATCGGGAAATTATATGAAATACATCAGACGAGTCTCAACAAAAGAGATCAAAGATTCTGAACCCGTGCAAGATATAAATAATCAGAGAATCTCCCGACTTCGAAGCCTAATTTCGAGAGGGGATTCCGTAGAGGAGCCCAAATATGTGAAAGTGAAAATCTTTACTCAAAAGTCGTATGTCATATTATATTCAGCTCGGAGGCCAATAGGTTTATACAATTTCATATCCAGTCTCAACTGAGATTATTCATCCTCGGGGAGATACAAAGCACGCGGGAGGTTACTTAAAAAAGAATCCATCAAGATAAGGCTCCGCTTTGAAGGATGAACAAGGAATTTTTTAATAAAATTTATATTCAGCAAGCAATAGCATTCCAAAAGGGGTATTCTCAAACTGGCATGAAGAAGAAGCAAGTAAGTGTTGAAATTTCCTTATACCTTGCAAATACTTAGTTACTCAGTACCAACTGCACCTTTTCTCTCATTGTCAATTCTTGCTTTACAAGTTTTTATGAATACATTCTTTAAACATTCGGGAAAGGGCCTTTCAAATCTGAGGGTAGTTCTTCATTAAGCCTGCGGCGATTTATGAAAGAAAGGGGAGGTTCTCTGGGTAGATATCCACCCTCTTTTAGCTGTTGAAGAACCCCCGACACGGAATGATTTAGCGCACCCACTATCCTGCGAACAAATTCCCGGGCAAATGCTGGCGACTTTAAGTAAGCTTGCCGCCACTCTTCCCATCGGCTCTTTTCCTGCTCCTTATAACGCTGGAAATCAGCTTGCAGTTTTGAGTTTTGTTCTTTTAAAACATCCTTCTCCGATCTTAGCTGTTCCAATTCCTTCTGGAGCAGTGATAATTCATTATCTTGAGCTTTCCTCAGCTCTTGTTCCTATAGAATAGTGAAATCATGAGAAGCCAAGTCCTGAGCTTGGTCAAAAAGACAGGCATTATGAAGCTTCTCTACTTTCTCTAAGATAAGACTTTTCTGAGAAGCATCTAAGAGAGCTTTCTCTTTTAAAGCGATCTCCAATCGAAGACCTGAATGCAGTCCCTCCACCTGTAATTCTAACGTCTTCCTAGCAAGCTCTTTGTCTTTCAACAGTTGTTGACATTCCTCCAATTCTTGCTTCAGGGTTCCCAATTGTTGATTTTGCAAGACCACCTGCTCTTGCAACTGAGCCCTATCACTACTAGAAGAGGGCGAGGCAGCCTTCAATGTCTCTAGTTGAGCTTTCAACTTAGTGTTCTCATGATCTTTAGCTGTGAGCAGCTGATCGATATGCAGACTTGTGGCTAGAAACTAAAAAAAAGGATAATGTAGGTTAAAGATATAGTTACAAAGCTAATAAACACATAACTAGGAATACTTACAGCCACTGCCTGACGACTATGGTGATCCGCTCGATGTGGGAGACTAAGGCCTCGTAATTGTTCATAACCTTGTGACCAAGATTCAGCCAATAAACCTTGCAATTGCAAAGTGCCATAGCCAAGAGGACTAGAAGGCTGTCCCAATTGAGAAGGTAAGCCCGCAGCCACTCTAAATAAAGGAGGGGGATGAGAGGAAGCCAGAGATGGAGAAGAAGAGGAGGCAATGTGAGGAAAAGGGGCAGTAGATGCAGGAGGAGCAGAGTGGGAACTAGAGGGAATAGAAGGTAGTAATGTAGGAGGGGTTCTTACAATTGTGGAAACACTAACGGCTGAAGGGCTGACAATGGGAGAAGATCTCCGGCAAGGTGTTCGTTTTGCTCGAGGCCTATAAGCCAAGGGAGGCAAGGCCAATGCCAAGGATGTAGAAGGCACAAGAGAGATAGCGGCCATCTCAGAGGCAGGAGCAGGAGAAGCTGAAACAATAGAAGAAGAAGAGATAAGCAGACCAGGCCTCATCATTCGAAGAGCAGGATTGGAGATGATATTGGTGGGAGTCATCGGTGCCTTACCTCTTTCAAAAGAAATAGGCGCCGGAACAAGAGGAGTTTGTACAATAGTACCAAAGAAATCACCAAAGGGAGAATCCTTGGTAAGATTTGGCTTTTTAACTAAAGTAACAAAAGGCTCTTCTTCTTCCTCTTCCATGAGTGCGACACCCTCTGCTTGTCGTTCTTCTTCGGAAAGCAAGCCCAAGGTAGAGGGATTGGGATCAGATTGGCAAGCCAGTAACCATTGTTCTCCAAGATTATTGATAAAGGACTTGGTCATAGCAGAATTCCTGTACATAAAAGCCGGAAGGATAGCATCGGCTGAAAAACAGAGTATAAACATCATTGTTATAGAGATATACTAATCACCAAAGGCGAAGTAAAATAATTATACTCACCAAAGGAACTATCCAAAGGAGTGTTAATGTTGCCTATCCCGAAGGGAAACATTAAGCCCTCTTCAATTAGATGTGGCAAACTGAATTTCGCTCCCCGTAGTTTAGGTAAGGCAGAGGCCACAGAGGGATCATTGAGGAGACCTTGAGTGTCAGGAAGCGAGGGCAGATCATGTATCCATTGAATAGGAAACGGAGGTGGAGAAGGTAGACGCATATAGAAAAATTTATGATACCATTCGCCTTGAGGAGGAATGCGATTAAATAGAATGGCCTTAGGCCGAGACTGAAATTTGAAAACGCCCACATCTACTCGGCGAGGAATGAAGAAGTGATAAAAAAGACGGGGAGACAAAGGGAAATCCAACAATTTCGATACCCCAATGAAACCCATTAGAATAGAAAAGGATTGAGGGACGAACTGGTTGAGCGGGATGGCAAAATACCGGCTAACCTCACAAAAGAAAGGGTGAAGAGGGAATCTGAAACCTTGCAAGACTTGGTCCCTAAAGATGGAGATACATCCTAAGGGAGGAAGGTGAGGACCCTCATGAGGAGCAGGACGGACAATGTAAGAAGGAAAACCATAGGTTGCTTGTAAGTCCACTTCTTCTGTATCTGTGAGGTCGGAAGAACACGAGAGGAACCATGCCGGAGAAAAAACCGCCATGAAGAGAGAAGGTTAGAAGAAGAGGAATTGAGAAGCGAAAAGATGGACGGAGGGAAGCAGAATAAGACTCCGTAAACCCTTGTCCCTTTTCTAGTCCTGTGCTAAAACCTCTAAACATAAGATACGAAAGGGAAATAAAAGGTGCTCAGAATGTCAATCGTCATAAAAGGTAATAATATCACATAATAAAGGGAAAGAGATGAAGTCAAATAAACTACCTCAGAAAAAATGTAAAATTTCCCTAGAAATAATTTTTGAAGAAACTTGATGAGACAAAACAAAAATTAGTACTATAAATATAGGTTTAAAGCACGGGTCAAGCCTCGAATATTGATTAATGGAAGCAACCTGGTTAAATTGAACCATCCTAATAAATCGACCGATAATTGGGGGTATCTTCGAAATATCGAACGATACCTACCAATGCTTATATATAAATCGACCTAGTCAGTAAAGAATGAGGATAATTGGGGGTATCTTCGAAATATCGGATGATACTTACCAATGTTTATACGTATATCGACCGGATCAGTGAAGAATGGGTCATGGGGAAAAATTGGACACTAACAAGCCAAGTAGCATTTAGTACACGTACATGAAACCAACAAATTATCCAAAAATTAGAATAAGATCGGCAATCAAAAGAGACTATTCAGATTCACGTAAGTTTGTAAAATCTCAATTCCCCTTCTTTACAACAACTGAAGAATGAGTTAAAACTAGTTTGGGGTATAAATCAGGAGGTCTTTCTTCAATAAGTCTACGACGGTTCAGGAAATTGAGAGGAGGAACGCGCGCTAAGTTGCCCTCCTCTTCCAATTGTCGAATTGCTCCTTTGGCCCCTGCCGTAAAAGCAGACAAGATGGATCTCACAATCGGCCGGTTGAACTCAGTAGATTCGATCATGGCAGTGCCTCGTTCTGTGTAACGAACATCTTCGTGCTCCTTATAAACCACTAACGCCATCTGAGAGGTTTTCAGTTCATTCTCCCTAGCAGCGGCTTCGGCTTTTGTTAAATCAAGGGAATTGTTTAGAGATGCCACCTCATTTTCTTTTAATTGCAAGGCCTTCAACTTTTCGCTCAATTCTGCTTCATAATTCTCTTTTAGTTCGTCAAGTTTTGAGGTTAGCTCTTGATTGAGGTTCATAACCAATTTGAATTGGGCTTCAAGGCTCTCAATTTGAGTTTCAAATTACTTCTTGGCGGCCGCAGAAAACTCGGCAGAAGACAGTTCGGTAACTTGCTGTCGCAACTCTTTGTTCTCCGATTTCAACTTTTCATTCTCAGTGTATAAGATGTGTAATAGTCGTGAGAAACCCATGTTCTCGAGCCACCGCTAGGAGCATATTCAAAATTGTGAGATAATATCTCAAAAACAGAGGGCAGGAGTATATAAGCATACCTTATTCTCTTTGTGAGAAAAGAGGTCAATTGCTTCAGGAATGGAAAGTCCCTCGAAAAGGGGACGAACCTCATCCCAAGAACTAGCAAAAGAACCCCCCAGTAATATGGGGAGAACAGGAATGGCAGAAGAGCCAGCTGAGAAGGAAGAAGTAGGGATAGATGGTGGAGCAAAAACCAAGTAAAAAGAAGGCGGAGAGGGTAGAGATCCTGAAGTCGGAATAGACAAAGGAAAAGTAAAAGAAACGTCATCAGAAGTACTAGTTTTAGGAAAAGGAGAGGTGAGAAAATTCACGGAAGGATAAAGTTCTGCTAATGTGGGCTCATCGAAAAGAAGATCAGGTGACACAAAATCTGCTGAAGTTAGCTCCTCGGCAGAGAGAATGAGTCTCCTCTTTGGAGGAGGAGGCCTGGTTAGCTTGCGTCCCGGACGCTTGCTCGCAGAAATCTCAGTTAGGGGTTTATCAGAGCTACCAGGGGATGTAAGCTCAATAAGAGGAATAGAGGCAGATGGGGAGACAGTGACGGCTGCGGGAGATGTAATAGCGGGAGCAGGATCAAGGAGGATCGCCGCAGCAGGATCCCTAGAAGAACCTCCTGGAGTCTCATGAAGCCTAGAAGAGCTAGGTATTTCGGCTAAGGGAGCTGGCTCTTCAATTGACGGTGGAGGGGCGATAGCGGCCAGAAATTCGGCCTCCTTGGCTCGAAGTAATTCTTCTTCCACGCGTATTTCTTCATCAATCAAAGCATCATAAAAACTCTCCACTGTATAGAACAGAGAAATAATTTAGGCAGTTATAAGCAAAAAGAAAGGAACAAGACGTTACCTAAGGAAATGTGAGTATCGGGTTTGACGGGGCTTAACCCAAATAGGTATAGAAGCTCGACCTTCAACCATCTCGGGATCGAGAGCCGGTGACCTAATAACTTCTCACAATAAATAGGAAAAGTAGGAAGGAGATGAAACTCTCTAACATCGGGTAAGGGAGGCAAGAAAGATTTCCAAGCATGAGACCAAGGAATAAGTCTCGGAAACTTTAAAAAGAAAAAACGAGATTTCCAGGCTTTAAGAGACGATGGCATATCTTCAAAGAGGACCATTTTAGTTCTTGACTGGAATAAGAAGACACCGGGTTCCGAGAGCTTGGGGTAGGAAAACATGAAGAAATTTTGAGGAATGGGAGGAATATCTCGTAGACGAAACAACATATAAGTACCGCATAGATAACGAAATGCATTAGGAGCAAATTGTTGCAAAGGAATATCAAAATATCGACTTATTTCAATTAAGAAAGGGGGAATGGGGAACCTTAAGCCCCCTATCAACTGGTCCCTGAAAAAAGTCACGCAGTTATCAGGGGGATGATGAGGTCGATCATTCGGTGTTGGGAGTATGATTTTATATTCCTTAGGAATTTCATATTGGCGACGGATGGATACTCTAGCATTCTTATCAAAGATAGAAGACATATGGACATACCAAGGAGCAATTGCTTCTTCAGCCATGGACAAAGGTATGGGCTAGAGCAATAATGGATTACTTACTGAAGACAAGAAAGGGGATCGTCGTGGAACGGCGAGCACGAGGACTGGTTGAAGACAGCAACAGGAAGAGAGCTCTAGAGAAGGAAAAAGGAAGGGCGAGGTTTAAAGAGGAGACGAAAGGTTTAGGGTTTGAAAAACGCAAGACAGTCGTCAGATTAGGATGTTGGTAGCTCAGCAGACGCTGAGGATCGCAATAGAAAGGCAAAAGGCCTATGTGACGTGGCGGCCAGCAAAGGTAAGTGTCAGAACATCATAAAAAGAAGAGTAGGTACATCGGATGGGACAAATCGGATCGCGAGGGGATTGGTAATGCTTCGAACATTCTCTCACCCGAGGGAAAGCCAATCACCGATTAGAAAATTTTGAAAGAAGACATGATCAGCTGGGCCTAATAAAATAGAAAGGACAGAACTTTTTGACCATACCCAGGCTAAAGACAAGAATATTTTAAGAGTAAAAGGTTTAGAAGAGTGATAAATGTTAAGCTATCCATGCAGAATATGACTTGGTATTTATTGAAAATATTTTTATTAACGATGGCAATTGTGGTTATGTTAGATAAATATTGTGGTTATAATATCAAACTATACTAATAGTTAAGATAACCTTAGCTTTGATAAATGATACATAGAATACATGAATAAATGATGAATACAACACCACATTGTAAATGATAGAGGGATTCAATAAAAGCCTTTGATTAGATACAAAATTTTATCTTTACACTTAGAATCTGATCAAATACATAGCATCAAATTTCCTCAGCAACAGCAGACCTCAAATAGATAACAAATATTACAAGCATAAGCTCTTAGGGCACTCAGAAAATTTTAGTCCCACTGGATTCAAACTTACCATGGAGCAAAGATGGAAACAGCCCACTTCGTCCGAGCTTGTCAAGGCACATAAGAGGCAATATTTTGCCCGGGACGAAGAAAGCAACAAAAGCAAGAGAGCTCAAGGGCAATGAAAGAGGGAACATTGATTCATTCCATAAAGGAAAAGTAAATGTGGAAACCACTTCCCCTCTCAAGCCGTATGAGCTCAGCAAGTGGAGCAACCAATCTTAGCCCAAGGGTATCATGTGTTGTGCCCTTCACACAACACCCATGGGTCATTTAGCTGCCCCCCTATAAGTAGAAAAAATTTCTCTGAAGTTTCTTGGGTCCTTCAGAGCACCTACATCTTTGGATACAAGATATGAACCGTGAAGCTTCATCTCTTAAGACGATCCCTTGAACCCCTGAAGTAGCCGGAGCAAAAATCCCAATAAACTCATATATAGATCTCACCTGGTCCAACAAAAGTTGCCACCAAAAAGGAAGATCCACGACCATGGCCTTAGCAACAAAAAGTGGCAAGGAGGAAAAAGAACTGAGAGGGGTTGTGGGTGAAGAGAAGGTTGTAGCCCAATTTAAAGGAGAAAAAGGCTTACAGTATGGCCACACTTAATTTATTAAGATAGTGGTACACAAAATCTGTGAGGTCATTTCAAAATCTGGAGCAGAGTCACGGGTAGGAAAAGACAAGATCATACTTATGTCTAGTCAGTCGTCTACACCTCCTTCGACTAGACTTGAAGGGAAGGCTAGTGATATGGGTTAGGTTTTGTGGGTCTTCAGATGAGGAAAGAAAAGGAAGAAAGAGTCAAAGGAGGAAGACCAATAACGGCTGAAACATACTTTCAGAACAAAGATAGGCCAATATCGACCGATACATGCCTGCCGAACGAAGGTAAGCCAATATTGGTCGATACATGGTTGTCGTATGAAGGTAAGTTAATAACGACCGATACACACTCCAGAGCAAGGATAACCCAAAATCGGTCGATACATGCCTGCCGAACGAAGGTAGGCCAATATCGGTCGATACATGCCTGCCGAACGAAGGTAGGCCAATATCGATCGATACATGCTGGCCATATGAAGGTAAGTTAATAACGACCGATGCACACTCTAGAGCAGAGATAACCCAATATCGGTCGATACATGCCTGCCGAACGAAGGTAGGACAATATCGGTCGATACATGCCTGTCGAACAAAGGTAGGCCAATATCGGTCGATAAATGCCTGCCGAACGAAGGTAGGACAATATCGGTCGATGCATGCCTGCCGAATGAAGGTAGGCCAATATCGATCGATACATGCTGGCCGTATGAAGGTAAGTTAATAACGACCGATGCACACTCTAGAGCAGAGATAACCCAATATCGGTCGATACATGCCTGCCGAACGAAGGTAGGACAATATCGGTCGATACATGCCTGCCGAACAAAGGTAAGCCAATATCGGTCGATAAAAGCCTGCCGAACGAGGGTAGGCCAATATCGGCCGATACATGCCTGCTGAACGAATGTAGGCCAATATCGGTCGATACATACCTGCCGAACGAAGGTAGGCCAATATCGGTCAATACATGCTTGCCGTATCAAGGTAAGTTAATAATGACTGATACATACTCCAGAGCAAGAGTAGACTAATATCGGCCAAAAGGGTTAATGAGTACCTCAGAAACATGTTGGATAAAATATTATTACAAATAGAAGTCACATGAAGAAGAATCATACATGAATATATCTTATAGAATAATTCATGATGGAGAATATATATTTTGGCGGGAAATATGCTTTCAGATTGTCTTGCAGGCGCTAAACGACAAAGAAGGTACATCTGGGGTACAAAAAAGATTCCTTAAAAATCATCTTCCCCAAGTACGCAGCTGATGTCATAACGAACTCTAACAAACTGGGGTCCACATCATGACTACGGAGGTTATATGAAGTGGTATAAAAGGGGGAATCCTCTCCGTTGGCCAGGTGAGTTCACAAGTTCACAAGTTCACATCCCTAATTTTCTGGCTACTGTTCATCTTCTTCCTTCCTAGACATCAAGCCAGATCACTAACTTGAGCGTCGGAGGGCCTAGCCAGGGATTCCCACCCCGGTCTTAGGTCACTGACGATAGCGTTGGTTGGTCTCTTGTGCGCAAGGAGCTTCGAGAGCTTGAAAGTTCAGTTTTCTCCTATTTGGACGGGGATTTCTTCCTACTTAGCAGATTTCCTTTGGTGATTCTAGTTTTCTTCCGATCCGCTTTGGGTTTCTCGGGTCGAGGTTTCATCGGCATTAGTCTTCATCATCACCGTGGGTTTCCTTCTTCCGGATCTCCTTCACGGTTAGCTTCTCAGACAGGATCAGCTATATTTATTGTCACTTGGTTGTTTCTTCTTTGCTATGGAGTAGATTCTCTATATCTAGGATCTAGGAAGTAGTTATGATGTGGTTGTGGATGTATGAACTATGTATTTGGACATTTTCTTATTCTATGAAATGTTTATGCCATGTTCTATGTGTGTTGTGCTTCGTATGTATATAACGAAATGCGTGTGAGGTCAATTCCTGTAGATGTAGGGTTTTGATCACTATGTAGATGAAAAGAATTGGATTGTAAGACCACGGGACCTTATGACAAAAGGTATCCCTTCCTTTCTATGGCGTTCCCTTGAAATGAAGATCAATTCTTTAATAGGGAGAGTAATTAGAGTTTAGAGAGTTCTCCCAAATTAATGTTAGGAAGTGATTTGCGTAATCTAGGAACATATGACCGGAGGATCCTAGTGACAAGGATTCTCTATTAATCAGACTTCCTAGATTACCTCTTCTACTTAATTGCATTAATCTGTCATTAGGAAGTAAATAAGATAACTTTAGGAATGTATGACCGGGGGTCCTAGTGTAAAATACAGCAACAAAATAATGATTAAATAATAAGGTTATTTGAGAAAATAATCTTATCAAAATTTTTAGGAATGTTTAGAAATTTTTCTGGGATTAATCAGAGCTCGTACGATGTATTTTGAGGGGATACACTTATGGACTTGAGAAAAGCCTGTTTGGAATACCCGAGGTGAGAGTTGATTGAGGAATGGATCTAGGGTTTAATTTTAAAATCCCTAAGTTATAAGATTTTGCCCGTGTCCTAGCTCCCCACACGACGCCGAGCTCCCTCTTCCCCAAGCTCTCACGCGACGCTGCCCCCGCCTCCTTCGCCGAACCTCTTCTCTTCCTCTCGCGATATCGTCACCAAAACCGTCGAGCCACAACCGTCGGCCTCCTCTCTTCCTTGTACGCGAGCACCACAGCACCCCGCGATCTCTCCTCCTCATGCCAGCACCAGAGATGTCGCGACGAGCCGATGGCAGACGCCGATCCTCTTCTCTCCGAGCCGTGCCCTAACTGATCCAGCAAATGAATTCCCTTTTGTAGGTAAGGATTCTGTGAGGTAGGGGAGAGGTTCTGTGTTGCTAGGAGGATGAGTAGATTGTAAAACATTTTCCGTTGATGTCCTTATTTCTCCTGTGGTTTTCTTTCAATCTTCTTGGAGATTTGGATGTCTTGTTTTGATTCGTTTTTGGTGTTGTGCATGTTGTTCATGGTACCTAGGGAAATATGGGACAGATCTAGGAAGATTGGGTGTTTCGATTGATGTTTTCCTTATAGTGAATTGATGCTAGGTTCTTCTTGTGGTAATTGAGGATGTTGTAACATATTTAAGTGGATTGGAGATTGTCTCTATTGTCGCTTTATTTTCATGATGGTTCCGGACTTCTAGTATCGATTGGTAGAATGCGATTTGAGTTTTGATGTGTTCTTGCCTATTGCTACTGAATTGGAAGGTTGCTGGACAGATTTGATTTGAGAGTTAGGAGTCTATATTCGATGTTAAACTAGGTTTCTTTTGATAGTGAACTGTTGGGACAGAAGATAGCTAATTTGTGTGTGCTGGTGAAGGACATTGATTGACACGGTTGACGTGACAGGGCGTGTTTTGGTTCAAACTACATATTTAAGGCGGGTACTTCTTACTTTGACTCTCTTTAGTTCTTTGGAACTTGGTGCATGAGCTATTATCTTTGGATAAGGACTGCTTTACCTTAACTCCACTCGCATTTTTCTTGTGCTTGATACTTCCACTCAAACCTTTGAGTTATTCATTTCTATATCCATACAATCTCTTGTTGTCATTGTGACATTTAGTAGATATTAGATACCAACCTTGTATGTTTTGATTGTTGTTTATTTATGTACCGTATTGAGCATGTTGGCTTCATGTAGCATACCTGATTCCTGTTTACATGTATATGGTGAATGTTGTATTTTGCGCATCATATCATTGCATACATGTTAACGACAAATTCTCCCTTGCGGTCGAGAGAGTCGTTAACCAGGGCTGCACGGTCAGCCACTCGAGAGAGTGGTAGCTGGAGCAGATGTCGTTTGTCTTGTCATGTCGCACTCGGCCAGTCATGGGTAGTGGTAGCTGGAGTTGCAAGCAGTAGGGACCCCCTTCGCTTTGTAACTAGTTAGCTACTCAGCACCTCTCCACTCGGTTACTCGAGAGTAGTGGCGGCCTTTGAGTGGTACAGTTATCATTGATCCGGCCTCTCGACCATACAGGCGTCGTGGTGTAGAGAGGTGGGCGGGGTGACCATCCGTGCATACGCTATTATTATTATACAGGCTGATGTTGTTGATTACTTATGTTGTTTTTACTTACTTATGCTGTTGTTGCTAGCTTATGCTGCTGTTGCTTACTTAATGCTAATATGCTTACATAGGTTGAGATATATATATGTTGCGTGTGTTTAGATTAACTTATCTATTGGTAATATGTATATACCTCACATGTTGCCCTTGTAGTTATAAGTAGCTCTGTAGCAGAGTTGTTCTACTCCTGATTTTACTAGCCTAGGATATGGTTTCAGGTATGAGCATATATTACGATTTCATTTTAGTATCTGCTATTTCTCTTATAAGACTGTATACTATTGGCACTCTCTATTTGGATATTATGTTCATGCACTATTTATCCTTTACTCGCTGAGTCCCAGTACTCACCACCCCACCAATTGGTTTTTCTTTCGCCAGGTAGTAGGTAGATGGATTAAGGATGCTTGGAGAGTCCTGGCTGCCAGTCTCGCGTCACATCTGAGGACAATTTTCTTTTCGGTCTTATTTCCATTTGGATGGTATATTGATTTTGCATATTTACTTTCTAACTAGTTGATGTGGATTTTGGAGTCTAGTCTGGTGATTTTAGGTATTTTGTTTAATGACCTTGTTCGTCTTACATTCGATTTTCCCTTGGAGGTTATTATATGGAGTTTGTATTTGTGTTGTTGTGGTTGTGGTATAAAGCCTAGCCGGCTAGCAGTGTGTTGTTTTGGTTTGTATGGGCTCCCTTTATCATTTTTCCACTGTGTTGGTTTTTAGTACAACCAAGTGGATTGTTTAATATATATAAAACTGTGTGGTTGTGTTTATTTTGTTCTAGACCAGTGGGCGTGTATATAACTGCGTGGTTGTGTGTAAATCCAACCGTGTGGGCTGATGATTATTTTTCTTATTTTGAGTGTTGATATATATGGTTATATGGTTACATATGTATGCTTCAGATTGTCACTAATACAGGGGAGATGCTGTCAGATTTTCGTTTGGCAGGGACTCCTTTGGGGCTTGACACCTAGTGACAGGGATTACCTCTTAACCAGACTTCCTAAGTTACCGCTCTACCTAATCTCATTAGAACTTGGGAGACTCTCCAGTGCAACCTATGCGGGGGTTGTGCTAGGCTTTAGTTAGATTCCCTACACGAGTGTAAGCATGGAGTTAGGTAGATGAACAATGCATAGGGGCATTAACTAGCATCATAACGAAATTAAAATCCTAGAGTCTATCACACACCACTCACTTACACTCCCTCTCTCTATTGTCTCTTTCCTCTTTCTCTAAACCTTCTCTTCCCTCTTCTCAACCTCTCTTCTAGCATTCGTGAACCAATCTTTGATTGTTTAGATAATTCACGATGTAAATTTAACTAGTGCTTAATCAACAACCCCTATGGGTTCGATAATCTTTTATATTACTGACGATATAGCCGTACACTTATGGTTCGTAACAAGTTTTTGGCGCCATTGTCGAGACTGTTCGCATTAACATTAGTTGATTAGTATATGAGTTATTCTAGACTTGTTAATAGATTTTTATTTTTCTTATTTTCTTTTATTTCTACATATACTTTTCTTGTTATTAGTTTATAATTCAGTTTTTCTGTTCCTAAATTGTTGCATTTACTTTCTTGTTTCTCATTAAGCATTTTACTTCTTGTCTTTAATTCTACATTTCTATGTTTCCTCATATTTGTTTTAGATACTATGAGTATTAACATGTCAAGCACACCCTTAAGAGAATTTTCCCTACAACCATTTATGTAAGATTTTTATCTCCGATTATACAACCTCATATTGAAGCAAAAAGTTTCAAAGTAGACCCAGAAATAATCACCATAATACAAGGTCACAAATTTGGATGAGAAGTATCATAAAACCCATATCTATACCTTGAGACATTTCTGGAGCTTTGTGATATGGTGAACTGCGAAGGAGTGTTTAGCGGATGCAGTTCGATTAATGACATTTTCTTTCAATATCAAAGATAGGGCAAAGACTTGGTTTAATTTTCTCCATCCTCAAAGCAACACAAGTTGGAAATAATTGGAGCAGAAATTTTTGAATCATTTTTTCCCTCTAAGCAAAATAGTGTATATGAGGAATTGTATTACAAATTTTGCTCAGGCAGATGAAGAATCACTATTTAAAGCGTGGGATAGATTCAAGAGTCTATAAAGATATTGCCCTCATCATGGATTGGAAAAATGGTTGACTCTGCAGATAGTCTATAGGGAAATTTCTTTCTCAGATAAGTGTTTATTGGATTCATCAGTTGGAGGTTCTTTTATGAATAAAAGTGTGGACAAGGTATATACAAATTGATCAAGTGACATTGAATCTCCAAGAATGGGTAGATAGAAGTTGGATGAAATTTCTCCCAAGTTTAAAAGTGCAAGCCATAAAGGTAAAAGAGCCTGTCAAACAAAATGTAGTTCAACCTTCCAAAATTTTGGAAAATCACAAGTCACAGAATGAGGGGTTCAAACAGCTAGAGGAAAAGATTGAAAGTATAGTTTCAAAATGATTCAAGCATGACCTCCCTCCTACACAGACAAGGTCTAGTGAACAGTATAATGATATTAAGTTGAGAAATGACATGAATCATGAAGAACTTCTGAAGAAGGACTTGTATAGAATTGAGGAGAAGAACAATAGAAAACCATAAAAGCTTAGTTCCTTTACTCTAGAAAGTGTCCAAAGGCCATAAGTACCTTTCCCTCAATGGTTGATCACACAATCACTAGATAAGCAAATTGAACCTTAGACACAATCTCAACCATTCCCAAGATCTCCGCTTAGGATTCCTTTTCCACAAAGGCTAGTGGAGACCAATAAAAATAAAGTTTTGGCAAATTCTGTAATTCTAATATGTTTGGGTGCAGATTTCTTGATGAGTATAAAGATGAGGAGGAGTCTCTTTAGATGAGAAGTGTAATGTTAATGCAGTGGTTAGCATGTTTTCAGATCTGCCTCTTGGTTTTACAAGTCATTGTAATGATATTGAATTTTTAGTTGATGAATGTGATAAGGTAGATCCACTTAAAACTGCAAGTGAAGTTATTGATCCTCCTGTAATTAATTTGTAGGATCGATGCATGCTAGAAGGGGGGGGGGAGTGAATAGTACTCATGGCTTTTTCACATTTTCATTTTTCACAAATTATAGAGTAAGACCTAGTAGAAAGTAAAAACACAAAATAACGACACCAAGGTTTTTACTTGGTTCGAAGCCTGTGTCGACTCCTACTCCAAGGCCCGCGATCATTGATCGCTTTCATTGAATAACAACTATAGTATCAAAAAATCTTTACAAGTATTGATTACAAAGATGAGGCTTACAAGTATTGCATAAAATGAAACTAGTTATCGATGACTTGGAGAAATCGATCTTCTGGCTTGATCATCATTGGAGCAGTGTTTAGACATTTTCGAAGTGTGTGCAAGAGCTCAATTTGTTCTGAAAAATTTATGTCGAAGTACTAGGTTGAGACCTCCTTTTATAGCCAAGCTAGACCTGATCTAGATCCACTGATTTCAGGATCAGGTTTGACTCGACGATGATCAATCGACCGATCTAGCTATTCGATCGACCAAACCTGCTGAACCTGCCCGGCTTTCCGTCCAAATGCTGCCGCTTCGGATGAATATTTGTTTGGTGTATTGATCCTACCATTTGGTCTACTGATCCTACTTTCCTAGTTAGCTTATCTGATCCGATCAACCCAAAGATCATATCAGCTTGCTGATAAGGTTTGCCTATCCACCGTTCAGTCGACTGAACCCAAGTTCAGTCGACCGATCCCTTGGTCAAACTTTATCAGCAAGCTGATCTGATCTTTGGGGTTTGTTGATAGATCCAAAGGTTTGGTCAACCGATCAAGGCCGTAAACTTCAACTTACAAAATATTAGTATCCTACAAGACAGAGTTAGAGAAATAGGCAAATAGTATAAAATATAATTTTGATAGTCTCCAGACTATCCAATTCTGACTTTCATATTTCCAAAAAATCCTAGGTCAAACTGACGCCTACTGTTCCCTCTTCGGAGAACACATCCTCACTTACTCCTCTCAGGAGATATTACCTTCCGTTAAACCGGTCCTCTAGACCGTCGAGACATTTTCTTGGCGTCCAAGACTCCAGGACTTTCTACTGAACATCCGCACCATAACCCGTCTAGACTTCCACTTGGTGTCCATGACCCCCCACGATTTTCACCAAGAGTTCACGACTCTAGAATTTTGCTCAAAGTCCTTGACCCACCAAGACATCACCCAGTCAGTCCCCTAGACCAGGAGTTCATTACCTAACTATAGCTAAGACTTTCCATAACCTAGGGTTACCTCCCCCTAGGGGTTTCCACCTGCCTAGAATCCACTAGGACTTTCCTACAAGCTCATTCAAACTTGTTAGATAATCAAACGACTTAACTTTTGGACCCTTTACCATTATCAAAATATAGGTTCGATCGTCTGGTGCTCCTTGCATAAATTTTTTTCCCATTTTTTATATTATGGCAACATAGTTCAAAATTAAGTAAAGCAAGTATATAATACTTTAACCAAGTTAAGATCAAGCAAATAAGTAAGAATTCATGAAATTTATTTCAAATGGTAAGATTTTTCAATTTGACTAGTTGAATTCTTTGAAAAACACTTTTTTGAAATTTAGCTAAATTTTGTGAAACTTTAGAAAATACTTAGCTAAATTTTAAGCTTTAAAAATGACTTAGCTTTTTATTAAAAAAAACTTAGCTATAACTTTAAAAATGACTTAGCTTTTTCTTTAAAAAAAAACATAGCTAAATTTTAAGCCTTAAAAATGACTTAGCTTTTTCTTAAAAAAAACTTAGCTAAATTTTAAGCTTTGAAAATGACTTAAGTTTTTCTTTAAAAAACTTAGCTAAATTTTAAGCTTTGAAAATGACTTAGCTTTCTCTTTAAAAAAACATAGCTAAATTTTAAGCTATTATTTTTCAAAAATACTTAAAGAAAATGTTGAAGAAAAATGCTTAACTTTAAAACTTACTTATTTAAAAAAAATAACTTTACTTTTTGAACCATTCTTAACTTTGAAAACTTACTTTTAAAAAAATAACTTTACTTTTTGAACCATTCATAACTTTGTAAACTTGGATTTACAAGGAATAAAACTTTACATTTTGAAACATTCTTAAATTTGAAAACATACTTTTATTCCCGCTTTGACATATATCAAAAAGAATTTTAAAATAGAGAAAGCTTATAAGAATAGTAATTAAAAAATTACAAATTAAAGATACCTTACTTTAAGCTCCCCCTTGATTAGTACCCTAAATATTTTAACTAAGTGCTTTTAGTTTGAGGGGAAAGTTAATGATTTTTATCCTAGAGTCCAAGCATGGAAAGATCAAAGTAAGGAGTTTCCTTAGAAGAAATGTCTAGTCATTAGTTACTAGCTTTTTACCATAGGGTAGTAGCATTCACTTAGTTAGTCAAGTTAAGTGTATAATGTAGTTAGTTTGACTAAAAGAGGATAACTTAACTTGATCAATTTGAGTTGGTATTTATAGCCCAGACTTATGTTGATGCACAGACATAAAAGCATTCTGAAGTCCAGGTAGTACCCTATGCATCTCACTCCATTCTAAGTATTTTTCATGCACAAGCAAGGTATTCCTTGTGTGCTTGTGAGATGCTCTGGCTGAAACTATGGGTACATACTTTCTAGGGTGTAGAGACCTAGGCTAAGTCCAATCTTTAAAATACTAGTAAAATTTAGAGTTTTGAATAAAATAGTTTATCCTAGAGTTTTAAAACCAAGATAATTTTGGAAACATAACAAAATTTTGAAAAATCATAACTTTGAAAGAGCAACACTATAAAAGGAATGATTTTGAAAGTTTTAGAATCTATTCTACTAAGCATATACCTAATTGTCTTCTAAGTGTACTGAACTCAAGTTCAAGTAAGGGTTTTGTAAAAATGTCTTCTAGGTTTGACTTGAACTTAACATAGTCAAGTACAATACCTCCCCCAGCTATATGATCCCTTACAAAGTGATGCTTAACCTCTATGTGTTTAGTCCTTGAGTGATGTATTAGATTTTTAGTTAGATTGATTGAGCTTATGTTATCAATTAAAATTTTTGTATTTTTATATTCTAATTGATAATCTCTTAAAGTGTGCATTATCCATAATAGTTGAGATGCATATTCCCCCATGGCTATGTACTCTGCTTCAGTAGTGGATAAGGCAACATAGTGTTGCTTTCTACTGGACTAGCTTACTAGGCACAACCCTAGAAGTTGACAGCTTCCACTTGTACTTTTTCTATCTAGTTTGCACCTAGCATAGTCTAAGTCAGAATACCCAATTAAGTCAAATGTGCTAGTCCTAGGGTATCAAAGTCCTACACATCGGGTCCTTTAATGTATCTAAGTATCCTCTTTTATATTAGTTAAGTGTGATTCTTTTGCACAAGATTGGTACCTAGCACATATACCTACTACAAATAAAATATCAGGTCGATTTATAGTTAAGTAAAATAGACTTCCTATTGCACTTATATAATATTGTAAGTCTATTAGTTTTCCATCTAAGTAAGAGTCAATTTTAACATTTGGTTGCCATTGAGTATTAATATTTTTAAAATTTTTCATTTCAAATTTCTTAATTAATTCTTTGGCATATTTTTTTTGAAAACATAAATTCCTTCTTTTGTTTTTTTATTTGTAATCCTAAGAAAAAATTGAGTTCTCCTACTAGGATAATTTCAAATTCATTTTTCATTAATTTAATGAATTATTATGTCATCTCATATATTTGGTCTATTTGGCTTTAGTTAAACCCTTTAGATATTATGTTGATAGTCATTCATACCAGGCCCTAGGTGCTTGTTTTAAACCATATAAAGCTTTCTTTAACCTAAGGATATGGTTTGGGTGGTCTAACTCCTCAAATCTTGGGGGTTGATTTACATAAACCTCTTCTTTAATGAACCCATTGAGGAATGTAGTTTTACATCCATTTGGTATAATTTGAATCCTTTATGTGCTACACAAGCTAGCACCATCCTGATGGATTCAAGTCTGCCTACAAGTGCATAAGTGTAATAAGCTAAAAAATATAGATAAAGATGTAAATCATTAAAATTTGAAATAATTAAATTATTTTAGTGAATAATTTATTAGAAATTAAGTTGATATGAATTTATAGAATTTTATGAAATTTTTTTGGATTTTTAAATGAGTCATTTTAGATTTTATAGAGATAAAGAGATAAGATATAAGGCCTATTTAGAATACCCCATTTAAAAGAGGACTTGATTGAATATTTTGCCCTAAGTTCTGGTAATTAAAACCTAAGTCTTATAAAAAAATGTCGTCTCCACCGCGAACAGTGTTTTCCCCTCACGATCAGCAACACTACGCGTTTGACCCGACACTGAGCAACCGACGCCAGCTACCGATTGTTGTAATCTCCACAGCCTCTACCCTCACCCTCGGAACACAAGGGAGACAATTGTAACCATGACCACTACCTTGCTTCACCATTGTGAACGAGCGCGCCTTGTTGTTGCTGCATCAACTATCATGTCCTTCACCACATCCATTGTTGATACGAACCCCACCAACAAATGTGATGGAACCCGAAACAAAGGTGGATATAACCCCAAGAACTAAACGACAAGAGTGTGAGCCTTGACCCGTAACCAAGAATTGGCACGAACCAAACCTACGAAGGAAAGAAACGGCACACCTAGGGGTGATAAGTTTCGATGGGTTGAACGCCACGAGAGTAGACTCGATAAGTTCAGCAAGTTCTTTCAAGAACTAAGAGAGCACACAATCTCACCAAAAACTAAGTTGCTTCATACTAAGATGTCCCTCCCTTATATAATGGGAGTGAACAAGGAAAATACAAGATAAGTACATGCACAATTAGAGTCCCAATGTTGCATGTCACATGCAAGCTATCTAGAAACCCAAAATAAAATAAATGCATGCACAATTAGAGTCCCAAGTTGCATTCTGAATTAAACAATCTAAAATACTTAAGTCTTCATGCATGAACGAATTCCCATGCTTTGCATGCTTATTAGCGTTCTTCCATTAAGCGCAGCCAGTCATGGATGGTTATGCCCGATTACGTGGATTAGGCCACGACTAGCAGTTGCGATTATCTTGGTTTCTACTTGCTTTAATGTGATGGAACCCGAAACAAAGGTGGATAGAACCCCAAGAACTAAACGACAAGAGTGTGAGCCTTGACCCGTAACCAAGAATTGGCACGAACCAAGCCTACGAAGGAAAGAAACTCCACACCTAGGGGTGATAAGTTTCGATGGGTTGAACACCACGAGAGTAGACTCGATAAGTTCAGCAAGTTCTTTCAAGAACTAAGAGAGCACACAATCTCATCAAAAACCAAGTTGCTTCATACTAAGATGTCCGTCCCTTATATAATGGGAGTGAACAAGGAAAATACAAGATAAGTACATGCACAATTAGAGTCCCAATGTTGCATGTCTCATGCAAGCTATCTAGAAACCCAAAATAAAATAAATGCATGCATAATTAGTGTCCGAAGTTGCATGCTTCATTAAACAATCTAAAATACTTAAGTCTTCATGCATGAACGAATTCCGATGCTTTGCATGCTTATTAGCGTTCTTCCGTTAAGCATGGCCAGTCATGGATGGTTATGCCTGATTACGTGGATTAGGCCACGACTAGCAGTTGCGATTATCTTGGTTTCTCCTTGCTCATAGTCCTCCCAATGTTTTTTGATTAGCCCATTTAGTGCTTCCTTGAAACGCTTTGCCCGTAGTCTTGTAATTGGGCCTTCTGGAAGTGATAACTGATCTCTTCTATCTTTAGCCTTTAGGCATACATCATTCTCCCCTTCTTGAAAAGGATTTGTCCTCAAATCATCATTTGCATCAAACGGGGATAAGTCAGCAACATTAAAAGTAGAATGTACGCCATACTCACCTGGTAGTTCAAGTTTGTAGGCATTATCATTGATGCGCTCTAATACTCGAAATGGGCCATCCCCTCGAGGTAAAAGTTTAGAACGATGTTTGTCCGGAAATCGCTCCTTTCGGAGGTGCAACCAAACCCATTCTCCTGGTTCAAACATAATTTTCTTGCCCCCCTTGTTAGCTTGTTGCATGTATTGCTGAGTTCTTTTCTCAATATTTAGTCGTGCTTGTTCATGAATCTTCTTTATGAATTCGGCCTTCTGCTTACCATCTAAGTTTATATGCTCACTTACAGCTAAAGGAATCAAATCTAATGGTGACAAGGGATTGAAACCATAAACAATTTCAAATGGAGAAAATTTAGTCGCAGAATGTATGCTCCTATTGTAAGCAAATTCAACATGAGGTAGACAATCTTCCCATATTCTCAAATTCTTGTTAATGATCGCATGAAGTAAAAAGGACAAGGTTCGATTGACCACTTCAGTTTGCCCATCAGTTTGGGGGTGACAAGTAGTAGAGAACAACAATTAGTTCCTAATTTCCTCCACAAAGTCTTCCAAAAATAACTCAAAAATTTTGCATCTCTATCAGAGACAATGGTCCTTGGCATGCCATGCAACCTAATAACCTCTTTAAAGAACAATTCAGCTATATGCCATGCATCATCGGTTTTATGACATGGAATGAAATGCGCCATTTTAGAGAATCTGTCTACCACAACAAAAATTGAATCTCTCCCCCTCTTGGTCCGGGGTAATCCCAAAACAAAGTCCATTGAAATATCAGTCCAAGGTTCACTAGGTATAGGCAAAGGGGTATACAAGCCATGGGGTTTCAATTTAGATTTAGCTTGTTTGCAAGTGATACACTTCTTACAAATTCTTTCCACGTCGCGTTTCATATGAGGCCAAAAGAAATGATCTTGTAAAACCCCTAAAGTCTTAGTAACACCAAAATGACCCATCAATCCACCACCATGGGCTTCCCTAGTGAATAATTAACGTAAAGAACACATAGGCACACACAATTTATTTTCACGAAATAAAAACCCATCATGCCTATAGAACTTACCAAATGCAACCTTATCGCATGCTTTGAACATCTCAGAAAAATCAGTATCGTTAGTATATAAATCCTTGATATATTCAAATCCAAGTAACTTCGTATTTAAAGTGGACAGTAAAGCATACCTTCGAGATAGTGCATCAGCAACTACGTTCTCCTTTCCTTGCTTGTATTTGATCACATAAGGAAATATCTCAATGAATTATACCCATTTAGCATGGCGTCGGTTCAACTTATGTTGGCTCTTCAAATGCTTTAGAGATTGATGATCTGTGTGAATCACGAATTCTTTTGGCCATAGGTAATGTTGCCATGTCTCCAATGCTCTCACCAATGCATACATTTCCTTGTCATATGTGGGATAGTTGAGAGTGGCTCCACTCAACTTCTCACTGAAATAAGCAATGGGTCTCATTTCCTGCATAAGCACAACACCTATACCAACACCAGAAGCATCACATTCGATTTCAAAGGTTTTAGAAAAATCTGGTAGGATTAGTAAAGGAGCAAAACTTAGCTTTTCTTTCAAAGTGTTGAAGGACCTCTCTTGCTCCTCTCCCCACTTGAATGACTCATTTTTCTTGATGACTTTAGTAAGAGGAGCTGCAATATTGCTAAAATCACGAACAAATCGTCGATAGAAGGTAGCCAAACCATGGAAACTCCTCACTTGGCTAATTGTTGTCGGTGTTAGACACTCTTGGATTGCTTTCACCTTTTCCTCATCCATCTCAATGCCTTTAGTACTAACAACAAAACCAAGAAACACGACTTTCTCCGTACAAAAGGAGCATTTAACGAGGTTAGCAAAAAGCTTTTCTTCTTTTAGCACACTTAAAACTAACCTTAAATGTGTAACATGCTCTTCTAAGCTTCTGCTATAAATCAAAATATCATCAAAATACACAACTACAAATTTTCCTAAGAAAGCACGCAAAACATGGTTCATCAAACACATAAAAGTGCTAGGAGCATTAGTTAACCCAAAAGGCATTACTAACCATTCATATAAGCCATGTTTGGTTTTAAAACTAGTTTTCCATTCATTACCTTCCTTCATCCTAATCTGATGATATCCACTCCTAAGATCAATTTTTGTGAATACACAAGAACCATGCAATTCATCAAGTATATCATCAATCCTAGGAATTGGATGACGATACTTTACCGTGATGTTGTTGATGGCTCGACAATCCACACACATCCTCCATGTTCCGTCCTTCTTGGGAACTAGTAACACAGGCACGGCGCAAGGACTCATGCTTTCTTGAACATACCCCTTTTCTAATAATTCATTAACTTGCCTCTGAAGTTCCTTTGCTTCCTCCGGATTGCTTCTATAGGCAGGTCGATTTGAAATGGAGGCACCAGGTATGAAGTCAATTTGGTGCTCAATTCCTCTAATGGGAGGTAAACCATGCGGAACCTCTTCAGGAAAAACCTCCTCGAATTCCTGTAAGAGAGAAACAATAACACTAGGCAAAGATTTGTTAAGGTCGTTAGTGCTCAATAGTGTCTCTTTATACAAAAGGATAAGGGGCAGCTGATTTGAAAACAAAGCTCGCTTAATCTCACTTTTTTTTTTGCATAAAAAATAATTTTTTCTCTCTCTCCTTTTTTCCTTGCCCACTCCTTTTGTCTCTTTCCTCTCATCTTCTTTCCCCTCATTTTTCTTTCCCTCTTCTTCTTTTTTCTCAATTTTTTTTCTCTCAAATTTTTTTTATTTCTTCTTTTCATTTGCTTTTTTTAGTCTCAACTGGTCCTCCATAACTTGTCTTGGAGTCAACGGTACAAGAATAATAGGTTGCCCTTTCAAAGTAAAACTATACTTATTTGTGAGGCCATCATGTGTTACCTTTCGATCGAATTGCCAAGGTCTTCCCAACAATAGATGGCATGCATGCATGGGAACCACGTCACACAACAACTCATCTTCATATTTGTCAATCGAGATTGCTACCAAGACTTGTTTTGTTACCTTGATTTCTCCGCAATCATTTAGCCACTGGAGTCGATAAGGTCGTGAATGTTTTCGAGTTGGTAGTGATAATTTCTCCACCAAATTAGTACTTGCCACATTGGTGCAACTCCCCCCATCAATAATAACACTATAAACCTTGTTATTGACAAAGCAACGGGTATGAAACAAATTCTCCCTTTGATTATCTTCTTCCTCCTTAGCTTGTAGATTGAGAACTCGCCGGGCCACCAATAAGTCTCCAATAACAGCATGTTGTTCATCATCACTGTCCACTTTTTGTGGCACTTCTTCAACTATTTCATCCTCATCTTCCGACTCAAGTTCACCTTGAGCGTTTATTATCATCACCCTTTTGTTCTGTTGGGTTTTTCGGGCCTCGAAAACCGCATTTTCGCGTCGCTGAAACCCCGAATCACCCTAGCCATTGGATCTCGTGCGAAGAAAACTTTCCAAAAACACGAGTACGAGTTTTAAACTATGATCTACAATAGATCTACAAAGGAAAAACATTTTACCTTCGAAGCGTGCCCTTGCAAATCCCGCTCGTCCAACGGTACGCCGGATCTCAAAGTTGTCAACGTAGACAACTCTCTAGTGATATCCACACGAACAAGAGGTGTTCTCTAACACTCAAGGATGGAAAAGAGAGCACCCAAGTGTGCTATCACTCTCTAGGGCTCTCGGGTAGGATTTAAAAAGGGAAGAAAGGAGAGAAAGAAAAGGGATCTCACATAATCCTCTAGGTACCCTCCTTTGTGACCTTCACTTCACCCTTTTCTTGGAACACAACTCATACACCTTCTCCCTCCATGAAAGCTCACGGCAACCACACCAAAGGAGGAGGAAGAAGCTAGGAAGAAGATGGAATAATTACCACCTAATCAATTGCCACAAAAAAATGAAACCCCCTTTCATTATGTGGTCGGCCACACATGGGTAACCCCCTCATTTAATGTGGCCGGCCACATTAAATGGAGGATTGTAACCTCCTTGAAAACTAGGAGATGATGTGGCTGCCATGTAGGATGAGTCATCCTCCATGAAGTGGCAATTCATCAAGTCAAACTTGATGTTTCAACTTCCCATTTTGGTCAAGTCAAAATTGACCAAATCTCTCCCATGTTGAGTTGAATTCATTCTTTGATTCAAGCCAATTTCAATCTAATGAATCTCAATTCATTAATATAAATTGACTTAATGAATCAAATTTAAATTAGACTCATTCAATAATTGAATTTAATTGAGTCTAACTCAATAAGTCTAATTTAAATCAATCCGAATCCAATTGGTTCATCATATGAACCTAATCCAATTGGTTCATCATATGAACCTAATCTCCATCGACTTGTTCTTTGTGTGTGACCCAATAGGTACTTGTAACGTTGGCAATGTTTCTAAACTCCTTTAAAAACATAAACAATGAGCGGCATCTAGCAATACATCATTGCTACCCAAGTTACAAGAAATGTTGAGATCCAACATCACCTTGTGACTATTAATTGTGACTCCTCACAATATATGACAAGTGTCCTTCTATCCTAGACATCTAGATTGATCAATATGAGGCATAGACCGTGTCATCCTCTGATCAATCTAAATCCTGAACTCCAAGTAGACTCACTAAATCAAATGAGCTCAATATCTCATATTGACTCATTTGGGCATGGTCATGCACTTTGTGGTCTCACTCTATCAGGAATACCGATGTCTCTCCCGTCATATAGGAGGGATAGATCCCATCTACATCACTCACATCCCTCCGCATAATTTGTTACATACCCAGTAGTCGCCTTTATAGTCCACCCAGTTACGGGTGACGTTTGACGAAACTAAAGTACATAACTCCTTATGTAAGGAACCATGGTGACTTCAGGTCTAAGGACAAGTAGTCATACTAATAGTCACATGAGAAAGTATATGACACTCATATAACGATCCATGATACTTTCTCATGGCGGGTCATTCAGTATACATTCTCTAATGTATACCCATGTGTCAACTTGATATCTCTATATCCATGACTTGTGAGATCAAGTCATCGAGTTGACCTACATGCTAGTCTTATTGCATTAACATTGTCCCTGAATGTTAATACTCGACTAGGAATGATTAAGAGTAGTGTTCCCTATATCATCTCACTATCGGTTCAGCTAACCGATTGATATAGGTAAGAACCTTCTACTCAAGGACGTTATTATACTTAGTTTATTTGGCACCAATATAAGTAAGTATAATAACTAAAAACCAAATGCCTTTATTAATATAGAATATGATACAATAAGTCCAAAATACAATCATCAAATGATTGGCTCTAGGGCTCTAGCTAACATGTTCACACATTGACTAGATATATGACCATGCCCTTGACATTTTAAACACTTGATATCACGAGTTTTGGAGGAAATGGGCTCGCGATTACCTTGAGTAGTAGATGGTGTAGGTTTGGGCTTCTTGAAGGGTTCAAACTTTGGCTTATTTTGAGGTTGTTCCTCCTTTCTTGGAGCTGTCCGCCATGTGCCGTGAGTAGTCATTGGTTGTCCCTTCCTAGCTAATCCTCTCCTCTTGAGTTGTTCTTCCACTTTTTGTGCTTGGTGGACCATGTTCGACAGCTCAACATAATGCTGCAATTCAACAATATCAGCAATTTCTGGGTTTAAACCATGTAAAAACCTAGCCATAGTGGCTTCCCGATCTTCATTGACATTAGCTCAGATCATGGACAACTCCATCTCCTTGAAATATTCATCCACACTTTTGGAGCCTTGAGATAACCTTTGAAGCCGCTGATATAAGCTTCTATAATAATGGCTAGGTACAAACCTCCTTCTCATAAGCACTTTCATCTCCTCCCAAGTGGACACAGGTTACTCTCTGTTTCTTCTCCGAGTCATCACCACTTGATCCCACCAAACAATAGCATAATCAGTGAATTCACTGGCAGCTAACTTCACCTTTTTAAACTCTGAGAATTCATGACAGTCAAACACCATTTCCATCTTAGTTTCCCATTCCAAGTAAGCTTCTGGGTCATTTCTCCCTTGGAAGATTGGAATCTTCATCTTAATATCTCCTAAATCATTATTTCTTCTAGTTCCGTTCCTATCTCCTCGATGTCCAATCCTGCCTCAATTGTAGTTTTGCTCCTCAAAGTCTTCCACAATAACCTCTTCGTCTTCTTCGACATCAATCCCTTGGGCATGTCTTCGTTGTGGTCTAGTAATACGGTCTTGTTGATGTCTTCTTGGTGTCCCATCCTCCACCCGATCCAACCTCTCATGGATAGATTTTAATTCCGCCCTCATCATCCGCTGCATCTCCCCCATCAATGCTTGTAATTGCAGGTTCGGAAGTGGCCTAGCCCCCTCATTTGCTCCATTCTCCTAGTTGTTGGACATGGCTGTAAAATGAAAGAAAACCTCACAAGCACTCAACTCACGTTTGGGTGGTAGCTCTCAATTGATGATATCTCTCAGTTCTTGATCAAACTCTAGAACAAATCAGAATATCATGTAGCAATTCAAAAGATACCACCGAAACTTATGATGGAAGAATTTTAAGAGAAAATGAAAGAGTAGAAGTTTGAGAATAAGGAAAACAAGAAAAGAATTGTTGAAGACAATTTACTTCGATTCACACAAGAAGTTTTTTTTTTTTTGCGCTTTCACCAAAAACTAAGTTGCTTCATACTAAGATGTCCCTCCCTTATATAATGGGAGTGAACAAGGAAAATACAAGATAAGTACATGCACAATTAGAGTCCCAATGTTGCATGTCGCATGCAAGCTATCTAGAAACCCAAAAAAAATAAATGCATGCACAATTAGAGTCCCAAGTTGCATGCTTCATTAAACAATCTAAAATACTTAAGTCTTCATGCATGAACGAATTCTCATGCTTTGCATGCTTATTAGCGTTCTTCCGTTAAGCGCGGCCAGTCATGGATGGTTATGCCCGATTACATGGATTATGCCACGACTAGCAGTTGCGATTATCTTGGGTTCTCCTTGCTCATAGTCCTCCCAATATTTTTTGATTAGCCCATTTAGTGCTTCCTTGAAACGCTTTGCCCGTAGTCTTGTAATTGGGCCTTCTGGAAGTGATAACTGATCTCTTCTATCTTCAGCCTTTGGGCATACATCAATTGCCTCCCTTGTCGAAGTCGTCACCACCGTCTGGCTTTCCTGGTCACACGCCATCATCGTGTGTCATCGCCGCACACCACTGTCGCAGTCTACCGACGTGGCATGCGGCCATAGTTGTAGGCCACTAGCCATGGGCTACTGCCATTCGCCGTCCATTGTCTATTGTTTGTTTGCCACCGTTGGCAAGCTCTGCAGGGACATGAGAGGGGATCATCGGCTCATCACCTATAATGTCGTTATTACCTCACCTTTGTTTCCACCACCAGCTGCCAAGAGGCGACCTCTGCTGTTGCCTGAGAAGAAACGACAAATTTAATCCATTTAGAATTTTAATTGAAGTAATTTTGTTAATCTAAGTTTAACTGATTAATTTCTGTTAATCAAGATTATACTAGAATGTTGAATCTGATAGAGTTGTTTGATTGAATTAACTAAGTTTGATTTAGTGATTCATTGATAGATTAATAGAATGATTAATATGGATTAAGTTAAGTTGATTAATGAATCATTTGATAAGGGATATATTAATGTGAATCAAATGATAGGTGTATCAATGAATTAACATATGATGTAATTATAAATAAAATAGTTTTACTAATTATTAGATTAATTGAATTATTAATTAATTAGTGGGGTGATTAATTAATCAAGGTATAAAAAAATTGAAGGGTTGATTAATTAATCAATAGGGGTTGATTATTGAGTAATAGACTCTTAGATTCCCTGTATGCTATATTTTTAGGATTCAAGCTCAAGGTAGACTTTGAACTTAAAGACGATTTTGGCACATTACATCAAGGTGGGTAGATTCGAATTATCTTCTTGATAGATTTGATTATAGTGCATGATTGGTTACTACCATGTTTTGATGAGGTCGCAGTTTCTTGTTTACCTTAAGTTTGTCCTATATCATTCCTGAGTTTGATACATTATTGTTTATCCTTATATGTTGACCTATTATTCATAGCTATGCTGTTATGTTTAATATTCATGATTGTGTTTATGGATATGCATGATATTACCATACCATAGTGTAAGATATTAGATATTCTGCTAGACTCCTTAGTAGATGATTTGACTCTGTATTTATTGTTAGGATGATTATATCATAGTATAGGATATCAAGCATCTTGCTAAACCTTTGTTTATTATTTCATATTGTAGTGTAAGATAATTGAGTATTCTAATATACCCTTGTTGTTATTTAGGCCTATTGCTTATGTTCACGAGTTTATGTTATAGTATGGTTATATACTTAGGCTCATGACTATAGGTCACTAATATTATAAGCAGTATAGTTGTATGCTGGTGTGAGTGCATTTATACTAGTGAGATTATACTTACCTATACTTAATTGAAATCACTCCTTTGTAGAAGGGTAGTGTATTCCACTAGGCTTTCCCCTTTGAATCTGTTGAGTCTTTCGGGCCACGAAAATCGCTTTTTCGCGTCGCGGAAACCCCGAAACCTCCGCCACCGAATTCGTACGAAGAATAAAATTTTGAAAAACCTACGAGTACGAGTTTACAAACTCTATATCTACATTAGAGTAAGAGTTTTACCCTTGATGCGCGCCTTTCGCAAATCCCGCTCGTCCAAGGTGTCGGATCTCAAGATTGTCAAAGTAGACAACCCTCTAGAAGTATCCACACGAACAAATCGATGGAGGGAGAACCTTAGAGTGTGCTAGCACTCCAAGAAGGTCTCGGCAATGGAGAGGAGAGGGAGAGAAGAATTGGAGCAAGGAAGAAGATGAGAGTTGAATGAGCCTTGAATGAAAAATCAAAATTTTCATTTACTACAAATGTGGTCGGCCACATTAAGGGGTGTAACTCCTTTTCATTAAATGTGGAGGCCATTAAAGAGAGGACTTGTAACCTCCATGAGGTGGCACACACATGTGCCAACTATGATGATGTGGCACATCATCATTAGTCCTCCTAATGCCAACTCACAATTGAGGTGGCAAATAGTCAAGTAAAAGTTGACTCTTCCTCTTTCTCTCAAGTCAAGTCAAACTTGACTTAATCACTTTCATGGTTGATCTAATCCAACCATTTAATTCAAGCCAATTTAATATAATAAATCTAATTCATTTAATTAAATTGATTCAATGAGTCATAATCTAAATTAAACTCATTGAACACATGAATCAATTTGAGTCCAACTCAATTAGCCCAATTAGGATTACTCTTAATCCAATTTGATTCATCACATGAATCTAATTCTCATGGTTCATCATATGAACCTAATCTCCATCTAATTGTCCTTTGTGTGTGACCCTATAGGTTCTTGTAACATTGGCAATGCCCCTAAACCCATTTAGGAGCATAAGTAATGAGCGATATCTAGCAACACATCATTACTACCCAAGTTACAAGAATGTTGAGATCCAACATCACCTTGTGACTACTAATTGTGACTCCTCACAATATATGACAAGTGTCCTATCCTAGAGATCTAGATTGATCAATGTGAGGCATAGACCTGTCATCCTCTGACCAATCTAAATTTTGAACTCCAAGTAGACTCACTAAATCAAATGAGCTCAATATCTCATATTAACTCATTTGGGCATGGCCATGCATTTCGTGGTCTCACTCTATCAAGAATACTGATGTCACTCCCGTCATATAGGAGGGATAGATCTCATCTACATCACTCACATCCCTCCACATAATTTGTTACATACCCAGTAATCGCCTTTATAGTCCACCCAGTTACGGGTGACGTTTGACGAAACCAAAGTACATAACTCCTTATGTAGGGATCCATGGTGACTTCAGGTCTAAGGACTAGTAGTCATACTAATAGCCACATGAGAAAGTATATGACACTCATATAACGATCCATGATACTTTCTCATGGCGGGTCATTCAGTATACATTCTCCAATGCATACCCATGTGTCAACTTGATATCTCTATATCCATGACTTGTGAGATCAAGTCATCGAGTTGACCTACATGCTAGTCTTATTGCATTAACATTGTCCCTGAATGTTAATACTCGACTAAGAATGATTAAGAGTAGTGTTCCCTATATCATCTCACTATCGATTCAACCAATCGATTGATATAGGTAAGAACCTTCTACTCAAGGACGCTATTATACTTAGTTTATTTGGCACCAATACAAGTAAGTATAATAACCAAAACAAATACCTTTATTTATATAAGAATATGATACAACAAGTCCATAATACAATCATCAAATGATTGGCTCTAGGGCTCTAACTAACAATCTCCCACTAGCACTAGTGCCAATCAGTGTAGGCTCTAAGCCCCAATGACCTAGTGTGACCATCATGCTTTCTCTGTGCCAAAGCCTTGGTCAAGGGATCTGCGATGTTAGCCTCTGTGGGTACTCTGCAAATCTTCACATCTCCTCTCTCGATAATCTCTCGAATGAGATGGAAGCGCCGTAGTATGTGTTTGGTCCGCTGGTGTGAGCGAGGTTCCTTCGCCTGTGCTATAGCTCCATTGTTGTCACAATAGAGCTCAATGGGGCCAGGGATGCTAGGAACCACCCCAAGTTCAATGATGAACTTGCGGATCCAAACTGCCTCCTTTGCTGCCTCTGATGCAGTGATATACTCGGCCTCTGTTGTAGAATCAACAACTGTGTCCTGCTTCGAACTCTTCCATCTCACAACACCACCATTTATGCAAAACTTGAACCCCGACTACAAACGATAATCATCATGGTCGGTCTGGAAGCTGACATCACTGTAACCCTTTACAGCTAGCTCATCATTGCCTCCATATATCAAGAAATATTCTTTAGTCCTTCTTAAGTACTTAAGAATATTCTTGACCGCTATCCAGTGACTTTCACCTGGATCTGACTGGTATCTGCTCGTCATTCTCAAAGCATACGAGACATCAGGACGAGTACATAGCATGGCATACATGATAAATCCTATAGCTGAGGCATAAGGGATCTGATCCATGTGGTCTCTCTCCTCTCTAGAAGAGGGACCTTGAGTCTTCGAAAGACTCACGCCATGTGATATCGGCAGAAATCCCTTCTTGGAGTTCTGCATGGCAAACCGAAGAAGTACCTTGTTAATGTATGTACTCTGACTTAGGCCAAGCAATCTCTTAGATTTATCTATGTAGATCTGTATCCCTAGAATGCGGGATGCTTCACCTAAGTCCTTCATTGAGAAACAACTCCCTAGCCAGGTCTTGACAGACTGAAGCATAGGGATGTCCTTCCCAATGAGTAGTATGTCATCCACATACAATATGAGGAAGACAACTATGCCCCCTACAACCTTCTTGTAGACACAAGGTTCATCTTCATTCTTGATGAAACCAAACTGTTTGATTGCATCATCGAATCGAAGATTCCAGTTCCGAGAAGCTTGTTTTAGTCCATAAATGGACCTATGCAGCTTGCATACTCTGCCAATATGCTATGGACCTACAAAACATCAGGATGTGTCATGTACACATCCTCAAGCAGGTTTCCATTCAGAAATGCGGTTTTGACATCCATCTGCCATATCTCATAGTCATGGTATGCTGCAATAGCAAGCATGATCCGAATGGACTTAAACATTGCTACTGGAGAAAAGGTTTCATCATAGTCAATACCCTGAATCTGCTTGAAAACTTTAGCTACCAAGCGACCCTTATAGATAAGTCCATCCATGTCAGTCTTTCTCTTAAAGACCCACTTACACCCTATGAGTTTTATGTTGGATTCTTCGAGCGGCGAAAACCGCTTTTTCGCGTCGCGGAAACCCCGAAGGACCCAAAGCCGTAGATCCGTGCAAAGATTCATATACAAAATTCGAAAAACTATTTCTTGTACGAGTTCAAAAACTGATCTACTACTTAGATCTACGAGGAGAAAGTGCTTACCCTTGATGCGCGCCCTACGCGAATCCCGCTCTTCCAAGGTGTTGCCGGATCTCAAGACCGTCAAGCGCCGGTCCTCTAGAAGTATCCACACGGACAACTTAGATGGAGAAAACCTCACACAAAGGTGTGCTAGCACCTTGGTAAGGTTCGGCCAAGGGAGGAGGAGAGGGAGAGCTAGAGAGGAAGAACACAAGGAAGAAGAAGAAGTTACACCACTTGAATGAAAAAATCAAATTCTCACCCAAAAACCAAGTGGTCGGCCACTTTCAAAATCTCACCAATTAATTGCATTAATTGCAATTAATTGCATTAATTGCAATTAATATGAAACATTACCAATTAATTGCATTAATTGCAATTAATATGAAACCATTAAGAGAGTGGCTTTGTAACTTCCATGAGGTGGCACCCATGATGATGTGGAACATCATTATTGGTCCACCTAATGCCAACTCACCAATGAGGTGGCAAAAGGTCAAGTCAAAATTGACCTTTGGTCTTCCTTCTCAAGTCAAGTCAAACTTGACTCAATCTCTACCATGGTGGATCTAATCCAACCATTTGATTCGAACCAACTTAATATAATGAATCTAATTCATTAAATTGAATTGATTCAATGAGTCAAAATCTAAATTAGACTCATTTAACACATGAATCAACTTGAGTCGAACTCAAGTTAGCCCAATTAGGATTACTCTTAATCCAATTTGATTCATCAAATGAATCTAATCCTCTTGGTTCATCAAATGAACCTAATCTCCACCTAATTGTCCTAAGTGTGTGACCCTATAGGTTCTTGTAACGTTGGCAATGCCCTAAACCCATTTAGGAGCATAAGTAATGAGCGGTATCTAGCAACACATCATTACTACCCAAGTTACAAGAATGTCGAGATCCGACATCACCTTGTGACTACCAATTGTGACTACTCACAAAATAATGACAAGTGTCCTTCTATCCTAGACATCTAGATTGATCAATGTGAGGCATAGACCGTGTCATCCGCTAATCAATCTAAATCTTGAACTCCAAGTAGACTCACTCGATCAAATGAGCTCAACATCTAATGTTGACTCATTTGGGCATGGCCATGCACTTAGTGGTCTCACTCTATCAAGAATACCGATGTCGCTCCCGTCATATGGGAGGGATAGATCCCATCTACATCACTCACATCCCTCTACATAATTCGTTATATACCCAATAATCGCCTTTATAGTCCACCCAGTTACGGGTGACGTTTGACGAAACCAAAGTACATAACTCCTTATGTAGGGATCCATGGTGACTTCAGGTCTAAGGACTAATAGTCATACTAATAGCCACATGAGAAAGTATATGACACTCATATAACGATCCATGATACTTTCTCATGGCGGGTCATTCAGTATACATTCTCTAATGCATACCCATGTGTCAGCTTGATATCTCTATATCCATGACTTGTGAGATCAAGTCATCGAGCTGACCTACATGCTAGTCTTATTGTATTAACATTGTCCCTGAATGCTAATACTCGACTAGGAATGATTTAGAGTAGTGTTCCCTATATCATCTCACTATCGATTCAACTAATCGATTGATATAGGTATGAACCTTCTACTCAAGGACGCTATTATACTTAGTCTATTTGGCACTAATATAAATAAGTATAATAACCAAACAAAAGCCTTTATTAATATACAAGAATATGATATACATGAGTCCATACAATCATCAAATGATTGGCTCTAGGGCTCTAACTAACAATCTCCCACTAGCACTAGTGCCAGTCAGTATAGGCTCTAAGGCCTAAAGACCTAGTGTGACCATCATGCTTCCTCTGTGCCAAAGCCTTGGTCAAGGGATCTGCGATGTTAGCCTCTGTCGGTACTCTGCAAATCTTCACATCTCCTCTATCGATAATCTCTCGAATGAGATTGAAGCGCCGTAGTATGTGCTTAGTCCGCTGGTGTGAGAGAGGTTCCTTCGCCTGTGATATAGCTCCATTGTTGTCACAATAGAGCTCAACTGGGTCAGCGATGCTAGGAACCACCCCAAGTTCAGTGATGAACTTGCGGATCCAAACTGCCTCCTTTGCTGCCTCTGATGCAGCAATATACTCGACTTCTGTTGTAGAATCAGCTACTGTATCCTGCTTCGAACTCTTCCAGCTGACAGCACCACCATTAATGCAAAATACGAACCCTGACTGCGATCGGTAATCATCCTGATCGGTCTGAAAGTTGGCATCACTGTAACCCTTTACAGTTAGCTCATCATTGCCTCCATATATCAAGAAATATTCTTTAGTCCTTCGTAAGTACTTAAAAATATTCTTGACCGCTATCCAGTGACTTTCACCTGGATCTGACTGGTATCTGCTCGTCATGCTCAAAGCATACGAGACATCAGGTCGAGTACATAACATGGCGTATATGATAGATCCTATGGCTGAGGCATAAGGGATCTGATCCATGCGGTCTCTCTCCTCTCTAGAAGAGGGACCTTGAGTATTCGAAAGACTCACACCATGTGACATCGGCAGAAATCCCTTCTTGGAGTTCTACATGGCAAATCGAAGGAGTACCTTGTCAATATATGTACTCTGACTTAGGCCAAGCAATCTCTTAGATCTATCTCTATAGATCTGTATCCCTAGAATGCGGGATGCCTCACCTAAGTCCTTCATTGAGAAGCAACTCCCTAGCCAGGTCTTGACAGACTGAAGCATAGGGATGTCCTTCCCAATGAGTAGTATGTCATCCACATATAATATGAGGAAGACAACTATGTCCCCTACAACCTTCTTGTAGACACAAGGCTCATCTTCGTTCTTGATGAAACCAAACTGTTTGATCGCATCATCAAATCGAAGATTCCAGCTCCGAGAAGCTTGCTTTAGTCCATAAATGGACCTATGCAGCTTGCATACTCTGCTAGTATGCTGTGGATCTACAAAACCCTCAGGTTGTGTCATGTACACATCCTCGAGTAGGTTTCCATTCAGAAACGCGGTTTTGACATCCATCTGCCATATCTCATAGTCATGGTAGGCTGCAATAGCATGCATGATCCGAATGGACTTAAACATCGCCACTGGAGAAAAGGTTTCATCATAGTCAATACCATGAATCTGCTTGAAACCTTTAGCTACCAAGCGACCCTTATAGATAAGTCCATCCATGTCAGTCTTTCTCTTAAAGACCCACTTGCACCCAATGGGTTTTACCCCTTCAGGTGGATCAACCAAAGTCCATACTTGGTTGGTGTACATGGATTCTATTTCGGATCTCATGGCTTCTAGCCATTTCTCAGAATCTGGTCTCATCACAGCTTCTTGATGGGTGGTAGGCTCATCCTCTATGAGCACAATGTCATCATGGTCAGACAAGAGAAATGAGTATCTCTCAGGCTGACAACGTACCCTATCAGACCTGCGAAGAGGTATGTTTACATGAACCGGTTGTTGTTCCTCAACTCCTTGTGGAACAACATCATCCACAACACTTTGTGGTTCCAGTTCAATTTCCATCGTGGCATTAGTGCTATTGTTCGCATCTTGAACTTCTTCAAGATCGAACGCGCTCCCACTAGTCTTTCAGAAACAAAGTCCCTTTCTAGAAAGACCCCAGTCTTTGTCACAACTACCTTGTGCTAACTGGGAATGTAGAAGTAATATCCCTTAGTTTCCTTGGGATATCCGATGAAATAGCACTTGTCAGATTTGGGTCCTAATTTGTCTGAGACTTGACGTTGTACGTAAGCCTCACAACCCCAAATCCTCATAAAAGACACCTGGGCATCTCTCCCAGTCCATATCCTATATGGTGTCTTTATCACGGCCTTTGATGGAACTCGGTTGAGTATGAAAGCTGCCGTGTCTAGAGCATATCCTCATAGATATGTCGGAAGATCTGTGTGACTCATCATAGATCGTACCATATCTAATAGGGTACGATTTCTCCTTTCGGATACACCATTCCACTGTGGTGTTCCAGGAGGAGTGAGTTGGGATAGAATCCCACACTCAGCTAAATAGTCACGAAACTCATGGCTTAAGTATTCTCCACCTCGATCGGATCGAAGTATTTTAATACTCTTGCCAAGCTGATTCTGTACTTCATTCTTGAATTCTTTGAACTTTTCAAAGGATTCAGATTTATGTGTCATCAGGTACACATAACCGTATCTACTGAAGTCATCAGTAAATGTGATGAAGTATCTATAACCGCCTCTAGCAGCGACATTGAAAGGGCCACATACATCACTATGTATGAGTCCTAACAAATCAGCTCTTTCGCCGTGCCCACTAAAAGGAGTCTTGGTCATCTTGCCTCGTAGGCATGACTCGCATATCTCATATGATTCAAAATCAAATGAATCCAGCAAACCATCCTTATGGAGCTGGGATAAGCGCTTGTCATTTATATGACCTAAGCGACAGTGCCAGAGGTAAGTTTGGTTCAAGTCATTCGACTTGATCCTCTTGGTATTTATGTTATAGACAGGGCTCTCTAGGTCTAGAATGTAGAGTCCGTTTATCAGAGGTGCACTACAATAGAACATATCGTTTAAAAAGACGGAACAACATTTGTTCTTTATTATAAACGAGTATCCTCTCTTGTCCAAACAAGAAACTGATATTATGTTCTTTGTCAAGGTAGGCACATAACAACAATCGTCTAATTCTAGTACTAGCCCAGAGGGCAGAGATAGATGATAAGTTCCTACAGCAATAGCAGCAACCCGTGCTCCATTGCCTACTCGTAGGTCTACCTCACCCTTCGTCAATGCCCTGCTATTCCTTAGCGCTTGTACATTAGTACAAATGTGCGAAGCACATCCGGTATCTAATACCCACGATGAAGAAATAGAGAGGTTGACTTCTATAACATGTATACCTGAAGTAGAAATCTTATTTCTCTTCTTTTTAAGATCTTCCAGGTATTCTTTGGAGTTCCTCTTCCAGTGCCTTGCTTGTCCTTGATATAGGTGACGAAGATGTTCAACCATATCGTAAGCGCTCATCAACTCATGTTGCTTCTGAAGCTCAGAGTTCATGGTTGCGAGCATAAGACAAGACACATCTAATGTGTCATCTTGATGCTTCTTGTAAGCATCTTGGTCTGCTCGCGTGGCAGTGGCAGGAGGAGCCTCCGGAATGGGCTGCTCCAGAACGTGCAGTTTACGTTCTTGGGTGAGAACTATTCTCAGATTCCTGTATCAGTCCAGGAAATTTGCTCCGTTGAGCTTGTCCTTCTTAAGGACAGATCGCAGAGAGAAAATGTTCGTATTTGACGTCATGGTTATCTACAACAAAAATTTGTAGAAATAAATATCATATTCTTTAAAAATCATTTAATTAGGCCTTTAATTAAACGATGCTCCCACTGAATTCTATAATTCTTGTGGGACAAGATCCACATCATACTAACCCTTGAGTTAGCTTTGGCTAATACGCCCAAGGCTTAGTATGATCGGTAGGTAACGATTACCAATTACATCTCTATGCAACTCTTGTTTATAGAATCAATATCCGCATTTATATTAAAACTCGAGTTAGCTTTGGCTAATACACCCGAGAGTTAATATAGATGTGATTTTGACCTATCTTTTCCAACCGTTGGAATAATGCCTATAGTTGACTCTATCCAACCGAGTAACTAGGAATACTCAATCTAATTGAGTTTGTATTCACCCATGCGTTTATAGGCGGGACCAAGATTGTCCATCCGTACCCTACCAAGATAATATGTATTGCTCTGCTTTGGCAGATTCAACAATACATGTGATCGAGGTAGTGATAGGTATCACGGCACGGTTAGGCATTTAGAGTTGGTTCGATCTAGATCTAATCTAATCGAGAAGGATGCATCTTGTGCACGACTTAGATCTAATCTAATCGCAAGGGTGCATCATGTGCACGACTTAGATCTAATCTAATCGTTAAGACACTAATTAATTAATTAACTATTAAACATGCATCAGATACATAATAATTAATTAATTAATCTATTTGTGATTTAGTCATGGCCCTACTACGATCTTCTCAAGCCAATGAGAAAATCGAATGGTCAACCTAGGGTCAACAGCTTCTCCAAGCTCCTCCCTTTGACCACCTTGTGTTGCTCGTGCCCGCCTCGGAACTCCGTCTCGTGTGGACCCTCCACCGCTCCAATTTGTACATTACAATTTGAAACTCGAGTTACATTCGAGTCTAAATCTAATTTACAACAAGAATATAAGAGAAGGCACGACGCGCAGGTCGCGAATATAATACAACACTCGCAAACACGTAACGGCACGCAGGCCGTATTATGAATTACAACACAACCAATCATATTGGGTTTTGGGCCATGACTATCACAAAATTAATATATAATTCAAAATTATATATTTTCTTATTTTCTGTAATTTTAAAAATAATTTTTTTACAATTTTACAAGTAAAATTTCCCGGCGGTCCCGTTTAGCGGTTTCGGGCGCAATCGCGGAACGGATCCCCTTGCGGGGCCCAGGGGCAGCGCCCCTACCCGCGATCTAACCATCGCGAGGGTTCCTTTGCGATCCAACAGCGCCTAAACCCGCTGTCCCAAAACGATTTGGGCCGAGACATTACCGTTTCGGAAAAATCTTCCCGACGGGTTCGTTTTTAGCGATTTCGGGTGCGATCGCGGAGCAAATCCCCTTGCGGGGTTAGGGGCAGCGCCCCTACCCACGATCTAACCATCGTGAGTTGCTCTGTTGCGATCTAAAGGCACCCGAGTCCGCTGTCCCAAAAGATTTTGGGTCGAAACGAAGCCGTTTGGGAAAATTCTTCCCGATAGCCGAAGCCTACAAGTGTCGAGACACTTGTGCTTCGCCTATAAGGAAAAATTACCCATAAAAACATAAAAATTGAATTTTTTACAGAAAATCACAGAAGTTTTGTTTTCCAAAAACCAAAAACTAACTCGTACAAGTCTTTGCACGTGGCTCTGATACCACTGTTGGATTCTTCGAGCCGCGAAAACCGCTTTTTCGCGTCGCGGAAACCCCGAAGGACCCAAAGCCATAGATCCGTGCAAAGATTCGTATATAAAATTCGAAAAACTATTTCTTGTACGAGTTCAAAAACTGATCTACTACTTAGATCTACGAGGAGAAAGTGCTTACCCTTTATGCGCACCCTACGCGAATCCCGCTCTTCCAAGGTGTTGCCGGATCTCAAGACCGTCAAGCGCCGGTCCTCTAGAAGTATCCACACGGACAACTTAGATGGAGAAAACCTCACACAAAGGTGTGCTAGCACCTTGGTAAGGTTCGGCCAAGGGAGGAGGAGAGGGAGAGCTAGAGAGGAAGAACACAAGGAGGAAGAAGAAGTTACACCACTTGAATGAAAAAATCAAATTCTCACCCAAAAACCAAGTGGTCGGCCACTTTCAAAATCTCACCAATTAATTGCAATTAATATGAAACCATTACCAATTAATTGCATTAATTGCAATTAATATGAAACCATTAAGAGAGTGGTTTTGTAACTTCCATGAGGTGGCACCCATGATGATGTGGAACATCATTATTGGTCCACCTAATGCCAACTCACCAATGAGGTGGCAAAAGGTCAAGTCAAAATTGACCTTTGGTCTTCCTTCTCAAGTCAAGTCAAACTTGACTCAATTTCTACCATGGTGGATCTAATCCAACCATTTGATTCGAGCCAACTTAATATAATGAATCTAATTCATTAAATTGAATTGATTCAATGAGTCAAAATCTAAATTAGACTCATTTAACACATGAATTAACTTGAGTCGAACTCAAGTTAGCCCAATTAGGATTACTCTTAATCCAATTTGATTCATCAAATGAATCTAATCCTCTTGGTTCATCAAATGAACCTAATCTCCACCTAATTGTCCTAAGTGTGTGACCCTATAGGTTCTTGTAACGTTGGCAATGCCCTAAATCCATTTAGGAGCATAAGTAATGAGCGGTATCTAGCAACACATCATTACTACCCAAGTTACAAGAATGTCGAGATCCGACATCACCTTGTGACTACCAATTGTGACTACTCACAAAATAATGACAAGTGTCCTTCTATCCTAGACATCTAGATTGATCAATGTGAGGCATAGACCGTGTCATCCTCTAATCAATCTAAATCTTAAACTCCAAGTAGACTCACTCGATCAAATGAGCTCAACATCTAATGTTGACTCATTTGGGCATGGCCATGCACTTAGTGGTCTCACTCTATCAAGAATACCGATGTCGCTCCCGTCATATGGGAGGGATAGATCCCATCTACATCACTCACATCCCTCTACATAATTTGTTATATACCCAGTAATCGCCTTTATAGTCCACCCAGTTACGGGTGACGTTTGACGAAACTAAAGTACATAACTCCTTATGTAGGGATCCATGGTGACTTCAGGTCTAAGGACTAATAGTCATACTAATAGCCACATGAGAAAGTATATGACACTCATATAACGATCCATGATACTTTCTCATGGCGGGTCATTCAGTATACATTCTCTAATGCATACCCATGTGTCAGCTTGATATCTCTATATCCATGACTTGTGAGATCAAGTCATCGAGCTGACCTACATGCTAGTCTTATTGTATTAACATTGTCCCTGAATGCTAATACTCGACTAGGAATGATTTAAAGTAGTGTTCCCTATATCATCTCACTATCGATTCAACTAATCGATTGATATAGGTATGAACCTTCTACTCAAGGACGCTATTATACTTAGTCTATTTGGTACTAATATAAATAAGTATAATAACCAAACAAAAGCCTTTATTAATATACAAGAATATGATATACATGAGTTCATACAATCATCAAATGATTGGCTCTAGGGCTCTAACTAACATTTTACCCCTTCAGGTGGATCAACCAAAGTCCATACTTGGTTGGTGTACATGGATTCCATTTCGGATCTCATGGCCTCTAGCCATTTCTCGGAATCTGGTCTCATCACAGCTTCCTGATAGGTGGTACGCTCATCCTCTATGAACACAACGTCATCCTGGTCAGACCAGAGAAATGAGTATCTCTTAGGCTGACGACGTACCCTATCAGTCCAACGAAGAGATATGTCTACTTGAACTGGTTGTTGTTCCTCAACTCTTTGTGGAACAACATCATCCACAACACTTTGTGGTTCCAGTTCAACTTCCATCGAGGCTTCAGTGCTATGGTCCGCATCTTGAACTTCTTCAAGATCGAACATACTCGCACTAGTCTTTCTAGAAACAAAGTCCCTTTCTAGAAAGACCCCAGTCTTTGCCACAACTACCTTGTGCTAACTGGGAATGTAGAAGTAATATCCCTTAGTTTCCTTGGGATATCCAATAAAGTAGCATTTGTCAGATTTGGGTCCTAACTTGTCTGAGACTTGACGTCGAACGTAAGCCTCATAACCCCAAATCCTCATGAAAGACACCTGGGCATCTCTCCCAGTCCATATCCTATATGGTGTCTTTATCACAGCCTTGGATGGAACTCGGTTGAGTATAAAAGCTGTCCTGTCTAGAGCATAGCCCCAAAGAAAAGTCGGAAGATCTGTGTGACTCATCATAGATCGTACCATTTCTAATAGGGTAAGATTCCTCCTTTTGGATACACCATTCCACTATGGTGTTCCAGGAGGAGTGAGTTGGGATAGAATCCCACACTCAGCTAGATAGTCACGAAACTCATGGCTAAGGTATTCTCCACCTCGTTCTGATTGAAGTATCTTAATACTCTTGCCAATCTGGTTCTGTACTTCATTCATGAATTCTTTGAACTTTTCAAAGGATCAGACTTATGTGTCATCAAGTACACATAACCATATCTACTGAAATTATTAGTAAATGTGATGAAGTACCTATAACCGCCTCTAGCAGCGACATTAAAAGGGCCACATACATCACTATGTATAAGTCCTAACAAATCAGTCGCTCTTTCGTTGTGCCCACTAAAGGGAGTCTTGGTCATCTTGCCTAGTAGGCATGACTCGCACGTCTTATAAGATTCAAAATCAAATGAGTCCAGCAAACCATCCTTATGGAGCTGGGATAAGCGCTTGTCATTTATATGACCTAAGCGACAGTGCCAGAGATAGGTTTGGTTCAGGTCATTTGACTTGAACCTCTTGGTATTTACGTTATAGATAGGGCTTTCAAGGTCTAGAATGTAGAGTCCGTTCATCAGAGGTGCACTACAATAGAATCTTTTAAATAAACAGAACAGCATTTGTCCTTTATAATAAAAGAGAAACCTTTCTTGTCCAAACAAGAAACTGAAAATATGTTCTTAGTTAAAGCAGACACATAACAACATTCATCTAATTCTAATACAAGCCAAGAGGGCAGAGATAGATGATAAGTTCCTACAGCAACAGCAGCAACCCGTGCTCCATTGCCTACGCGTAGGTCCACCTCGCCCTTCGCCAATGCCCTGCTATTTCTCAGCACCTGCACATTAGTACAAATGTGAGAAGCACATTTGGTATCTAATAACCATGATGAAGAAATAGATAGATTGACTTCTATAACATATATACCTGAAGTAGAAGTCTCACTCCGCTTCTTCTTAAGATCTTTCAGGTACACCATGCAGTTCCTCTTCCGTTGCCCGGTATGAACGCAGTGGAAGCAGGTAGAATCCTTGGCGACCCCTCCTTTAGGTTTCAGTGCCTTGCCTTTGCCCTTGGCTTGGGACTTTCCTTTGCCTTTGGGCTTGCCCTTGTAACGCCCGCCCTTCCTGGGGACACTCTGACTGCCCTTAGAGGGACGGGGTTACTTACATTCACCTAACATACTAATGCATATGAACTCATGGCAGCAGAAGACATGCTTAAAAATTTTATCATATGCATTTGATTGTCTTAAACATGATATGTGAATCATAACTTATTTAACATTTACCATATCATAATAAGTCTAACACGGTAAACTATCATGAGAGCATAACATACTAGTTCAACCATCATCATCAACATAGGGTTCAAACTTAGTTCACATGCATAATTTAGTCAAAATGAATTTAAACTTAATTGATCTATCCACCATGCCACTTCCACACACATCATCATCGCCCTTCCTGCTGCTCCCCTTAGTTCATCCATTCCTTGCCCTTATCTGCATTACAAGGAAACGTAAAACTATAAGCCCAAAGGCTTAATGAGCTCCTTTCCTACTCATAAAAAATAAAGCACGTGATACCACATAGCATGTGAAACATAGCATATCATGGAGAATCATAACATAAAACATAGTGTATAACATAGCATGGCATAGCGTGTGAGTACATATCATGGGAACATATCATATCCTGAAATCATGTATCATAACTCATACCTGTTCATAATAATACATAACCAATAATTCATAAAACATATGCATGTAAATGCAAGATGTATATTTTCAAAACATGTATCATGGAATGCACATATGCATCATGTCTCTTTTTAAAACATATCTTATACATACTTGAACATAACATAATCATCATGAGGGCCCGACTTGTACCACATACATATATAAATGCGCGCAATCCCTAGGACAGGGTAGCTAGCCCCGAACCTACAAGGGATCTAGGTCCGTTCATAGTCCGTCGACCTAGGGGCGTACTAAGGAGCCCATCCCTTTTTACGAGGCCCGTTTCATAGACCATCGACCTCGGGGCGCTTATGGAGCCCACCCTTGGTACAAGCCATATAAAATAAAATATCATGTCATACATACCATGTTATCATGCATATCATAGCTTATCATACATGTCATAATTTCTTGTCATATCATGAAGATAGCTCTTGATCCCATCTTAAGGGAAGCATCTCTTTGCCATACCATGAAGAGTGCTCTTGATCCCAACTTAAGGGAAGCAACTCTTAGGCTTTTCTTCTTACATAAGCCTTTCATACATATATCATGAAACATAACATGTTCGTATCACAACATAAAACATATCATGTGATCTTCATAGCACTAAGCATGGCATATCATATCATGAAGCATAGCATATCATATCATGGGCATAGCATATCATATCATAGCATAGCATATCATATCATGAGTATAGCATATCATATCATGGAACATAGCTTATCTCATAACATAAGGCATAACATATCATATCATAAGCATAACATATCTTATTATGAGTATAGCATATCATATCATGGATCATAGCTTATCTCATAACATAAGACATAACATATTATATCATGAACATGGAACTTAAACTAATCACTTATCAAAGACCATACATTATGAGTAAACATAAGCATGCTTAGTTAGATTCACTCTAGACCTATTTATCCATCTTGGCCGAACCCTACTAATTGGGTTTCCCATTTTGTTTCCACTATAAGAAGCATGAAACTAAAGCCACCTATAGATAAGTAACCATATATCATCAATGGGCATAAACAAGCATGGTTAGTTTACAAGACATGGCTCTAGGTCTCTACACTTGCTTGGCCGAGCCCTAAAGTGAAGTGCTAGGTTCCATTTGTGTAACATGTAGCATAAAACTTATCTAACCATAAAAGATCATGATTAGGTTTCAAAACTTTACCCTAGGCTTGGCATTCCTTCTTGGCCGAGACCTTCATTTAGGGTTTTAGGTTTTCTAATGCAACATGTAACATAGTGCTTTAACCTTACCATATACAAGATATCATACTTCATGAACAAGCATAAATAAGCATGATTGGGTTTCAAAACTCTACCCTAGGTTTGGCATTCCTTCTTGGCCGAGACCTTCATTTAGGGTTTTAGGTTTTCTAATGCAACATGTAACATAGTGCTTTAACCTTACCATATACAAGATATCATACTTCATGAACAAGCATAAATAAGCATGATTGGGTTTCAAAACTCTACCCTAAGCTTGGCATTCCTTCTTGGCCGAGACCTTCATTTAGGGTTTTAGGTTTTCTAATGCAACATGTAACACAGTGCTTTAACCTTATCATATACAATATATCATACTTCATGAACAAGCATAAATAAGCATGATTGGGTTTCAAAACTATACCCTAAGCTTGGTATTCCTTCTTGGCCGAGACCTTCATTTAGGGTTTTAGGTTTTCTAATGCAACATGTAACATAGTGCTTTAACCTTACCAAATACAAGATATCATACTTCATGAACAAGCATAAATAGGCATGATTGGGTTTCAAAACTCTACCCTAAGCTTGGTATCATGTCTTGGCCGAAACTTTACACTAAGGTTTCCATCATTTTTATTATCACATGAAGCATAAAACCTAAGCTATCAACATATAAAAATTTCATATATCATGAAGGAGCATAACAACATATTTTTTTTTCTCAAAAGCTTGCCCTAAACTCTATGATTCATCTTGACCGAACCCTTAGATTAGGGTTTCTAATTCTTTTATTGACATATACGGTCTTAAGACTTAAACTATCAACACATGAAAGATCCTACATCATATAAGAGCATGGATAAGCATGATACAACAAGAAACTTTGCTCTAGATCTTCCCCTTTTGTCTTGGCCGAAACCTCAAGATGAGGAGAATATATTTCTCTCTTTTTTTTTTTTTACAACATGAAGCATAACTTGTAACGTGTAAATCCTAAGTGACTACCAATCTATCTTGTCAAAACTTTCAATGAATTTCATAAGGTTTCAAAAGCGTTTTAATACAACACAATCGAAACTACTTGTACTGCAGTGAGGGGATACTCACATCCTTCGCTTGATTTCCTTAGGGAAGTAACCTTGATTTGTGGAGCTTTCCTAGAGGGAAGCTTTCCTTTGCTTGGGTTCGACAATGGTGAGGGGAAGTGTTCTTGGTCACGGTGAGAAGGAGGAGGAAGGGAGGAAGAGAGAAAAAAAATGAACTCTCTTCTTAAATTTCTCCTTTTATTCTACATGAGTGGAGGAAGGGAAATTACATTTTTCCTTCCCCTTTCTTTTACTCACTCTAAATGAAAAGAAGAAGCAAGACTCATCTTTTCATTTGAGAGGAAGAAGGCAACTCCAATTTCTCCTTCTAAGTGAAGAGAGCCTTCACTTCCTTACCTTTAACTATGATTTCCCTCTCCTTTCTAACAATAATTACTCTTGGTCTATTGGTTAACATATACATGTATCTAGTAAGAGATTCAAGGTTCAAACCTTGGTCATCTCTTTTTAGTTCTCTTATTTTATTGTTTTTGAAATTTTTTTTTCATATACGGCCTATTTATTTTTATTCATGATAAAAATATCTAAAATCTTGCTAAGTACCCTATGGGTGTTACAGTCCCCCATACCTCATAAAAGTTCGTCCTCGAACTTAAAATAGTTCCGAGTGCTTTTGTCTCATATCGTCTTCTCATTCCCATGTGGCTTCTTCGAACAGTTGATTTTGCCACAAGACCTTTACCAAGGCTACCTATTTGATCCTTAGTCTTTTGATACTTCGATCCAATATCTGAACCGGTCGACTTTCGTAACTTAGATCCTCTTGCACTTGTACGGTTTGTGGTTCAATCACTTGGTCCGTGCTCGGAATACATTTCTTTAGCATCGAAACATGGAACACATTGTGGATATCTGACATCTCCTGGGGTAGCGCTATTTCGTAGGCTACCTTGCCAACTCTTTTCAGAACTTGATATGGGACTACATAGCGCGGGCTTAGTTTTCCCTTCTTTCCGAACCTCATCACTCCTTTCATAGGAGCTACTTTAAGGAATACTGCATCTCCGACATTGAATTCTAGGGGCCTTCGTCTTTTATCTGCATAACTCTTTTGTCGACTCTGAGCTGTTTCTATTCTTTGGTGGATGTTCTGTATAGCACGGGTGGTGTTGTCAATGAATTCTGTTTGAACTCCCATCTCCTTCTTTTCACCACCTTCGTACCAGCATATAGGGGACCTACATTTCCTTCCGTACAGAGCCTCGTAGGGTGCCATTCCAATAGTAGTCTGGTAACTATTGTTGTAGGCGAATTCCGCTAAACATAAATATCGGCACCAACTCCCTTTGAAATCTAAGGCGCAAGCCCGTAACATATCTTCTAGTACTTGATTTACCCTTTCTGTTTGTCCGTCGGTCTGAGGGTGGAAGGTAGTACTGAACAATAGCTTGATGCCAAGGGCTTTCTGAACACATTCCCAAAAATGTGAAATAAAACGACCATCTCTGTCAGAAATAATGGTCTTAGGAATCCCATGTAATCTAACAATTTCTTTGACATATAATTGAGCTAATTGCTCAATAGAGTAGGCCATCTTAATTGCCAGAAAGTGGCCAGATTTCGTCAATCTGTCCATGATTACCCATATAGCATCGTAACCGTTCGTCGTCTTGGGTATTCCCGAGATGAAATCCATAGAGATATCTTCCCATTTCCATTCTGAGATTTGGATTGGCTGCAGTAATCCTCCAGGCCTCTGGTGTTCTGCTTTAACCTGTTGACAGGTCAAACAGGTATGACATACTGAGCCACATCTCTTTTCATACCGGACCACCAGAATTTCTTTTTCAGATCTTGGTACATCTTAGTGGAAGCCGGATGCATCATATAGGGTGTTGCATGGGCCTCTTCCAGTATCTTCTTTCGCAACTCTGGATCCCCGGGAATACACAATCGATCCCTGAGATATAATATTCCACTGTCCGCGATACGGAATCCATCATTCTTTCCCTCTAAGGTTTCCTGCTTAATTCTTTGGAGGCTTTGGTCACTAGTTTGCTTCTCCAATATATTATCGAACAATGTCGGTGCTAGGGTCAGGGTAGAGAGTTGCCCGGACATATTTTCGACCTAGTGACACGTAATGTTTCTCGGCTTCCCGATAGTTTCGACTATTGGTTCGCCTTCAGTATTAGATAACAGTTCACCTTCAATATCAGATAAAACTTTAGCATATTGACTAAAATTAGGTAACTGACCTGTGACGACTGTAGAAGCACTTGCCACATCCTCCTTGGTAAGAGAAAAGATCCTGGCGTTCGTCGCTACTGGCGGAGCTTCCAGTCTCCCTTGACTGATCTGAGGGCCTTCTAATGCAGCTTGCATCATGTGTAGCTGTGGAAGCGCACCTTTGTTTTGAACATGCGGTGGAGGGGGTGCCTGAATCTGAGTAGGACAGTTTCGAGCCATATGCCCTTCCATTCCACAGTTGTAGCATCTATTTGTGCCTATCCGACATATTCCCGGGTGCTTCTTTCCGTAGGTGGTACATTGAGGAGACATGAGTTGTTTGCTTTCTAGTCCACCCTTGGAGTCAGTCCATTGCTTCCGCTTGCCACTGTGATTTCCTTTCCAGTTGGTTTGGTTATTCTGAGATTTCTGTCCTCCCGACTGAGTTTGACTCTTGCCATCGCTCATTGCTTTCTGATAGTGTTCGGTGATCAGAGCACTACTGATTAATTCTTCGGCGGTCTGCGGTCTATTAACTCCGCCGGCCACATTCAGAGCTATCTTAGGTCTAAGCATTTTCAGCATAAGTTTGACCCTTTCTCTTTCAGTGCTGACCAATTCTGGACATAAGCGCGCTAAACGGTTGAATTTCTTGACCGCTTCATTAACTGACAGATCGCCTTGTCGGAACTCGGTGAACTCGTCATTATGCATGTTTGTCACCCTCATATGGAAGAATTCCTCGAAAAATTCTGTCTCAAAGTCTGTCCATCTCATCTAATTTATCTGTCGTTTTGCTTTGACTCGGTCCCACCACATTCTGGCATCGCCCGTAAGGCAGAACGACACGCATTTGACTTTCTCGTGCTCAGGCCAATCCAGTAACTCCACTATGCTCTCCACAGTCTTGAACCAGGCTTGTTCGTCCCATGGTTCACAGTTACCGGAGAAAGCTTCCGGCTTCAGTCTCTGCCACTGAATCAAATATACCTCCTGACGAACCACTGGACCTGGGCCTACCGGTGGTGCAGGTGCTGGTGGTACTGGTACAGCTGTAGGTATTACTAGTACTACGTTTTGGTGTCATGGCGGGGTAGCAGGATTCCCCTGTTGATTCAGCAGAGCAGTGATCATCTGCTGCTGTTCCGTAACTTGACACTGGAGCTCGGTAACTACATGCATCAGATCAGGTGGAGGTGCTGTTTCCTCTGCTCTGGTATTACGTCTTCTAGCCATCCTTATCTTCATTAATGACAACATAGCTAGTGTAAGTTATTATCATTCCTAACCAGACTAACGAAAGGTTAACGTCATTTCCAACTATTTGTAAGTTTGTTGTGTCATCATCCCTAATCTACCATCATGCAACCTAAACTAAAACTGTGACTTAACAGAATAAAGTAAGCATGCATACTACTAAAGCACCATAAATAAAATAAATAAATAAACTGAGCATAAGCATCATAAAAGAAATAAATAAATAACAGAGCATAAGCATCATAAAAGAAATATACTAAATAAATTGAGCATAAGCATCATAAAAGAAATATACTAAGCATAAAAAAAAAAAAATCTTACTTGGAGCGGCAGAAAGAGACTCGATGTGTGTGTAGTGGAAGGTAGAAACCTGGCTCTGATACCAAACCTGTAACGCCCGCCCTTCCTGGGGACACTCTGACTGCCCTTAGAGGGACGAGGTTACTTACATTCACCTAACATACTAATGCATATGAACTCATGGCAGCGGAAGACATGCTTAAAAATTTTATCATATGCATTTGATTGTCTTAAACATGGCATGTGAATCATAACTTATTTAACATTTAACATATCATAATAAGTCTAACACGGTAAACTATCATGAGAGCATAACATACTAGTTCAACCATCATCATCAACATAGGGTTCAAACTTAGTTCACATGCACAATTTAGTCAAATTGAATTTAAACTTAATTGATCTATCCACCATGCCACTTCCACACACATCATCATCGCCCTTCCTGCTGCTCCCCTTAGTTCATCCATTCCTTGCCCTTATCTGCATTACAAGGAAACGTAAAACTATAAGCCCAAAGGCTTAATGAGCTCCTTTCCTACTCATAAAACATAAAGCACGTGATACCACATAGCATGTGAAACATAGCATAGCATGGAGAATCATAACATAAAACATAGTGCATAACATAGCATGGCATAGCGTGTGAGTACATATCATGGGAACATATCATATCCTGAAATCATGTATCATAACTCATACCTGTTCATAATAATACATAACCAATAATTCATAAAACATATGCATGTAAATGCAAGATGTATATTTTCAAAACATGTATCATGGAATGCACATATGCATCATGTCTCTTTTTAAAACATATCTTATACATACTTGAACATAACATAATCATCATGAGGGCCCGGCTTGTACCACATACATACATAAATGCGCGCAATCCCTAGGACATGGTAGCTAGCCCCGAACCTACTAGGGATCTAGGTCCGTTCATAGTCCGTCGACCTAGGGGCGTACTAAGGAGCTCATCCCTTTTTACGAGGCCCGTTTCATAAACCATCGACCCCGGGGTGCTTATGGAGACCACCCTTGGTTCAAGCCATATAAAATAAAATATCATGCCATACATATCATGTCATCATGCATATCATAGCTTATCATACATGTCATAATTTCTTGTCATATCATGAAGAGAGCTCTTGATCCCATCTTAAGAGAAGCATCTTTTTGCCATACCATGAAGAGTGCTCTTGATCCCAATATAAGGGAAGCAACTCTTAGGCTTTTCTTCTTACATAAGCCTTTCATACATATATCATGAAACATAACATGTTCGTAACACAACATAAAACATATCATGTGATCTTCATAGCACTAAGCATGGCATATCATATCATGAAGCATAGCATATCATATCATGGGCATGGCATATCATATCATAGCATAGCATATCATATCATGGAACATAGCTTATCTCATAACATAAGGCATAACATATCATATCATAAGCATAACATATCTTATTATGAGTATAGCATATCATATCATGGATCATAGCTTATCTCATAACATAAGACATAACATATTATATCATGAACATGGAACTTAAACTAATCACTTATCAAAGACCATACATTATGAGTAAACATAAGCATGCTTAGTTAGATTCACTCTAGACCTATTTATCCATCTTGGCCGAACCCTACTAATTGGGTTTCCCATTTTGTTTCCACTATAAGAAGCATGAAACTAAAGTCACCTATAGATAAGTAACCATATATCATCAATGGGCATAAACAAGCATGGCTAGTTTACAAGACATGGCTCTAGGTCTCTACACTTGCTTGGCCGAGCCCTAAAGTGAAGTGCTAGGTTCCATTTGTGTAACATGTAGCATAAAACTTATCTAACCATAAAAGATCATGATTAGGTTTCAAAACTTTACCCTAGGCTTGGCATTCCTTCTTGGCCAAGACCTTCATTTAGGGTTTTAGGTTTTCTAATGCAACATGTAACATAGTGCTTTAACCTTACCATATACAAGATATCATACTTCATGAACAAGCATAAATAAGCATGATTGGGTTTCAAAACTCTACCCTAGGTTTGGCATTCCTTCTTGGCCGAGACCTTCATTTAGGGTTTTAGGTTTTCTAATGCAACATGTAACATAGTGCTTTAACCTTACCATATACAAGATATCATACTTCATGAACAAGCATAAATAAGCATGATTGGGTTTCAAAACTCTACCCTAAGCTTGGCATTCCTTCTTGGCCGAGACCTTCATTTAAGGTTTTAGGTTTTCTAATGCAACATGTAACATAGTGCTTTAACCTTACCATATACAAGATATCATACTTCATGAACAAGCATAAATAAGCATGATTGGGTTTCAAAACTCTACCCTAAGCTTGGTATTCCTTCTTGGCTACTTCATGAACAAGCATAAATAAGCATGATTGGGTTTCAAAACTCTACCCTAAGCTTCGTATCATGTCTTGGCCGAAACTTTACACTAAGGTTTCCATCATTTTTATTATCACATGAAGCATAAAACCTAAGCTATCAACATATAAAAATTTCATATATCATGAAGGAGCATAACAACATTTTTTTTTCTCAAAATCTTGCCCTAAACTCTATGATTCATCTTGACCGAACCCTTAGATTAGGGTTTCTAATTCTTTTATTGACATATACGGTCTTAAGACTTAAACTATCAACACATGAAAGATCCTACATCATATAAGAGCATGGATAAGCATGATACCACAAGAAACTTTGATCTAGATCTTCCCCTTTTGTCTTGGCCGAAACCTCAAGATGAGGAGAATATATTTCTCTTTTTTTTTACAACATGAAGCATAACTTGTAACTTGTAAATCTTAAGTGACTACCAATCTATCTTGTCAAAACTTTCAATGAATTTCATAAGGTTTCAAAAGCGTTTTCATACAACACAATCGAAACTACTTGTACTGCAGTGAGGGGATACTCACATCCTTCGCTTGATTTCCTTAGGGAAGTAACCTTGATTTGTGGAGCTTTCCTAGAGGGAAGCTTTCCTTTGCTTGGGTTCGACAATGGTGAGGGGAAGTGTTCTTGGTCACGGTGAGAAGGAGGAGGAAGGGAGGAAGAGAGAAACAAAAATGAACTCTCTTCTTAAATTTCTCCTTTTATTCTACATGAGTGGAGGAAGGGAAATTACATTTTTCCTTCCCCTTTCTTTTACTCACTCTAAATGAAAAGAAGAAGCAAGACTCATCTTTTCATTTGAGAGGAAGAAGGCAACTCCAATTTCTCCTTCTAAGTGAAGAGAGCCTTCACTTCCTTACCTTTAACTATGATTTCCCTCTCCTTTCTAACAATAATTACTCTTGGTCTATTGGTTAACACATACATGTATCTAGTAAGAGATTCAGTAAAGACATGTGACTCTAGGTCAACCAAAAAGAAAATCTATAGTGACTAACATTTTGGGCATCAAAACTCCTAAGAGCTGTTAGTTAGAGCCCTAGAGCCAAACATTTGATGATTGTTGTATGGACTCATTGTATCATATTCTTGTATATAAATAAAAGCATTTGTTTTTGGTTATTATACTTACTTGTATTGGTGCCAAATAACTAAGTATAATAGTGTCCTTGAGTAGACGGTTCTCACCTATATCAATCGGTTAGTTGAACCGATAGTGAGATGATATAGGGAACACTACTCTTAATCATTCCTAGTCGAGTATTAACATTCAGGGACAATGTTAATACGAGGAGACTAGCATGTAGGTCAACTCGATGACTTGATCTCATAAGTCATGGATATAGAGATATCAAGTTGACACATGGAGAATGTATACTGAATGACCCGCCATGAGAAAGTATCATGGATCGTTATATGAGTGTCATATACTTTCTCATGTGGCTATTAGTATGACTACTAGTCCTTAGACCTGAAGTCACCATGGTTCTTTACATAAGGAGTTACGTACTTTGGCTTCGTCAAACGTCACCCATAACTAGGTGGACTATAAAGGCGATTACTGAGTATGTAACAAATTATGCGGAGGGATGTGAGTGATGTAGATGAGATCTATCTCTCCTATATGACGGGAGTGACATTGATATTCTTGATAGAGTGAGACCACTAAGTGCATGGTCATTCCCAAATGAGTCAATATGAGATATTGAGCTCATTTGATTTAGTGAGTCTACTTGGAGTTCAGGATTTAGATTGATCAGAGGATGACACGGTCTATGCCTCATATTGATCAATCTAGATGTCTAGGATAGAAGGACAATGTCATATATTGTGAGGAGTCACAATTAGTAGTCACAAGGTGATGTTGGATCTCAACATTCTTATAACTTGGGTAGTAATGATGTGTTGCTAGATACCGCTCATTACTTATGCTTCTAAATGGATTTAGGAGCATTGCCAATGTTACAAGAACCTATAGGGTCACACACAAAGGCCAATTAGATGGAGATTAGGTTCATTTGATGAACCTAAAGGATTAGGCTCATGTGATGAACCAAATTGGATTAAGAGTAATCCAAATTGAGCTAATTGAGTTGGACTCAATTTGGTTCATGTGTTAAGTGAGTCTAATTTGGACTTAGACTCATTTAATTAATTTAATTCAATGAATAGAGATTCATTAAATTAAAATTGACTTGAACCAATGGTTAGATTAGATCAACCAAGGGAGAGAAGTGGTCAAATTTGACTTGACTTGAGAGGAAGATGAAGGGTCAAGTTTGACTTGACCATTTACCACCTCATTGGTGAGTTGGCATTAAGTGAGCCTGGCTTCACTCACCAGGACTTTCCCACTGCCTGGCTTCACTCACCAGGACTTTCACCTAGCTTCACTCACTAGGGTTTTCACAACTGCCTGGCTTCACTCACCAGGACTTTCCCACTGCCTGGCTTCACTCACCAGGACTTTCCACATCCGGTCCAGAGAACGAGCTACCGAGCCCTCTCTGACCACAGTTCGGAGAACGAGCTACCGAGCCCTCTCCGACTTCCATCCGGTCCAGAGAACGAGCTCCCGAGCCCTCTCTGACCACAGTCCGGAGAACGAGCTACCGAGCCCTCTCCGACCACAGTCCGGAGAACGAGCTACCGAGCCCTCTCCGACTTCCCATGTGCCAAGCTTCCATACTTGGACTTCTCCGTGCCAAGTCTCCATACTTGGACTTTTCCCGTGCCAAGCTCCCTGCTTGGACTTTTCACCATGCCAAACTCCCTGCTTGGACTTTTCCCGTGCCAAGCTCCCTGCTTGGACTTTTCCGAGTCAGGTCAACTCACCTCGGGTCAACCAGGTCAACCTTGACCACGGGTTGCACCCACAATCTCCCAAGCTTGTATCCTTGTAAAACATCAAGGTACAAACATTTCTGTTCACGTTAAACATTGTCAAACATAACTCGTCAAACATCAAAACTCTCTTGCTTGGAGATCTCTTGGTGGCCGGCCCTCTCCCTTCTCCCTTTCCCTTTGCTCTCTTCTCCTTGGTGGTGGTGGTGGCCGGATTTTAGAAGAAGAGGAGGAAGCTTTTGGGTGGTGTTCATCTTGGAAGATCGTCGCCCACACGACGTCCAAAGCGAGGCGAGGAATACGGCAGAAGATCTTGAGGTCATTAGCTTACAAAGAGAAGGTATAACTAGTAATTTTCTTCCGCATCACACTAGTTATTTCTTTGTAAGAATTCTAAATACAAGAGGCAATTAGATCTAGTTTTTTGAATAAGTTTTTTTTTCGAGTTTGTGTTTCTTCTTCTTCGAATTTGTGATTCGATTTTTCTTTTTGGTTGACCTAGAGTTAGTGATACTCCCTGTCCACCCACGGGACCATCCGTGGTAGAGCGTTCTCCCGCTGATAGTGACTAGTCATTTACTCTGACTGCCCATGGGACCATTTGTAGTAGAGCGTTCTCCTGCATTCAGTATTGGTTATGTGCTTGCTACATGTCGGTCATATATTTGTGCATGTAGGTTTGGATGTACTGTATAAACTCCTGAATTGTTGGTTATACTTGGTTGAGTGAAGTGCTATTTTATTTATTTTACTTTTGGTTAGCTAGTGATTATGTTGGGACACCTACGTTGATTAGTAAGTATTTTACCTGATACTACATCCTTTGATCTCATGTCAGTATATTATTCATGTACTATCTTCTTCTACCCACTGAATGGTTGTACTCACTACCCCTTTATTTTTTCCTTGACTTTTAGGTTAGTAGATAAAGAAGGTGTTATGTCGCTCAGAGGTCCTAGCTGCTAGTCCCACTCAAGTTGGATTTATGTTAAGTTGCTTTATTTTATTATTTCTGTTACTTATAGTTATTATTCCTTCCATTCTGGACTTCTGAGTGTTTCATATATACATGCACACATATACGCATTGTCATTTGTGACTTGGTGTTGTTATATTACATTGGTGTTTTATGTTGGTTTTAATTGGCTCGATATCAGATATTTTCACTAGGGGGTACCGTCCGATTTGGTGGACAAGTATACCCTCTAGGCATGACAATTTTATTGGTATCAGAGCCAAGTTTGAGTTCAAATGCTGGGGTTTGTGTTTTTTTGGTTTTGATCTCGTTTTGATTTACGATTTTTCAAGTTTGGGACAAGACAAGCCGAAGGACATCTCTGAGCTATAGGAAGTAAGGTATACCTCTAATGATTATCTTATCTTCTATCTCAACTATCTTGTTTGGTTATGGCTAGACACTCTCCAATTTAGTTGGACATATCTATTTCTATATTTGTCTAGTAGGTGTACACTGACTTGGTGTACCATGATGACACTTAGTCTATCAACCCTATTCGCAATTGTGGTCGAGGTCGACCATGGAAGTGACTAGTGACCCATTGAGGACTCGACCTTGATGAAGAGAATGTTGTTTCTCTGGTAGCGCCGACTGATACCAAGTTGGAAAGTAAGGGTCAAATCTGTCAACAACCTAGTGGAGATCAAGGAACACAGTCTCAGGTCATCCCTTGTTATTATCGGTTTGGTAAAGGACAAGGAATATATACCCATACTCATAGTTAGTAGAGGATTGATGCATCCTGGTCATGGGGACTTTGACCATGAATTACTTGTACTTGGTTAACTAACCTAGAAAGTACCTCTAGTATGTGATCGACACTGATGCGAGAAAAGTATAGAGCTAGCTACTTAACACTTACGAGATACATCCAAGTACGTTACTGGATCTGATGCGAAGAAGGATATAGACTGCATATCATTATTGGCTCGGTTAGTAAAGGACTGATTTACTCTATTTCATAGAGTATTAGACCTTAGGTAAGTTGTGCTTGGTTAGGTAATTTGGAGGGCATATTTGGGGACATGATTTGTATAAATATAGACAAGGTGGAATTAACTGTATACCATCTACGGAATCAGGTTGTACTTGATAGAAAATGCAGAAGATGATATTTGGAGAACAATGCATCACTTGGTTTTATATTCAGGATGCCTTGTAGAGGCAGTACTTTCCCGCTCTATAGTGTAATAGATTGCAAGGCAATGACTAGTCAACTTGCCTAATGCTTTTCTATAGAAGATTTTGACTCATGGATCGGTCGTACATGGTTGATAACTTGGATGGTACATTGGAACTTACAACCCGCAATGATATGAAGGATGTAGTGTTAACTATTTAACACCGATGAGATCCGATCGTGATTTAGTGGAAATTAATGATGATGATCTTCGAGTGGCAGAGCACCGATCGACAGTTATTTCAATCGATTATCTAGTGTAGTGCTCCTTTGTAGTGTGATGGATTATAAGATAATGTTTAGTTGATCCAACTAATATTGTCTCCATCAACTAGTTCAAGACCTTGAATACATGATCATTTACCCAAGATCTTGAAGTCTATATTATATTAGATTGGTCTACACTTTGTCAATACATGTTGGAGGATATTTTTGGATAAGATTAGTAGGGTTTCTATACTCATATCGTATGGATTAGCCTCATCTTTACCACCAGGAGAGGGATGATTATCAATCAAGAAGTCTAGGGATGCCCCTTGGACTTCATTAATCATGCACTTGTGGGCGGATGACTTTATTTTGCTCTATCGTTGTTCAGGAAGCGATCAAGCTTGATTGATGTTGAGGATAATTTGAGATATTGATGGATATTGTGATATCAGATTTGGTGATATGTCAATTTTTGATGGTCTATTAGTTGATATGGATTTAATGGTTTATCATTAGGTATTTGTCATTGATTGTAGCATAATGAGTGGTACGGGGTGATATTTATAGGTTTGATAATTTGCAATTGATGATCAGATTATAAACCCGTTGCCAGTGATATTACAGTTAAGTGTGCCTGGGTGCGAATTTGATGAACTTTAGACTAAATATCTTCAGTACACGGTTATGTTGTTTACTCTAGTTGATTAGATGATTGACTTTATGTATTGTGTTGGATTAAGGGAAGAAGAAGAATGAATCGTTGACAATATCTAGCAAGTTGAGACAACTTAAGATAGAGACCATTTGGAGGATTTGTTGATCAACTCAAGGATATATCGGTATACTCTAAGATCACATCAAGATTTGGCGGACATCAACGTAGAGTAGAAGCTACAGTCATATAGAAGATGATGTTCGGCATATGGTATGAACATTACGAGTTCTGGTAATGTTGTTTGGGCTTACAAATGCTCTAGCAACTTTTATGGATTTGATGAATATTTTGTCCTTGGGGTATTTGGATCAATCTATTTTCATTCATAAAGGGCACATTAATACATTCAAGATTGAAGGAGAAGTATATACAAGACATTACGAAAGGAGCACTGATATACGAAGTCTAGCAAATAGGCATTTTGGTCATCCTCCATGGAGTTTTGGATTCCTATTATCTCGGATATGGAGTTCTGGGAAAGATATTTTCGTGTGTCCTAAAAATGATAGAAAGCTATTACTAGCTAAGAAGTTAGATCACTTATGGGTGCCTAGGGTTGTTTAGTCACCTTTATGTAGCACATAACAAAAATCTCGAGTTGGTAAACAACACCTCATGTTCTAAAATGAAGAATGGTATTCAGGACTGCTTATAGAATTTCACGTGAGAAAGAGGAGACTCTCCATTTTCGAGGAAGATTGTGTATTTCCGAGACATCCGATTATAGAATACCTATATCGAGAAACACATCGATAATGATTTATGGGTTGTTGGGGAATACTCTTATGTATCAAGACCTAAAAGTGCCCCTACTAGTGGAATGGTAGGAAGAAGGATATTGTGGACTTTGGAGTCCGATTCTTTGTGTGTCAACAAGTGAAAGTAAAATATCAGAGTTGTGTAGAGGAAGTGTGGTGGGCCCATAATCCACAAAAGCGTCTTTAAGGATTGATCCTATACTAGGATGGATAGTATATGAGTGAGTAAGGTCACATTATTCGAATTGGGTGATCGTTGATCGATTAACCAAGTCTGATCATTTTCTACTGACACAATAAACTAACTATTTGGATCATTTGGTAGAGTTTCCAATGAGTCTAGTGTATAGAACTTACTTTTGTGTAGAATGTTAGACAGACAGTCTCGAAGAACTCTTCTAAGAACTCAGTGTCGAAGTCAGAACAGGTCATTTGATTTACTATTCTTTTCGCCTTGACCCCGCTCCCACCACATTCTTGCATCACCAGTGAGGCAGAAGGAAGCGCACTTTATCTTTTCTACTTCTGGCCAGTCCAACAACTCCATTATACTCTCTAGGATTTTGAACCATGCTTGAGCATCCCACGGTTCATTGGTGCTAGAGAAGTTCTCTGGTTTCAGTTTCTGCCACTGGATAAGGTATGCTTTCTGCCTCACTACCCTTGCAAGGGCTGAAGGTGTAACTGATGGGACCTCGGCCACAATTGGTGTCACCACATTAGCTTCCAGTGGGACTACGGAGGAGCTCGCTGGGTTAGCAGTCAGGGTGGCTATAACCTGCTGTTGCTTTGCCAATTGCCTCTGTAATTGAGTTACTACTTCTTAAAGATTGGCTAGTGGTGCAGACTCATTTGTCTCAGGTTGAGGTTTATTAATTCTCGGCTGTCTAGTCGGCTATCCTCTCGCCATCTACATATTCGTAAACCAACCAGTGAGACAATGCGTTAGGCCATCATCATTCTTACTTGCTATTATTAACACGTTCATGTATAAGCATGCTCTCATTCTTACTTGCTATCAAGCACATATTAGCACTTTCATGTATAAGCATGCTCTCATTCTTACTTGCTATCAAGCACATATTAGCACTTTCATGTATAAGCATGCTCTCATTCTTACTTGCTATCATTAGCACTTATTAGCACTTTCACGTATAAGCATACTTAATCTTAACAACAGTTCTTACTAATCATGACAGAATTAAATGCATAAAAGTTTTGAGAAGGTACTTTCTTACTTGGAAGCTACAGGACCAATGCTTGATGTGTGTGTGACGGAAAGGTGGAACTTGCTCTGATACCAAACTGTAATGCCCGACCTTCTACCCTTACCTCATATAGAATAAACGTTACCCTTGCTCTTATAATAAATTATGGCATCCTTACACATTATGTACTGCTCAGTCTATAGATCTACTCTAAGTTGTTTCGACTAGTTGGACACGATCTGGAGCCAAGCAGAGATGCACGGCCGTGTGACTCCACACAACCGTGTCTCCGTGGCCGAGAGGAAGAGGAGCACGACCGTGTGACTCCACACGGTCGTGTCCCCTTGGCCGAGGGGAAGAGGAGCACGACCATGTGACTCCACACGGTCGTGTCCCCTTGGCCGAGAGGAAGAGGAGCACTATCGTGTGAATCCACACGACCATGTCCCCTTGGACGAGAGGAAGAGGAGCATGGCCGTGTGACTCCACACGACCGTGTCCCTTTGGCCGAGAGGAAGATGTGCACGGCCATGTGAATCCACACGGTTGTGTCACCTTGGTCGAGAGCGCAGGAAGTAGGGGGTCGTGTGAATCCACACGGCCGTGACACAGGTCGTGTGGGGGTCACACTCCCCCCCTCCCTCCTCTACAAAAGGGTTTGTTCTCCTCTTTTTGGGAGAACCTAGAGCTCCCCTCTTCGCACTCTTATGTTGTCAAGCTAACAACTTCATCCTAAGTAAATAGTGATAGTGTTTCATATAGAGTGAAAAGGAGAAATTACTTTAACACTAAGTTCCGATATGTTCTATACAATAACAAGTTTCCACTCTCCTTCCATTGTTCCGTCACACACACACACACAAACTACTACTCCTACTACTTCCTCCTACTTGAGCTTTCCTTTCACTTTATCTGCAGTATAAGGAAATGCAAATCTATAAGCGAGTGCTTAGTAAGTACCATCTACTCATAAAACATGCATTAAAACAAGAATAGACTTTTCAAATACTGCTTATGAAAACACAACAATGGAAACATGCTTTTCAAACTGCTTGGGGAAAACACAAAAATGCACTTGATAGTAATTCACGCTAAAACACATAATTCAGAAATATATGCATGGTATGTATTTTTAAACAGGTTTATCATGCAAACATCAACTTAAAAACATGCTAGTAATGTAATGAAAACAAGTTTATCTTGGCATATTGTAGAGTTCATCAATGTTGCACTTTATAACTCAGGTTCTCAACCTTAGGAAAACTTTTACTAAGACAACAACGAAGTTTGAAAATTTTACATTACATAACTAGTGAAAATAATAATAACTTGCTTGGGCCCGACATTGTACCACTTTGCGCGCATCCTTAATAAGACCCGAGGTAGCAAATTCAGAACCTATCAAAGTACTATTAGGCGATCTAGGAGCCTAGGGGCGATCTAGGAGCCCACCCATGAACCTTGTGTCCAGTACATGCCATTTCAAAGTAAAATACTTTCTTTTAAATATCACTTTCTTGTACTTGCACTTGTTTGTCATTTAAACAAACACCTTATGTGTGCTTAATCCCCTCACACTTATAGGGAAGCACTTTAGGGCACTTGAATACGCTTCTTATCCCCAAAACTAAATGGGAAGCAATTCAAGACACTCTAAACATGCTCTTAGTCCCAAAACTTTAGAGGGCATCTTACATATCATATCATACATCTTCTTTAACATATCATAACATGCATCTTCTTAATCAGGCATAAAAGATATCACTACATGCATCATCGAAGCAACTTATACTGCAGGTGAGTAGTACTCACCCCCTTTTGAAATATCTTACTATTATTGGGTGAAGGAAAGATGATCCTCTCTTGTATGCCTTAATCTCCAAGTTATCCTTCCCGTGCGTACTAATCCTTGGGAAAGCTCTCCTCTAGATTCTCCCCTTGAAGGACTTTAGCACCTTGGAACCCTAGGGTTCTTGGCCGAAAACCAAAAGAAAGGAGAAGGGGAATTTTTGGCTAGGGAGGAGAAGAGAAAATGAAAAGTTAGGTTTTCTTCTCTTCTCTTCCCTTTTATACTAAGTGGAAGTTGAAGCATCTCTCCACACAAAAATCAGCATATAATGAATAGTTTCCTATTTCTAATGTGATGCTTTACCACCAGCTAATGACTACTTAAACCAATCTTAAATCAAAGGTCTAGGGTTCAAATCCTAGCCCAGGTCATTTATATATATATTTTTATTTCTTTGTTATTCTTCTATTCTTTTAGAAGCAATTTACAGGTTACACAATAGGATCCCTTGCTTGAACAACCTAGAATGGGTGGGATGCTTAGGACTTAGCCTAAGATTCAGATGCTTAAGTCAGTGAATCGCTATAAATCTGGACTTTAAACCATATACATTGATCAGTTTGAGCTCACTAGCTAGTAACTACCTAGTTAGTTTCAAATGCTCAAATTGACCAGCCTGAGTCAATAGCTACTATCTTGTGGTAGTTAGCATTGTACAAAGGTTGGACATTTTATCATAAGGACATTTTTTTACTTTTTAAACCATGCTTGAACTTTTAGGATGTTATCAATTTTAGGGGGAGCTTATATCTAAACTTTCTATCTTACAAATTTTTAACCTTTTATAAGATATTTTTGCAAATTATTCAATATTTTTCAAACACCTTCTAATTATTCATTATTTTCAAATTTTGTCTTTTCTTAAATTTTCTAAAATTCTATTTTTTGAAATTTAAACTTAAGTTTATTTACGACTTTACTCTCAGGTTTTAAAATTATTCTCTTTGAAAACTTTGCTATAACATAAGAAATCTTTTAGTATTTTACTTTTCCTCTTATTTTTCAAAATTTTGGCTTCTCTTTTCCATGTCATTACCTTAAAATTTTCAAAATCTTACAGAGTGTTCCAAATTCTTATTTTTACTAATCTATAACTTTACAAAATTTTAAAGAGTCTTTCCCTTTTATTAACTTCCCTTATTTTTGATGTGTGTCAAAGGGGGAGAGATAGTGAATTCAAGGGGAGATGTTTAACTCAGGGGAGAGT